>NC_142715.1:17893882-18499132 GCF_055471065.1 Atractosteus spatula | reverse complement strand
AGCCTATGAAGTGACCCCCGTTTTATTTTCATTTTCAAACTTCAGAACCGAATAACAAAAAGATTTCATGTGTGACAGGATTCCGTTGCAAATACCGTTTCCACGATGTATTCAGCGACGGGAATGAAATATTTTAGTGCTGGCTCAAATGCGAGGAATTTCAGAAAAACCTGGAAAAGCAACGCTTGCAGTAAATGACAAATTTAAAGCGTGTAGTCAGCATGAACAGAACAACGCAATGCTCTGTAAAAACGATCTGAAGCCGCAATTACTCTTTTATCTGGGGCAGTTCATTCCGATACGATGTTTCCGCAGTATAAATGAAATGCCGAACTCCAAACATGTTGTTGCCATTATTGTTACTCCTGCTGCTGTAGTTTTAAGCTTTAATCAGTGGGTATGTAATGTTGTAAAGGGGCTGGACTACTTTGTTCATTCCAAATTCCATTATGTGAATTTATGCTTTTTTAATATAAGCATTAACAATACAATGCGTGCTCAAAAACCGTTACTTATTAGATTAAGAAGCGGCAGTGTTTTGACAAAGTGTGGTATTCGAACAGAAAATGCTGAAGTGTTTAATACTTGCTTGTGAGCAGATCTCCCTCGATTTAGACAAACTCTTGTTCGGCCGATGATTTCAGATCAAAATCTGAATCAAGTGGAAAGAAAACTGAATTACGCTGGGTACTGGGTATCACTGTTACGCCATCAGGTCATGCTAGGAGGATTGGGGGGATCAAATTGACACAGAGGGACCCAATGTGGGGGCTGAACCCACAGTTCTGAGATTAAGAGATTCTTGCTCTATGGACTGCGCCTATATAACTCTGATGCTACAGCAGTAATGTTTCTGGGTGTGGATGAACATGACATAATAGACTGACAGCAGGAACACGTGGCCCACAGGCAGTGACAGTATCGCTATATTTGGCTGCAGTATATTGTGTTGAGAGCAGCAATAACTTTCCTGCAGAGATGGGAGTGCCTTTAATACAGCTCTTTCAATCAGACAGAGTAATAGGAACCGACCTAAAGTTTCGGCTGTGGATCCATCTCCACATGGGGGAAGAGACAGTAAAATAGCGATGAAGAAACAGAAAGAATTGTGCTCGCTGCAAAATAGGAAAGAAAGAGGTGTTAGGACACATAAAACAGCTTGGCGATAATTTGTAGCGACAGTTTTATGTTATTTAGTACATGGATTTCTCTTCATGTTCCTTAAGATGTGTAATTTGTATGTTGGTTGTATGAGAACAGTTTATTCTAAAGTCCTGTCAATTAACAGTGGAGAGCTACCTGGTGCACGTCTTCAAGAAGACTCTCTTTAAGACGATTACAAGTTTCTCGAACAAATCTGCGTCATATTTTTAAAATAGTTTAGCTAATGAGCAACGAGAGTATAAATGAATTCTCCCACCCTCCATACGAAGATAAAACTCCATGTGCGAGTCGAAGTTTCCTTGAAGCTACAGATGTTCGTCATTATTGGACATCCCCGGTGATATTGACTAAGGAGCTCAATTCTTACGTGCTGTAGTTCAACGTGCGCAAAACACTCATATCCCCTGCAAATATCAGCACGGTCAGTGATATTCTCAACAATTTGTGCCATTGCAATTCGTGCAATTCGTGTCATACTTTTTCGCAATGTATTCTGACAAGCCAAGATCAGAGGGTCATATTTGAAAAATGGTGCATTAAAATGTCTTGTACTTCAGGATTTTGAAAGTCTATTACATTGTCTCTCACACCTCGGTGTCAGAATTGTGAGACGTTTTTTATAATCAGGGGGGAGGGCCGTAGCAATAAGCAGAAAGCACAATCACCTTTTTCCCGGTGCAAGTCCATGTTATGGTGAGTTTTTAAAATTGGTTTGCGATTTTCTAAAATATATTCCATACAAAAATATAATTTGGACAGTCGCTATTTATTTGGATATTCCCTTTCACTGAGGATGTCTACAGTATTCCAGCCGAATTAGTACTGATCGAAGACAGCCATCTACAGGCGAAAGGCGACATAACATCACAGCAGCAGCATTTAAGGCGGAACGAAAAACGCGAATAAGAAGCCAACTTCAGCCTTGTAGCAGACCCTGGGAGGCACGCTCAAAATAATCATCTTTCCCAGTACTTCAGAGTCATATTTAGAGCGCTTTACTGCAATTTTATGTGATTGATAGGAGATGTGAAGCCATCGAGCCTGTACTGCCATTTCTCATGCTTTCTCTCAGTGTCGGAGCTGCAATTGCGTGTAAAGGAGGCGACTTGAAAATGAAACGTGTAATCACCCTACAGAGGATCTTCACGACGGGGTGCGTCAGCTAGTTCTCCATTATTGTCAGTTTACTGGACTTCTGAAGAAACCTATCTACAACAAAAATACAAACTGCACAGTTTAAGGCACATGAAGAGAAATCTGTGTGCTGATTGACTCAAAAAATGTCGCTACAAATAATCTGCCAGGCTGATTTACTTGTCCGTCCCCCTTTACTGTTAGCACAATTCTTTCAGTTTCTTTTCTTGTATTTTCCTTGCTATGTTGGTGTTCCCCATGTGGAGATGGACCCACAACCAGAACCGTTTTCACCCTGTGTTTCTGTAGCGTCAGTCTGTATAAGGCTCACAACTTGCACAGTTCCAGTGGCGCAATCGGTCAGCGCGCGGTACTTATACAGCAGTGCATAGCGGAGTTATGCCGAGGTTTTGAGTTCAAGCCTCACCTGGAGCAGTGTTTTCAGCTACTGAAAGCAACTGTCGAGTTTAGATACTCTTAGGTATTTGATGGAGATAAACTAACATCAAATGAACAAGTAAAGGTTTATTTTGAGTCACAATCAAAGAAGGCTCCACAGCTGAAACATTGTGTTTCCTTCTCTTTTCAGCATGGAATTAACCTTGACTTTTCCTTTGAAGCCCATGCATGCTTACGCAGCTCCCTACTAAAATTACCATCAGCTGTGTACCTCCAGCTGACCTGTACACAAATATATGAGAGAGGTCTACTGAGATGAGAGGAGCACTGAAGACTTGAAAAAGCTCTCGCATTAGATTCTGTGTTTTTGTTGTTCCCCAGATTTGTTTTTAATGTTCTTTTTCTTTTGAAGGTGTTGCTTTTGTTTTTTTTTCATAGTTGTTAGACTACTACAGGGATTTACCTAGGTTCCTGGAAGACTTCTCGTTTTGTGTTTGTTGTGTTTTCGGGTTACAACAATTTTTTTTTCTATTGAAAGGACCCCACGCATTACTATGGGAGTAGTTAACTTTAGTTCTTACATTGTACAGTACCTGAAATTACCACATAAACTACTACTCTGTTTCCCTTTTTTTAAAAGACACAAGTGAAGTTTGTTTTTCCTTGCTGCTGATTGGTAGCTACAATGGGTCAATTGCAATAAACTTATATACAATAAACTCCGCTGAAATTTGTCAGCAGCTCTGTACTAAACCTGTTCTCGATTGCAACAAACCTAAAATAACAGCTGCTGCCCATTAGATGTTACTGCATTAGGAGTCTAGCTTAAACCACCTATTCATAGGTTTTAAGCAACTCGGTAGCGGACTAAGCAGAACAATTGATCACATTAGAACTGTCTTGAATGTAATGGAAATAATGTACTCATTAATTAACAAGCTAATGCACCACTTGCTTGAAAATTATTATTACATTTAACTAAAATTGCTTTCCAGACACCACAAATATTCACAATGAATGTTATCATAACACATTTTTAGTAATACAAGTGTTATTTATTAATAATTAAGTTTCATGTATATCTTTATTAATAGCTGTATTACAAGTTATGCATATACAGTCTTTATTACAGTTAGTTTTCAGTTATCCTGGGTAGGGAAGAGAATGGAAATTAAGGAAATCAAAATTTAAAGGGCTTTTAAGTCTTCAATGTGTTCTGTCATAGCTGTGTGTTGTCACATCTGTCATATCTGGGTGTTAATTTAGTATATTTGATATATTATTTATTGTGATTTGACACTACACTTGTATTTGACACTACACTTCTCAGGAGAAAGCAGTAAGATTTTTTTTATTTGAGGGTACAGAAAGTTGTATTGTACGGCCAAATGTAAGGTTACGTTAAGAAACCCTTATTGTTACCTTTTGCAATGTTATTTATTTAAGACAGTTCTTCGGAATAGTGTCCCTTACGTATCTGTGACTGTGGTCCAACAATAACGGTGCTGAAATAGCCGGAATGTGTGGGAAGAAGATGGAGATGGAACAGGAGGTTTATTCAGTCGATAGAAAGGTTGTGTAGGACTAAACACACTACGGTTATGGTATTGGGTTTAAGAGCATTACGATCCTACAGTCTCCTGATCCGTAATCAGATGTGTTATCCAATGCACCAATGGCCCTTGTACCGCATTCCTCAAGTGCACCACTGTGAGCTTGCGCCGCTACAAAAATACATCGCCCCAGTCCAAATTTTCTCAATTAGGTGCACTTTTTCTATGTGTATTTAGTTAAACAGTCTTTCATTTTGTCTGTTTTAAAAATTGCATCTCTTTAAAACAGACAAACGAGTTTATGTGTCGCGCTGAAATTCACACATGAGGGAATTCAAACGAAAGAAATCACAGAAAAGATATCGCGCTTAAAAAGAAATCCAGAGTGGATTTCTGGTGATAGAAAACAGAGCTTCATACGATGCATGAGATGCTTTACCTCTGAACTAAACTCGGCTCTTTAATCGTGTTAGGAAGAGTGAATAGCCAACAGTGTACATTTTAAAAATCAAAGCAAGACAATGAGACACGAAGAGAATTCGAAACATGAGCCTCTCCTTCATTGTTTAATGAGCTTTTAATGAACGCCTAAGTGAAAGACAAATTCACTATTTTCACTTTGTGATTAAAAAACACTTTTATCACATATTAAGCACTCCTGATGGTGTCGAATAGTTCTCTTTTCTACCCTCATCATTTGAGGATCCCCAGCTAAAATATCTTTTTAAACTACAACAAAATTGCAATATTTTGAATACTATTTAAGTTTACATAGTCACATTCCCGGTGATATTGACTTAGGTGCTCAACTATTAACTTCTTGTAGTTTGACTTGTGCCAAAAGTTTGAAATCTCTGCAACTATCAGGATGCTTAAGGAAATCCAAAGAAACCCCATCACATTTAGGGGAGACGGTGTTGAGGTCAGATTAATTTGAAATGCGTCTCTGGGGACTTTTGATTTACCAACGTTATGTTTAACTGAAGGATACGATGACTGATTGTGCCATAGAAACTAAGGCACGTCACCTTTTTTCTACATTCACAGTTTTTTGGCTAAAGACAAAAAAATCGTTTTCGTTTCCTTGCCAGCTGGCAGTAATTCCTCTGCACCGACAAGAAAGATGAGTATTTTATCTTTCGCAATTTGTATGGATTTTTTTAAAAACAAGTTGTTCCAAAAATTAAATAAACACTTCCTTTAAATTTAATGTAGAAGTTTGTTGCTGTCCATAATGATAAACTGTGTGGCAAGACAGAAAGAAAGGCACCACTGGGATTCAAACCCATGATCTCCTGTTTACTAGGCAGGTGCTTTAACCAACTAAGCCACAGCATTATCTCATCCTAGTGTTAATCCCGCATAAGCAGGGTCAGCTTGTTGGCACGCCCGTCTCCATTTGGTGGTTTGAGCTGACGCTGCCATGACGTTCCCATTAAATGCGACCGAGAATACTCCAACCGGCGCGCCGCTTCGCCTGCTGTCGGAGAACAAAGCCACGACACTGGCATCAGATATCCCTTTTACAGCCACTTGGACACATCTCAATTGCTCTGAGACACCTGCATTCAGTGTGCGCTGAGCCTGCTCGCTGAGCAAGTGACGAGAAATGGCTTATGTCCAAGGAGCTCAATATGCTTTTTATGTTCAACGGGGTGTCCACTACAGCCGGCACTGAAGCGCAGCACAGGCTCTGTGGTTTGTGAAATTGTAGGTGGAAGAGGAAAATTACCCTCGTGTATGGGGAAAGAAGCCAACTCATGTCCAGAAGGAGCTAAAGTGCGTATGGAGGTGACCTAGTGGTTAAAGCAATAACTTCTTAATACATGATACTATGCACAAGTAGGTTCGAACCCCATCCTTCTCAAGGAAGGGCTTTGACATGTTTAGACCTTTTTAAACTTGGTGTGCTTTCGTTTCGTTTCTTCGCTCCTGTACTACAGCAGTAATATTTCTATAGGTGTATAATCATGGTAGGCTGACAGCAGGAACAGGTGGCCCACAAGCAGTGACAATATCAGAGGTGTCTGCAGTGTGTTGGTTTGTGAGCAACGATAAAATAACTTGACATGGAAGTAGGTGTGCCTGCATTAATACAGCTCCATTGAGAGGAAAAGGTAACACAAGAACCAACTTCAATTCAACAGCACGTTTCTGCAGCTGAAAACGGAACCTACTCCACGTGATGATTGAGCTCACAACCTTGGTATGACTCCACTACAAAAGCACCACAACCTGACCAATTGCGCTACTGGAGCAGCACAGCACAGTAGCACATTTTCCTCAGTGCACTCAAACAGTGCTTCTTCCCTAGCCTACCAGCTTCAAGACTTTTTTAAATCGATCAAAGATTCATTGGAAAAGGTTTGTAGATGGGTCAGGTGGGAATCACACCCGGATTCACTGCTTGCAAGGCAGCTATGTTCATCATTATACCCAGGACTGGCGCCAGGGGAATGATCTGTAGGCGGGGGGGTCTGAAATCCTGAGGGGGGCAGTGATATTTTGGTTTAAACGGAGCCGTTGCAACCATCCAAGTGAATTCTCGCAAGCATGCCACTGATTAGTATTTCATGTTAGAAGATAACGACAAGCAATCTGGTATTTAGTGATGAAGAACAGTTCCACGTTCATCAGAACTCACGTGATTATTTTTGCCTGGAGCATCAACCATATGTGTTCATTTTTGCAACAACATCAACGGTAACGAGGATCTGAATCATTAAGAAATCATTGTAAAACCAACAGAAAGTACAAACGTCTATAACTACAGTCCTAGTTATATAACGATTGTAAGTATAAGGATAAACTACTGCAAGCCATTGGTCCACCTGAGCAAATAAGGTCATAATAATGTTGACACCCCAAAACATAGACACTATGTAATTTGCTGTTCCTGGATGGATAGCCCCCTGCACATCAAACAGTCTGATGTAGTAACTGTGAATTTCGGGGTTAGTATAGTTATCTGACCACTGACAAAGTACAACTATTTTTTACGGTGCAAAATACAGTAAGTGAAAGTGTTCAAAAACTTTTTATCCAAACCTTTTATCCAAAACTGAGGGGGGTGGGACTGTTCAGTTGAGGGGGCGATTTTGTCATGCCAGTAACATTTTCACAAAACGTCCTAGAGTTACAAAAACACTTACTTTGTGTATAAAGTGCATTGTGTACACACTGTAAGTTCACAACGCGAGAAATATTGCTCAATATGGGATCCTGTCCAGGAATATCAGGGCTGTAGGGGGTCAGATCTACTGATGTAGTAAACACATTAGTGGAGATGGTGTGTCTGCTCTCTGTGTGAGAGCCGGACAGGAAGAATAATCTGTTGCCTGGGAAGAAGAGACCCTCGTTGGAAGAGCGGCATTCCTCACAGGAGAGAATGAAAAAAAAACTTTTTAGGGATGCTGATTTCTCTCCTTGGGGGACTTAAAAGCACTTCTAGGGAGTGGTGCAATGGTAGCACATCTGCCACCACATCAGAAGGTTGTGTGTTCAAATCATGTCAAGATTGGCTGATATGTTTTTAGGTTCAGCTGGTGCTGAACCCAGGCATTACACTATGCAGTCCAGTTTTATCTGTATACCACATAGATAATCTAAATGAAATAACAGAGCAGTACAGAACACGCATTCAAGAGATTACACAGCAAGTCATTTTGAACACGACAAGAGAAAAGGCACACTGCACATCCGTGAAACATTACGTCCGACTTTAAAGACAGTTACATCACAGAATGGAAGTTTCAGGCCCCTTTTTTATTACAGGTTCAAGCTAACCTGAAAGTTACAGAGTTTTAGGTCACTTTTGTATTAAATAAAATAAATATTATTTGCCCTTTTTTAAATTGTGGATGAAATCCACTCCCATGTACCAAGACCTTACAGTATATTCATGTTAATTATAATGACCAACGCTATTGGACATTAGCTGGTGCTTTTTGTAACGATTTGCTATTTCATGCAGGAAAAAAAGGAAGCCTGACCCAACGTTTGCTTTCAGGTGCGGTTCATTCACATAATGGACATCTATTTCTGAGGAGCCTGATTTAAAATCACACAAATCCGGTAGAAGTCAAACCTACAATCTCATGATGCAAAATCAGATGCGTTATCCATTAAACCACTGGCCAATCATGTAACCAAATTGCACCATGGTGAGTTCAGCACTGCAACTAGTAATACACCACCCCATCTAAAATTTCTAAGTGAGAAACGTGTTTTCTACATTTGTATCAGTTTTAAAATATCATATCTTTAAAACAGACAAAGGGTTTGTGTGTCACTCTGAAATTCTGATTGATTTTGAATTCAAAGAAAAAATGTTTTCTTCAACAACGCAGTGAAATTATGACATCTTCACTCTACTTCTCTCTTGTAGTAAAGCAGACCTTGCAGTGTGAGCATTTGCTACAGTAAATTAGGTCATGTATCATGTTAAATCACTTCTTCAAAACAAAACATTTCCTGGTGCATGTTTTCTCCATGAAAAAAATACATTTTTCCCTTACATGCTTTCTCGTTTTTTTTCCATCAGAGTACAGAAAGAAGAAAAAAGGGAAAAGCAGTGTTGCAAAAGAACTCCATCACCCTTGGGAGATGTCAAGCTCATCGGATATGAAAAGTGCCCAATAAAAGCAATTTCTCTTCATTTATCTTAGCTTCAGGGCTGCTATTATGTGTGAGGAGGCAACTTGCTCAGCCAGCAGACTCAGCACTTACTGAATACAGGTATGTTTTGAGTGTCATGCTGATCGTCTTATAAATGCAAAAGAAACTTTTGAAGCTGATAAAGTAATTTGCATGTGTCTACAACATCCCTGGAAGAGAGATTTTATCAGTTGCACATAATCGGTATTTTTTACTTTTTGTTCAGCACTGGAAATATATTTTTTTTAAGTTTTCTTAAGAAGATCTCATGAAGTATTGACAGGACCTACCTTTAGCGCTCAATAGCGATATTAATGGAGTAGAAATGTAAGATAAATTGATGATCTGAGCTAAAATAGTCCTTACGCGCCTCATGTAACAGTGTTCGTATTCATAGCAAGTAATATTCTTTTTCAACCCCAAACGTTGCTATTGCATTAAGCTTTGTGCGACCATTAGAGGTTTCGGTAGCTTCTGGAGAGCGCACTTTTCCAAACTGAAACCTATAAGAACATTATTCAAGGTACACCATGTCCCAGAATTGTTCATCGGGACTAGGATTAATATCAATGGAAAATACTTCAAAATAAAAGATTAAACTGAAATATTAAAAGAGTAGGAAAGCATTTAAAATAGAAAAAATCAGTTCAGATGATATTTAATTTTTGAGAAATGGGCACATACATCAGCTCAGTGAGCAGTGCGAGGTGCTCTCCTGGAGATGATGTTAAATTAGTTAAAATCATGTGATAGTTGAAAAAGCTTAATACTTAGTGAAACAGCCAGCCCAAATGGTTGCGTTTGTGATTATGCCACTTCTCTACTATAGCAGCCTCGATAAAAGACCCTCTGAAAGCAGTAAAGCACTGCACAACTGAATTGATTGCTATTTGGAGAAATCCACAAACTCATGTTTTTCATGTGCTTTAAAAGACACCCATACTCACCGACAAAATAATGACACTGCAGCTGATTTTTTCCGAAGCACAGTTGACCTTTCTGAGCCAAATGATGAAGCTCACCCAGTGAATACTATAGCAGAAGGTGGAGGAAAGTGCAACTTTGTAACTACTGCAACCACAGGAACAACTACAAGAAGCAGAATCAATTTCCCATCGAATGGTGGTGTTGTCTGAGGTACGCGATGTGAACATGTGGAGAGAATCCCACAATCTCTTCAAAACTTGGACAAAGTATTTCTGATGGAGCGCTGTGCGCAAAGATTGAATAAGCTTTGCTCCTGCCGATGATTCTGCGTGAAAAAGCACAGCATTCAAGTTTCACAGACAAATGCACCATGCCTACAAAACCAATTTTAAAAACAATTGCGGCACACTACGATTCACACTGACTCAAAAGTGATCACGGCAGATGTTGTTCCCTGCATAATGCTGAAGGGACCAAAGAGCATTGCTGTTGGGAACACAAAATGAGGCTTTTTTATACCTTGATGTTAAGCTGACAAAGACTATCTTGAAACACCTAGTTCAGTCTCTCGACAGACTGTCAAGCAAAGCTTTTACCCATTGAACTCGCAATAGAAGGAAGGTCTTAACCCACCAACACTTAGCAGTGGCAAGATTCAAACCTAACCCAGCGAAGAAAATGGAGCACAAACCCAGCACTTAGACCACCCAGCCACACTCCCAACACCTTACTCTTTTGGAGAACGTCGGGTGTCAACAGACAACACTGCTGAAATCGCTGAACTGCATAGCGGACACTTTGTCGCCTTCTTCTGACCTGTATTTAATGCGATTCTCTGAAAACTTGGCACGTTATATCTGTGCTACCTTTATGGAGGGCACACTCTAAGAATCATAGATTCGATCACAAGCATCTAAAAATGAGCATGAGAAAATTACATCACGCTATAAGGCTGAATGGCACAAATTCTCCTGTTACTTCTGCAGCAAATGTGTGTTTTTGCTTCTTAAGACTGAGATAGTTGGAGATATTTGGCAGCAGTGGGGTTCCAACTCACACCCCCAAAGAGACTGGAGCTTTAATCCAACTCTAAACTAAAAACTGGGTGACTTGTAAGGGCTGGTAGGAGAGGAAAGGAATAAATGCTTCTTTTTTGGATAAAGTCTTTATCTACTAAAAGAAGGAAAGAAATATTTGATTATTATTTTTTCACCAGTTGTTTTGATCAAATTATTGTAACGCAGTGCCATATTAAGGTATAATATGTACATGAACGTCATGTCTCAGTCGATGATGGAAGCTGAGTATCGCTGGAGGACAGTTCATCATGAGTGGGTAAGCCTGCATAATGAGGGAGAAGAGATCGGCCTTTCTGACGCAGTGTCCAGTGACACTAACCTTCTGTCCTACTGTTCTCTGCTAATGAAGAGGGTGAATGTTTATTTAGGTGAATGTAAGGTTTCATTCTTGTAAAATATTTCCGAGCACTTTTTTTGTTGCTGAAAATTAATCTTGTGCATTTGAATGAATTCCGATATTGTCACCTAATTCTATACATTGTTTCATCAGACTAGAACATTTAGAGGAGCTCAATTGCATTTATGAATTGCATAGTGATAGTATTACTTTCCGTTTAAATACTTCAGTCAAAAATGTAGAGAAGGTGCTCCTGTTTTCACCATTATAAGAACTGTGATGCACCAGTAATATTTATTCTCACAAAAGTATTGTAATTGTATTGTTCTGTTCTGTAACAATCTTGAGTGACACAAACCTTCTGTTTTACTGCACTACACTTCTCCAGAGGCCAGTTCAGCACACAAGGATCCTCAGTCAAACAAACACTGCAATCGCTTGATAAACGCCATTTCTCATCCTTTATCTTAGTGTCGGTGCTACTATTGTATGCAAAGGAGGCGACTTGACAATGAAATCTTAAAGAGAGTCTTCATGAAGGTGTGCGTCGGCAAGCTGAACAATTGACTGGGCCTGTGAAGAAACCAATCTCATTCAACAACCATACAAATTGCACAGCTTAAGACACATGAAGCGAAATCCGTGAGCTGATTGACACAAAACAATGTCACTTCACATTATCTGCAAAGTTGTTTTGCTTGTCTGACCACCTCTTCCTATTATACAGTGAGCATATATATTTCAGTTTCTTTCCCCCATGTGGAGATGTATCCACTGCCAAAACTGCTGTCTGATTATTTAAATTATCTGTAAAACTGTTACATGACTTCATCTAATTGTAAATTTATAAGACGGTCTATGAGACATTTGTTAGAGTAGCTGAATCCCAGGGCTCGTATGGAATCACACACAGACGGGTCTTCTGTGTGATCTGAGTCCCACTGCTCAGAGCTACAGACTGGTCAAATGGTCACTATTGTAAACACGACCATCGGACCATCGGCTACAAATAATCAATATACTGATCATAGTGTCACTACTGGTGTTTATTACATAAATACTATATATAAATAATAAGATAATTCCACACTCATATATGTTATAAAACATTTATAAACATTTTGGGAGGCTGACATACAGTAAAGAAAGTAATACTGAAGGGCTGGAAGTCCTGGAAAGGGTTAATAGAACCTTCTTGCTTTCGACCTGGAACAGAGCCCACAACTGCCAGATCAGTGACCCCTGAGCCCTGTTCACAGAGAGGAGAACCAGGAGCTCTTTTATGTCTCTAAGAGGGCTGGGAGGAAGGATAAAAGGGGGAAATGTGACATGAGTCCAGGCTGTTCTGTCTGATATTGTTCATGTAGCAGCACTGATTGTCTGAATATCTTCTGGTTCTGGATTGTGAGGATAGAGAGCAGTTGAGATCCTGTCTGAGCTGTGAATCTGACTGAGAAGAGAATAATGATTTTTTATTCTGCCTGAGGATTTTCCTGAGAATTTTTCCTGAGATTTTTTCTTCTTTTCCAAGTGGTGTTACATCTCCTTCAGATACTCTGCACAGACTGCCAGAGTGAGAGAAGAGGAGAGAGAGATGGACAGATAAGAGCACACACAGCAAGAGACACATACGTCTTGATTTACTTTGAAGCAAGTGTTCATTTCTTTTCTGGAACAAGTTGTTTCTGAACTTCAAGAAATTCATACAACTTCTGAAAGATAAAATACAAACCTTGATTATCAGGACAGAAGAAATGCTGAAAAAAATGCCAGTGATTTTTTCTCCTTTTAACGAAAAGTGGAGAAAAACAACAGCAGTGCATCTTCGTCGGTTTGATTTAGCTTAATACAAGTATTCAGTTCCTTTTCTGTAGATTACAGCCTGCGAAAGATGAAATGAAGTTCTTGGTTACTCTTGGTCAGTGCAGAAGAAATACTGCCAGCTGCCAGGAAAATGACAGTATTTTATTTAACTACAAACACGTGAGTTGTGGTTCCAGCTGGATTCGAACACACAACGTGTGACGCGGGTTTTTGGAATCTAACCCACAGTGCCACCAGAAAGGACAAGCAACAGTAACGTGTCCTTGTGCAGCTGTTAAACAAAGGGCTGGTGGGTCAAACGCACTCAGGGATGCGCTTCATTAAAGATGATGGTCAACCTGATGGTGTGCTTATCAATCATGCATAAAATGTATATAACAGAGAATGGTTTTGATCCATCGACCTCTGGGTTACTCTGCGGTTCGACACAACTGCTCCATCTTTGTTTTCTAAAAGTGCGCCCGAGATGAAAAGTTTCAACGGTAAACGCAGACGTCACTTTGAGCACTTGGTCTTTTATAGGACGAATCATCACACGCTGCACTACATGGGCGTGTCTTCAAGATCGTTGATCGTTGAGAACCAAAGCTTCTGCTTTCCGAGGCAACTGATTCTTTCGTCGTTAATTCCCAAATCTTCAATGAGAATCAGTGAAACGAAAACCAAGCACATGTACACACTCGCGTCCTAGCGTGAAAAAAATGATGGAAGCATTTGAGAAATAACAAGAGTAGTCTGAACAGCTCTGGCCTATTGAACTGCTCTACAAAGTGATCGCTACCTCCACACCCAGTTTATAACACTGAAAATGATTCAGGAAGCACAGCAAAGTTCTAAAAGCAGCTGTTTTCTCAAAAGTAAAATCTTCATCTTTTAAATATTGTCATCCATATATTTTCGTTTTTCTCTTTTTCACATTACACGCTTTCGAGAAATAGACTGTCTTGTAATGAAGGCTGCATTAGAAAATGTGTAAATTAAAATCGGGTTTATGACTTTTGCGTTATTCAGCTTTCTTAGCGCTTGGGTCTCGATTCAGATATTGCAATGAAAGCAACAGGGGAGTAAGTTTTCCTTTTCTAAATCAAAGGTGATCTGCTCACAAGGAAGTATAAAAAATTCAGCGTTTACTTTTTGAAGACCGCAAATTGTCGAAACACTGCTGCTTCATAAGCTAATAAGTAACGTTTCTGAGCACGCATTGTATTACTCATGCTGTTATTAATAAAAAAAAGCTTAAATTCACATAATGGAATTTGGACGGCTCAAAGTAGTCTATTCCTTGTACAACTTTACTTGCCCGCTGAGTAGAGTTTAAAGCAACGGCAGCAGAAGTAGCAGTAATAACAACAGCATGGTTAGAGTGACACAATACACTCTATGAAAGAATTGCGGCTTCAGATCGTTCTGTTCTGTTGAAGCTGCCTACAGGCTCCGAATTGCTGACATTGGCTGTGATCTTCTTTTTGCAAGTTTCATGAAATTCTTCACATATTTGAAATATTTAATTCGGGTTCGCCTAATACACGGTTCAACCCATACCTGCAGCAGAATGCTGTGGCACATTAAGTCGTTTTGTTTATCGGTTGTAAGGATTTAGGAGCGTACTACAAATCGAGAAAGCAAAAAGAAAATTAAACAGGAGTCACTTTTTGGATTGCTAATCCATTGTGCTCTGCTCGTCTAGGTTCAAATCCCATCCTTGTCATGGTTAAGGCCTAAGACGTGTGTGTTTTTTCTAAACGGTGTTTGCATTTGTTTCCTCTTCTACTCTTGTACTGGAGCAGTAATATTTCTAGCGGTGGACGAACATGGTATCACAGGCTGACTGCAGGAACACGTGGCCACAAGCTGCAGTACATTGGTTTGGGGACAGCAATAACTTTCCTGTGGAGACAGGTGCGCCGGTATTAATACAGCTCTTTCGAGTGAGAAGAGTAACAAGAACTGACTTAAACTTACCAGTTATGTTTAATAGCTAAAAACACAAAACCAACCTCTTCAGTGGTTGAATCTAAATTACAGAAGCCAATGCTGCCATCAAGGAAAAAAAAATCTTGAGTTATGTAGTTTTGAGACTAAATATCTGACTTTCAGTTTGAAGCGGTACAATGGATTCCAGGTCACATTCGTTCTTAATTCATATATATGAGTGTGATAATGGTTAAAACCATTGTGTGTTTACATGAGGTACAAACGGTAACCTTTTAATTCCGAGAAGAAAGTCAGTCTGTATGCATTTCTCAGCGTGCACATTGTCAGGAACACTAAACCCACAGTGCCAGCAAACCTTTCGATAGTCTGTAGGTACTGCCATTGCAAATGTAACAGGTTGTTCATACATACACATGATATCGTTGCTATCTCGCAATTAGGAGATAATTTTGTATTTCTTAATTAGGAGAATTCTGGATTTTTTTCCTTGGTGGCAACAATGCACTTCCGCAATAAATCATAGACTCTGCTTTCAAAATAGCTGCACCAGGCACTTGGACACAGATAAACATAGGGATTTAAAATTCAGGAATATGAATGGTCAATTGCTTACAGTTGGGTTTTTTACGTTTCGTATTTAGCGATTTGTATATCAATCTTTTAACAATTCATTAAAATGCTAACAATATATCAATATATAAAATAAAAACAACAGCACCGTTAAATGCTGGGGAGACGGATAGTTTTTTTTTTACAATCAGATGCCAATCTCTAATGCTGTGTGTGAGAGCTTACGTAACTTTCCTTTTCTCACATTTTCTAACGACTATTCCTAAGGTGCACCCTGTCAACTCCTAATACTTTTTAAAATTCTGCCTGCATGTTTGATTATTGTCGTTTTATTTAGAAAAAGTTCAATATTGATCATAACTAAAGAAAATTATGATTAAGAATAAAAATGATTGTATAAGAAGCAGGAGGAATCTCTTCTCTCCTATGGAGCATGAGCTGAATCAGGAGTGAGACATTTCGTATGCTTGTGCATATGTCAACGCATGACCTACATCGTAAAACTAAAACTAAATTAAAAACTAACATTAAGTTGTCAGAGACATTTATTTATATACAAACAAGAGACAGACAAAGTAATAATTCTACATTTACTTGTCCTGCACTGATCAGACTAATTGAAATGTATGGAAGCCCGTTTCCCCGCTATGGTACCTCAGAATTCCGACAGCTGGCAAGGCCTGGGTTCGAACCAATGCAGTGAGACATGAACTAGGGTGGGAGCAGCGAAGGCACAAGCCCTAGAACCCGAATCCGTTACAATAACAAAAGGACAGACAATGAAATATGGGCTATTTCGAAGTCACAAATGTGAGATATAAAGTCAGAATTCTGAGTTTTTAAGTCGCAATTCTGAGATACCATAGCGCGTTTTTTTTACTCCCTGGCGGAAACGGGCTTCCATAGGTTCTCAGTGCTGCGAAGCAAAACCAATCTCCGAAAAATCAGACAATTATTATCAGATCATGTCAAAAGCTGATCAGTATTTTTTTACTGGGAAGCAAAGAAATGCTTGTATTACACATTTTAATGTGACATGCAATTACACGTGAAAAATAGTAAAATTATTTTCATTGCGGTACATGTTGATAGAACACCCCCCTCGATAAATGAAAGTGTGGACGGACGTGTCGCATGTTCCGTACTCTGTCTGGCAGCGAGTTTAACACACTGTCCTCGGAAATTAGAAACTAATTGAACAATAAATTCATCTGAGCCAAATCTACACGTGTGGGTGATTTAATTCTGTCTAAATTGCGTGGAACTCCTCCGCTGAGGTCAGATACACACGGGAAAGTGTTCAGGCGGCTTCACGGAGTCCCGCCTCAGACTGGAAGCAGGTTCTAATTAGACACTGAGAACAATCCGGGTCTCTGTGTGTAATTGATTGTGTTGATTGAGCGGTAATGTGACCAGGTGTGTGGTAGCAGGTCCTGCCAGTATAAAAACCTAGTCACCGCGCTCACACTTTATGCTCTCTTGCTTCAACACAGTTTGGTGGTTTACTTGTCTTACTCCTGTAGCAGTTTAGCGGGACGTCAATTTGGCGATGCGCTCGTTTCTCTTTGTGCTGTGCCTGTGTGCAGGGGCTGGGCTCCCCGCACTGATCTCCGCTGGCCGGCTGGCTGGGACTCTCGGGAATTAGTGGTCCAGGCCGACTTCCCGGCTCTCGAAGACGCAGCCCAGTCCTTAGTTAGTCATGGAAGAAAACAGAGAAGAGGTCGGAGTGGCCTCTGTAGTTCATCAACGATCCAGTCAGGCAGTACTCCTCTGTTAAGCGCCGTTTGTTCACATCGATTGGCTTTTTTTTTGCCTTCATTCGTGCAAGTAGTAAAAGCAGACGCCCCTATTCTACCGTGACCCGGATTCAAACCGTGGTTGTTGCGGCCACATGCAAAGTACTGACCACTATACGATCACGGCGAGTTACAGAGACACACACAGCTCCGACCTTTTCCGCCCCTGAATAGGATTGGTGAATTGAATAGCATTCAATTAAATGTGAATTGAATAGCATTCAATTCACATTGAATATCACTGGCGAAGCTCAGCGCTGTGCCACTGGGCATGGTTTCGCCATGCGATACTCTACTGGTTATCACGTTCGCCACACACGCGAAAGGTCCCCGGTTCGAAACAGATCGGCTTCTTTTGTCGCCACGCACACTGTTTGGGGATTCGCCTTGCGCTGTCATCGAACAGACCCACTCACCTCTTAGTGTGGCGGGATCTGCACAGTGCATGTCGCAGCGCTCCCTGCTTTCACTTCAATGTGCTTCCTGATGTCGAGTCGTGTGTCGTGCGGAGGCTCTGAAAGCGAGAGCAATGAAAAGGTGTATGGCGCTGTGAAAGGAAACACAGAGAAGTGAAAGCCAGTCCTTTCTCTAAGGAGGTAGAAGAAGAGCAACTCCCCGTCAGGGAATCGAACCCCGGTCTCCCGCGTAACAGGGGGGATACTCACCACTATACTAACGAGGAAGACATCACTTTTTTCGACCACCGGCATCGTGTCCCGACCCACCGTGCTGGAAGCCGACGTGTGCTGTGATTCCTTTACAGAGCAGAGATGACAACCGAGGAGCCGAGAGATCATTTCAGCATTTGGCAGCAATACAGCATTTCGAAAACACAAACGACCAACTCGGAATGACTTGCCTTTAACGCTTTTCAAAGCTATCTTTGTGCAAGACGACTGCGCCGCCTACCAGATACAAATGGGTTGTGGCATGAAAATGCAAGCGATGTTTATTTTTTGACCGGATAGGTGCGAATGGAGAACATCCTCGTTTGTCAGTCTCTGTGGCACAATCGGCGAATGCGTTCTGTTATTAACTGTAAGGATGGTGGTTCACACCCACCCAGGGATTCTTTCCTTAATGTTGTCAATGTAAACACTGTCTCCGCTAAAGCCGAAACCTTAACTCTCTTTATATTTGCAGAAAATGCGAGTCTTTTGCTTGTGCCCAACAACAACACTTGAGACCGGGGAAGTCCAATAGTGATCAACACCGCAACTCCCCAGAAAACCATATTCACCCATGGAAAAGTATCTTTGAATGGCTGGCGGGAGATATCATTCATACTCCTGTTGCGTCCTCTGCTAAAATCGTTTAGAAATACAACGCGGAATTGTTTGAGGACTTGACAAGCATTGTTACGTCAGCACTGTGAAGTTGGATGTTGATATTTTTATATATTTACCTTAATTTTAACATAAATATAAACATAAATGCTGTACAATCTATGCTGTACAATCAAGCACAGTTATATTTTGAGTATCATGCTGGTTGTTGTATGGATCCAAAAGAACATTTTAAAGCTGATACATTTTCGATTGGAATTTGCATCTAGCTGCAATCGGTATCTTTTACTTTATGTATGGTAGTGGAAATATATTTTTTAAATGTTTTCTAAAGAAGATCTCATGAAGTATTGCTAGGACCTGCCTTTAGCGCTCAGTAGCGATAACACTGTTGATACAGACGGAGAAGAACTGTAAGATGAATTGATGATCTAAGCTAAAATAGCCCTAACACCCCTCCTGTAACAGTGTTTGTATTCATAGCAAGTAATATGCTTTTTCAAACCCGAACGTTGCTTTTGCATTAAGTGTTATGTAACCATTAGCGGTTTCGGTAGCTTCTGAAGAGCGCACTTTTCCAAACTGAAGCCTATAAGAACATTATTCAAGACGCACCATGGCCCAGAATCGTTCATCGGGACTAGGATTAACATCAATTGAAAGTACTCCAAAATAAAAGATTTGACAGAAAAATTAAAAGTGTAGGCAAGTATTAAAACAACACCATAACTTCTGGACTTTCAATCTCTTTCTTGGTTCAGGCCATGTAAAATGTCATAATCAGTGGAGTCATGCCGAGGTTGTGAGTTTAAGCCTCACCTGGAGCAGCCTGGTTTTCTGTCTTCACAGGTAAACTGTGGTTTGTGTTATTTGCTAAATAGAGAGAGGATTCTGTGCTAATTGTTCTCCTCTTGGGAGAGGTCAAGATGAGAATTTCACAGGCTGGTGGTAAATATCCTGTCCAGGAATATCGGGGCTGTAGGGGGTCAAATCTATAGATGTAGTGAAGACATAAGTGGAGATGGTGTGTCTGCTATCTGTGTGAGAGCTGGGCAGGAAGAATAATCTGTGTTCTTGGAAGAAGAGACCCTCGTTGGAAGAGCGGCGCTCCTCACAGGAGAGAATGAAATAGAAATCTTTTTCAGGGACGCTGATTGTTCTCTTTGGGGGAATTAAAAAGACTTGCGGCGAGTGACCTCGTGGCGCAACGGTAGCGCGTCTGAGTCCACATCAGAAGGTTGTGTGTTCAAATCACGTCGAGGTCAGCTGATGTGTTTGCAGGTGCTGCTGGTGCCGAACCCAGAAATTACACCACGCAGTCGGGTTTTATCTGTACACCACATAGGTAATCTCAACGAAAAAACAGAATACCCAGTCAGGAGCTTATGCAGTGAATCATCTCGAACACGACAAGAGAAAAGGCACACTGCACATCCGCGAAACATCACGTCCGGCTTTAGAGACAGTGACATCAGAGAATGGAAGTTTCAGACCTCCTTTTTGTTACAGGTCCAAGCAAACTTGAAAGTTAGGGAGTGTTTGGTCACTTTTGTATGAAAAAGTTTCTGAAGCCTGTAATTATAATTTGCCCTTTTTTAATTGTGGTAGAAATCCACTCCCATGTACCAAGACCTACGGTATATTCATGTTTGTTTAAATGACTAACGCTATTGGACATTAGCTGGTGTTTTTTGTAAAGATTTGCTATTTCATGCAGGAAAGAAAGGAAACTAGACCCAACGTTTGCTTTCAGGTGCGGTCTATTTACATAACGGACATCTATTTCTGAGGAGCCTGATTTAAATCACACAACCCCGGTAGAAGTCGAATCGACAATCTTATAAACCAAAATCAGACGCGTTATCCATTAAACAACTTAGCCCGTCACGTAACTGAATTGCACTGTGGTGAGTTCAGCGCCGCTACTAGTACACCACCCCATCTACAATTTCTAAGTAAGAAACGTGTTTTCTACATTTTTATCAGTTTTAAAAAATCATCACTTTTAAACAGACAAAGCGTTTATGTGTCGCTCTGAATTTCTAATTGATTTAGAATTCCAAGAAAATAGCGTTTAGTTCCACAACGGCGTTAAATTATCACGTCTTTCATTCTACTTCTCTCTTGCAGTAAAGCAGATCTTGCTTGGTGAGCATTTGCTCCGGTAAATTAGGTCACTTTTCATGTTAACTCACTTCTTCTAAACACAACATTTCCTGGTGCATGTTTTCTCCATGAAAAAAATACATTTTCCCTTACATGATTTCTCGTTTTGTTTCATCAAAGAGTACAGAAAGAAGAAAGAAAGGAAAAGTGTCGTAAATGAACTCTGTCGCCCTTGGGAGATGTCAAGCGCATTGGACATGAAAAGTGCCCGATAAAAGCCATTTCTGTACGTTTCTCTTAGTGTCGGGGCTCCTATTGAATGTAAAGGAGGCAACGTGCTCAGCCAGCCGACTCAGCGCTTACTTAACGCAGGTGTCTCAGAGCGGTGTGTCCAAGCGGCAGTAAAAGAGGAGAATTCTGCCGGCGCCGTGGCTTAGTTGGTTAAAGTACCCGTCTAGTTAACGGAAATCCTGGCTCCAAATCCCAGCAGCCCATCGCCTGTGTTGCACTGGACACCCTGTAAATCATCAAAAGCACATCGAGCTCCTTGGTAATGAAATTGCCGGATAAAAGCCATTTCACATCCTTTCTCAACTTGCTCAGCGAGCAGGCTCACCGCACACAGAAGGAAGATGTGACAGAGCGGTGTGTCCAAGTGGCTTTAAAAGGGCACCGCTTCGCCGGCGCCGTGGCTTAGTTGGTTAAAGCGCCTGTCTAGTAAACAGGAGATCCTGGGTTCAAATCCCAGCGGTGCCTGTCTTCGCGCACTGTTTATTGTTATAGACAACATGCTTCTGCATTATGTTTAAAGGAAGTGTTCATTTCGTTTTTGGCACAAATTGTTTTTCAAGAAATCCACACATTGCGAAAGATAAAATGCTCATCTTTCTTATCAGTGCAAAAGAATTACTGCCAGCTGGCAAGAAAATGACAATTTTTTTTTTACTTTAGCCAAACATCTGTGAATGTAGAAAAAATACGACATGTGTCAATTTCTATGGCACACTCAATCAGGGTGTCCTTCAGTTAATCACAACGTTGGTAGATCAAACGCACCCAGAGACACACTTCGAATTAATCCGATCTAAACATTACCTTCTCTAAATGTGATTGAGTTTCTTTCCACGTCCTTAGCCATCTTGATGTTTGCAGAGATTTTCAACTTTTGACACGAGTCAAACTACAAGTAAATAGTTGAGTTACATTTATGTGAATATAAATGTAAAAATCAATATTTCTGCTGTCTCCTGAGAAACACAAGTATAGAGTCAAAACACAATAAATAATGCTAAAAAACTATTCAGTTAACACCCAGATGTGACAAAACACATTTAAGACTTACATCCCCTTTAAATATATATTTCCTTAATATCAGTTCTCTTCCCTCCCCAGGATACCTGCAAATTTACTATCGCATATTAAAGGCTGTGTGTAAGTCTTACATGTGTTCTGTCAAATCTGGGTGTTAAATTAATAAATGTGTTGTGTTATTTAATATGATTTGACTCCACGCTTGTGTTTCTCGGGAAACAGCAGAAATATTGGTGATTTGCGGCTACAGAAAATAATGTGAAGTTTACAGGCAAAAGTAAGGTTACGTCAAAGAAACAAAAACTTATTGTCACCCTTTTCAACGTGATTTTTTTAAGACATTTGTTC
Source organism: Atractosteus spatula (assembly GCF_055471065.1). NCBI lineage: Eukaryota > Metazoa > Chordata > Actinopteri > Semionotiformes > Lepisosteidae > Atractosteus > Atractosteus spatula. The sequence continues at coordinate 18,476,707 of NC_142715.1, read as the reverse complement.
GGAATAATATATCTTCTCGTGTCTGTGGCTGTTATCCTACAATAACGGTGGTGAAATAGCAGGAATGTGCGGAAAGAATCGGAGATAGAACAGAAGACTCATCTAGTCGATAGTAAGGTTGTGTAGGACCGCACACACTACGATGTCAGTGTTGAGTAGTGTGGTTTAAAAGCTTCTTCACGAACCACGAAGGAGTAGAAACCTAAAGTCTCCTGATCCGTAATCAGACACGTTATCCATTGTGCCATTGGCGTTTGTATTGTATTCCTATACAGCACCACAATGAGTTCAGAGCCGCTACTAGTAATACATCGCCCCGGTCAAAATTTTCTCAATTAGATTCATGTGTTTTGTACGTGTGTCTAATTACTACGTCTTTCATTATGTCTTGTTTAAAATAATGTATCTTAAAAACAGACAAAGGGTTTATGAGTCTCCCTGAAATTCACACACGAAGAATAAAAAATATCGCGTTTAAAAAGAATACAGAGATGCCGGCGATAGAAAACGGAGCGTCTTAAGTGCGCGCTATCACTGAACTAAACTCCCGATCTGTAAGTTTGTCGGCGGCTTTTTAATTGTGTTAGGAAGAGCAAACAGTCCACAGTGTACATTTTAAAGGTCTAAGCAAAACAATCAGACGTGAGGATTATTCAGAACAGGAGCCTGTACTTCTTTGTATACTGAGCTTTCGGGTGAACGTCAAAGTGAAAGACAAAATCGCAATTTTCACTTTTTGATTAAGGAACAAGAAAACACCATCCTTCGAGCTGGATTCAAAGCAGGGACATCAGAAATGCCCACTGTTTTTGTCTACAGTCTTAAGATCTAGCAACTGAGCTATCCAGAGGTCAGAAAATAAACGTTTTGTCACACGTGTAGCCCAATGTAGTGTAGTGTTCCTCTTTATTTAAAGCCCAGTTCGACATCAAAATACTCACTCCCATAGTCTCGTTTAGTAGAAGAAATGGACCAGGCTTCTACTCTATAAACGTCCGGAGTTCTTATAAAACATTTGAAGGGATATCAGTGCAGGCGGAAATTGACTCTTTTTCTAGTGGGATCAGGATCACATAAAACCTTTCTTTTGGATTGAGAAGAGGATCATGGTGACACTCAAAACATACTAACCTTTACTTCTTTCGAGGACGAATGTAGTATTGAGCTGCAAGCATCGGTTCAAATCAGAACTCTCTGCTACTGCAGTTGCTTGTTTGAGAGTTTCTTCAAACCTTTCAACTGAACGTTGATATCAAATGATATTGACGGTAATATCATACGGATTTTGGTTTTCTTTTGATGGAAAATTGTATTAAATTGTATTCTTTCTAAAAATACAGTAGTTTGTACTTAATAAAAATGTACAATTCACCACTGGTATAAACAAATGTGTGCCTTGTTTGCCTTTGTAAGCATTTGTTTAAAAAATAAGTTCACAATACGATAAAAACACAGAAAGCACAAACTTAATAATACAGCGATACAAAATCAATATCAAATCATAAAGCCAATTAAGTACCTATCCTTTGAAAACAGTGACATTTGTATCTACTTTTGAATTACAAAGCAGACAGAGTAGTCCCTTAATTCATAGATCAGATCTTGGCCAAAACAAGACAATCAGACGGGAGCTGAATTCGGAACAGGAGCCTCTGCTTCGTCGTTTATTGAGCTTTTGATCAATGACTGAATGAACTCTTTGATTAAAATACACAAAAAGCACCTTCCTTCAAGCCAGAGTCGAACCAACAACCTAAGGATTCCCAAGTGTTTCCATTACAGTTCCCCACTCTACCAACTGCTTTCTGGCACATACGGCCCAATGTAGTGAAATGTTCCAGATGAGTAAAATCCCAGATCGACATTGTTTCCAACTCGTTTCCTTAGTCTTTTTTACCTTGAATTTAAGCCACAAACCAGGATTCTACTGTATAAACTTCTGGGGATATTAAAACATGTTTGATGGGGCATCAATCATTCCAGGCTGAAATTGACACCTTTTTTTTCTTGGGGGAAATGAGGAACAAAACTAAATGTCATTCTGTGTTTCTTAGAAGCATTATCACAGCTAATGCATGTAATGCCTTTAGTATGTGAAGGTGAGAGTTCAGTTATGCCAGGGAGTAAAGAGAACTGAAATTTAGAAAATTCGTATTTAAATAGATTGCAAATCTTCAAAGTGTTCTGTCGCTGCAAAATTATTACAGGGGTCTACCAGCTGTGATACGTGCTTGTTTTGGGACTATTTCCAATAAGTATCGCATTAGTAATTGTGTCCTTACTGGTATCTTTTAAACTGTGAGGGACATTCGGTTATATAGTCATAATCGGATTTAAACGTGTCCTGCATTTTAATTTACTGAACAGATAAATTGAAACGTTCTAATTCAGAGCCCCTGCAGCTCGTGCTAATTAGAACCACAACAATGCTCCCGTGTCCTGAGCACCACACTGAGCACACGTTCAGCTGGGCTCCGACTTTGTTCAGCACGACTTCTTGTTGCAGTTGAGCTCAGAGCTAGAGATGATCTCCATATTCTACCGCACTAAGTAGTTCGAAAGTTAGTACACAGTACACACTTTTAAGTGGAGTCAGGTTTTTAAAAAATTAAACCAGCGCCCTGTCACAGAAAAGTACCCCGGTCTCCCGCGCAACAAGCGTAGGTACTCAGCACTGTACTGACGAGGAGCGCTTATTCGCAGCTGAGCGTCTGCTCTGTTTACTGTCAGCAGACATTTCCTCATTTCCAATGACGTTTTCGCCTGCTCTCAGCTTTTTAAAGATGGTCATAAACGCTCATGAAGTAATTCATGTCAGTTTGAAGTCTGTTTCTGTTGTCTCGGCTCTTGACGAAGAAAAGCCGTACCTAAGAGACTCCCTCTCTGAAGAAGTTTGTCGTCACCCTGCAAGGGAGAAGAGCCATCAATCACTGAGACAATTAACATTAAACACGTGAAATGCGAGATGTTGTGATTTTTTCCCACTTAAGGCTTCTATCGTTTCTACTCTAACGAGAAAAGCTTTTCATCAGAAGTGGGATTTGAACAAACGTCTTCAGGAGAAACTGCTAACTGAACGCAACGCCTTAGACAACGAGCCTTCCTGCCTTTATTTATTTGATAAGAAAAAAGTGAAATCAAGTAATGAGGGAAACGTATTTTTTTCATGGAGGAAACTAGTACGAGCAAATGTAAAGTTTAGAGCAGCGCTCAATAAAAACGATCAGAAACCGAAAGCGCTTCTTTTGCGGAACATTATATTCCAATACCGGTGGTTCTGCAGAAGAAATAAGCCGAACTCCAAACACTGTTGCCATTACGGCTACTCTGGCTGCAGCTGCTTTAAGATCTACTCAGCGGGTACAGGTTGTAGAAGGTCAGACTGGTTGGCGCTGTCTAAATAACAGTGTGCGAATTTAAACCTATTTAAATAAGATTATTTCCAATATAATACATGCTCCAAAAGCGTTAATACTGCACTGGCTGCTATTTGAAATGCCTTCATAAATGACGCGTAAAAGAGATTGATGCAGCTGGCTTTTATGCTTCACAATACATTGCAATCAGGAAAAGATACTGTATTGTAATCAGGAAAATAAATCAATTATTAATATGCAATACAACGTCTGTTCTTAAAATTGATAGCTGTTTTACACTGATGTTGCTCTTTATGAGATAATCCAGATTGTGAAGACGACTGCACTCTCGCAGATCAAAATATTACACGAAGGCTGTAAAGCACACTCTAAATGTATCCGAATATTTGATTTCCGCGATCCGTTTAGGCTACAACAGGCAACTTGGCGCTTCTCCAGCAAACCATTTCTCAGTTTTGTGAATTACTTGTGCTTCCAACACACCACCATCTGTAGCTTGTCAGGATGGCCGAGTGGTCTAATGCGCCAGGTTTAAGGGTTCATGTTTTTCCAGTGCTTGGGTGTTTTGGTCTCTGAATAGAAGCGTGGGTTCAAATCCCACTTCTGACAGCTACCGTCTTTTCCCTGCCTTGCGTTTTTCCTGTCTTCTTGTGCTCGCTGACAACGACAGGAAGAGGAAAACGGAGAAACCGGCTTGGGGGCACATGATGGGCAGGGAAATACTTCTTGAACACTTATGCGATTAGCAGAAAGTCAAATAGGCTTCGATTTTTGCCTTAAGAACTGTTTGGGCTGCCTGTAATCGAGGAAAGATTAACTGCAAAGTATGCATTAAAATGTGAAAGACCGAAATATAAAACCACAAGAAGACTTATTAAAAGAAACATTGTTTTCCTTGCGGTTTCTCCTGTATTTCACTGGCTGGAGACGCTGTGTCCGGGCTCAGCGGTTATATAAGAAAAGACACAGGCGCGGTTCATGGTTCTGCGCTCCCCGTGTGGAATGCGCGTCTCTTCTCTCCATTAATACCTTCATACACTCCTCTCAAACCACAGCACATTCCCGGAATATTTCGGTTTAACCTATTTCACAGGTAGTGGGTCTTTCTTTCCGAGATCACAGGTAGAAACAATAAACACGTATTCGTGATCGTAGGCGAAGATGTGCAAGAATAAATTTCCTAAAATCCAATAAGGTCCAGTCACGTTCAGGTACTATTCTGATGTAGATGGATATTTTTGGCACAGCTGTTACAACAAACAGGCAAATAAACTTTTTTTATTATTCCATTCCAGCTGTAGTTTTGAAAATGTTTTTTTTTTCATTCATTAAATAATACAAAACACAAACCCACCATAAACGTCTGACCATTGATATTCCTGAATTATAAGCTCGTACACACGTACCGCGAATTTCGTGCAAGAGTCACAGCTGGTAGGCAGTTCAACGAATATGATGCCTTTCAGGGGCCAGGTATTAGACACACGTTATCGTGCGGAGCTGATTCTTCGTCTACCGCAGTCTTTGCCTCGGACCACCCCTCTTGGCACATTAGCACTTTAATTTTCGATTTTCTGTATAGAACACTGAATATCTTGAGGAAGTCTGTCAAGCAAAGACTGCTGGATAATTGAGGTGCAAAAGTTGGTTCAAAATCAACATCCTCTGCTATTGCCGTTGATTCTTTGAGAGTTTCTTCAAGTTCTTCATCTGACCTTTAATATCGAGGGATATTGAGCATAATACCGTACTATTTGTAGCTTTCTTTTGATCGCCCGTTTTATTAAAATGCCAGCCTCTTTTACAATTATTTAGATGTTTGGCAAGGTGTAATAGCCCCCCTCGCATCCTCAGCTAAAATATTTTAAAAGTACAACAAAATTACATTATATTGAACAGCATTTATGTTAACATTTATATTCAAATTAAAGTAAATATATGAAAATATTAAAATACAACTTCGGCGATCTGTCGTTTTTGCTTGTCAAGTTCTCAAACAATTTTGCGTTGTATTTTAAATTACTTTAGCTGAAGATGCAACGGGAGCATAAGTGAATTCTCCCGCCACCCACTGGAACATATAATTCCATGGGTGAATACTAACTGCTTGGAAGTTGCCAATGTCGGTAATTATTGGAAATTCCCGGTAATGTTGATTCTGGTACACAATTGTTTACTCCTGCAAATATCAAAATAGTTCAGGTTTTGCGGAACAATTAATTTTTTACGGTGATGATGTTTACTATAGGAAGAAGTGCGTCCCTTGGTGGGATCAAAAAACCCACCTTGGGGTTAATAGCCGAACACGCTAACCGATTGCACCACAGAAATGCTTACACCTTGCTTTTTTTTCATTTACATACTTTTGGTGAACAAAAAAATTCGCTCGCATTTCATCTTTCGCAAGCTATATGATTTACAAAAAAAAACAAGTTGTTCTGCAAAGGAAATGAATAAACGCATTAAACCAAATCAAGACCTCTTTGAGTGTCCCAAATTACATGTTCTGTAAAACAAGACAGGAAAAAAGGTACCGCTGGAATTCGGATCCAGGATTTCCTCTTTATGAAACAGGTGTTTTAATTAGCTTTACCACAGCACCGGCAGAACACTATTCTTATACACGTGGGTACCCACCCTCAAACCTTTGTTCTCTCGCTACTTTACCTTTGCCTACTGCCCTGTCTCTCTCACACCTGAAGAAGGGTCCACGGGCGAAACGTTGTGTTCTCTTTCTTCTTTTTTTCAGCATGGAATAAACCTATTACCTATTCTTATACAGCCGCTTGGACACACCGCTCTGAGACATCTGAGGTCGATGTGCGCTGAGCCTGGTCGCCGAGAAAAATCATGCCCAGGGATGGCTTACGTGACGAGGTGGCTGAGTGGTTAAGGCGATGGATTGCTAATCCATTGTGTTCTGCACGCGTGGGTTCGAATCCTATCCTCGTTGGTTTATGTCTTCGACTTGTGATCTGTTTCTAATATATATTTAGTATATCTTCTCGTGTCTGTGGCTGTTATCCTACAATAACGGTGGTGAAATAGCAGGAATGTGCGGAAAGAATCGGAGATAGAACAGAAGACTCATCTAGTCGATAGTAAGGTTGTGTAGGACCGCACACACTACGATGTCAGTGTTGAGTAGCGTGGTTTAAAAGCTTCTTCACGAACCACGAAGGAGTAGAAACCTAAAGTCTTCTGATCCGTAATCAGACACGTTATCCATTGTGCCATTGGCGTTTGCATCGCGTTCCCATACAGCACCACATTCAGTTCAGAGCCGCTACACCGGGGTAAAGTTAGCTCGAAGTTCGAAAACGATTTTGGCACGCCTGTAGCGCTTTCACGAAACCTCTTAGAGTTGCGAGAATGCTTGTTTTGTGTATAAAATACATTGTGGATGCTTTCTCAGCCTTTATTTTTTCGTTTTTATGACATTTTTTTGACCAAGCACGAATATTTTTTTGTCCATATCTCCGCCATGGAAGCACAGAACGCCTTCAAATCAAATGCATTTTAAAGACCACGACTTGTGGATATTTCCACAGCCTTTACATCAAACTATCAGTGAGCTAATTATCTTTTTTTAAACCTCCGGTTTTTCATCGATGCGTAATTACGCACGAACTGGAACCCGGGGGACCGCTGTGTGCACACGTTCACAACGCGAGAAATACTGTTCAATACGGCTTCATGCGAAAAACCCGTATATGACCATAGGAAGCAGAACAGCGCAGTCTCCAATTACCCAGACTGTAAGCACGGGAATAAAGTTTGTTTGATTTCTGAAACCCTTCCTTTACATCCTGTTTTCATTCAGGTAAGGGTCAACTATATTCACAATACTACTGACAGCAGGAAGATTAAAATATTTTTTACTCAGCGGCTTATTAAAAACATCTCCCATGATGTTCATACCGACTTTTTACACAGAACTCTGACACAGCTTTGTGTTCTGAATCTCTTTTTCTCGTGCTTTTATTTAATGTGGCACAATGCACTGGGATAGGGGTATTCTGTTCACAAACCAATAGCATTTAAACCACAGTACCCACAATGCTGCAAGTAAGTGTTTTGCACACTAAGCAGGTCCTCTGACTTTTCCCAGGTTTGTTTTGGGTTGTGGAACCTTTATTTTTTTATGATTTTCTGAAGATAACACCATAGGTAATACAGTGCGATAGGTGGGTCGTCTTCATGGCTCAATAGCAGTTCAAATACAACAGCCACACTGCTGAAACCAAGTGTTTTACACACCAGACTGCCCCCCGAACCTTATACAACCTTGCTGTGGCTGTGGCCCCTTTCTTTATTTTGTAATGATTTTCTGAAGATTACACTACAGGTAATACACTGGGATAGGGGGGTGCTATTCATGAGTCAAAAGCTTCATCACAACATCTGAAAATTTTAGATTTTACATTCTTTTTATTTCCCATGTTTCGGTTTAGGTTTTTCCTAATTTCACATTTTAAATGAGCTATATCTGTAATCGCAATGAAGGTGTGGTATGCAGTCTTGATGATGTGACTGTGTAACCATCAGGCACGAAGGGGAGAAAAACAAAAAACTCCAAAGGAGAAAAAAAATCTCTGGGGGTCCAAGGCCTCATGGTTGACCTCTCCTCCAGGTCCTGGTTGTGTATGACAAGTAGTTACTAGAAACAGTTCACATGCACAACCATGCAGATTGACACGGTGAATTCTATTTCATATATTATGTCAGGCTAGATGTTAATGTTGAGTGTTTCCCATCCACTGGGTTGAGCAGTACAGGATCTTGAGTTTTGTAGGCTGGGTTCCTTGCTTCAGAAATCCAGGAGGATCCCTTGTCATGGGGGACGGAGCTCAATATCAACCAAAGGCACCGAAGAGAGAACAGTGGCAGGCATGGTGTGGAGAAAAAAAATGGGATAGACACAGAAAAAAACAATTGCAACGTGGTTGTCTACTTACCCACTTGATATCTATGTTTCTGCACCTCCTAAAGAATTAGATCACTCGGGATAAAGAAGACTACAGAGACGATGTAGAAGACTACAGCATTGTTAAATATGCTTGTAGGTATGGGGCATCCTTAAAAAGGTCTGACATATCTTTCCACAATTTAGGGGCTGTGTGCCTAAATGCTCTGCTACCTGCTTTCTATTGTTAACGTAGTCTGTTCATTCATCTAGACAGCATCCTACAACTACCTTAACCTTACTGTAAGAAAAGTATCACTTTGGTGTCTAGGCTGTTCTTTTTGATGAGTCCACTCCTGGAGATGTACATGGTACAATATTGAAAGCCAGTGGGGTTCGGACTTCGATGATGCGATTGTGTTTTATTGTTCCGGTTAGAATCCTTTTAGCACTGTGCCCTGTCTGAAGGTAGATAGGGTACTGTTTTGGAAACCTAATAATAAGGAATCACCCTAGATACACTTCTTTTTGATAGAAGCCAGTTTTCTTCGATCTTTCTCACAACGGAGTGGAATTTCTTGATTAATCTATCTTTCTAGGATGGATACAATTTTATCTGGAAATCTTTCACATAAATCATGTCATGGTGACATACTGTCGATTTACATTTCTTTGCACTACTACAGTGATGTTAACAGTGTGTAGTGATCATATTTAAAAGGGACTGTGTTGTGTTATGATTAACTTTTTTACTGTTTTCATACAGACTTTGTTTGGTTTCTGGCAATAGATAACAAATGGTTTCTAGTGATTTTGTGTTCTAGTGTTTTTCATTATTTCTTGGCAAAGTGTACGAAAGTTTACTCTTACCCAAGATAAATTTTGGGGGGGGATATTGAGACTTGTACTTACGTGTCTTTTGGAGGTGAATTCTGCTGAGAACACGTTGACAGTCTTGTTGAGTTTCCAACATGTCTATTATGTAATTCTTGGGAGTAGGGGGTGGATGCTCACTCATCAACAGTACCTGAAATATAAAACCGTAAGAAGGGTTACGAACTGCAAAGGATCCAAGGAGTATAAATGGGTCACAGATATAGATCTAGGTATTTGCACAATTTGCCAGATCTCTCTTAATCAAACTCCTTTTTTCTTACTTTGTGTTTTTACAGCAAGACATTATATTGTTTCTGTGCTAAGTGGCAAGCTCTTTTAGGTGTTCATGGTCATGTCTTTGTTTCTATATTATTGGAAAGAAACCTAGTAAGTGATTTGATGCATCCATGTCTAATCATTAATCTGACACAGTAATTCTATCTTTGAGATGCCTGTTTAATGTAATAAATTGCACAGATTATCAGTAATCTTTTATGTGTGCCTTCTTTGGTGTGTTTTTTGAAAAGTTTTCTCTAATTTATAGAACCATTAATGCCAGAAGACAAGCCTGCAATCCAAACTTCTTAAAAATAACAAACAATTATAACGTCCACTGAAATATGTCATCCTATGTTTCTGCTGAATCTAAAACTACATGTCCTGCTTAAAAAACCCTTTCATAGTGATAGTTTGCATGCAGAGCATACTCACCAAACTGGGGTTGGCAAAATGTACTGTACATATCCATGTTACTTCATTCTTTGCGCTTTCATACTCTTCTTTTGAGATGCACAATTCATGGAACCAGTTTTCACAACTGTCACACTGAATCTACACGGACAGTAAACCTTATATCAGTTCAGCTATCACATTTCACTGGCATGTTTTGTTATTATGTGCGTACATTACACATACAGATAGAGATGATGTTCACTTACCCAGTTTGTCTGCCGCACCGGTGTTTCTCCACACATCAGGCACATGTCCTGGAGAGGATCTATAATAAACATGCCAAATAGACTGATTTTTCAAATGTTATCTACAGATCATTGTTGCATAATTGAAGACAGTTTGATAGAGACCTTTTCGTATGCACTTTCCTGATTAGGTGTTCTACTGCTTCTTAAACCGCACATTGTCATGTCTCAGAATACTCCTGTCAACACCTGTTACCCTTTTTTGCGTCAGCGTGTGTTGCTATGATTTTAAGGGGGCACATGATAACACAGGTATGTTCAACCAGCTTGGGCAATTTAGACCCACACTTTTCCCAGACAATGGTTGTGTCAACCACGACGAAGGCCAAAGTGTCATTGAATTTTAACTGTTTGTAATGTGATTTAATTAACTTTTCATCACTGTGTTATATAGTACAAAAAGAATACCCAAATGAGTTCTGCATATAAATAAATTGAGAATCTTTTTTCATTCAGACTTGTTACACAGACAGAACATGCTTCAGGAAAACAATATATACCAATAAACGTAGGCAATGAGGATCAAATGGTACAATACCTGAAGCTTCAAGAATTCTGATTGACAGGTCTTCCCGCAACTTTCTTATTTCTTTGGCACTGCTGTTTATTTCGATATATGTTGGAATATCTGGGAAATTGTTCATGATGTCTGCGTCCATCTAACAGACAAAAGTTTGTTGCAATTATTTCCCTAAAAATCTCTCATACAATAGTTTTAAGACAGTCCAAAATTTCGGCATGGAAAGGTTATGTTGACTTGCATCACAAAGACCCCACAGCTTGAGGCATCTGCTTGCCTGGTGTGACCAATCACGCTTGGGTGCCAGTTGATATTCAACCAGTCTTCTTTTCCTAGGACATTCCTTCGCATCTTAAAAAAGTCCTTGTGAATCAAAACAATAGGTTATTGATAAATGAGGAAATATTTGTCATGCTGAATTTGAACCTGAAATGTATGTGTGCCCCTGCAGAATTTCAATGCTTGATTTCTAACCTGAACCTTTTTGCTGCTGCAGTGGAGTCTGCCATCTCGTCACTCCCCATAGGGTCGACCACAAAGACTTTCTGGGATGGAGCATACAGATACTGCAAGAAACAAATGGCCCATCATCAGACATGAAGTTGCATTTAATGTGGGGCCAGACACACAGACAGTTTCAGGAGTTTTATGTTGTGAAAACAAAGGTTTTTAATATTTGAATATTTTATATATTTTATATATATAATATTTATATATTATTTAACATTTAATATTTTGCAAACCTTGGCAAAGACAGTCAGGAAATGACCTAACAGTACTTTTTTTCCTACATGACACTTTGACCTGCTTGGTTGTCTGTTCATGACACAGCAGTATTCACAATAATAATTTAGGAAAAGTGCACTGTCACCATTGCCTTGGACACTCACTATCCATGTCCACCTTTTTTAACAGGAGAGGAACACATACATTGTGACTTTGTAATTTTTTTAGATGCAACAAGGATAATCACTTGAACTGTAATGGTTCCAAGTGTAATTATAAACCTACGCTGTTTTGGATTACCTGCACCACACTTACCAATAATTTCCAGTGGACACCAGTGTTAAAAAAGCTAATAATGGCTTCATAGTTTTCAAAGTTGACCTGTAATGAAAAGAATGACAAGATTAGTACAACAGGCTGCCTCACAGGGATGGTGTGCTAACTTTGAATTTTGATTTCTGACTATAAAGGTAGTTTCTTTAGGCAGCACCATGGGCACAGTTGTGACCTGTTTTGATTGCTTGTAGCTCTCCTTGTTTCTCTATTGATAAAACAATCATCAGTTAGTGAAAAACCATGTTTGCCCCTCACTAATGTAATCCATCAACATTTGTGTTTGATGTCCTTACCTTGGACAAACGTTGTCCAGCCATGCGCTCATTATTCCCACTCATGATTACACCAGTTGTGTAGTGGTTCATTAGGAAAACCTTCTTCCCCAAGTCCATGGATTCTTTCGCTACTTGAAAGTAACACTCAATGGTCTTATGGAAAAAGCAAACACAATTGAAGAAGATGTGATTTCACCCACTCACACACATTTGATTACACAAAAGCTCAGAAACCTTAACAAATGCATGCAATCAAACACTTTCATCTTACCTCGCCTATGAGCCACTCATCTGGTTTCAGAGACACAAACTCCGAGTGTCTGAGAATATATGTGTCTGCACTGTGCATGGATGGCAAAACTGCAACCACTAATTCACTCGGATTGATGTTCCAAAGGGCGTGAACCTAAAAAAGATTTACCAAGCCAAAAGCATACACAAGAGATCACTGGAGCTAACATAATGAAAATTGAGATTACACACCACTGTCAACAAGTATAACAAGTTAGAGAGAAACAACAAAGAACACCTACAGTAGTAGAAGATGACATTCATAAGCTCTGAAAAAGAAGTGAATGTCCACACAGAGAAATATTTGAAATACAAATCCTACCTTCTTTCTGAAATCTGTTTTCTCTTTTATAAGTTTTGAGATGGGGCGTGCATCACAGTGTGGTGTGATCTCTTCAGTCGTGCCCACGGCAGCTTGTTTTGGTGACACTTTCCCTTCTTCTTTGTGCTGCCATTCTTTACATTCTGTGGTTCCTGCTTTCCCCTGCTGTACTTGCAGGCCGTTGCTGTCATCTGGCGATTTTTTACTTGTTTCAATATTTCTATTGCTAACTTTTTTTCCTGTTTTCTCATTTTTGAGGGGATTGGAATTTTCTGTGGTGCGCTGTAGAATTATTTTTTTGTTTCTTTGCCTACACCTGGTGCTCTCTTTGCCCATTGTTCCTGTGCATGTTCATGACGTGTCTTAGTAGTGATCAATGGTGCCGTCAAAACCTTTTTGGGGAGAGCATTTTGGATTATATGTTCTCTGTACTGGCCTTGGAGGGATTGTCTCATTATCGTAATAAACTCTGCTGGCCTCAGTTTCCTCCTGTGCTGAAGTATTGAATGCTTGACAATGCCAAACCAGGTCTCAGCATGACAATTAGTGGCTCTTGTTTGTGCTACCTCTGACATTGATATGTCTTTTTTGCTGTCTGAATCTTGCCAGGTCACCCAACAAAATTCCACTTCACAGTGGAAATAGTGCCATGTATCTTTGCAACAGAAATCTAATTATGTCTTCACAGAAGTAGGGGTTCACATTGTGTTGTGTCCCATAGTCATCATGTCCTTGAGCTGATATGCTGTCTTCATAAATACCTTTGAACTCCACAGCGAAAGGAGAGCGGCCCAGGCTGCCTCTCATTTTTGGGTACAGTACCTCATCTGTGTCTTTGACTTCTGCTTCCTTTTCCATCTGGTCTGGTATCGTTGTTTTAGAAATGTAAGCATTAAGGAGGCAGACACTAGATTGGACTTCAGTTGTGAACCTCCTGCTTGAGAGTACAATGCACATGTGTTTTAAAACATTTTGGTGACACTCAAAGTTGTGCTGTTTTGCAGGATGGCAAAGGAAAATGTTGCAAAGTCTCGCAGTCCTTTGTCTGTTGTTTTTTTCCTAATTGCTTGAGAGACGGCCTTTATGACATGGGCAGAGCAAAGGTACAAAACAGTGAACATCTGAAGTTTTGTGTACTTAAGTTTGCCTTGGCAGACTTTCATTGCACGATTTAAGTATGCATGGATGGTGTCCCCATTGAAGGCAAAAAAAACACTGTGAATCAGGGCCCAGCTGTAGTCAGTTTCTACATGCTGCACTCTCTTGGTAGTACATGTTGAGATGTCAAACATGAATTTCCGGAGCCAATGTTCTATATTGACTACGGTGTGGTCATTTGTCAACATTTCAGACAATGGTAATGGAGGCTTTCTTTTTCCACCTCCAGGTAATGTAAGACTGTAGTACAGAATTCTTTTGTTCTCCGATGGAATTTTTCTGACTACCCCTCCTGTCGCATCCAGGTAAAGGCTGACTTTCTCCTTCATCTTTAGATGGGCAATAAGAATTTGCATACTCTGTTCTGTGTAAAAATAGGCAACAAATGTGTCTAACTGCAAAATCTGTACATATCCTGGAAAATGGACAGTGTCAAAGTCGCATGCTTTCATTAATGTTTGTGTCATATGTAATTCAATCACTGGATCATACTGAAGGCGCTTACTGTTCCTGAACTCTGATAAGATGACTTTCAGGACAATCCATGTTAGTGGCTTAGATAAATTGCCTGCTGCAATTTCAGCAAGCGGAGTTCTGCTCAGCTGCCTGTAGTACACATTGCTGATTCCTTTTGTGAGGGCACAGGCAATCTTTTAACGATAAGGCTGACGTGCCTGTCGAAATTTTGTTTCCCTTTCACTGTGTTGTATTTGCCCTACTCGTACAACATCAATTGTGATGTCATCATTGCCCATTGGTTTGTGTCTTGTTGTCATTATGTATTTTACATTACAGGAACTGAAGGTACTGAAGGTAGGAACTGAAAGTACAGACTGCTTTAATCATCAGAAAGTTTTTTTTCTGCTGTTCTCTTTCCTGATGCATTGGTATTTGAAGGCTATTGGGCAGCAAGGATTTATCTTCCTGAACTCCTGAAGTTTTAGGCACAGACATAATCTTTCTTAATCCCCTTTTATCCTGAGGTGACATCCCAGGCAAGCTTGCCCCCTGGGAATATTCACTGTGCTCTTCAGGCTTTTTTTCTGATTCTACACAGATTTTTTCTCCTTCAAACATGTCACCACTGTCTGTGCTGCCGTGTGCAGCCCATGCATCTTCTGTATCTTCTGATGGACTTCTGAGCTTTGTGTTGCCTTTCAAACTATGTCCCTCACTTTGACTTGAAATATTGACTACAGATTGTGTACTGTCATCTGGTTTGGAATCCTTACCAATACTCACCTCCTTCTGCGCCCTAAGCACTTGGATTCTTACTTTTTTTCTATCTTCATGCCAAATCACTGAGAACCATTTCCTGTTGCTGGAACAATCCTCCCCAAGGACTCTGTTTGACAGTGTTGACCACATATTGTCGTGCCACCTATTTTTTTTTTCTATCTTAGAAAACTTCAGAAATTCTTTGATCTCATTCCCTACTCCACCAGCCCTTGACCACAGGTCTGGCCTCCTACTCCTCTGTCCTCTTTTAACATGTGGCATTGCCAACAATCTGAAAAATAGGGAACACATCTGAATGAAGTGGAAACATAATTGAAATTCAACTCCCAATGGCTGTTAATAGTGTAGGAGTGCAACAGATGTACAAGTCCATTAAATGTTTTTATTTCTGTGTTTAATTTTTGAGGGACCCTATATTTTGATATAGCATCAATCACAAAACAGCATTCTGTCAATGTCATGACCACCAGCCAGGGGAGATCAACTCACAAAAGAGCTAACCAGTACCAGCAGCGGGTTAATAATAACATGTGTTAATCCACCAGCACATGCTCTACTGTGCAGCAAGCAGCACTGTTTTAACCATTGTAGCGGCAATGCTTGTTAATAAGACAGAATTAAGCGTTGCTGTGCTTTCCTAAATGAGGCCCCATCTCACCCTCCATCTCTGTGGTGCAGCCACAGAGAAAGTATTCATGCAGGCTGATTAAGATGTTTTCTTTTGATAAGGGACAGCTCCCAGACGGGGATGCACTTAGCTAGGTCTAACCTCACCCAAGGAGAAAATCAGGCGCTCCAGTCTCTCCGCAACAGGGATGATATCGTCATCAAACCAGCGGACAAAGGAGGTGCTGTTGTGGTGTGGCGTAAGGATCTATATATCTTTGAAGCCTCTAGACAACTAACTGACACTTCTGCCTACCTCCCTCTCCAACAGGACCCTACCACTGACTACCAAAAGGAAGTGGTATCCACCATTTCTCTTCTTATCAGCAGTAATGAGCTCCCCCAGGAGGCATACCGGCTCATCATGGAACATCCACAGGTATCTCAATTTTACCTCCTCCCCAAAATCCACAAACCGGACACCCCTGGATGCCCCATCGTATCAGCATGTAACTGTCCAACTACTTACATCTCAGCCTTTCTCGACAGCCTCATGAGACCGCTGGTTGAAGATCTTCCCTCATACATCAAAGACACCAACCACGCACTCCAACTTTTTAATGATTTCCAATTTCAGGGTACCGAATGCTACATTTTTACCATGGACATCACATCTCTGTACACCGTCATTCCCCATAATGACGGCCTTACAGCCCTCAAGCACACGCTGGACAAACGCACAGTACTTGATCCACCCACCCACACCCTGGTACGCCTTGCAGAATTGGTCCTCACACTGAACGCATTCTCTTTCAATAATCTTTTTTACCAACAGGTCAGTGGAGTTGCCATGGGCACCAGAATGGGACCCAGCTATGCCAATATTTTTGTCGGCTGGGTAGAAGAATGCTTCTTCGCTTCCTACACTGGCTATGTCCCTGACCTCTACAAACGATATATTGATGACTGCGTCGGTGCCGCCACATGCTCCAACGATCAGCTTGAGTTCTTCCTGCACCATTTCACCAACTTCCACCCGTCCCTCAAATATATGGTTAACATATCTTCCACTACTCTTCCGTTTCTAGACATCAACTTCTCTATCAACTACCCCCGACTGTCCACTTCAGTTTATTACAAACCCACGGATTCACACAGCTACCTCCTGTACAGCTCATTTCACCCCAACCACACTAAAAACTCTCTCCCTTTTTCACAGTTCCTTAGGTTACGACGATTATGCAGCGACGACATCGACTTCGAGAACCAAGCCCTCGAAATGTACTCATTTTTCATCAACAGAGGATACCCCAGCAGTGTGATTGACAGGGCCCTTGCCCGAGCCAAAAACACCCCCCGGACCATCAACCCGATCAGGAACTCCTGCCGTAACAACCGCATTCCTTTGGTGCTTCCTTACCACCCTAACACACTTCCTATCCCCAGGACCATTAACCACAACTTTTCCATCCTACAGGATGATCCCTCCATTGGGGCCCTCTTTTCTGATCGCCCTATCATTTCATATCGCCGACCACCTAATCTGCGTAACCTCCTTGTTCACAGCTCCCTTGACCGCCCTAAACAACCATCCACACCTGGCACTTTTCCTTGCAACAGAACTCGCTGTATCACCTGCAAGTACACAGCCACCACCACACTCATTTAAGGCCCCTCAGGACAATTCCGGATCACCCAGACAGCATCTTGTACCTCCAGCAACCTTATTTACTGTATCTCTTGCAGTAAATGCCCAGCCATCTACATTGGAGAAACAGGAAGGAGACTCGGAGACCGCTTCAGAGAACACGTCAGGGCTGTGAAGATTAAAGATCTCTCCAAGCCCATTGTTTCTCATTTCACCTCTGACGGCCACGACCACTCTAATCTCTCCGTCTGTGTTCTCAAAGACGGTTTTCCGAACTCATACATCAGAAAGACCACCGAAACTAAAATTATTCTACAGCTAGGATCACACATTCTCCCTTCCCTTAACGACAGACTAATGTTCTTTTAAATTTTCTCCATTCATTGGAAGTTTCATTTCACACCTCTTTGCACCCATTCTGACTTCACACCTCTTGATTGGCCTCTCTTTCTGTCCCCTACTCCCGCCTCTCACTCCTCCTCCCTCCCAACCTTTGTTCTCCCGCTACTTTACCTTTGCCTACTGCCCTGTCTCTCTCACACCTGAAGAAGGCTCCACGGCCGAAACGTTGTGTTCTCTTTCTTCTTTTTTTCAGCATGGAATAAACCTATTACTTGTTCCTTTGCAGCCTACGCATGCTGACGCAGCTACCCACCTGAACTACTGCACTTAGCTAAGCCTGGCTATCATGATCAATGGTCATCCATTGGCGCCTATCTGTCTAGGGAGTGCCAGATGGATATCTGGACTGCATTCCTAAGTGTCAAGAGTAAGTGACTCATATCTCACCTTGATCAACCAATCAGGGACTGGCAGGGCGTGGTAATACCACGTGGGTCTCCAATGCCCGCCAAACTCTCAACCAATCAGCACACATCTGTGTCTTGGTCAAAAAGGGAGAGCAAGCTCAGATCGGGGCTCTCCTTGGCCATTTTCGCGCATCCTCAGAGACAATCACTTGACAACTGCTGTTGTCTGCAAAGGGACTTGGACTTTGTTCTAAGCGTGAGGCCGAGGATCCCGTACGTACTCAGAATTCTACCAACGTGAATGCTCCGCTGGATCAACGGCAGCCTACAGTTGGACCCTCGTCGACAACCTGAATAGCTTATTCAGAAGCAGCGCTGGATTGGGAACGAACCAGCTTCTTCCCGGGCAAAAGAGTGACTTGTGAGGACTCGCGGTCACACTCTGTGCATAGAGACTTTCTACTAGCCAGCCTGACCTCTGGTAGATCCCCTCGGAGCAACGACTGCCCTGCGCACCGCAGTCAGATTCCTCCGCCAGTCCTACTCCGAGCTGCACCTCGACTGGTTGGCCGGTAGCCAGAGGACGCCAGGACAACGCCCATTGGACAACTGCTGGAACAGAGGCTGCAACAGAGCCTGTCAGCTGGTTTGGTGTTCGTGCCGGGAAATTCCAAATCCATACACAGTGGATAAGTAAACCCCATGTTCTACATTGCGTCTCGAGAATTCAATTGTACCTCAACACAAGTTGTTATCAATTTAATTCATGAGTAATGTATTTACTTCCGAGTTTAGAGTAACAGTGGGTAATAACACTGATTAGCGATTTGGTAACCGAACGATATATATTGACATATATTCTCTGTTGTGTATCTCTTTGTGTTTGCATCTCTTCAAAATTATATACCTTGTATATTGATAACCCTCACAGTAAGGTCTGCTGCTCGTATCCAGGCAGACTAGTATATGTTTGGTGCACAATTTATATTAATAAATGTATCTTGTGTATTGAACATGTGTGTGTGCGTTGTTAGTTGTTCTGATGATTGATTTTCTAAAAGCCACAATGAACAACCTCGTGATTACTGCTACAATTAAAAATTGTCTCAGTACACCCATCAAACCTCTACAACACACAATAGTGCTGTTCACCTGGGGGGATGAGCTGACAGACACAACCATTGAGCAGCACATTGAGAGAAGAGGGAAGGAGCTCCAGTGTCTGGTGGAGAGGTGTGGGAACAGGTATCATGTTTTCAACAACAAGAACAGGGGCGACCACACTCAGGTCACAGAGCTGCTGGAGAAGATAGAGGACATGTTAATAGAAATGAGTGTCTTTCCTTACATGATGGACAGAAAACTTCTGCAGAAGATAGAGAAGAGGAAGTCGGCCAAGAAAGAAAGGAAGAAAGTGGTCGATGTAGAAGAGGAGGAAGAGAGAGGAGCTGGAAGAGTGCCTGTCAGGAGGAGACACAGTAAACTCTCTCTCTCCTACATCACTGACCCTCTGTACGACACACTGACACACAGCTCTCTCCTACATCACTGACCCTCTCTCTGTATGGCACACTGTCACACGGCTCTCTCTCCTACATCACTGACCCTCTCTCTGTACGACACACTGACACACAGCTCTCTCTCCTACATCACTGACCCTCTGTCTGTACGGCACACTGACACACAGCTCTCTCTCCTACATCACTGACCCTCTCTCTCAAGGTCCTGTAGGAATATTAGTGCGAATCACGAGTTCACAACAGGAAGAGAGTTCGCTCGGATTCACTGACTGTCCCTTCTGATCCAGGATGATCCACACTTTCTCTAGCAGTGTGATTAGACTTCGATATGAAGTAAATATTCTAAAATACAGGAAACAGAGGGATCCTGAACACACAGAGGAACCCAGATGTCTGCACACCGCGAGAATCAAAGTGAACTCTAAACACAGTGAGCAGCATCTAACCAGATCCATAACGAGCCCATAATCATGATGATGGTGTCAAAACAGCAGTCAGGTCGTCTCAGAAGATCAGACAGCTATATTCAACAGTTTGTAGCACCTGAGATACTGAGACAGACTCACGCCTGTCACTCTGTGATGCCCAGCTCTTTCTTTCAACAGGTCCAGCAGCTGAGGAATATTCACCTGGGGCACCTGAGACTGAGGGCTCACTGTCTGGGATACCTGAGACTGGGGGCTCACTGTCTGTGGGAGATGAGCCTGATGAAGTTAGCAGAACCAAAGTAAGTGTTTGTACCTCCAGGAAAAGTCTTTACCTTTACACCTGTGACATCTCATCTCCCACACTGGAGACACACCTGAGTCTTTACCTCCACACCTGTGACATCTCCTCTCCTACACTGGAGACACACCTGAGTCTTTACCTCCACACCTGTGAGATCTCCTCTCCTACACTGGAGACACACCTGCCTGTATCTTTACCTCCACACCTGTGGCATCTCATCTCCCACACTGGAGATACACCTGAGTCTTTACCTTCACACCTGTGACATCTCCTCTCCCACACTGGAGACGCACCTGAGTCTTTACCTTCACACCTGTGACATCTCAATTCGTTTTCAGGTCCCAGGGAACGTGACTGAATTCAGTCCTGAAATAAAATTTCAGAACAAGAAGGAAACCTACGGGTACCTGATATTTTGGGCTTTTTTGCCATCCTTTGCTTAAAAAGCAAAAATGAGATTAAAACATAGGAAGTCCTGAACATCACTAAAAGGCATAATTTGAGGCCGAAAGACCTTCAGGACAAACAGAATTCCAGAACACACTGCTCGATGTTACATACAGACCCCTTGTTTGTCTCTTTATTTTAAATGTACAGTTTCCTGCCCTCCCAGTGAGGAGCTGCCAGATGTCAGTTCTGCTCACTTGCACGACAGCGGTCTAGGTAAACTCCATTTCCCACAAGGCCACTGGTCTACTTCCTGTGCCACTCCTCCCTCCGATTCGCTAAGCTGCCCGTCAATCATAATGTCATCCCGGTCCAGCCAAGTATCTTGCGGTATCTCAGCAGAAGCGCTCCGTTGCCATGGCAGTGGACTCGCAGTTTATCTTTATGAATAAAAGTCAGCAGAAGGGATTTTCACAGTCACCTCTTTTTCCAGAGACTCGCTCTCCTGCAACCTGACAGCTTCACGGAGAAATGACACTAAAATAGATACATTGCTTCAGTCTCGCCCGTCACTACGGTCTCCTGTGTACTTTCACACCAAACTGAAACTTTAACACTCGGAGCACTCATATCACGTAACATTAGTCCTTAAAACAATAAGGAGAGGAATTCAGTAGCTTCTTCTTAGATAAGGATAAACATGCCAAGTTATTGAATATTCAGTTTTCTCACCAAGTCTTATTGTTAACAAAACACAATGGCCAGTTACCTGACGATAATTGTTGTCATTAGACAGGAAGGAGAGGTTGTCTCTCTTAGACTGCAGTATGGAAGTGTGGAACCTCTATATTTCTGTGTCTCCAGTGTCAGTGCTGTGTCTTTGTCACACAGTCCTGCCCCAGTTCTCTCTTTGTGTCACTGTACTGCAAGTGTAGAATTTCTTTATTTTGTCTCCAGTGTCAATGCCCTGATGTCTGTGGTGTCCCCTGTCTCTGTGCAGTGTTGACAGTGTGGTGTCCTCTGTCTGTGCAATGTGTTGACAGTGTGCTGTCCTGTGGTGTCCTCTGTCTCTGTGCAGTGTGTTGACAGTGTGCTGTCCTGTTCTGTGCAGGTATCTCTGCCCGTCCGAGGGTCAGTTCTGGTGCCGTGTCACTGGGCTGGTGTTTGTGATGGTGTCGGGGGACGAACTGGAGTATCAGGCCACACAATGGGACATGGCGCTCCTGTCCCCCACTGGCCAGCTTCCTGCAAGACCCCTGTTTGACATACACTGCCCCCAGGAGGCACTGACGGAACTGCAGCTACCTCACTGCGGGATCAATGACCGTGAGTCTCAGATGATGTTAACAGTTTCTGCATTGACAGTGAGTACAGCTTCAGCTCAGCTACAGCAGGAGACTCTACCCTCTACCAAGGAGTCTGGTGACAGTTTGCCCTCTGTGTAACAGTGTGAATGAAGATGTGAGGTTGATTCTGGGAAATGCTCGACTCATCCCTCTCTCCAGCCTCTTGAATCTGTTCCAATCCATTACTGAACCTCAATCCCAGGGCTTCGTTACTGACCCTTAATTAATCTCAGTTAACTGCTTCATTACTTTAATTCAGTTATTCATGGCCACCGAAGGCCATGTCACATCGTTAACAGAAATAATCAGTGATCTTCAGCCCTAAGTGTCGTGTCATGTCACTAGGTTGAAAGATGAGCTGGAATGGAAGTCAATGAGGAGCAGAGCTGGCTCTTGTGAGCCTCTCCATTCCGGCAGTCCTCTACTGTGGACGTGACTGATTCGTCGAATCACACTGGAGCCAATGTCCTCAGGTTTAATCAAGACAAGCTCCTCCAGCATTGAGTTGATGGTCTCTGGTTTACAAACCCATCTCGCTGACTCGGCACTTGAGGCCTAATAGGCAAAAACTAACCAAGTCGGAACCGAAGGTGGTCCAGCTCCACAAAGGTGCTGCACCCACTGCTCTGAGCCCAAAGTCTTATCGCTGAGAGGGATGAGTCCTTGGAACAAACAGGGAACAGCTGGGGTGGAGTCCTCTGAATCGTGGGGCTCTCCTACTGGACTGGAAGCTGTGAAGATATGAGCAGTCTTACAACAAACAGCCAAAGGAATCATGACTGACTCAGTGTCTTCCTGCAGGCAGGAGTGACTTCCTGTCGGTGGCCCATGTGAGCTGTGGTAATCTTGAGGTGGTGTCACCCCTGGGTTTGACGCAGACCCACGTGAGGGTGTCCATCGCCGGACTGTCCCTGTTGGGCCTTGTGAAGAGCCTGTGGGACTCCAGCATCCTGGGACAGGTGCTGCTGTTCCTGCAGCTGGGGGATGGCATGGACCTGCTACCCAAGTTGAACGTGATGTGCTCCCTAGCGTGTTTCTCTAGCATGACTTCCTGGCGTGTTTCTGTTCCCCCGTCCCCAGCAGTGTCACCCTGTCCTCTCCTCTCCTCCACAGGTCACCGAGCAGCAGGACTGCAGCAGCACCCTCATTAAGACGAGCTCAAGCTGTAAACTGACACCGCAGGCGACGTACAGAGTGTCCAGCAGCAGCAAGGAGATTAAGATAATCCAGGTAATGGTTGTCCTGTGATACAGACAGAGATCACCGGCCTTTATGACCCAAACTGCTGAGAGAGCATGAGGAAGAGATTGAAAGATCTACAAAGAGAGAAGCAGGAAAGACTCGGGTCATGAAAGGGTGATCTGAGTATCATCAGTGTCATCAAAGCAATGAAACAGGTGGGTCCATCCAGCAGATACACAGAGAAAGGAAGGGGCCCCAGTACTGACCCGTGAATAACACCAGAGGGGGAGAAGGCCAGAGCCTCACCAGGACACTTGGAAAAAGCAGTTCAAGGGACAAGAAGAGAACCAGCCAAGAGCAGCACCTGAAATACCCAGGACAGGAAGAGGATGTGGCCAGCCATGTCAGAGGTCAAGTAGAATTGGGATAGTGGAGAGAGAAGCAGAAAGCAGAGTCACAGAGTCTGTAGAGGGAGTCCAGCTGACTTCATGCTCAAAAAGGATTTGTCTGTGTGACAGACTGCTAGCTCTTTAACACAGCGTTACTGTTGCTCTTCAAGTCCGAGTGCTTTTACTGCAGTTATGGCCCGAATTTCCACCCTACGTTTGAGGTGTTCCTGGCCCACGGTGCAAGGAATCTGGTTCTCGAGTTGCTGAAAGGCGCCACAAAGGAAGGAGAAAAGAGGGTGTGGAGGAGCTTTGTGCAGCTGCCAGGTAACAGATCTACTGAGAACATGGTGGGTTAGAGGTTAGTATGACCTGCTAGTGAGTGTGACAATCATGCCAGGCAATAGCTGACTTGAGATGCATCTTGTGTGTCCTGTGGGTGAATAGTGTCTTTACGGGAGACTGTGTCCTGTGGGTGTTTTGTTGTTCAGGGTGAACAGTGTCTTTACGGGAGACTGTGTGTCCTGTGGGTGAACAGTGTCTTTACGAGAGACTGTGTCCTGTGGGTGTTGTGCTGATCAGGGTGAACAGTGTCTTTACGAGCGACTGTGTCCTGTGGGTGTTGTGCTGGTCAGGGTGAACAGTGTCTTTACAGGAGACTGTGTGTCCTGTGGGTGTTGTGCTGGTCAGGGTGAACAGTGTCTTTACGAGCGACTGTGTCCTGTGGGTGTTGTGCTGATCAGGGTGAACAGTGTCTTTACGAGCGACTGTGTCCTGTGGGTGTTGGGCTGGTCAGGGTGAACAGTGTCTTTACGGGAGACTGTGTGTCCTGTGGGTGCTGTGCTGGTCAGGGTAAACATGTCTCTGTCTCTTTCTCTCTCTGCAGTCCCTGCTGTTCACACCAGGACCCCAAAGACTTCTGCACCTCAGAGTGAGTCCCTCCATCCTCTTTGAGTATCTGGAGCTGGTTCCTTAGCCCTTGTGTAGGAGCAGCCAGTATAAGGGTGTCTGTGTGTTTGTTTCAGGAATCTCGCTCATCAGCAGAGAGGAGTGGGTAGGAGCCTTGAATGAAGTGATCGAGGAGCTGGAAGCAGATGAGTATAAGAAGCTGAAGAACATTCTGCACCAGAAGGGGATGCCCCGGGGTACACTGGGAGACACCGAGAAGCAGGACCTGGCCCACAAGATCGTCTCCCATTTGGGAACGGAGGCGTCTGTTCGCGTCGTTCAGGAGGCCATGGCCAGAATTCCTTGGAACAATGTGGCAATACAGGAATTACTGAAGCCCTTTGTGGAGCAGCTGATAGAGATGGAGCATAAGGACACCCCTGTGTGACTACAGTGTTTCACCATGAGGGAGTCGCTCCTCTCTCGGCTCACAGTGACGCCCCTGAGCCACACAGAGAGAGTGTGAGGAAGATCACACAGGCTCCTCTGAGCCTGCACTGATCCAGCCCATGAACACAGCAGAGCTGCCACTCTGTAGCTTGATTCCCTCAGAGCTCGGAGCTCAGCAAGGCTTGGAGACTGTAAGGAAACCAGGACGCTGCTGCTGTGTGTGGAGGTTGTGGACCAGCAGGTGACGCTGTTCCCTCTGGAGCTCTGTGACCCAGGACAGTGACCAGGGACACTGTGCTGTTGGAGGTGCTGCACTTCAGATGAAACTTCTGTAGCACCAAGGCGTATCATAAACATTTCCCAATAATCTCTGCCCTTGAGTGAACAACAGTCCAGCTCTGCTGAGTCCAGCCCTTGGGAGTGTGTCCGAGGTGGGCTTCTCTGATGAGCACCAGGTCCTGACTCCAACACAAACCAGTGGATCCATTTTGACATCTCCCATGACAGGAAATACTCATGTGGACCCATGCTGGTGGGGTGACGGGTCTCCTCTGGAGTTGAGCTCTAGCTGGGGGTAACCGATCAAACATCTGAAAGATGAACAGCAAATGAGGAGCCTGAAGAGCTTTACCTGATGACGTCACAGCCAATCAGCAGATGTGATCACTGGATTTGAAAAGGTACCAAACCTCCGCAGAGACTGAGGGAGAAGCACCAGAAGGAGCTGCACAACCACCTCCGCAGGATGGAGGAGGAGATCCAGACACGAGAGGAGAAGATCAGAGCGCTGGAGGAGTGGATAGCAGAGCTGGAGGAGAGGCTGAGGGAGGAGAGGGATGAGGGGAGGAGGAGAGAGCTGGAGGAGGAGCTGAGGAGAGAGAGAGGGGAGAGAGAGAGGCTGAAGAGAGAGATGGAGGAACTGAGAGAGGAGAGACACAGGAGGGAGATGGAGGAGCTCAGGCAGCGCTATGAGGAAAAGGCCAGAGAGGAGGCAGAGAGACACAGAGAGACTCTCCAGCAGGTCAGTGTGACACAGTTCACTGCAGGAGGGAGATAGAGGAGCTGAAAGAGACAGTAGAGAGACACAAAGGGACAGTAGAGAGACTCAATTCAGTTGTAGACAGATACAGTAAAGTAGTTTGGTATTTCAGTCCCCCGAAGCAGAAGAGACATACAAGAGAAACAGGAGTGTGAATGAGAAGCTGAAGCAGCACAAGAGAGAAAGGTCACAGAAGATGATTGAGAGAAGGTGTTGCTCACTTAAAACATTCTCTAATCATATGAATGTATATCTTATTGATATATTTAACCTAAATGAAATGAATTATGTTTAAAGAGAACAATAACAGCAGCTTTGCTCCATCCCAGCTTGTATCCAATCACAGCAGCCTCCCATCTGAAGCCCCTCCTTCTTTCCTCATCCCACTTCCTGTTCCTGTGGAGACTCCAACATGGTGGAGATAGTATCTTATCTCAATACTTCTCTTGAAGAAGGCTCCTTTTGCCAGCATTATTGTGTAATGACATGTGATTGTTGAGTTGCCAAGTGCCTTGAAAACGTTTACAGATGAAGGTTTTTCTATTAACTTTAGTCAACTGAATTCCAGCTTTATCATCCTCTGTTGAAAGATAAACATTACCAAGAAAAGGGACAGTACAATAGTGTTACTTTATGTGCTGCATTGAAATGTTGAGATTTAATGTATATATACAGTAATTGGAAGAAACTATTGAGATGTTTTACTGTGTATCAAACAGTATTTGTGTATAACGATCTTTCTCCTCTTTTTATACCTCATCAGTTTAATGGACCAATATTCTTAAGAGACTCATCAGAGAGGTTGGACTCCAGATTCAGGGGCAGTGAGACTCTACACTGGGCACTGTCAGGTGAT
The DNA here is from genome assembly GCF_055471065.1 of Atractosteus spatula. NCBI lineage: Eukaryota > Metazoa > Chordata > Actinopteri > Semionotiformes > Lepisosteidae > Atractosteus > Atractosteus spatula. The sequence goes on along the minus strand of NC_142715.1, from coordinate 18,449,918 downwards.
ACAGACCAGCTCAGGGCTGTTAACCCCAGCAGTCTGTAAAGCCTGATAAAGACTCATCAGAGAGGTTGGGCTCCAGAGTCAGGGGCAGTGAGACTCTATACTGGGCACTATCAGGTGATACAGACCAGCTCAGTGCTGTTAACCCCTGGTCTTCTGTCCTTGTGCTCCTCTGACCAGTCCAGACTGGGCTCATAATCATTATACACACTACAGGTTACACATTATTTTGGATATATTTCTACTCAAATAATCTTGTACTTCTACCCAACTGTGGACATTTTACTGGAGTGATTACAGTAAACTACTGTACCAGCTTCCTATAAAGTCTATATAACACTGTACATCCCTGTATTCAGCACTAATTATACAAAGTATGTAAAGGGTTAATTGAAGAAGCTTTCAGAAGCACGGAGTGAAAAGAGAAAAACACACTCGTGTGTAACATTGTTGTGAGTTCAGTGAAGTGTAGTTGCAGTGTGGGGAATTGTCCTGTTCAGTCGTGTGTGTGTTACAGAGTGTGAGACAGTTTTTAAACGGGACAGTGTAACATTACCTGTAATGAGTGTAAAGATGTATGAGCCTGAGAGGAAGATCCGCGATACCAGCTGCAGTTCTTCTGTCCTGTAAGAACCTGTGGAATCGCTCCTATATTTTTACTACCTTTTCAAAAAATAAACCTTTAAAAAGGGATCTCGTGTGGGTTTAATCTCGGCGCGCGCCTCTGACTACAGCCCTCACTGGAAGGGACCTGCGTGACGTCAACACGGCCAGGCTGTGTAGGACTCGCAGTGTAGACGCGCGCAGGAAGTCGCCCAGGGGGTTATGGGAATTTTAGTTCGTAACTAGTAGCTATTGCCTGCTGTGGTGAAGCGTTCAGACAGGGTTACATATAGAGCGAACTACCTGCCTCCATGAACTTATTTAAATCAGCCGTGAGTGAAAACACCAGGCTCATATAACTGCTGTGGGACTGAAGTACCATATAAGGTATTGTAACGCATACGGCCGACAGGCACTGTGTAAGAGCCGGCTTACCAGAGCGGTGACGTCACTGCCCTTCCCTGTAATAGCAGGACCACAGCCGCTAGGCTGAGGAGAGGTCTCTCTTTAGCTCACCGGGCTGGGTCCCAGTTGAGTGACGCTGGAGTCCTGGGTTTGAGCCCCCGACGGTGTGGGGCTGACCTGATGTGGCAACGGCGCCCGCCTGAACCCCGTTGTGTTACAGTATTAATAAATATTTATATATAAACTACAGGCTCAAAGAAGCTTTGAAAAGCTGGAAGTGATATGAGAAAACAGTTCACACTAATGAAGATCACTCATATTTAATACAGTCTCGATTTAATAAAGGAACAAGTAGCATGTTTATTCCAGGCTGAAAGAAGAAGAAAGAAAACACAACATTTCGGCCGTAGAGCCTTCTTCACATCTGAAACCTGTTACTTGTTTTATCTTGGAAAATATATATTTTTTTATTTATTGTTGTTGTCATTCAGTAAAGTGCTTTGAGAAACCACCTTTAAAGGTGCTATATAAAATAAAATAAAGTAGATTATTATTATTATTATTATTATTATTATTATTATTATTACTATTATAAAACACACAAAAACACGACCCGGCGCTTTAATGTCAGCTCTTGCACACTCAGCTGTCTCCTGTCCTCAGCTCGACCTGCAGACCCACACGAATTGGACCTGTCAAACCTGCTGTCGGGCTGCGGCGGGTTTTTACTGAAGCGGAATGAATCCGGATCGTCAGCGGCCCCGTGGTCATGGAAACCGGACTGACCGAACTGCCCTCCCCTGCTGGTCTAATAATAATAATGTAACGCTTACGGCCGACAGGCACTGTGTAAGAGTGATGTCACCGCCCTTCCCTGTGATAGCAGGATTATAGCTACTGGGCTTTCTTTGGCTCACCGGGCTGGGTCCCTCCAGAGTGATGTGGGAGTCCCAGCTTCAAGCTCATGACGGTGGGGGGCAAGGGTGCCTGCCTGAGCCCCTGTTGCGTTACAATAATGATGATGATGCCAGTCGTCTCTCTCACCCATGTCCACTGGTCCGGGGGAGTTTGAGTCTCTCTGAAAGACTGTCTTTCTCTCTGGGAGCGGGCCCATCTGTGTCCACCCTCCTGTCGACAGCAGGCCGCTCTTTCCCCTCAGGAGAGGAGGAGCTGGAAGAGGAAGATGATGCAGATTCACGGCTTGGAGTTGATTTTATTTTTATTTTATTTGTTTTTTAAGAATCGAACAGCCGGTCCGCCGAAGCAGCGAGATCATTCAATTGTATTATTATTATTATTATTATTATTATTATTATTATTATAACATTTGGATCTGGAAGTCAAACTCTTCACACATCCTCTATCTCTCCGCTTCTCACCTCAGTGTCTCAGACTCAGTGTTTCCTCTTTTAGTTTTAATCACACGCTCTTCGGTGCTTATCAAATACATCTCTATATGTGCTTCAGTATCACTGATTCATGACTCGGTGAAGAAAATAACGCGATTTACCAACACGTACAGGACAATTTGGGAAGATAATAGTTATGCCCTGGTGAGTTAATCATTAACTGAACCCAGTAAATATTTTATCAAGAGCCACTGAGAGGACAAAGTCAATACAGATCCCGGGACACTGTATGTGAGAGTAGAGGTGTGGACCCCGGTGTCCTGACTGCTGGTCAATACAGATCCCGGGACACTGTGTGTGAGAGTAGGGGTGTGGACCCCAGTGTCCTGACTGCTGGTCAGGGTTGTTGCTTAGTTCGGGTTCAGTCTGTACTCCCTAAAGTCCCTCTCCTCGATTACAGGTGGGATGAAGTGGGGTCCTTGACTTTAAAGTGCTTTGGGGATCCTTTGAGATAAACCTTCCAGAACCCCAAACAAGAGAGTTTACTTATGAAAAATAATAAAAAAGTAATTTTATATTCCTAAGTGATTAGATACACCAGAAATGTTCATATCAGGTGGCGCCCAAGTCTTCATTCTGCCCTGGTGATTTAATCATTAACTGAACCCACTAAATATTTTATCAAGAGCCACTGAAAGGACAAAGTGAGTTTTCTCTTGTTCTAACTGTCAGAGTGTTGGTAAGGGAGTCACTGAGGGTCTCTTCTCTGTCACAGAGCACAGCAGTAGCTGGAGACGTTTCTTCCTGTCTGCTGAGAGTTTGTTCTGTGTGTCAAATACACAGGGTCTGAACTAGGAGAGAGACAGGAGCTGATTTACTTTCACTTTCTCCAGTGAAGATATCTGAGATTGATATTATAATCATTGGCAGAGTGGTGGCTCTGTGGCTAAGGATCTTTGCCTGTGGGTGAAAAGTTGCTGGTTCAAATCTTGCAGTTGGCAGAGGAATCCTACTCTGTTGGGCCCCTGAGCAAGACTCTTAACCTGAACTGCTCCAGGGGCACTGTACAATGGCTGCCCCTGTGCTCTGAATCTGTCTTTTTCACATACCCCAGCTTGCTCTCCATGAGACACACAGACAGGGAGAGAAGCTGGGGTATGTGAAAAAGACAAATTCCTAATACAAGAAATTGTATATGGGCTAATAAAGTTATGTTATAACTCAAGCTGTTTGGAATTCACTAAATATTTTAATAATGTGTTTATTTAAGGTAAATTGATTGATGTAAAACCTGACTGTTTGCTGATGGTATTGGATTTACACTATTAGTATTCATGATGCTCAGACACTCAGATATGATCGTTTCTTGTTTGTTGCTCAGAGACCGTGTTTATTGTACAGTTGATAATACCAGAGAGGAATAAGTACAGATGAACAACTGAGGAATTTATTTGGCCCATAATTAGTAGTGATTCCAGGTTCTCATGCAGCTGTTTCTCCTGTCCTGACTGGAGGAGCTCATCCAGCTGTGTCTGGTGAGAAGCTAGGGTATTGGCCTCAACAACATAGCTGGGCCTCTTTGGCCTCCCACCCCCCTCTGTGTACAGTAGAGCCTCCTGTCCTGACTGGAGGAGCTCGTCCATCTGTGTCTGGAGAGAAGCCAGGGTATCAGCTTCAACAACATGGCTGGGCAGCTTGTTCCCCCCTCCAACCCCTCTCTGTGTACAGTAGAGCCTCCTGTCCTGACTGGAGGAGCTCATCCAGCTGTGTCTGGAGAGAAGCCAGGGTATTGGCTTCAACAACAGGGCTGGGCAGCTTGTTCCCCTCTCCCACGCCCCTCTTTGTACAGTAGAGCCTCCCACTCCTAATTTTTAGTCTTAGTGTTGCTTTGAGATTCAATGTTAATTCTGAGGAACACTGAGGTGTCAATATCTAACTGGTCTTTAATGATGACTAACTGTCACTGAGGATGTTGAATATTTTGTATATATGTGGTTCACTATCTTCACACTGTCAGTGTGGGACACTCCCTTCAGACTAAAGAGACTCAGTTCCTCCAGCTTGTCAGTTTCACTGTTTTTAAACTAACATCATGCTAATTCTTTTCAGTATGAATCACAGTAGATAGTTTTTAAGCGGTTTGAAACTATACAACACAGAGATTTCCCAGCCAGGTGGTTGAGTTCCCAGCCAGGCGGTTGAGTCCTAAACATTTCTTTATGAAATGTGACATTTTAGACTCACTACTGAAGAATCAGGATGGACTGAATGATTTCACAGTTTCTTTACATGTATTTTTAAAATAAGGTGGTATAAAGTTTCATACTGAATACAGGAGTCCCATATGTGTCTGAACTGCTATTGGACACTCAGAGTGTTAGTAGGACTCTCCAGAATTATTGGCACCCTTGGTAAAGATAAGCAAGGAAGGCATTGGAAAAAATGTCTTTGTTGTTTATCAGATGAGAGAAATCTAACTTTTCAGTGAGGTTAAATTATTCTAAGAAAAAAAAATCCTTATGAAAAATAAACGTACTATTGAGAGAACAGTTAAAAAAAATATTTGATATAAATTGTAAGAATGTTGTAAAAATACAGTTTGATTAACATTAACATTAAGAGAACATTTTTGTATACCACAGAGAATACAAAGAAAAATAATTTCAATAATCTGTGATTTTCCTCTCTCACAGGGCAGGGACAATAGAAAAGATACAGAAATGTTTTTGTCGTAAATTTTAAATGGGAAGAAGGGTGAAAATATCTGTGATGAAAACTTTATAATGTAAACAATCTGTGATCTTTTTCTCTGACAGGGGAGGGATGGGCTGATTCCCATGAGGCACCACAGCGTCTCTCAGAGATCAGGATCGTGCTGCTGGGGGAGAGAGGGTCTGGGAAGAGCTCAGCAGGAAACACCATCCTGGGCAGAGAGGAGTTTGACCCTGAGAGAGTAACTGAGGAGTGTGAGAAGAGACAGGGTGAAGTAGCTGGGAGGCAGGTCACTGTGGTCGACACTCCAAGGTGGAGTTCCTCTTTTCCACAGAAAATAAGGACTGATCCACAGCGTGTCAGAGAGGAGGTTGTGCGCAGTGTGTCTCTGTGTCCCCCAGGACCCCACGCTCTCCTCCTGGTCTCTCCTGTGACCTTATCATTCACAGAGAGACACATAAGATTATTGGAGGAACAACTGGAGCTTTTCACTGACAGAGTGTGGAGACACACAATAGTGCTGTTCACCAGGGAGGATGAGCTGACAGACACAACCATTGAACAGCACATTGACAGAAGAGGGAAGGAGCTCCAGTGTCTGGTGGAGAAATGTGGGAACAGGTATCATGTTCTCAACATCAAAAACAGGGGTGACCGAACTCAGGTCACAGAGCTGCTGGAGAAGATAGAGGACGTGGTGGCAGGAAACTATGGGCAGTACTTTACCACTGACATTAACCAACTATACACTAAACTGGAGACATACAGTAGAGAGACAGAGGAGCTGAGACAGAGAGAGGAGGAGAGGCAGAGAGAGACAGAGGAGCAGAGACAGAGGGAGGAGGAGAGACAGACAGAGACAGAGGAGTTGAGACAGAAGTTGGAGGAGAGACAGAGAGAGACAGAGGAGCTGAAACAGAGGTTGGAGGAGAGACAGAGAGAGACAGAGGAGCTGAGACAGAGGGAGGAGGAGACAGAGGAGCTGAGACAGAAGTATGAAAGAAGGGAGAGAGAGAGAGAAGAGGAGCTCAGACAGAGGTTGGAGGAGGAGTGGAGCAGAAGAGAAGAGGAGCTGAAGGAGAAGATGAGAAAGACACTGAAGGAAGAGGAGCTGGAGAAAGAGACAGAGGAGCCCAGACTGCCTGTCAAGAGGAGGAACAGTATAGACCTCAACCCTCCCAGCAGTGAGTGTGATTGATGCTGTATTACTTAGTCACTGATCTTACTGATCATCAAACTGAGATTCAACCATCTTGTTTTCTGTTAGGATTTAAAATAATACAGTGCTCCGCTCTGTACTGCATTACTAACACAGTGGCACACAGATCTATGTCTGTTTAAATCCTCTGTGCTGTAATTGAACTGTTTTCTATCAGGGAGATTAGATTTAATCCATCACACAGCAGCTCAGTCTCTGTAATCTGTTCCTCAAGACTGTCGGACCAACACTCAATCAATCAAGGTTTATTGATCGATGCACGAACAGTACAGCACACAGCCGTGTTGTCGGCATTGAAATGATTTGTCCACGATCTGGTTAAAGGCTCGTTAAGAGGGATAGAAGAGTTGGAGGACAGGAATTTATAGGGGTTAACTTTAGGATACAATAAATTACACAATTGCAATTTATTGTACAGATTGTGCGGTACTAACACAAGGATAGGAGGTATTTAGGTATTTAGGTGTCCTGACAGTAGTAGGGTACAGGGTAGGAGGTATTTAGTGCTCTTCGTAGGTGTCCTGAGAGTGCCAGTGCCCCCTGTCAGTTCAAGGAGGTAACTGCAGGTGTCTGCTGTGGTTGGCTGTTCAGCAGTCTTACTGCCTGGGGGAAGAAGCTCTTCCGACACCTGGTGGTCTTGGTCTGTATACTTCAGTACCATTTTCCGGATGGTAATAGAGAGAGCAAGTTGAGGTTTGGGTGACTGGGGTCCCTGAGGATGGACCTGGCCTTCTTGAGGCATCTAACATAGTAGATATCCTCTGTGTTTGGTACTGCGCAGCTGGTAGTGTTCTGAGCCAGTTTCAGCACCCTCTGGAGTACCTTGACAGGTACCTTGAGCTTGTGAGTGGAGCAGTTACCACACCAGGCAGTGGTGCAGCCGGTTAGGATGCTCTCAGTGGTGCAGCTGTAGAAGCTGGTCAGGATGTGTGAAGGCAGGCTGAACTTCTTCAGTCTGGGGAGAAAGAACAGACGCTGTCTTGTCTACGGGGTTGGTGTGGTGGGTCCAGGTCAGATCGCCTATGATGTTGACACCTAGGAATTTGGGTGTGGGTGCGTGGTCTGTTTCTGAAGCCTATTTCTCTCTTCTCATCCTCTGAAGTAAAGACACAGTGGACTCTGACTCTGGGTGTGATTAGTTTCAGAGTGAAATACCAGAAGGATGATTGCACTGGACTGCACACTCTCCTAGAGTGCTGTTCTTCACTGGATTGAAGGGATTACCTTTCCTTCTTCAATTATCTTCATTCCCCTGTAACAGTACAGTACTACAGCATGACTGTTGTTGCTTGAGGACAGTATATAAACACAAATTTTTAAGATGAAACTTGAGTCACTTTGGAAAAAAAGTTCTGACACAAGTTCATACAAAAGAACAAAAGTTCACAAAATCATGAACATCAGGTAAAACTTTGTAGTTACTTGATGTCAAAAACTATAAGTTTCTTTTATAATGACTTTTAAGTTTTGACTCTTGAGCAAACTGAACCCTTCTTATCTGTGGAAAGGTTGGTCTCCTCTCGTGTGTAACCTCCCTGATGCTCCTGTCTCTCCCCCTGTTGCAGTGAGTGAAGGAGACCCTACAGTCGAACCCAGACTCCAGCCCCGCCCCTCTGAGCTGAGACTGGTGCTGCTGGGCAGGACTGGTGCTGGGAAGAGTGCAGCAGGAAACATCATCCTGGGCTCAGAGGAGTTTCCCTCTGAAGCCAGCAGCTCTGCAGTCACTCAGGAGAGCCGGAAGGGGACAGGACAAGTGTCCGGGAGACAGGTGACTATGGTGGACACTCCAGACTGGCTCCACACCGGACTGTCTCAGGGGGACAGGAGACGGGATGTGGGGCTCTGTGTTAACCTGTCTGCCCCGGGACCCCACGCCTTCCTCCTGGTGACCCCACTGGGCCGATCCTCAGGGGAGGAGAGGAGGACACTGGAGACAGTCCTGGAGATATTTGGGGAGAGGGCCCTGGAACACACCATGGTCCTGCTCACCCACGCTGATGAGCTGGCCAGCAGGACGCTGGAGGAGTCTGTGCACACAGGCAGCACGGAGCTCCAGTGGCTGCTGGAGAAGTGTGGGAACAGGTATCATGCCCTCAACAACAAGGACAGGGGCAGCACTCAGGTCACAGAGCTGCTGGAGAAGATAGAGGAGCTGGTAGCAGGAAACAAGGGCAGCTACTACAGCACTGAGACGTACCAGGAGGCCGAGTCCCAGATCAGACAGAGGCAACTGCAGATCCTGAGGGAGAGGGAGGAGGAGAGACTGAGGGAGAAGCACCAGAAGGAGCTGCAGAACCACCTCCGCAGGATGGAGGAGGAGATCCAGACACGAGAGGAGAAGATCAGAGCGCTGGAGGAGCAGATAGCAGAGCTGGAGGAGAGGCTGAGGGAGGAGAGGGTTGAGGGGAGGAGGAGAGAGCTGGAGGAGGAGCTGAGGAGAGCGAGAGGGGAGAGAGAGAGGCTGCAGAGAGAGATGGAGGAACTGAGAGAGGAGCAGGAGAGGGAGAGGGGAGAGAGAGAGGAGACACACAGGAGGGAGATGGAGGAGCTCAAGCAGCACTATGAGGAAAAGGCCAGAGAGGAGGCAGAGAGAGACCTGTACCTGGTGAAGCAGCACCTCAGCACAGGAGCAGTGATACTGGGAGCAGGACTTGGGGCAGCAATAGGGGCCATAGCAGGAGCCCTGAGGGGCCCAACAGGAGCAGCAGCAGGAACAGTGATAGGAGCTGCAGCAGGAGCTCAGATAGGAGCTTTACTTGGAGGAGAAACCAGAGCAGCACAGACTCACACAAAAGAGCACACACAGCCTGCAGATACACAATAACACACACAGCCCACAGACACACAAGAGCACACACAGTCTGAGCTGAGAGAGAGCTGAAGACACTGAGACAGGAGCAGGAGAGGGAGAGGAGGAGCTCAGTGTTATTCGAGTGACAGAGAGATACAGACAGACACTGATACAGAGAGGCCATTCCATTTGGTTCACAATTAAGGTGTTTTTCTAGCTGATAGAGTTTCCTGATAAGGAACAACTCCCAAGGCTGAGACACATCAACCACCCTAACAAATGGTCATCTCTGGGGCCTCACTGTTGGAGATTCTAAGGGAGAGTCTTATTCAAAGTTGTTTACAACACTAAGGTCAGAGTGCATGGTTACTCATCATCACCCAATCAGGAACTGGTAGGGCAGGTTAACCCCACGTGGGTCTTGAATGCCCATGAAACTTTCAACCAATGAACAGCCGTAGTTCCTCCAGGGTAAAACAGGCAGCACAGGACTTAGTCAGTGCGCCTCCTGGACATTCTCGACTCAGCACCTCCTGACATCCTCAGACTCAGCCCGGACTACCACGTAACAGCCAGTGTGTCCGAGTGCAGGACTTTCCTTTGTTCTAAGAGTCGAGAACGGAGGTTGCCAGCGTGTAACCAAAGGATCCACCCGAGGTTAGCCCAGCAGCAAGCCTCGTGAACCAACCGTGAAAGCTCACCTGATCAACAAGTGAACTACTGTCGGAACTCTGGACAGCTGAAATCAGCATTTAGAACTAGCGCTACATCAGGATTGAACTGGTCTTCTTCCTGTCTAAAGAGTGTGACCTGCTTGGACACGCAGAAACTCCTGTGCAGAAACTCTGCTAGTAAAGCCAGAACTAACTAGCCGGTCTTCAGAGAGCATCAGCAGGAATCTCTCCCTCCTTCTCCCACACCGCCAGCTGCACCAGCACTGCCTGTCACTGGGCCAGAGGATGCTGATTGGACAGCGACAAGCCTGCCACCACTGTTTGTGTCAGCGGGAGATCTGAATACACACAGATTGGATGAGTATTCGACATTCTGCATTACCGCTCGAGAATTCAATTATTACCTCAACCTGAGTTGATATCAATTTAATTCCTAAGAGTGATGTACTTACTTTTGAGTATCTAGTGTAGAAGTTGTAATCGAAGTTCATTTACGATGAAATACGACGATTAAATGAATGAACATGCTGAACATATGTCCCTCTTGGTATTTGTAACTCTTCGTGATTGAGTATACACCTTTTGTATTCTGCTATCCCTCACCATAAGATCTGTTATGTTTATATGCACATTTTATGTATTAATAAATGTATTTTCGTGTATTAGTACTCGTGTGTGTGCGTTGTTTGAGTTATCCCGCAAGGTTGGATTCTAATACCATCAAAAGGATCATTTTGTGACTTACTGCTACAATTAATAATTGTCCCAGTTAAGCACAAAACCCTACATTTACTGGTGCCTCGTGAGAGGATGCCTACACTACTGACATCCAATTCAAATCTATCAGTGGATAGACCTTTAAATCTTTACTACTGGATCTGGTTTTCTGAAACTGTGACCTTAACATTGAGATTTTACTTTTAAATGCAAACAATGGTATCCGTCTGCCTTTTCACACCATAGCTAGTTTTATAATCGAAAGAGTAGCTAAACTGAAACGATAATTAAATTGAATGGTATAAAACTTAATGCATTTCTTGAATTTTAAAATAAAGAGTGATTCAATTGTGTTTGCACTTGTGCTGTAATAAGAAATAATGTTGAGATATTTTATAAGTGAAAATACTTACATTAATAAATTGTACATTATTTCCCATTCCAGGTGTTACAGTAAATGCTCTGTAACCTGTTCTCTTCGGTTTTAAAGAAGAAATATTCTGTCTAGAAAGCTGCTAATGGTAATAAAAACAATGTTATAATTACTGATATATATTTAGTTCATATATATAGTTGCTAATTATATATATATATAATTGTATTATCAGAAATAGCGACAAAATACTGTAAAAAGAGCAAAGGGCTAGAACACAATAAAGCAATGATGAATTTTTATTTTATATATAACACATACAGTTAAATGAAATACATTTGTGAATATAAAATGTATAGTTGCATGTTGTGTAATATTTTGATATTTTGCTATTAAGTTAAATTTGTATTATCTTTAAGTAGTGCAGATGGAATTTAACACCTGAGTTCTTGCAGAGCTGCAACACACAAGTCATTTCACAGACAATTTACTGAAACTGTACACATTCAAATATATTAAATCATCGTCTGCCTTAATTTAAACCCAGAACTCTACACAAAGATTAAATTCTGCATTAACTGTAGTAGTATCCGTAATTGAAAGAATAGCGAGTAGAACATCAGAATTTCGTAAAACTAGCAATATTCTATTATTATTTTGAGCTCTTCTGATTCTTTGTGTATTTGTTTTGTGTCTCTAAAATGACTTTTAGAAAATAGTCACTCTCAGAAAATCAAAATGGAAATAAACAAAGTATGTATTTTAACATATATAAAAGCAACATCTGTCTTATCTACTGTCACTGTTTCATATAATGTGGAGTTTCACCCCGATTCTCTGTTTAATTTTACTTCAATAATTTAAGAGGCTTTACCCAAAAGCACACAGACAGTAATACAGCAAATGTATCCTAAAAATTGGAACACCAACCACCTTTGACAACCTCTGGAGATCTTTATCCTGACTGCCTGTCTGAAACAGAATCAGTGCCTCCTTCTGACCAAGCTCAGAGGTCAAATAATAGTGGAACACTTACTAGCAAGAGAGAAGATGGACAGGGAGCTCTCCATTGTCATCAGGACAGAGCGCAGCTGAGACCCCTGTCTTCACCCCTGAGCCCACAGGGCAACTGAGCTGCTGCTCCGCACCCCAGACCCCCAGTAACAACACAGCCCCCCGCCCCGCCAATCACACACAGCACTGCCTTTTCAGACTGACAGCAGGAACCTCTCACACAGGCGGAACGGCCAATCACACAGGGCCCTTTCAGTCTTCTCCATATATATCAGAGACACATCACTGTTTCCTCTCCCTGAAGACACTCCCAGCAGCGCGGAGGAGAGGAGAGACAGGAGCAGCTCTGTGTCTCACTGGAGGAAACACAGATACAGATACAGACAGCAGAGCTGCAGGTGCTACAGGGGCAGGAAGAGATCAGAACTAAAAAAATCATCTTTGCAGTTGTAGACAAGTATTATAGATAGATAAGACTTTATTGATCCAGAAGGGAAATCATTGTAAATCAGTATCAAGACAATCAATTCTGTATACATGGTCCTGTGTGTCTTGCTGTCTGTGTTCCCTTGTTTCATTGTGCTGTGGTCACTGTAGTGGACAGTAGATATAATGACAGGGTTTTTTGTTTTTTTGGGGATCTGGAAGTACTGCAAAGGACAGTGGTTTTAATTAATTTATTTCTGGTTTTCTAGTTGCTGTAGTCACTACAGTTGACAGTGACTTTAATGACTGACATCAGAGGGCTGAGACTTGTGTGAGTTCTGGGAGCTGTGGTCACTACAATGGTTAGTGGCTGTAAAGAATATGTGTCTGAGATTCTGGCACTATGGTCACCACAGTGGACAATGGTTTTAAAGACTGAATGCCTTCAGATTAGAGATTTGGATATTTGTTCTGAGAGCTGTGGTCTTTATAGTGGACAATGACTACAATGACGGTAGAATTGTGCTGACCCTATTTCTTCCTGTGGGTTCCTGTGTAATTGGGTTCTGTGGTCACTACAGTGGACAGTGGTTTTAATGGCTGTGTGACACAGGCAGTGTGCAGTGACTAGTGTCCTGAATATGGTCCTGTGTGTCTTGCGGTCAGTGTCAAGCAGTGTCCAGTGACTGGTGTCCTGCAGTGAGTCACAGAGAGGTTGTTGTCCCTCCAGACAGCAGTGTTGTCCTGGTCAGGGACAGTGTGAGGACAGCCTGTCCTCAAGGGGGCAGTGAGGTCACTCAGGTATACAGAGACAAGGTGGACTGAATTAGAACTGCCTTTCCAGTGCCTTTCCAGTGCTATAATCAGAGACCAATAATTTAAATGAAAAAGAAAGAAAAGACCAGCAGTGACTGTCCCCTCTGTACTGAGCCTGGTGGACAGCATCTTTTCCAGTCCCTCAGACCCTGAGTCTGTCCCTGTGCAGCTCCAGTCTACACAGATGTTCCAGCCCCTCCAGCTGTGGCCCCAGTGTCTCTCTGTGTGGAGCTGGCTGTGTCAGTGAGACTCTATAACAGCACAGTGGAGCTGAACTGATACTAATACCCTGATACACCCCCAGGCTGAACAGAGTGAGACCACCACCTTATTAGTAATAGTGGTAGTAGCAGTAGTGTCAGTGGCAGCAGTATTTGTAGCAGTAACAATACCACTTGCAGCAGTAATTAAATTAGTACTAGTAGCTTTAGTAATGTTATTAGTTAGTAGTAGGAGTAGCAGTAAAATCTTCTTAGTTGCAGTTGTGTCAGTGGCTGCAGTAGTAGTAGCTGTGGTAGCAGTAGTAAAGGTAGAAGCATTAGCAGTAGTAACAGTAGTAGTATTATTCATTATGCTGTATTTTAACTCTACAATATTGCAGAGCTGTGTTGCAGCTTCACTTTAAGAACTACAGCAGCAGGAGCAGAAGAGCAGGACTCTTTTGAAAAACAGCAAAAAAAAGTTTGAAAAACAGCAAAATGAAAAATCAGTCACCCAGTGAGAACACATCTCACCTCCTCCTTATAAGCAGTAGTAACAAGTCAGTGGCAGCAGTAGCAACAGTAACAGTGGTAGCTTTAATAGTATTAGTATTAATAGTAGAAGTAGCAGTATAATACTAGTTGCAGTTTTAGCTGCAGTAGTAGCTGTCATAGTTGTAGTAGCAGTAGGAGCTGTAGTACTAGTAGCAGTATCAGTAATAGTAAGAGCAGCAGTAGTACTTTTTGCAGCTTCACCATAATAACTACAGGAGCATAAGAGCAGGAGTTTAGAAATGTATACAAAAACAACAAAATGATTAATTAGAAACACTCAGTCCGTGTTAATACAGCCGAACAGCTGTGATTTAAGGCATCAAACCCCTGTTTGGCAAGGATGAAAAATGTTAATATCATGACATGACAACATAAATGTCCTTCTGTAAAAGTTGTTTTCAGCAAACCTGCACTTTCTATTAACTCTCCTCCCTGTCTTTAGGAAATGGGCCTCTTTCCACAGAGCTGTACTGGAACTAAAGGTCAGACTCTGCAGTGAGTCTGTGGTTTGTGCTCCTCTGAGCTCTTCCAGCACAGGAAGCCAGGCTGTACTGTGAGGCTGTGGGTGTCAGTGTGATGAGGCAGCTGAGAGCTGAGCTGTACAGAAAGACACACAGGGAGTCCAGTGTTCAGAGCTCCAGTGCTATACAGGGTGACCCTCAGTGTCCTCCATTCCCTACACAGCTCTCTCAGTGTGTTTCTCATGGATGAACAGGAGGGGCCGTTCCTGTCAGAATGGAGGCTGACTCTCAGAGCTCCAGTGTCAGTATGAGGAGAAGCTCCCAGACCTGACTGCTGCCAGAGCCTCTGAGCCTGAGTGGCCATGAGCACTGAGCTCCTCAGCAGCTGAGAAAAGCCTCCTGTCTCCTGTGGTCACAGTGTGGTTGAACACCTGCACTGTCTTCCTGCTCCTTCTCCTCTCTCTCCCCCTTCCTGTCTCTCTCGCTGAGTGTGCTCTTATCTGTCCATCTCTCTCTCCTCTTCTCTCTGGCAGTCTGTGCAGAGTATCTGAAGGGGATGTACCATCACTTGGCAAAGGAAAAAAAATCTCAGAAGCAGAATAAAAAAACACTTCTCAGTCAGATTCACAGCTCAGACTCACACACAGAGCTCTGGGTCCCTCAGTACTTTACCCAAACTCCCCCCTCCTGAACAGACAGAAGCTCATCTCCATACTTTTCTTTATCCCGACAGTCCAGATCCAGAGGACATTCAGACAATCAGTGCTGCTACATGAATAATATCAGACAGAACAGCCTGGACTCAGGTCACATCTCCCCCTTTTCTCCTTCCTCACAGCCTCTTAGAGACACACAAGAGCTCCTGGTTCTCCTCTCTGTGAACTGGGCTCAGGGGTCACTGATCTGGCAGCTGTGGGCTCTGTTCCAGGTCAGAAGCAAGAAGTTTCTATTAACCAGGACCTCCAGGACCTCGTGCCCTTCAGTATTACTGCCCTGATTCATTGTCTGTACTGTAAGTCAGGCTCCAAACATCTGTCAGAAGTGTTTGACTGACAATTGAGCAATAGGTGATTATCTCTTATTATTATTGTTACTTATTTAATTAACAGCAGTATTGCCACTCTAATCAGTGGATTATGATAATCATCAGCAGCAGACCAATGGTCTTGTCTACAATAGTGACCAATAGTGACCAGTTGTCCAGTCTGTAGCTCTGAGCTGTGAGGCTCATATCACACAGTAGACTTGTCTGTGTGTGATTCCTCACAAGCCCTGGGATTCAACTGCTTCCATATGTCTCTCTTCTAGTCTTATAAATATACAGCTAGAGTTTGATAACAGTTATAATTAAATCATCAAACCGGCTGTGGAATTGAGACCTCTGGTGGAAATAAAACCAGGAGACGCGCTTCTACCTCCAGGATCAGGAGTCTGATCCTCCTGGTTTCTATTCTGTGGAGATTTGTGTAAAACGTTCAAAAGCGCTTATTACAGGGACTTGTGCTCTTTCTCTTCTGCTCTACAGGAGTACGCAATACACAAATTAGTCTGTGAAATAAGCTATTTTTTTCTGCTGAATGAATTTCATTACTCGGTTTGTCGCTCTCCTTTTCCAGCTGTTATAAATCGCTTCTGTTAACATCCGTTTTTTTTTGGAGATGTTATATTTGTAAGAAAAGCCACCCGGGCTCCGGACAGGAGTCTCCTCCAGCGGAGACACGCTCTGCTCTGTCAGGAAGAGCGCTGTGACATCACAGACACCAGCCAGAGCGCCGGGATCAGAGAGCGAAACCGCGGGAGGCGCGCGGAGCACACGGAGAAGAGTTATTGATCACTTATCTATCAACAATCAATTTATTCTACTGAAGAACATAAGAATAATCGATTAACTTTACCGATTGGTGAGTACTGATTCTCTTCCCGTTCTTGACCCTGTTTTAAATATCTAGAAAACAGTCAACACAACCTGTATCGATCAGTTACCATAGTGCATTTAGTGTTAATAATGTTCAATCCGAAATTAAAGAATGATTAGTAAAACTGTTATTAAGGAATTGTATCTCAGAGATAGAAAATTACATTCCAAGTTGATAACTTTGTTTTAGTAACAGTTTAAATTCATTTTTCCACTGTTTATAAATCATAAGTATGGTAACCACGGCGACAGACGCCACCTCACTCTGCCCTGCTAGGTGCTTTGCTTCGTCACAAAGAGCAGTGTGACGTCATGGACAGCAACTAATACTAATGCTAGTATATTCATGTTAATGTTAATTAATTAATATTAGTGAGAGTACAATCAGTAGTTTTAAAATTAATTCTTGTGTTCCTGTGAGTCTTAATGGTGATAGTGCTACTGATAGTTTTAATGCTAGTATTCATGTTAATATTAGTGATAATTAGAGTTACTGTTAGAGTATTTACACTAGAAGTCATGTTAGTTTCAGTGATAGCATTACTGTTATTATTAGTATTAGTAGTGTAGTTGTAGTTTGTGTCAGTTTGAGTCAGTTTTAGTGGTGATGATGATACTGTAAGTCTTAGTGATAGTTTTACTGTTGTAATATAAGTGGTATTTGTGTTAGTGTTAGTTATAGTGTATTTGTAGTTATGAGTGTATGTGGAGTGTGTATGTGAGTGTGTGGGTGTGTGTCTGTAAGTATTTGTAGTGTCTATTTGAGTCTGTGAATGTGTGTAATTGTGTGTGAGTGTCTGATTGTGTGTATAAATGTGTGTGGTGTCTGTGAGTGTGTGTTGTGTCTATGTGTATGTCTGTGAATGTGTGTCTGTGAGTTACTGTTATTATTAGTAATAGTAGTGTAGAAGTCGTCTGTGTCAGTGTTAGTGATGATGATACCACCTCACATTCTAGCACAGTTCCCAATTAGCCCTTTTCCCCAGCCTAGTTAATGCTGCCTCACAGTCTTCCCTGTGCTCAGTATTTGGGTTTTCCTGGCTAGAGCTACTCCCAGTCTCATTGTTATTTACTACTTGGTTTTTGGCTACTTGACCCTGGTTTGTTCTACGTCTACGTCTCCTGGTTTTTGGCTTTGGTACTTTTGCTCTTGTTCTGGTTTCAACTCTCGGCTTCCTCACAGTTTATGGCTCCGCCTCTGGTTATTTGTACTTTTGCACCGGCTAGTTTTTGGACCTCGGATTGTTCTTTCGACTTTTGGAGTTTGCCCTGGTTTTCTGCATAGGGTCCTCACTACTATTTCCTAACAATCTGGGTAAATAGCAACAAAATATTCTCAGAGGGGCCGGACAACAAATTGTTTGGTGGGAGCTGGAGAGAACCTAGAGCAGGCCCCGGGTAGTAAGCTCAAAATAATCATCTTTCCCAGTACTTGAGAGTCATATTTCCAGCACTTTACTGCGAATTTAATTGATTGATCAACATTTTCCCTAGGAGATGTGAAGCCATTGAGCCTGTAAGGTGCTTCACATTGAACTTGTTGGACTTGGAAAGTGCCAGATAAAAGCCATTTCTCATTTCCAGGCTGTTATTTCATGTAAAGAAGGTGACTTGAAAATTTAACATGTAATCGCCTTAGAGATGTAGTGTGCTCTCACGAGGCACCAGTTCTGTAGGGTTTGGGCATTTACGGGGACAATTATTAATTGTAGCCGTAAATCACAAAATGATTATTTTGATGGCTTTAGAATCCAACCATGCGGTATAAGTCAAACAACGCACACACACAAGTACTAATACACAAGAATACATTTATTAATACATAAAAAATCTAAACCTAACAGATCTTATCGAGAGGGTAATCAGAATACAAAAGATATATATTCATTCAGTTACAAAGAGTTACACATATCAAGAGGACATACGTTCGGTATATCATTCATTTAGACCGTTTCGTAAATGAACTTGGTTATAACTTCTACATTGGATACTCAAAACAAGTACATAACTCTTAGAAATTAAATTGATATCAACTGGTTGGGATAACAATTGAATTCTCAAGCTGTAATGCATTGAAGTTGAATACTCATCCAATCTCTGGGGATTCAGATCTCCTGCGGGCTCTCTGGCTCCGTGCCAGGCTGTGCTGTGCGGCTTGCGACGGTGCGCTGCTGATGCTCACTGACCGGCTAGTTAGTGTTGGCTTGAACTAGCAAAGTTTGTGCACAGGAGAAAAGATTACTTTGGGTCCCAGCAAGTCAGGAAGAGGACCGGTTCGTTCCTGATGAAGCGCTAGTTCTGAATAGTGATTCAGCTGTCCACAGTTCCGACCTGTTCACAAGGCTTGCTTCTGATGCTAACCTCGGGTGGATCCTCTGGTTACTCTCTGGCAACCTCCGCTCTAGACTCTTAGAACGAAGGAAAGTTCTGGCACTGGGACACACTGGCCTTTCCGTGGTTGTCCGGGCTGAGACTGAGGATGGTCAGGAGGCGCACTGCGAGAATGTCCTGCCCTTGGAAGCCTTTCTGCTCCTGGGTCGTTACGTGTTGGAATTGTCTCACACCCCTGGAATTCTCCTTCCAAGTTCTGTGTTGCCTGTTTTTACCTGGAGGAACTTCTGCTCGTTCATTGGCTGAAAGTTTCATGGGCATCAGAGACCCACGAGGGTTACTCTGCCCTACGAGTCCCTGATTGGTTGATCAAGGTGAGATATGAATCACTTACTCCTGACACTTAGGAATGCAGTCCAGATGTCCATCTGGCACTCCGTAGACAGATAGGCACCAATGGATGACCATTGATCATGATAGCCAGGCTTAGTTAAGTGCATCCCCATTTGGGAGCTGTCCCTTATCAAAAGAAAACATCTTTAAATCAGCCTGCATGAATAGCTTTTCTGTGGCTGCACCACAGAGATGAAGAGAGAGATGGGGCCTCACTGGCAAGGGAGCAGAAAACTTAATTCCTGTATTTTATTAAGCCTCGCCACTATAGATGTTTAATTGACGAATAACAATATACATATTGTAACGCAACGGGATTCTGGTGGGCGCCCTAGCCACATTAGGTCGGCCCCCCACCGTGGGGGGCTTGAACTCAGGACTCCCGTGTTACTCAACAGGGACCCAGCCTGGTGAGCTAAAGAAAGATCTCTTCACAGCCCGGGGGCTGTAGTCCTGCTATCACAGGGAAGGGGCGGTGACATCACCGCTCTGGTAAGCCGGCTCTTACACAGCACCTGTCGGCTGTATGCGTTACAGTATATTAGAATTTCATTCTAGACCAATTATAGTACGGACCACATTTATACATCTAAGGTATGCCTTTAATTGACGTATATTCTACATATTTTGCCCACTGGGGAGCATATTTTGCACAAAACTAACTATATATTTATACGGTCCAAAGGCAGGTCAGGGCAGAGTCCGGGAGTCCATCAACAAGTAATCTATCCTGGGACGCGACAAGGTTAAAATCCCTGGGAGGGGGAAAACATGAACAGACAAAACATGGAGGTCCAAGGGTGACGGAGCGAGATCCTCAGGAGCTGGACGTAGGGTATCCTGGAGCTAGGTAGGACTCGTGACATCCTTACCCTCATGTTGAGCCCTGAGGACTGGAGGAGCTAGACTTTAAATAACAGTACACATAACAGGGTACAACTGGGGAGCTTAGCAACAATCACAGGACTAATAACGGGAGCAGTGGAGCACCCGCTAGGGGAGGGATGTTGGGCGTGACAATAATAAACTTCAAAAATGTAAACAGAATGATTGTAGGTAGAATGTAGTCGTACCTTAATGATAAAGCATAGTGATATTTCAAAGTTGATGGGAAATTTATTTTTTGACACAGAATCAGATTGAAATAACACAGACGACCGGGATATGTAATATCACTTTAAATCTCTGAAAGTCACAATCAGCTTGACACAAAGTACACAAGGAGTCCTGTCTGCACTAGAGTTCAAAGACCAGTCAGGCAGGCTCATAGTTCCTATTAGCTGTAGACCTGAGGAGAGCTAACCTGCACTAATTAAGACTGTAGACCTGAGGAGTTACTCTGCACCAGTGAGTAAGAAAAATGTTTAAGGGCTTTTTCAGGTTTTGAGTCTCTGTAAGAGGCGAAGCAGACTTGGCTCTTGAATGCAGGAGAGAAATCCAGAGGATTCCTACCCACCCCACCATGCAGTGAATCCTGCTCTGTAGGGGAATGTTGGGCTCTGTGGACACTGTGGACAGAGAGTCAGCACCAGGAATGGCTACTGGTGGATATTTCCCCGTTACTGAAAACTCTGCCAGATGCTGTAGCACCCCCTGGCGTTCACCCATCTGCACAGCACACAGTGGTTCCCTTGTCTGCACTGGTGCACCCTGTAGCTGTGGCCATAGTCAAGGCAGGACACCTGAAGATAAAGAGTGCAGTGCCTCTCTCACCAGCCGTGGCTCAGTGTTTGAGAGGATAGGTATCACTGTTATGGCCTGTTCCTCTTGATCCGCTCGTAGACGGCTGAAGCTGCTCTACCCACCCATACACTGGCCGTAGTGCCGACTATAGTTCCTGTGGCGATCCCAGCCTGCACAGTTATAGCGCCCCCGACCAAGAAGGCCCCAGCCACGCCTCCAGCCACACCCCCAGCCACGGTCAGCACAGGTATGGTCACCACACAGCCCACAGTCAGGCCAAACTTGATCTGATAGATCTGCAGGAACTTCTCACTCTTAGTGGCTGTGTACTCGCAGAGCTCCTCAAACTCCCGCTGGCTGACTTTGTCCTTTACATAGTCCAGCAGTTCTGTCTTCTTTACCTCCAACATCTCCCTCATCTTCTTTGGACGTTTCAGCATGTTATTGCTCTACAGAAAATGAGGGGTAAGTACACTTCAGAGTAAAGGATAGCTCCATATATCTTTTGAACATTCCAGTACACCCCAGAAACAAGCAGAAGACTACTCCAGAACACCCTGGACATAAGAGCCTATGCCAGAACACCCCAGACACAAACAGAATGCAAATGTACACAAAGAAACAAGGAGTGTCCATCAGGACACCCCAGAATGAAGCAAGAGGTACCCCAATTAAGCCTGTGAACTCCCACACACATCTATAAACACATCTATATTCACACACAATCATATATTTACCTGCCTATGCAGAAAGCCATCAAATTCCTGCTGCGCCTGCGGGAGAATGAATTCCTTCAGGAACCTCTGACGCTGAGAGCCCAGGATCTCTGAGAGCTCCTGGAAGTCCTGCTGACTGACTTCACCCTGCACATGGGACAGCAGCTCTACCTCCTTCTGTTCTACAGTCCTCCTCATCCCCTGTGTGGGGTTGTGCATGATACTTCTCTAAGGAAACAGAGTGCAAGGTCACTTTAGACTACGCCCTCTGAACTGCTCAGGGCTCCCCAGAAACAAGAAGGAGCCCACCCAAAGACACTCCAGAAACAAGCAGAAGATACCCCAGTGGAGCCCAGTTTCTCAAACACACACACACTCACACCTTCACAGTTTCACACACACTCTCACGCTCTTTCTCTCATACATACAGGTATACACTCACCTGCTCATTCAGAAAGTTGGTGAATTCCTGTTTCTCCCTCATGATGATGAGGTGAGTGTATTCCTTCAGGAATGTCTTACACTCAGATCCCAGGATCTCTGAGAGCTCCTGGAAATCCTGCGGTCTGACTTCACCCTGCACTCGGGCCAGCAGCTCTTCCTCTTTCTGTTTCACACTCCTCCTCATTCCCTGTGTGGGGTCGTGCATGAACCTTCTCTGAAGAAAGGGGGAGCAAGGTCAACAAGCCTAGGAGCTCAAACACCCTAATACAAATTCCATTGTCACGTTCTTTCTCTTTCACACACTGTTACCTGCTTATTCAGAAAGATGGTGAACTCCTGCTTCACCTGCAGGAGAGTGAGCTGGCTGAAGGCCTGGATGAGCTGGAGGAGGAAGCAAAGGGGTTACCGATAGAACTGACATTGATAGAGGTGTTCTGGAATGAAACATACATTTCAAGAAGTAATCTATACTGTCAGGTTGAAGGAACTGAGTCTTTTAAGTCTGAAGGGAGTGTCCCACACCGACAAGCTGAAGGAACTGAGTCTCTGTATTCTGAAGGAACTGAAGACAGGAGCACAGAATAGTTTGAAAAGGTTTACTGGGTCAGCAGGGAAGAGAGGGACACACCTTTGCAAGAGAGGATATTCTGTACTTGCTTGTGAAAATCACTTGTGCCACTTCCTGTGAAGACAAGAACAAGTTCAGTGTGGCTTCACTGGGCAGTGTGGGGTCTCTGCTTCACATTTTTACTGCACTATACTGGTTTTTACCATGATCTTTGAGGTGTTTTACCCTAGTGGTGTATTGATGGCTGTTGACTGGTTCAGTGAATAGTATCTCACCTTGAATTTCTCTGCCAGTGTCTTTCCTGTCACAGTTGACTGTATTGTCTGCAGAACTTGGACAATGTGGTTGATGTACTCTTTCAGGCAGTGCTGAAATGGTTCATTCATTTCTCAGAAA
The DNA here is from genome assembly GCF_055471065.1 of Atractosteus spatula. Taxonomy (NCBI): domain Eukaryota; kingdom Metazoa; phylum Chordata; class Actinopteri; order Semionotiformes; family Lepisosteidae; genus Atractosteus; species Atractosteus spatula. The sequence continues at coordinate 18,427,160 of NC_142715.1, read as the reverse complement.
AACACAATGAGAAAACAAATGTAAACAAAAGCTCTTGAAGCTCTATAGTCTTGAATTTAGACTAGACTACTAGGGGATTTGATATTCACAATCCTCACAAATGCTGACATATGCAACCCAGTGGATTTCTTCAAAATTAACAGTAAATACCAACCAGAAACAAATGTAAAAACATGCATTGAAACTGAGAGCAGGAGGCACATCTTTACACAAAGAGTGGTGAGAGTGTGGAACAAGCTATCCAGATTCTCAGATCAATGAGCTACTATCTACTACAGAAGCTGGATTTCCTCCTCTTGTTTGTAACCTGCTTTAAGGCCATTAACAAACTCACAGCACTGCAGCACTTTACCACTGGAAGCTACCTGTAGCTGGTTTGCTGCTCAACACTACCTCACTGTGGTTGACCAGGACAACTGTCAATGGGATTAGGGGAGCTGCTCTGGGAGTGGAGCTGTCCGGTTTTTACCTTGCATGGTTCCCTGTTGACTCCAAAGCAGTCGGTCCCCAGGAAAGGGCATGAGGTGGCAGCATGGCCTCTTCTCCCTGAGGATCCTCAGAACCTGTTTGTTTGTCCCTGACTCCTCCAAGCGCTGAAAGCACAGACAGACATGTCGACAGGAAAGGGGTAGGATCCCATCCCTCTGTGTCTAAAATAATGCAGCTCTCAGCCTGAAGGAACAGGCTCTGGAGGGGGTTTCTTTAGTCTTTAGTCCCAAAATGACAGTCTGAAGGAACTGAGTCTCTTTAGTCTGAAGGGTGTGTCCCACACTGCCAAGCTGGAGGAACAGAGTCATTTTTAATCCATAAGGAGTGTCCCACACTGACAGACTGAAGGAACTGCTTCTCTTTAGTCTGTGGCCTGTAGTTGTCTGTATGAGGCACTGTTGTAGCTCCTGACCGGTCTAGAGTATCAGTATCTCTCTGGCTTTCTCAGCACGGGTCAGGGTTATATATATATATAAGGTCCATAGTATTTCTCCTACCTGGATGATTCTCTCCAGATGTCGGAATCCTCCAGACTGTCCAAATTCCCGAGTTTGTGTCCAGTCCCGCACCAGGAAATCAAACCCCTTTATCAGAGATTGAGAAAGATCTCATATCAGCTCACCTCACAAAGTCATGAAATCCTAACGATTTCTATAGATTGAAGAGCCTAACTTGCCGTCCTACAGTACAGCTCAAGTAATAATGTGCATGAGAATGATTGAAATAGATTAAATAGCCAAACCAATATTCTGAGTGAGTTATGACAGCTGTTATGATGCCTGCAAATCTGCTTTCTCTCAATTGGACACTGCATGCCTTAGTAAATTGGTACTGCTGAAAACAATGTGTTTATGGCTGCTTTCGACACTGTTAACCATGATATCTTCCTTTCTCATGTTTGCAGAGACTGTGGCTGTGTTTGCAGTTTCTGACACTGCTTCCAATGGTTCAGGTCTTATCTGATGCTGGGGCCTATACTATTCAGAATTTGCCTGTATCTATGTGGTCAATTATAAAGATCACATGGTCTGATCTATCATTTCTATGCTGATGATACTTAAATCTACATCCATACTAAGCCTTACACTGAAGTGGCTGTCTCTGCACTAACTGCAGTGCAGTTATACTTTCTAATATAAAACCCTGGGTTACTCTAAATTTCCTTAACTTAAACTACAACAAGACTGAAGTCATGTTGCACCTGTTTAACACTAAGGTAAAGCCAGTGTAGTAGCCCTATCTGTGGATAGCAGTGTGCTGGAATTTCAATCAAAATTGAGGAATTTAGGAGAGATCCTAGCTTGACTTCCTAACCAGGTGCACGTGATCACATTACCCCTGTCCTGGAGTCCTTGCACTGGCTTCCTGTCAGGTTTCTTGTTGACTTCAAAATCCTCTTGCTCACCTATAAGGTTCTGCATGGCCTGGCACCTCAGTAACTGTCTGAACTATTATCACCCTACTCCCCACCTCGCAACCAGTTAAAACAGGCCCTGGTCTGCAGGTGATAAAAGAGATCTGATCTTTTTTTGTGTTCACTGCACTCAAGAGTAAATTTCATACCTGAAAATGCTTCAGGTTAAAGGCTCCTTCACCCTTTTGTGCCACAAGATACAGCAACTGCAAACAGAGTAAACACAAGCCATCTGTGTGTCAGAGACAGAGAAAGAGAAAGTCATACTGTAGGTTCTGTAGTTTATTGTTTCTGTTTTGGCAACAGTGTAATTTACCACTCATGCCAATAATCCTGAGAAGAATTTGAATCTGTCAGACAGTCTGACAGAGACACAGGCACTCATAAAAAATAAACATGGATACACATATAAAACAAATATACACATATAAAACAAATATACAAATACAATCACATACACAGGCAGACACACATGGGGAAAGATAGGACTGGCCTATTTATATAGCCCTGTGAGGAAAACCAGGCAGCACAGAGCATCACACACAACAGCACCTCGAGTCATGCAGTGCTGTGCTCATGCCACACGTCACCAGCAGGGGGCAAACTCATACCCCAGTCAGAGAGACCCAGCACTGCAATTGCTCCACAGTCCCAGTTGAAGGACCTGTGACACTGAGAGGTTCCCGGCTTTAGCCCCCCACTGCACCACAGCTCCCTTGTGCAGGTGCTGTGTGGCACATCAGGGGATAAGACCGTGGCCGGGTGCTGTACCTCCAGGTATTCCAGGTCTGTTTTCTTCACATCAGCATGAACGTTGAAGATCTGGGAGAGAGGACAGGGGAGACGTCACCTCTCCAGAGCACAGCAAGGTGTACAGAGTCATCAAGGAAGGTGGGACAGGGCCACGCAATTCTCACCATATGTGAGCTGAGAAAGACGCTCAGGGCAGACAGCTTCACACTCAGTTCCGTCTCCCGCAACAAATCCACGGATCCCTCAGTGTCCACCAGGAAGACAGCCAACTGGACAGAGGGGACAAAAACAGAATATTCTGATCAGAGATGCAGTGGTCATCTGTCTCCTCTTCCCTTCCGGTACCAACACAGAGCTGACAGAGCTTTACACAAAGGGTGGTGAGAGTGTGGAACAAGCTGCCCAGCCAATGGCTCAATGGCCTACTAACTACTGTACCAATCAGACTGGATGGGAATGACCTCCTCTTATTTGTCTGGTGATTTGATACACCAAAACCTTCCCATTCCTGAGCAGAGAATGCCACACAGATGCCCTGAGTGTGGACAAGTGGGTAACAGGGGCTGGTGAGGGTCAGTAGAGCTCTCATTCCTACTTATTCAGGATGCCTGCAGGGTCTGTGAAAGACTCTCTGACTTAGTTCAACCTGCACCTGTCTGAGTCATACAGTTGCGCCCCCTACAACAGATGAATTCCCAGCTTGCCCAGCCCTTGCCTTGCCCCCCTGTGTCTCCAGGAACAGAGGCCGGCTCCAGATGAACACACCCTTCGTCATGGTCTCAGTTCCAGGCTGCCACTCGAACCCTCGCAGAGGCTCATCGTCACTCATCCAGATGTCCTGTGTTCACAGGTAAGGGAGCATTCACAACCATGGTCATAAGACGGGACTTTACACAGAGAGTGGTGGGGGTGGGATGTCAGGGCCGTATGACACTGCTTTATACAGAGAGCAGAGGGGGTGGGGTGCTCTCACCATTTTAGACAGTTTGCGCAGGAGGTAGTTGAGGAGGAAAGACTTGCCCTTCCTCCTCTCCCCGACAATGGCCACCACACAGAGTGGAGTCTCCCTCACATCTGAGCGCAGGAAACACTGCCGAAGCACATTCTCTTTCAACAGGAGGGAGCCATCAGGACTGACATGGACCAGCTGAATGGGCTTGCCAGAGCCCTGGAAGTGGAAGACAACATTTAAAACTGAGACCAGGAGGCATTTAACTTTACACAGAGGGTAGTGGAAGTGTGGAGCAGAGTGCTGATGCCCACTGGACGGGCCTCTCTCTCTGACATCCCCCAGGTCAGAGTGCTTGCTGTTGCACCAGGAGCACAGGGCATCTAAAGTCTACCCATCTCACAGTGTACACTGTGCACCTGCCACACCAGGATTCTCCAGCAAGTGTATCTGGGTTTCAAAATGTTCCCTGTAGCCTGACTGTCAGGAAAGCTTCTAATGGAAAAAGAGACGAAGCCTCTGTGTGACCCTGCAGCCCTCGCAGAAAACAATACTACAACTCACCTCCTCTCTCTTGACTGTGCTCGCACGCTCACACACCTTGTGACATTGGGGACAGGTGATCACGAGGTCGACCCAGAAGGACTCGATGCAGTCTTGGCAGAACTCGTGGCCACACTGGATAATCACTGGCTTGGAGAAACTGCCCAAGCAAATGGAGCACTGAGGCTCAGACAACACGGAGCTTCCTATGTCCTCCTGCTCGAGATCGGGAAGCAGAGAGCTCTCTACTGCCTCCTGCTGCTGCTCAGACATCAGGCAGGCCGAAGACATGCTGGAGCGGAGGGAAGAGAGAGACCGAGACACAGTCAGCAGCCAATCCACAGCCAAAGACAGAAAAGGACTTGGATGGCAGGACCAGCTGTCCTGGAACTGAGTTGTCTTCTAAACACATTATTATGATTTTAAGTTTAAATCATAATAATACCTTTTTTCTGATGGGCACTGAGAATTCCCCATTGACTGTCCCAAGTCACAATAATCCTGTTTAGACAAAGATAAAAACAAGAACAAGGACCAATTCAAGTACGATAGCATTTATAAATACACACACTGACAGATCAGAGCAGTGTAACACACAGTATCAATCACTGACAGCCCACAGCAGTGTAACTCACAGTATTAATTACATACTGACAGATGAGAGCAATGTAACACACAGTATCGATCACACACTGACAGATCAGAGCAGTGTAACTCACAGTATCAATCACTGACAGCCCACAGCAGTGTAACTCACAGTATCAATTACATACTGACAGATGAGAGCAATGTAACACACAGTATCGAACATTTACTTAGCAGTGTAGCAGACAGCAGTGATCACACACTGAAAATCAGCAATATTTAACACTGATCACATTGCTATGTATTTATGTTTCAGATACAGGTCCAGTATTTTCACAGTGTTAAATAGATTTTAAATTTCTCTGAAGCCATAATAGGCTCTTGAACCAAGAAGAAGTATAGTAAGACAGTAATAATAAGAGGAACAGCCACACAGAACTCAACACCACACAGTCCGTCCTATAATAATAATAATTGCTTACACTTATATAGCGCTTTTCTGGACACTCCACTCAAAGTGCTTTACAAGTAATGGGGAATCCCACTCCGCCACCAGTGTGCAGCCCCACCTGGATGATGATAATAACTTCAGCTCTGCTAGTCTAACACATCTGTACGATTTGCTCTAATTTCAATGGGCTGTACTGAAATACCACAGCTGTCTGGGCTCCCCTGATCCCTGTCTGTGTGGATGAGAAGATTTAATTTGTATTACTCACCAAAAGCAGCAGGTCCTTTTTCAGCAGAGTTGAAGTGAAAGTGAAAGATGTTCCATTTAAGGAAATTAGAACTGTCAATTATGAGCTGCTCACTCAGAAGGGTTCACAGAAATTGTTATGAAAGACTCTACTTTCGGCCCGACAGTCTTCTTTTAAATTCTGATCTCACTGGACTTTGTTGCATTGGACCTGTTTTATACCCCAATTACACTGGGCTTCATTGCACTGGACTGTGTTTTTACCCTGGTCTCATAGGTTCTACGTCATTGCACTGCATTTTTACTCTGATCTCATAGGTTCTACTGCACTGTGCTTTTGTCATAATTTCACTGGGTTTACTACACAGACTGGGTTTTTACCTGAAATCACTTGGTTTTATTGCATTACACTGTGATTTTATCCTGATCTCTTTGGGCTTTACTGTACTGTACTGTGATGATGTGGCCTGTTTACAGATATGTGTGGGTATTTTCCTCACCACATTACCAAAGAGGTCCCTGACAACAGTGCTAGAATGCTGTTCGACTGGAAAGCAAACATAAATCATACTGACAGATCAGAGCAGTGTAACACACAGTATTGGTCACACACTGACAGATCAGAGCAATGTAACACTCAGAATCGATCATGTTATGTATTTTTACAATGTTAACTGGATTTTATATTTCTCTGTAGGAATAGCAATAACAGCCTCTTGAACCAAGAAAAAGTCTACAGTAAGACCGCAGTAATAAGAGGAAAAGCCACACAGGTACCAGTTGTACTATAGTAACTTCACCACAGTTTGTCTAACACATATCTGTGTGCTTTGCTCTAATCTCACTGGCCTGAAATCACACAGCTGACTGGGCTCCCCTGATCACCGCCAACAATGGGCCGCAGTTTGTCTGGAGAGTTTGAGTCTTTTTTGACTGATCAAGGCATTTGACACATATGCATTGTTTTCTACAACCTGAAGGCAAACGGGTGTGTGGAACGCCTGATCCAGACTCTCAAAAATGGCGCGCACCCACAGCAGGGTGGCCGAACACCAGCGCCACATGAAAGGTGGAATTACATGTCGCACAGGGTGAATGAAGCTGCTTGGGATCGCTGTCCAGGTGAATCCGAAGGCCCAATTGGGAGCACAAGCTGCAGTCTTTTTGTCTTCTCCTTTACAGGTCACAGAGTAGCTGGGTCCCTCCACCTTCTGCCTCTCTTTTGATGACACGCCAGCTGCCTCCGCAGAGTGACAGCACCCACACACTCTGACGTGGAGGCCGAGCCTGCCCCTTCTGGACTCCCAGGCGAAAGGTCAAAGTCCCGGTGGAGCCGTCATTCCTGTGACGGAGCAACCCATAGCTCCTTCTCCATGGCCAGCCAGAGTCAGGTCCAGACCAGCCTGGCTTAATGAGTTTATTACTGATTTTTATAGCTTTTATTGTGCTGGCCAGCCCTTCTTCCAGCAGTGCTTTTCACTGTCTGGAAGAACTGTGTTTGTTTCATCTTCTGAAGGGGTGGATGGGGGATGTCATATACAGAGTCCATTTGGGGTTTATGATGCTGTGGCACTTTGGGTTTTGGGGGTTACCACTTTGCGGCACTTGGATGCCTTGACGGGTCTTTGCTGTTCTGTGTCTGTTATGAGTTATGCATCTCTTCTGCTTGTGTCTATGTTGTGCTATGTTGTGTTAAAGCAGCTTATGTGCTTTGTGTATTGTTTCAACACATTGAAATTTGGAAAGATAGCCTTGCCCTCAGAGTACAATATGTTTCAAGATATGAAATGTAATAATGTTTATGTACATTATTTTGTGAAGTTGTATACTAATGTAGCGGCAATGCTGGTTAATAAGACAGAATTAAGCGTTGGTATGCTCCTAAAGGAGCCCCCATCTCACCCTCCATCTCTGTGGTGCAGCCACAGAGAAAGAATTCAGGCAAGCTGATTTAAGATGTTTTTCTTTTGACAAGAAGCAAGCTCCCAGACGGGGATGCAAGTAGCTAAGGCTGGCTATCATGATCAATGGTCATCCACTGGCGCCTATCAGTCTAGGGAGTGCCGAATGGACATCTGGACTGCATTCCTAAGTGTCAAGAGCAAGTGACTTATATCTCACCTTGACCAGCCAATCAGGGACTGGTAATACCACGTGGGTCTCCAATGCCCGCCAAACTCTCAACCAATCAGCACACATCTGGGTCTTGATCAAAAAGGGAGCGCAAGCTCAGTTCTGGGCTCTCCTTGGCCATCTTCGCGCATCCTCAGAGACAATCACGTGACAACTGCTGTTGTCTGCAAAAGGACTTGGACTTTGTTCTAAGCGCGAGGCCGAGGATCCCGTACGTACTCAGAATTCTACCAACGTGAATGCTCCGCTTGATCAACGGCAGCCTACAGTTGGACCCTCGTCGACAACCTGAATAGCTTATTCAGAAGCAGCGCTGGACCGGGAACGAACCAGTTTCTTCCCAGGCAAAAGAGTGACTTGTGAAGACTCGCGGTCACACTCTGTGCATAGAGACTTTCTACTAGCTAGCCGGACTGCTGGTAGATCCCCTCAGAGCAACGACTGCCCTGCGCGCCGCAGTTAGATTCCTCCGCCCGTCCTACTCCGAGCTGCACCTCGACTGGTTGGCCGGTAGCCAGAGGACGCCGACACAACGCCCATTGGACAACCGCTGGAACAGAGGCTGCAACAGAGCCTGTCAGCTGGTTTGGTGTTCGTGCTGGGAAATTCCAAATCCAAACACAGTGGATAAGTAAACCCCATGTTCTACATTGCGTCTCGAGAATTTAATTGTACCTCAACACAAGTTGTTATCAATTTAATTCATGAGTAATGTATTTACTTCCGAGTTTAGAGTAACAGTGGGTAATAACACTGATTAGCGATTTGGTAACCGAACGATATATATTGACATATATTCTCTGTTGTGTATCTCTTTGTGTTTGCATCTCTTCGAGATTATATACCTTGTATATTGATAACCCTCACAGTAAGGTCTGCCGCTCGTATCCAGGCAGACTAGTATATGTTTGGTGCACAGTTTATATTAATAAATGTATTTCGTGTATTGAACCCGTGTGTGTGCGTTGTTAGTTGTTCTGACGATTGATTTTCTAAAAGCCCCAACGAACAACCTTGTGATTACTGCTACAATTAATAATTGTCTCAGTAAACCCATCAAACCACTACACTAATAATGAATACATTTAGATACGGGTATAATGATTGACTTGGGTGAGTAAAAAGCAAGTTTTTTTTTTCTCAGCTTCATGATCATTAAGGGAAGGGGAATGGAGGGTGGGAGCTTGAGACAGCATTTTGGAGTCATCACTTTGGTGGTTGGGATATACAACATTGTAACATACTTTCTCACTCTTACACTGTATTTATTTATGTTTAATGGATAATTATCAACATTGTGACATGGAATGATAAAGGTGTCAATAGTATAACCAAACACTCTAAGATATTGAATAGATTGAAGAGGTTAAAAACACAAGTAGTATTCCTGCAAGAAACTCATTGAAAAACTGAGGATGTGCATCACATCTGTAGAAATTGCGATGGACAAGCTTATGGATCTGGAGTTTCAGCAAAAAAGGGTGCTGTTGACATTCTTATTCATAAACTTGCTCCCTTTCCCCCCAAAAGTAAAATAGAGTGTCAAGATGGTAGATTTATTTGTTTGACTGGTAAATGGAACTCCAAGTTAGTGACTTTTGTTAATGTATATGGTCCTAATTTAGATGACCCAATATTTATTACAACGATAGAAGCTGAATTGATAAGGTTTGCAAACACTTATATTTACACTTATACTTATATAGTTTGCATTAAGCAGAGCACAACATAGCTTCTGTGAAGAATGGGAAAAAGCAGGGAAAATGCTTGCAGCTTGGTTAAAAAAGCGCTGTATGCGCAATACTATTAGCAACATCAGGAAAATGGATGGGACAATTACCAAAGATCAGAAAGAAAGAAATTCAACCTTTGTTAGTTTCTTTGAAAAATTTATATTCATCTGAAGCCTTAAGCACACTGGAAGATATGCAGATACAGAGCTCCCAAAACTTAGTACAGAAGATAGAAACTTGAGTCATCTCTCACTCTATCAGAAGTCAAAGAAGCAATAGCAATTCCTTTTCTCACAATAAATCACCTGGACCCGATGGATATACAGCTGAGTTCTACCAGACATTTCAGTCCGTACTTAGTCCAATCTTACTGCAAACATGTAATAATATGTGGTTAACAGACACGACTTCACTGTCATTTAGAGAGTCTCTAATAACCCTTGTATATAAAAAGGGTAAAGATCCATCATTGTGCAGTAGCTACCGCCCAATAAGCTTAATGAACTTGGACAATAAGATTCTAGCCAAAGTACTTGCTAATCGGTGCTACCAAAAACCATACATCCAGATCAAACAGGAGTTATGAAAAATAGATATTCTTTAAATAATCCAAGAAAAATGTTTAATTTGATTTATCATGCTAAACTCAGTAAATCAACATCAGCTATATGCACACTGGATGCTGAGAAGGCCTTTGACAGAGTTTAATGGAAGTACTTATTTAATGTGCTAAAAGTGTTTTGTATATGGGTAAGAATCTTATATCGCAGTCCACAGGCATCCATAGTGACTAACAGCTGTGTATCCAAACCTTTTGTTTATATACAGATGCAGCCATTCAAAATGCGTGAGGTATTTCGCGGCATACCCCGGTGGGCGTGTCACAGTATCACGCGGTATGACGCAGTTAACGTGGTGTCACGTGGTTAACTATCCGGCGTCGCCTTGTAAAACCGCCAGGGGGAGCTTAACCTCTCATGTACAGCATTTGAGCCTTTAATTTTGAACTGTGTATTACAGCATGTTAATCATCAGTCATTAAAATGTTGGTATATTTTATGAAAGCAAGATTGCTCAGTTGGACAAAAGTACACAGCCTACCTTTATCAGAAATATTTATGCATCAAAGCCTTTACTGAAGATATTACTAATAGTATTAATAATGGATGACTTTAGACAAGCTGTATACTCAAAGTATAATTTCTTTAGCACATTTGTACAAGCACTTGGAATCTGTCCAAGCCATACTTTGTCAGGCATTTTGTTTTACTTCAACGGGCATAAAAACTTCCTTGCTTTTAACAGGGCGTTTCATAATTTCTAACTACGAAAATGATTTAAAATGCGACACTTATCATTCAACTAGAGCTTAAAATATCACAAGGATCCTCAAGAGCACAGCAAAGAGTGTATTAAAAGACACTTGTATTTATCAACGCTTTCTTTTCCGTATACCAGATTTTATGGAACCACTTCAGAGGGGTGTCAGCCAGTCAGATTCCAGGAATCGGCACTTTAAAGGAAAAATACACACCGGTATTCCATTTCTCCCTAACGATTTTAAGCATCGAAGTATTTAACTAGCATGTGAAATAGCGTGTGAAAAAGTGGTAGTTTTAAGCTTTTCTGCTAATATAATATGGAATCGATATTGATTTAAATCGTGTTCTGATTTAAATCGCAAACGCGTGTTTAATTATATGTGTTTTTTAATCATAATCAGGCTAATGCAACATAAATTGATACAGTATCTTTGTCTTCTAAGCAACTTAATAAACTTTCAGCATAGCTTTCTACCCGTCAAGATTTATATTTCTTGGGATTTTGGGATCAAATGTGGAAGGATTAGATTATAATCGTTTTTATTTGTCAAATACGTGATTGTATTTCTGAATGTTATGTGACACCTACAGTAGTTCACTGCTTTAAATACATCGAATTAAGAAAGTTATGTGTACCACTTTAGATCTTTTTTCTGAACCAGGGAAAATCTGATCATGTTTCTCTATAACAATAATAAAAAAAACTTTATTTTACATATCGCCTTTAAAAGTGGCATCTCAAAGCAATACAGTAGATCGAAAAACAGTTAAAAGGGACCAGATTAAATACCAGACAATCGCAAACGCATTTTCAATAAAATTATTTTATTCATTCAGCAGTTTGTGAGAGGAACATCCAGCAGGGAGAGACACACACACCGGTTTTCATTGACAAAATTGTTTTTTTTCAATTCCTTTTGTCTAACAGGAATGTTTTGTTTGTGGACAGACTGTTAGACAAGAGGAAAAGACCGCCTCCTCCTACGAAGCATTAATCGCGTATCTAAGGAAAATTGCAGTATACCTTTGTTCATGCACATCATTATACAGTACAGTATCTCAATTTGTATTTCGATAAAAAAAATCGTTTGCCCAGCCACTACTGTTGTTATTGGTTTTATCCTGTAAAGCGTTTTCTTTTTCTGCGTTTTCCATTTCCTTTTTCTGATCACTCGCTTTCTGGATACACATCTCACCTGTCCTGTTCTTTGTTTTCCTGGTTTGCTGATTATGCCTGCTGCGGTCCACTCCTACCCTCACACCTAAAGAATACTATTTTAAATTTCTTGGCGCAGTTCATTAACCCTTGTATGTGCTGTCCGCGCCCAAAATGCAATTAAAAAAAAGTAAAAAACCGCGCTCAAAATGCAATTTAGAGCTTAATAAGATACACTCCACAGGCAAAATTAAAGAAGATTAAAATCTGTAATCTTTCCACTTGTACTGTGAGTCATCGGACAGTTTCTGCTTTGTGTAAGGATGGTGAGAAAGCTGTGTTCAATGTATTTAAGGGACTCAGAAGTAAAAGAAGATGCTTCATATTGCTTGACTAATTTTAAAAACCAAGTTATAAATGCAGACGCTCCCTCGGTGCCGCGCCGGGTGTAAATATCAAAGTATACATTCCCAACAAGAATTGTACCCATCTGTCATGCAAATAAAACACCTTGAATTGAATTGAGGGAGAGATGGGGGTAGTGGGACAGAGATACTGTAGACAGACTCAAGGCAAATAAGATACTTATGGGTATGCAGGCATTCACGACAGCAACATACGAAACGTTTGCACGTACTGTATAGTTAAGTTATTACTTGGTTTTCAAAGTGCAATGAAATACAATATTGTTGTTGCTGCTGTTCTGGTTGTTTTTATCCCGTAAAGCGTTTTGAGAAGCCACCTTTAAAGGCGATATATACTGTAAAACCACTGATTCTTATGGAATGTGTTCCGCAGGAGATTCAAATTTTTATTTATTTATTTTTTAATCGCGTATCTTAGGAAATCTCAGTATAACTTTGTTCATGAACAGTGGCATGTTACATTATCATTCGTTTTTTTTAACAAGGCTCGCCAGCTAATGTGAATCGAAACCTGTCTTGCTAGCTTTTAAAGTCGTGCATGTGTAAACTGTACTAGAGGGCATGCAAGTTACTCTGCCCCTTTCAGCTGCAGGGAGTCCCTCTGCTGCAACACACAGCAGACAGAACGGGAGACTATTGCCTTTCATATCTGACACCAGTGAAGTAAAAGGGGTGTCTAAAGGGGTGATTTCAGACCACATTTTAGTTACTTTATTTTGTTTACTTTTAACATTTCTGTAATTTACAGTAGATGTCACAATAGAAGCCCGAAGCCTATTATACTCAGTCTAGCCTTGGATCCTCTGAGTCCCTTGACTCAGTTATTGCATATTAATTTCTTGAGATACGCGATTCCATATTATATTCCCTTTTAATCAAATTCTAAAAGTATGCTTGTTGACTCCGGTATCGCGTTAGTTAAAGACTTCGATGCTTAAAATGTTTAGGGAGAAATGGAATACTGGTGTGTATGTTTTCTTTAAAGTACCGAGACCAGCCATATACTGAATGTTTAAGTTCCAAAATTAATATCGTTTATGGACTTCACACGCGTTGCAGTATGCTCCTATTCTTTTTATGCTCAGGCACTAAAATCTCCCTTCTGCTTTGTGTAAGGATGGTATCAAGAGCAATCTTAAGTGGTGAGAAAGCTGTGTTCAATGTATTTAAGGGACTCAAAAGTAAAAGAAGATGCTTCATATTGCTTGACTAATTTTAAAAACCAAGTTATAAATGCAGACGCTCCCTCGGTGCGCTGCTCTGGTGCGCCGGCTGTTACACAGTGCCTGTCTGCCGTAAGCGTTACAATATACATACCCAACACTGCTTGTACCCATCTGTCATGCAAATAAAACACCTTGAATTGAATTGACTTGAGGGGAGAGGGGGGGAATACTAAAGCCAATACTGGCTCAATACCCTCAATGGGCTTTGACGTGCTAATGCGTTGGTTTAACAGTCCGGGTGTGGCAGGCTTCCAATGTCAACTCGACTCGATTGGAAGACAATGAACGTATTTTAGCCCTAAATGAATTAATAGCAAACATGGTTTACATAAAATACATTTTTCCAAGAAAGTTTATAATAATACGATCTATAGTTGAAATCTGAGCCTACTTTAAAAATAAAGGAAAAGCATTTTCAGAGAGTAGTCATGCTGTGTTTATGTAGAAAAAGCGATTAGGTTTACGAGCAATCTAATTACCTATTCGCTTAAAACGCTATTAAAAATTTACTCTGTTGCACACACACACACAATAGAAGCAGGCACCGCTGTCAGAAGGGAAGATATGTTCAAAATATCGCAAATATCGATCATGTTGCGATATTTTGAAATATAAAAGTCAATTGATTGTCCATAATATCGCTATTCTATTTTTTCGAAGAAATGTTTGTTAAAAGAAAAGTCCAGCACCAGCTGGATTCGAAAACACAACCTGTCAGCTGGTAGTCACGTCTACAAGACAGCTCACATGAACAGGCAGGCGAAACAGCCCTACACAGCCCTGTCGCAGCACACGAATACCGTTATTAAATTCTTTAGATACGCGATTCCATATTATATTCCCTTTTAATCAAATTCTAAAAGTATGCTTGTTGACTCCGGTATCGCGTTAGTTAAAGACTTCGAAACTTAAAATGTTTAGGGAGAAATGGAATACTGGTGTGTATTTTTTTCTTTAAAGTACCAAGACCAGCTATACACTGTATGTTTATGTTCCAAAATTAATATCGTTTATGGCCTTCACACGCGTTACAGTATGCTCCAATTCTTTTTATGCTCAGCTACTAAGATTTCCCTTCAGTGGTAAAATTCAATACCTACAACGGGCACAGCAAAGACGTTTACTGTCTTTCTACGACAGACCAACGGACCACGAGTGCCCCTGTCGGTCAACCAATCACGTACTGCGGTGCCACGCGTCATCTTGCGTCATACTGAGCGACGTCACCTGCGGTACGTGTCTGTAACGCGCACTTTGAATGGCTGCATCTGTAGAGGCACCAAACAAGGGTGTCTTATTTCATCTTTACTATTTAATTTAGCACTCGAACCTTTAGCCTGCAAAATAATAGCATCAGTCAAGATTAAAGGTATAGGTGTTCATAAAAATGTTTATAAGATTGCTCTATAGGATGATGATGTTATACTGTTTTTAACAGATGTGCACAAATCAGTCTCAGCAGCTGAAAGTTGTCATTGAAAGTTTTGGTAAGATGTCAGGTTATAAGGTCAACTGGAGCAAAACGGAGCTTATGTATCTTAATTCATTATCATTGAATCATAAGATTGCTCACCCAGTACGAGTTACAACAGAGATAGGGTATCTGGGGCTGAGAATAAAGTCTAGCTTGAAAGCTACCAGATATGTTAATTTAAGAGACTTGTTAAATAAAATAAATGGGGATATACTCAGATGGAGATGCTTATCTATTTCCATGTGGGGTAGAACTAATATAGTCAAGATGTCAATACTACCTAAAGTAAATTATACACTGAAAATGCTACCTGTGGAGATTGACAAGAAATGGTTTGAGGCACTGCATAAAATAATTACATCTTTGGCCTGGAAAGGGAAAAAAAGCTATTTGTTCTTTTGAAATACTTACTGTAGCACAGTCATTCTGGACCTCCACAGTGGGGAAAGCTCTCAGGCACCTAAATATCTCAATTCCACTTACTCCCATTACATGTATCCTTGGTGATTTATCAAAGGTTAAAGCAGCAATTCAACATAAAACTACTTTTTTGACTCTCTGTATTATTGCTAAAAAATAATATTGTGAGAATGGGTGGACAGTACAGGACCATCTTACAAAGAATGGATTAAAAATGCTGTATCACAAGTTAAATTTGAAAAGATTTCATATAATTAACAGGGGAAACTTAATGAATTTTTGTTGCCCATTAGAGACATACTTGAATGGCACTGGATGTTAAGAATATTAGTAGGACGTTTTTGGATTTTTTTTTTGTGAATGTACGTTTTTCTTTTTGTTATTGTCTAATAAAGAACAAAAATGAGTGAGTGAAAACAAAAATAAAAATAACAAAGTCATCCAAAGTTGTGGGGTGGAGGTGGGTTAAAAAAGACATTGAAAAATTATTGAAAATAAAAAATTATTTTCTTTATCTTTAAGTTTTAAACTCACTGTGCAACCTTTCGTAGCAAGCCATGTATTTTTCCAAGACATACAAAGCTGGAAAAACAGATCTACATAACTTTCCAAGTTAAAACAGTTATTTTCTTACATTCTTAAATAGATCAATAATGGATTCAATTTCCATCTGTTACCTTCATTCTTACTGGCAGGATCTCCAACTTTCAGATAAAAGTGGTGAATGTTTCAATGTTATGATAATATATGTGTTTTCCTTGTGTTCAGCTTTTAACACGCCTTTATTTCACGCATTACTACTCTTGTACTGGAACTCTCAGGGGATGAGGGAGTTCGTCTTGGGGTGAAAAACACTTTCCTATACTGACTATGTATATCTTCAGGGTTGTCAGGATTATCTCCTGCCCATCTCCTTTTCCATCTCTCTCTCACAACAAATTTCCTGATCCTTGCACACAATCTATGGAAGTCTAAAATAGAGTGGGAACATGTAAAAAAAAACTATTTTTAATTTATGGGTGGTTTTGTGACCAGCATCATGGCTTTGTTTCAGCCACCTTGTTAAGCCCAATTAAGATGTCAATCATTTTTAGCAACATTTGGAAGTGTAAAGATTCTCCACCAGTAAGGAATCAAAGGTATTTTCTCAGATGTCTGAAGGATAGGGACATAGACACAGCAGTTAGTGTATTAGTCTTGAGGGGAGAACCACAGTTAACTCTTTCTGCTGTTATATCTAGTCACTTCCTAGGATGCACTATCCGAAAGACGACCTGCTCCAGGGTTGTGGCAGGGATGAACACAGTCAGCTCGCCTCAACATATTTTCCACAACTAGGAGTTATGGTTCTTTCTGATTCTTTTATTCATTTTTTTAATATTTTTATCACTTATATATAATTCGTTAGATAAATGGAACTTATCATCATGTTTGTAACACAATACAATTGATTCTAAATAATTCTCAAGAACTTGTGTTGGAGACCCTTGTTTTAAAGTTAACTGTGATAAAATATTTGACAAATCAGGTAGTTTGTTGTTTTCTTAAACATTATTTAGGGACTTTGGCAGTATGCCCAGGTGATGCATTACATACCTGTTACATCGCCCTGCTAATGGAGATATGTGTGTCCTCCATTTAGGAGAAGGGATTTGCAGTTTAGGTAGTGCTGACGAATTTGGGGAAATAGTAAATATCAAGACAAGGTGATAGTTTGTAACTATTCATAACACTATTAATAAAATGTTAAGGTATAGTTTACAAACAATTGCTATTATTACTACTGCTGCACTGGTTTCACAGAGGACAATGCATTCCATAATCATTACAGGGACTGTGGCATTGCAAAACTGCATAAACAGACATGCCACAATCAGCTGATACTACCCTTATCTGAAAATGACATTCTTGAAAACCAGGTTTTTGTTTTCTGCTTACTTGCACTTCCTCATACTCCTGAAACCTCAAAAAGCAGTTCTCATTTTCTTTGACTTCTTCAGGGGGGTAAAAATGCTAGTCATCTAAAAGCTACAGTAGAAGTAAAACTGAACAGAATAATGCCAGTGGTGGAAATTATGTAAGAATTACATACCAACTGTGCCAACTACTTTGTTACAGCTCATAGCATTTCATGAATGTTGAATCCAAATAATCATCAAAGCTAGGTATCACATCCAAAACATTACATCTATATATTAGGCTAAGTATGATATATAATCCTGGAAATGTTACATAGAATTTCAAAACACAAAAAGCATGCTGCCTTGTGCTTTCTTGGAAATCAAGTGATTCACAAGTTAAAATCATGTGAGGCCACAGACAACACATTTTAGTTACATGAGATGGAAGCCAAATGTGTTGATTGGTGGCTAATACTTCAGGTTACATCAGTATATTAATTCCCTCACTCATCTTGTCAGAAAATGAACTTAACTGCCCAGAAGATCGTACAGACATAACGTTTCCAACCTCTAGATCTTCTAACACAGGCAGGCAAGTCGATTGGATAGGATCAGTTGATTTATTTACTTCACTTAATGCCTTAATATTACCAGTTCATGGGTGCTCAATGAGTGAAAGAATGAAAGATATATTCAACACTAATATGTAACAATGCCTATATATTATATACCAAAGCCTATACAAATACACCCACCTCTCAATGTCTAAACATCTGGTTAACAAATTCTTGCTGTAACAAACAATTTTCATACATTTTTTTCCAAAATAACAAAGAGATTCCACTAACTTCCCACCAACTTCCTCCAACTTACTGCTTATGTTCAACACTCTGGAATCCTTCATATGAAAAAGCCCCTGTTATCACACATTTTCCTACTCTTAACGCTCTCCTGCCTGAGAGTCTCTGTCATCTGTCATTCATCCACCCCCCCTTTCAGCTGATGAGTTCTCTCCAGCCCTTCCACATGCTCATAGACAATATTAGCTCTGCTGGACAAAGAGAAACAGAAGGAGGACATTCACTTTCTCCAGCTGACATTCCTTTGTTTTGTGTATCAGCTAGTGCAACATCAGAAGGGTGTCTAAGTGAAGTAAATAAATCAACTGATCCTATCCAATCGACTTGCCTGCCTGTGTTAGAAGATCTTAGTGAAAGAGGTTGGAAACGTTATGTCTGTACGATCTTCTGGGCAGTTAAGTTCATTTTCTGACAAGATGAGTGAGGGAATTAATATACTGATGTAACCTGAAGTATTAGCCACCAATCAACACATTTGGCTTCCATCTCATGTAACTAAAATTTGTTGTCTGTGGCCTCACATGATTTTAACTTGTGAATCACTTGATTTCCAAGAAAGCACAAGGCAGCATGCTTTTTGTGTTTTGAAATTCTATGTAACACTTCCAGGGTTATATATCATACTTAGCCTAATATATAGATGTAATGTTTTGGATGTGATACCTAGCTTTGATGATTATTTGGATTCAACATTCATGAAATGCTATGAGCTGTAACAAAGTAGTTGGCACAGTTGGTATGTAATTCTTACATAATTTCCACCACTGGCATTATTCTGTTCAGTTTTACTTCTACTGTAGCTTTTAGATGACTAGCATTTTTACCCCCCTGAAGACGTCAAAGAAAATGAGAACTGCTTTTTGAGGTTTCAGAAGTATGAGGAAGTGCAGGTAAGCAGAAAACAAAAGGCTGGTTTTCAAGAATGTCACTTACAGATAAGGGTAGTATCAACTGATTGTGTCAAGTCTGTTTATGCAGTTTTGCAATGCCATAGTCCCTGTAATGATTATGGAATGCATTGTCCTCTGTGAAACCAGTGCAGCAGTAGTAATAATAGCAATTGTTTGTAAACTATACCTTAACATTTTATTAATAGTGTTATGAATAGTTACAAGCGATCACCTTGTCTTGACGTTTACTATTTCCCCAATTTCGTCTGCACTACCTAAACTGCAAATCCCTTCTCCTAAATAGAGGACACACATATCTCCATTAGCAGGGCGATGTAACAGGTATGTAATGCATCACCTGGGCATACTGCCAAAGTCCCTAAATAATGTTTAAGAAAACAACAAACTACCTGATTTGTCAAATATTTTATCACAGTTAACTTTAAAACAAGGGTCTCCAACACAAGTTCTTGAGAATTATTTAGAATCAGTTGTATTGTGTTACAAACATGATGATAAGTTCCATTTATCTAACGAATTATATATAAGTGATAAAAAAATTAAAAAAATGAATAAAAGAATCAGAAAGAACCATAACTCCTAGTTGTGGAAAATATGTTGAGGCGAGCTGACTGTGTTAATTCCTGCCACAACCCTGGAGCAGGTCATCTTTCGGATAGTGCATCCTAGGAAGTAATTCAGGTGGGTAGCTGCGTCAGCATGCGTAGGCTGCAAAGGAACAAGCAATAGGTTTATTCCATGCTGAAAAAAAGAAGAAAGAGAAAACAACATTTCGGCCGTGGAGCCTTCTTCAGGTGTGAGAGAGACAGGGCAGTAGGCAAAGGTAAAGTAGCGGGAGAACAAAGGCTGGGAGGGAGGAGGAGTGAGAGGCGGGAGTAGGGGACAGAAAGAGAGGCCAATCAAAAGGTGTGAAGTCAGAATAGGTGTCGAGAGGTGTGAAATGAAACTTCCAATGAATGGAGAAAATTTAAAAGAACAGTAGTCTGTCGTTAAGAGAAGGGAGAATGTGTGATCCTAGCTGCAGAATAATTTTAGTTTCGGTGGTCTTTCTGATGTATGAGTTCGGAAAACCATCTTTGAGAACACAGACGGAGAGATTAGAGTGGTCGTGGCCGTCAGAGGTGAAATGAGAAACAATGGGCTTGGAGAGATCTTTAATCTTCACAGCCCTGACGTGTTCTCTGAAGCGGTCTCCGAGTCTCCTTCCTGTTTCTCCAGTGTAGATGGCTGGGCATTTACTGCAAGAGATACAGTAAATAAGGTTGCTGGAGGTACAAGATGCTGTCTGGGTGATCCGGAATTGTCCTGAGGGGCCTTAAATGAGTGTGGTGGTGGATGTGTACTTGCAGGTGATGCAGTAAGCTCTGTTGCAAGGGAAAGTACCTGGTGTGGATGGTTGTTGAGGGCAGTCAAGGGAGCTGTGAACAAGGAGGTCACGCAGATTAGGTGATCGGCGATATGAGATGATAGGGCGATCAGAAAAGATGTCCCCCATCACTATACTGGGGCATCAGGACCCACACAGACCACAGGGTGAGAACGCCCCTTGCTGGCCCCACTCACACCTCTCCCAGCAGCAGCCTCAGTGATTTCCCAGGAGTCTCCCCGCCAGGTACTGGCCAGGCTCACACCTGCTGGGCTCCAGCGGGCTGTCAGCTGGGAGTTGAGGGCGATATGGCTGCTATCCCACGTTCCTCTCCTGCGTGACAAAGGTGGTGCGCTTTTAAGCTGTCCGCCCGCTGAAAACTCCTCCCGCACTCCCTGCAGCTGAAGCTGGTGGGTTTTTCAACTGCCTTCCTGACTGAAGCTCTTCCCACATTGCTCGCAGCTGAAAGGTCTCTCTCCCGTGTGCGTCAGCTGGTGTTTTCGTAAGCTAGCGGCCCAGCTGAAACTCCTCGCGCACTGACTGCAGCTGAAAGGCTTCTCTCCTGTGTGAACGGACTGGTGGGTTTTTAGACTGTCCAAGCGACTGAAACTCTTCCCACACTGACTGCAGCTGAATACTCTCTCGCCCCTTGTGACTTAATTTCCCTGACCTCTGAAAACACTGCTGCTGTCTGTGCTGTACCGACACTTCCTCCGTTTTATCTGAACAAGGCGTTGAAGGCTTCCTGATCCTCTGGCCCACGACGATGTGTCAAACCACCTCGGCGCTGACAGTCTCTGAATTTGCACAGAACAAGGTCTTGGTACTATCGAGCCCTGTAGGTGCTGCTCTTGCCCCTCCCTGTCCTGACTCTCCTCTGGGTGCTGTGACTCAGCACTGATCTCTTCACCAGGTACAGCAGTCTGCTGCTCTGCAGGGTCCATCAGCTGGATCACCACGTACTGCTCTGTAAGAGGAAACTCACCCAGTTATTCATTGTGCTCTTGTACAGAGACAGAGTCCTGCTCCTTACAACTTTCACTAATATTCTTAATGTCCAGATCATTAATCTCATTTGAGGGCTTTACTAAGAGGCTCTCAGGCTCAGTCTTCATCGTGGGCACAGAGTCCAGATTCTCCACACTCTCTCTGCTATCTGTGTGCTGCTCCCTGAGTCTCTCTTTCCCTTGTGTGGCGGTGAGCTCTCTCTCCTGCCTCAGACTGGAGCCCCACTCCTCCTCCTCTCTGTGCTGCTGGTCAAGAGGAGCCCTGTCCCCAGCGTCAGGGAAGGCACTGACCTCTGACCCTGAAAAACACAGGACAAGAGGACAGGGCCTTTAACACGGGCTGAGGATAGAGGCCAAAACCTATAGCCTATAGTAGCAATAACTGAATAATCCTCAACAATGAAGATCAAAGAAGAATTGTGACAGAGATGAATAAAACATCTACCAAATTGCAAGACCGTACATGCGCCACACACAAACGCAGAAAGCTCAAGTCTTTCAGTTAACGTACGACTCCAGCTGATGTATGTGTGGATTATTGTATCTGCAGGGTCAGTCCACTGGGGCTTCCATGTCCTGCTCTGCAAGATGAAACTCACCCAGTTCTGCTCTGAGCTCTTGGGCAGAGACGCAGTCCAGTTCATTACAATGTTCTGCGATACGCATGGTGTGCGGATGATTGATCTTCTCTGTAAATATTAAGAGCCCAGGTGTCTCACTCTCAGGCTCGGTCTTCATCGTGGGCACAGAGTCCAGATCCTGTCTCTGTCTGCTCTCTGTGTGCTGCTCCCTGAGTGTCTCTTTCCCTTGTGCGGCGGTGAGCTCTGTCTCCTGCCTCAGACTGGAGCCCCACTCCTCCTCCTCACTGTGCTGCTGTTCAAGAGGAGCCCTGTCCCCAGAGTCAGGGAGAGCACTGACTTCTGACCCTGAAAAACACAGGACAAGAGGACCAAACCTTTAACACGAGCTTAGAGTACTGCTCAAAAGAAGTGATACCCATGCAAAGAGCAGCTTCAAATTTCAATTTGAAATTGCAGAGACATTCTTCAGAAGGCTGGCTCTGTGTTGGGGTTGAGACTTGACCCCCTGGAGGTGGTGGCTGAGAGGAGAATGCTGACCAAGCTCACAGCCATCATGACCAACGCCTCTCATCCGCTTCTGCACATCTTTTATTGTTTCTACAGTGACTATGGGCATCACATTTTGCACACACCTATGTATTAAGTTTATATTTATTTTGTTGTCTTTTGTTTTTATAACTATTCTGATGTCTGTTTTTGCTTGTCTTGGGCTGGACTGCTATAGTTCCCTAAGGGATCAATAAAGTCTTACTGTATCTACAGTGGTGTGAAAACGTTTTTGCCCCCTTCCTGATTTCTTGTTTTTTTGCATGTTTGTCACACTGAAATGTTTCAGATCATCAAAACAAATTGAAATATTAGACAAAGATAATACAAGGTTTTTATTATTAAGGGAAAAAAAATCCAAACCTACTTGGCCCTGTGTGAAAAAGTCCCTGTTAAAACATAAATCAACTGTGGTTTATCACATCTTTGGAAAGCTGAGTTCAATTTCTCTAGCCACACCCAGGCCTGATTACTGCCACACCTGTTCTCAATCAAGAAATCACTTAAATAGGACCTGCCTGACAAAGTGAAGTAAACCAAAAGATCCTCAAAAGCTAGACATCATGCTGCGATCCAAAGAAATTCAGGAACAAATGAGAAAGAGAGTAATTGAGATTTATCAGTCTGGAAAAGGTTATAAAGCCATTTCTAAAGCTTTGGGACTCCAGCGAACCACAGTGAGAGCCATTATCCACAAATGGCGAAAACATGGAACAGTGGTGAACCTTCCCAGGAGTGGCTGGCCGACCAAAATTACCCCAAGAGTGCAGCGACGACTCATCCTAGAGGTCACAAAAAACCCCACAACAACATCCAAAGAACTGCAGGCTTCACTTGCCTCAGTTAAGGTCAGTGTTCTTTCCACCATAAGAAAGAGACTGGGCAAAAATGGCCTGTATGGCAGAGTTCCAAGACGAAAACCACTGCTGAGCAAAAAGAACATAAAGGCTTGTCTCAGTTTTGCCAGAAAACATCTTGATGATCCCCAAGACTTTTGGGAAAATACCCTGTGGACTGACGAGACAAAAGTTGAACTTTTTGGAAGGTGTGTGTCCCATTACATCTGGCGTAAAAGTAACACAGCATTTCAGAAAAGGAACATCATACCAACAGTAAAATATGGTGGTGGTAGTGTGATGGTCTGGGGCTGTTTTGCTGCTTCAGGACCTGGAAGACTTGCTGTGGTAAATGGAACCATGAATTCTGCTGTCTACCCAAAAATCCTGAAGGAGAATGTCCGGCCATCTGTTCGTGACCTCAAGCTGAAGCGCACTTGGGTTCTGCAGCAGGACAATGATCCAAAACACACCAGCAAGTCCACCTCTGAATAGCTTAAGAAAAACAAAATGAAGACTTTGGAGTGGCCTAGTCAAAGTCCTGACCTGAATCCGATTGAGATGTTGTGGCATGACCTTAAAAAAGCGGTTAAGGCTCGAAAACCCTCCAATGTGGCTGAATTACAACAATTCTGCAAAGATGAATGCGACAAAATTCCTCCACAGCGCTGTAAAAGACTCATTGCCAGTTATCGCAAACGCTTGATTGCAGTTGTTGCTGCTAAGGGTGGCCCAACCAGTTATTAGGTTTAGGGGGCAATCACTTTTTCACACAGGGCCATGTAGGTTTGGATTTTTTTTTCCCTTAATAATAAAAACCTTAATTTAAAAACTGCATTTTGTGTTTACATGTGTTATCTTTGTCTAATATTTCAATTTGTTTGATGATCTGAAACATTTCAGTGTGACAAACATGCAAAAAAAAAAGAAATCAGGAAGGGGGCAAACACTTTTTCACACCACTGTATATGATGTAGGATGGCGGAGTTGATATGTTAGCAGTCAAGAAGAACCTGTTGTGGTAATAGCTCTGTACAGACTGGTAATTGGCTGCCAGACCTGGGACATGATAATATACAGGAATTCAGGCAGAGAGTCTTTGTCTATTTTAACAGAGCAGTGGTTTGCTATTGTGAAGACTGAGTCTGTCCAGAGACTATTATATCCATTGACACAGTAAAGCTCTGCGGTATCAGATGAATGTTCGACTAACAACGCTATAAAAACAATGCAGTGTCGACCATGAAAATGTCTGAACAGCCGATATGTTGTTTCTCTTTCTCTCCCGTTCCTTTGCGGGATCAACATGCTGTAAACGAGTCTCATGTTCGCGGTGCTCCGGGATTTCCGTACCTCAGCTTGTTCATTTGATAAAGTTATTTTAGACACGTCCCACCCTTTTCTGAATACAAATACGCAAACAAATACACAATTAAAATTAGGAAAAGCCACTGACTGGACAAACCGTGATAAGTAAAACATGCTAAAACCGACGCGAGACTCGGGTAAATCAGATTCATTCACTAAAACACAGTGAGTTCGGGGTTCCCAGTCCTGGTCCCTGGGTCACCTGGCTCTAGGTGAGCTCTGTCCCATACTGATGGTTCAAGCTGTCTGTTTCACATGCGACAGGTGCGTCTGTGTGAACCTGCGCCCAGGTGTGTCGCCTGCTGTCACTCAGAGCTGTCTGTCCCCCCCGCACAGGTCTGAAATAACCCTGCCAAGGAGTATCAGTGCTTTATCAACAAACTGTAATAACTTTTATTTTATACAGTATCTTTCCTGGGGCCTCTCATGACACCAGTTTGTATAGAATTTCCCTATGTCGGATTTTTTACCAGTAAAAACAGTATCTGCGATACACACAAGCAAATACACGGGCTTTCTGAACACCGCCCACGTGTTAAACGAGTCTGACAGGTTACCGAAACCGAAAGTTCTTGAGTGTTACGAAACACTGGCGTCCTCACCTGCACAATCACCTTCGCTTTGGTGTTTTAAGGGCTCTTTTTCTTTTTTAAGAGCTCGAATCAAACAGAGCAGGGGCATGATGATGCTGTTCGCGGCTCTGGTGGTTTTGGGTCTTCCAGGCTGGGTCGCTGGAGATGAGTCCTGCTGGTGCTTTTCCAGATGCACGAGTAGTAAACTCGTGATAAGGGCTCGCTATGTTTTTTCATGTTTATGTATCGCTAAAGCTATACTTTAATCATTATTTTATTGTCGTCACTTAGTTTGCATCTGTACATTTCGGTTACAGCCTTGGGGGTCATTAATTATGATAATTATAATACGCTTTCCGTAAACAACAACAAAAACATAATTTCCTCTTCACGTCTCAATTCCATAGATTTAACGTACAAACAGGCCTGTTGTCATGACTGAGTGATTTCTAGCAATTGGTGTCTTCCCAGACTCACCTAGCTGGGTAATTTCATAAAGGTCCAAGGAAAGTGTGCTCATATTTGGAGCAAAAGTGTCTACAGCGCTGAAAATTGACAGACCTGAAAAGCTGGGAGAGGCAGTGACAAAAAGGCTGTATTTATACACATGAACTGATTTATGTTAATTCAGCTGATTTGGAATGAAAAAAAAATGCAAACAAACCATCTCTCCAGGACCACTGTTAATATAATTTTTTATTATATTATATAATGCATTATATTATGTATTAAATTATACATAATATAATGTATTATATTACATATAATACTGAATACACACCTGAAGAAGGCTCCACGGCCAAAACGTTGTGTTCTCTTTCTTCTTTTTTTTCAGCATGGAATAAACCTATTACTTGTTCCTTTGCAATATAATATAATGTTGAGTGTGTCTGTATTAACCTCTCTTAATGCAGTGTAATGTCCAGTCAGTGTGTCTGTATTAACCCCTCTCTCTCAGTGCAGTGTTAATGTACTGGAGTGTCCAGTCAGTGTGTCTGTATTATCCCCTCTCTCTCGGTGCAGTGTTAATGTACTGGAGTGTACATACTGTGCAGTAAGTATTTACATACCATTTCTTTTTTTTCCAGAGAGACATATTTTGGTAGACTCATATATGGTTGAACTTGGTTCAGTGCAATGGGCTTAGTCTCTCTGGATGGGGAGCCCTTGATGGAGTACAGCAGTGGCATGAAGTGCGTCGTGTTCACGCAGGACTGGCTGAAGCAGTAGATTCTGCAAACCAATGCATTCTGGAGGAGCTTTTCTTCTTTGAAATGATGAAAGAGCTAAAAAACGTAACTAGTGGTGAGAGGAAAAACCTAATATTTTGTCACAAATGTCTGATATTTTGTCCTCACATGTATAGAACTCTTTGTTGACACATAATGTTGATTGCCTGTGAATTGTGTATGTTATTTCTCTGGTGGTCTCTCAGGTGTTGAAGAGAGGTAACAGTGAAGCTCATTCTTGTCCGTCTCTCAGGGGTTCATGTCCTGCAGAGGTTTGTGGGCTGCTCAAAGGATGAGAAAGGGAGGGTGGAATCATTCGACTGGATCGGGTACGATGGTCAAGTTCGACAGCTTCAACACCCAGTGGGAGGGTCTCTCTCCCATCCACCAGTCTCTCAAGATGCACATGGACCGCAACACAGACTACAACAGAGAGAACAGAGATTATCTGAAATACATCTGTCCCGAGCTCATGGACAGCTACCTGAAGGTCAGGGGACATCACTCAGGTGAGTGTGTGAAAGGAAATTGTGAAAAAATATGGGCCAGGACTTAGGTGTGCATAAATGTGCCAGCAGCCATATCACCCTGCAAGTCACAACTAACAACCCACTGAAGCTCAGCAGGCATGTGTAGCGGCAAGGCTTATTAAAATACAGGAATTAAGTGTTGCTGTGCTTTCCCAAATGAGGCCCCATCTCTCTCTTCATCTCTGTGGTGCAGCCATAGAGAAACTATTCATGCAGGCTGATTTAAAGATGTTTTCTTTTGATAAGGGACAGCTCCCAAATGGGGATGCACTTAGCTAAGCCTGGTTATCATGGTCAATGGTCATCCATTGGCGCCTATCTGTCTAGGGAGTGCCAGATGGACATCTGGACTGCATTCCTAGGTGTCAGGAGTAAGTGGCTCATATCTCACCTTGATCAACCAATCAGGGACTGGTAGGGCCAAGTAATCCACATGGGACTCTGATGCCCATGAAACTTTCAGCCAATGAACGAGCTGAAGTTCCTCCAGGTAAAAACAGGCAACAAGGAGAAATTCTAAGGAGAATCTCTAAGGAGAATTCCAGGGGTGCGAGACAATTCCAGGGCAGAACAGCCCAGGAGCAGAAAGGCTCCCAAGGGCAGGACATTCTCGCAGCGCGCCTCCTGACCATCCTGAGACTCAGCCCGGACCACCACGGAACGGCCAGTGTGTCCGAATGCCAGAACTTTCCTTTGTTCTAAGAGTCGAGAGCGGAGGTTGCCACGAGTAACCAAAGGATCCACCCGAGGTTAGCACCAGCAGAAAGCCTCGTGAACAGGTCGGAACTGTGGACAGCTGAATCACTATTCAGAACTAGCGCTACATCAGGAACGAACCGGTCCTCTTCCTGACCTGCTGGGACCCACAGTCATCTTTTCTCCTGTGCACAAACTTCGCTAGTTAAAGCCAACACTAACTAGCCGGTCTTCAGAGAGCAGTGCAGAGCATCAGCAGCGCACCGTCACAAGCCGCACAGCACAGCCTGGCACGGAGCCAGAGAGCGCGGATTGGACAGCAACAAGCCTGCAGCTGTTTCTTTGTGCCTGCAGGAGATCTGAATCCCCAGAGATTGGATGAGTATTCAACTTCACTGCATAACAGCTTGAGAATTCAATTGTTATCCCAACCAGTTGATATCAATTGAATTCCTAAGAGTTATGTACTTGTTTTGAGTGTCTAGTGTAGAAGTTGTGACCAAATTCATTTACGAAACGGTCTAAATGAATGATATACCGAACGTATGTCCTCTTGATATGTGTAACTCTTCGTGATTGAATGAATATATATCTTTTGTATTCTGATAACCTTCACGATAAGAGCTATTAGGTTTACATGCATATTGTATGTATTAATAAATGTATTCTTGTGTATTAGTACCTGTGTGTGTGCGTTGTTTGAGTTATACCGCATGGTTGGATTCTAAAGCCATTAAAAGAATAATTTTGTGATTTACTGCTACAATTAATAATTGTCCTAGTAAATGCCCAAACCCCTACAGAACTGGTGCCTCGTGAGAGCACACTACACATGAGACTGGCCAGTACCTGGATAGGAGACCTCCTGGGAAAGTTAAGGTTGCTGCTGGAAGAGGTGTTAGGGGGGACAGTAGGAGACGCTAACCCGATGGTCATTGTGGGCCCTAATGCCCCAATATAGTGATGGTTGTGAAAAGGCACCGTCCTTCAGATGAGATTTAAAACCAAGGTCCTGACTCTCTTTTGTCATACAAAATCCCAGGGCATCTCTTGAAAAGTGTAGGGGTGTTACCCTGGTTTCCTGGCCAAAAAAATGTCCCATTGGCCTTTATCAATCATGGCCTCCTAAAAATCCCCATCTATGAACTGGCTTCATCACTCTGTTCTCCTCCCCACTGACAGCTGGTGTTAGGGGAGTGTACTGGTGCACTATGGCTGCCTTTGCATTGTCCAGGTGGGGGCTACACTTTGGTGGTGGTGGAGGGGAGTCCCCATTACTTGTAAAGTGCTATGAGTGGAGTATCCAGAAAAGTGCAACGTAATTATAGAGGGAGTGTGCTTTGGGTCTAGAGTTTTGAGGAGCCTCTACCCTCTTGACCCTGTCTGTTTAAAAAATTGTAGTTTCCTCTGTGCAGGAAGAGAACTATAAGTCCCAAGATACCTTGGGGGGGAAACAGCCTGCTCATTTTTTTCTGAGCTGTGAGGAATTACCCGCCTTCTCTCTGGCTCCGAAGGTTGTGGCTTACAAGTCTGGGCCTTTTGTTTGAAGAGAACCTGAGAGACAGTCTAGCTTTTGGTGATGGTTTATTTTGGACTCTAGAGAGGACAAAGTGAGAAATACAGAAGAAGTTGCTCATATTATTCCTCCTAAAATTAGGGAGCTGTGTTTTTATGTTTGGTTGGTTTTACATAGGGTTTTGTAAAGCTCTCAAGGCTGAAATACTTTACTGGCCCTTCTCTGTTAATACAATGTTAAGATCCTTGTTGGTTGTGACCCAGCACACTCTGAAAACATTCTTTCAGACTCTCTTTCTCTCCTGTCTGGTCACTAGTTTCTACCCTGGAGACATAGAGGTCAGTCTGTCCACGAATGGAAAAAACGAGACAGAGGAGGTGCAGTCTAGTGGGATCAGACCCAGTGGTGAAACCACCTTCCAGCTGAGGAAGAGTGTGGAGATCAGAGCCAGTGAGACAGAGGAGTACAGATGTACTGTTATTCACCGTGGCTCCAACTACAATGTTACATTGACATGGGGTACGTCACTGGAACTCTTCAGATTGTATTGTACTAATTCTACACTGAAGCTCTCCAGTCTCCTGTGCTATAGACATTGACACACTGTATAACTCTATGCTGTGTGTGTTGTCAGGTGGATCCGAGTCCCAAGATCCCAGAGTTGCCATCAGTGTAGCTGCAACTGCAGTTTGCTTGGTACTTCTGGCAACAGGAGCGGTTTGCATTCTTCTCTGGAAGAGGAAGATGGGTAAGAGTTAATTACCAGTTTACACATAGCAAGTACTGCACTGTCTCTTCACATTACAGTATCTGTCACTCATACTGTCAGTGCTGTCTCTCTGTATTCTGGATGTGTAGTTCAGTATTATAGAATGGTCTAGGGTCACACATGAGAAATGCCTCTCTGTATGACAGTGATATTGGACTGTATTAATATAGTACACAAATATGAATTTAGAGATTCAGAGTTAAAAAACTCCTGGTGACTGTGTTGTCTGCAGACTAAATAACATGACTTACTGCTTCATTCCCAGGAAGAGAGATGCTGAGTAAAAAAGTCTCAGTCCCCTAAGTGGACAGTGGAGACTCAGGTGAGACTCTGCTGAAAGGGGGAGGGTGATGGGAAGGGTCTGTGGGAGCGGTGATGGCCAGTGTGTGTCTGTATTTGTTGGTGGTCAGGAGCAGGTGCCTGTGGGAGCAACGATGTTCAGTGTATGTCTGTTGTTGTTGGTCAGTAGTCAGTGGCTGTGGGAGCAGTGATGGCCATTGTGTCTGTTGTTGTTGGTCAGTAGTCAGTGGCTGTGGGAGCAGTGATGGCCAGTGTGTCTGTTGTTGTTGATGGTCAGTAGTCAGTGGCTGTGGGAGCAGTGATGGCCAGTGTGTCTATTGTTGTTGGTCAGTAGTCAGTGTCTGTGGGATTGGTGATGGCCAGTGTGTCTGTTGTTGTTGATGGTCAGTAGTCAGTGGCTGTGGGAGCAGTGATGGCCAGTGTGTCTATTGCTGGTGGTCAGTAGTCAGTGGCTGTGGGAGCACTGATGGCCACTGTGTCTGTTGTTGTTGTTCAGTAGTCAGTGTGTGTGGGAGTGGTGATGGTCAGTGTGTCTGTTGTTGTTGGTCAGTAGTCAGTGTCTGTGGGAGTGGTGATGGTCAGTGTGTCTGTTGTTGTTGTTGGTCAGTAGTCAGTGGCTGTGGGATTGGTGATGGGCAGTGTGTCTGTTGTTATTGTTGGTCAGTAGTCAGTGGCTGTGGGAGCAGTGATGGCCAGTGTGTCTGTTGCTGTTGTTCAGTAGTCAGTGTGTGTGTAAGCAGTGATGGCCAGTGTGTGTCTGTTATTGTTCAGTAGTCAGTGTGTGTGGGAGCGGTGATGGCCGGTGTGTCTGTTGTTGTTGGTCAGTAGTCAATGGCTGTGGGAGCAGTGATGGCCATTGTGTCTGTTGTTGTTGTTGGTCAGTAGTCAGTGTCTGTGGGAGTGGTGATGGTCAGTGTGTCTGGTGTTGTTGTTCAGTAGTGTGTGGGATCGGCGATGGCCAGTGTGTCTGTTGTTGTTGTTTGTCAGTAGGCAGTGGCTGTGGGATCGGTGATGGCCAGTGTGTCTGTTGTTGGTGGTGGTCTGTAGTCAGTGTCTGTGGGAGTGGTGATGGTCAGTGTGCCTGGTGTTGTTGTTGGTCAGGAGTCGTTGGGTGTGGGATCAGTGACGACCGGTGTGTCTGTTGTTATTGTTGTTGGCAGTAGGCAGGAGTCGGTGGCCGGGGAATTGGTGATGGCCAGTGTGTCTGCTGTTGGTCTATCAGGTGTTTCTTCACACATCAGTTCGGAGGGGAGTACCAGTTCCAGTGTGACAGATAGAGGAGCTTGCGATCAGGCTGAAGAATTTGACCCCATGCTGCCCCCTAAAAGCCAGAAGCTAAACAGTGATGCTGAGACAAAGCAAATAATGCTGGAATATAATTAGTTCACACAATATATTGTCACAGGTGTTTTATACACACTGACCTACACAGTTTCACCAGTGTCTTGACTGCAGCATCAAGAAGCAGTGAAACACAATGCTTAAACACACACTCAGCTCCTCCAGCACTGAGAGAAATGTGTGCCAGAGCAGAAAAAGTCAGCTGTGCCGAGACATTTTCACCAGTAATCTTTCATGCCCTTCTTCACTTATTCTGCTTGTTCTTTAATGTTTGTTTTTTTAGGCCTGTGATTGTATCTAGGTTTCTGGGTTGTATTGTATCTGGGTGACTGTCTCAATGAGATATGAAACTGGCATAGTTGCTTCAGGCTAATTATCCTGATATATCTGAGACACTGCGCTGTTCAGGGCTCCTCCTCTTGGAGGCACGGTTGTGACAGGAAGCGGTCAATAATCTGGGAACAGAGACAAGACAGGACTAGGGGAACAACCTCCCTGTCTTCCCTGCACCCCAAGAGGAGGACATGAGGATCAGAGGATTTACAAACCAGCCAAGAGCTGATGATACTGGAATCCAGCTACAGTGAGACTTGAGCACTGGGGCTTGGTCATTGTTGCACTACTGAAATTTGAATTTAAAATCAAAATATGAAATTTCCTCTTTTCTTTCCGGGTATTATTTAGCATACGTACTGTATTTGACCATGTTTGAAGATGATTTGCGATAAGCTGACAATGGTATAGTGAGTGGAACATTGGAAAAACATGTTTGCACCTGAATATGCTTTTCATTTTATATTAATTAAATCCATATTGTAGCACATTAAATGAACCAAGAAGAGAATCTGAGAACTAATTGCATGTTTCTCAGCTCTCTAAAGCCTTTCTAGTCTGTCTGTTTGAGAATTTTGCAGGAATATGTTTTGAAACTTGTATTGAAATACTTTGTGTTACCAAGGTCTTCAATAAAATTAATCAGACTTTAATATTTGAGGCTTGCAAGCAATGCTGCATGTTAGTGACTGAGTATTGGTTTACTAGATGCTTTTCTACAGGCCTGCATGTTGCACTATGAACCTCAGGGGTGAAGACTTGATTTAAAGTGTTTGCTGTCGAAAGGGAACAGGGTGCACTGTGTTTTGGTTGATATGGCAGGCTGGTGATGGGAGAGAGGTGGAGATGGGGCTGGACAGGAGATGTCAGAATGGCGGGAAGTTTGGGTGAGGCTGTGCAAGTACTGAGTGCCCTGTAAACAGATATCTGAGATAGCTACAGCATGCAACTGGGAGAGAGTCACTGTGCCAGGGCTCTGGGCTTTAATACAGGTCTCAATCACAGAAGAGAGGTAGTACATTTTACCAGGTGAAAGAGTCATTGTCTCAAGGTGAAACTGTCTTCAAGGGATGTTGCATCCAAAATACAATGGAAACTATCACATTTAAGCTTTTTTGGTGGGATCGAGAAGACGATCATGGTGAGACTCAAAACATACCTGTGTTTTCTTCTTTTGAGAATGAGTGGATTATTGCGGCGCAAATATTGGTTCAAAATAAAAAATCCATTCCTGTCATTGTTTATCCTTTGATAGATTCTTTAAATCCTTCCTCTGAACGTTGATATTTAGTGATAATATAAAAATTGTGGTTTTCTCTTATTCGCTAATTTTATTAAAATAACAGGCTCTTTTACAATTGTATTGGATGTTTGGAAGGTATAACAGTCCCTCTTGCATCCACAGCTAAAATATTTTTTTTTTAAAAAATTACAAAATATTGAATGGCATTTGTCTTTAGATTCACATTAAAATTAAGATAAATATGCCAAAAGATTATAATAGAACTCTACAGTCCTAACCTAATGATGCCGGCGAGCTGTCATTTTTACTTGTCAAGTTCTCTAACAAATCTGTACTGTATTTTTAAAATATTTTAGCTGAGGAGACAAGAGGAGTATAAATGAATTCTTTTGCCACCCACTCAATGAATATTTGCATTAAAAGACGTATGTTGTCCATGACTATAAATTCTGTACAACAAGACATAAAGAAAGGCACCACTGGGATTTGAGTGTAGGATCTGGGATGTTTACTAGACAGGTGCTTGATCAGCTAAGCAACAGAGTGCTTCCCTTTTACAGCCACTTGTACACACCGCTCTGAGACACCCAAGTTCGGTGTGCGCTGAGCCTGCTCGCTGAGCAAGCTGTCTCCTTTACAAGCAATAGTAGCACTGAAACTGAGAGAAAGGATGAGAAAATGCTATTATCTGGCACTTTTCATGTTAAAGGAGCTCAATGTGCTTTCTGTGTACAACAGGATGTCCTGTAGACCCGCCACTGAAGCACAGCACAGGCTTGGTAGCTTGACAGCTCCCAAGAAAAATTTCGAAATTGCAGTTGGAAAAGGAAAATGACCCTCACCTACAGGGAAAGATGGTCATCTAGAGCATAACACCTCATGCCTGGAGGTGCTAGTTTTCTTGACGAAGTGGCCAAGTAGTTAAGGCGATGGACTACTAATTCATTATGCACTGCACCTGTGGGTTCAAACCTCATCATTACCAAGCTCACAGATGTGCCTTGTTTTAATAAAAAAGCTGGGTATGCTTTCATTTCCTTTTTTGCTCTTGTAGTACATCAGCAGTATATCTGGACTGAACATGCTATAGCAGGCTCACAGCAGGAACGTGTTACATGCACAAGCAATGACAGTATCAGTATCAGATCTGGCTGCAGTATATTGGTTGACGAGAAGCAGTAACGATTCTGTGGAAACAGGTGAGCTTGCTTTAATACAGCTCTTTTGAGCAGAATGTGTCACAACAAACTGACCTAAACTCAACTATTTCAGTAGCTAAAGACATAAGTGATGTTGCTGAGACTCGAACTCATAACCTCGGTATGACTCCGCTGTGCACTGCTGACCGATTGCACCCCTGGAGCTGCGTAAGTTTCTCGCTCTACACAGACTGACGCTGCACAAACACAAGGTGAAACACAGGGTTTTGACTGTAGATCCATCTCCATGTGGGGGAAGGAGACAGTAAAATAGCAAGGGACATACAAAAGAAGGAACCGAAAGAATTGTGCTCGCTGCAAATTAAAAAGGAAAGAGATGGTCGGACATGTAAAACAGCTCGGCGGATAATTTGTAGCAACATGTTTTGCGTCAATCAGCATACAGATTTCTCTTCGTGTGCCTTAAGATGTGCAATTTGTGCAGTCGTTGTATGACATTGGTTTCTTCAAAAGTCCAGTCAATTGGCAGTAGAGAGCTAGGCGACGCACGCCTTCGTGAAGACTCTCTGTAAGGCAATTACACATTTTATTTTCAAGTCGCCTCCTTTACATGCAATAGCAGCACCGACACTAAGAGAAAGGACGAGAAATGTCTTTTATCAAGCGATTACAGCCTTTGTTTGAAGGAGGGTATTTGTGTGCTGAACTGGCTCCTGGAGAAGTGCAGAACAGTAGGATACAAGGTTTATCAAAACTGACAGCAGCCCCAGACAATAAAGCTTCACACACGCATGACAAAATGCGTGTACATTTGGGCTGCTTGCCTTAATGGTATAGTGGCCAGTACTTTGTATTGAGACCACAGTACTCCTGCTTTGAAACTGGGTTACAGCAACCCAAGACAAGAGAGCTGCCATCTATGATATTTGAGTGAAGGGGAAAACGGTCATAGAGCTGATGTGCCGTCCCACATAACCAATCCGAACAAACACAGCTTTACAAAGGAGCACTGCCTGAGCTTATTGTTGGCAAACTGAAGACCAGATCCACCTCTTCAGTGACGAAAAGTAGAGGACAGGAGCCGCAGTGTTTAATATAAATAAAAGATTTCAGTTTTCTCTGGAGCAACTAGCATGAAACTCTGAATCTCAGGGTTGTGAATTCAAGCGCCAGACTGGCAAGAAATTCCATAGGTAACGATAAGATTTACTTGTATTCTAATAAAAAGAAATATTATGAAACTTTTCCCGATGCCAGTTTCACAGTGACTTTGTTGGTGTTCTTTATGAAAATAAGATTTTGTATGTGATCAATAACCGCACCAGAAAAAATATTGGAAAGAAATGGCCTGTCACTAAGTAAATTCATTAAGTAAAGCAGCGACATAATCAGAAAATCGACATAATTGTAATGTTAATCACTTTGCATATTCTTTTGCGTTTTTTTATATAACGAAAGTAGTTCAAGATGTTCTAGTCCCTGTACTCCTCATAGATAATCTAAAAGAAATCACAGTACAGTACAGGACAAGCAGTGAGAAGCTCACGCAGTGAAAATACTCTTGAACACGACAAGAGTAAAGGTACACTACACATCTGCGGACATCATGTCCAAGTTTAGTGAGAACTACCTCAGAGATTGTAAGCTAGGTAGTTTCAGATAGTTTTTTTTAATGAAAGGTTTAAGTAAACCTGAAAACCTTTTCAAGAGACATTTCAGAATCCCAGTCAATTCCAGTACGAATGCTGGATCCTTCGAATTCGGCTGAACTATAGCACAGATCTGCAGTCCACAGTTAGAATACTGTGGGTGCGTTGTATAAGACATACTGCCCCAAACAGTTCTTAAACAGGAGACACATTCTGATTTCAGAATGTGATATATATAAAGTGAAATGGTCTGGGAAGAGTCTTTTGTTTGAACAGTTCAAAATAGATGTAAAGTCGTATATACGGACTACTTTGAAATATCTTTAATATGTTCAATCTTTTTTTTAATAAGGTCTAATTTATCATAGTATGTATCCCTGACAATGTTATTGATACTTTATATGTGTTCTTGATTGGATTGTATCTATTTTTTGTTGTTCAAATAAAAAGTAAAAAAACAACTTTCTGGATGCGTCCTGCTGTAAAAATAAAATGACGTCAAGGGCTGTATGAAGAGACCTGAAGCCTGCTCCACAGAAGGACTGTGATGCCAGAGAAGTCGAGAGGGAAGAGGGGAGAGGGAGAAGCATCTCAGAAAATGGAGGTGCAGTCGCTTCCAGGCGTCATAAAACCACTAGGATGGACAACAGGAGCTGAAGCCACCCAGCATTCTCCGAGCAAGTGATGTGAAGAACAGACATAGGGTATAGGGTAGTGTGACCGAGGGTCTAAGGCGCTGGATTAAGGCTCCAGTCTCTTCAGGGGTTGGAATCCCACGGCTGCCAGTTGTTTCAGGAACTGAATCTTGATCACCTGCTTGGGAGGCAGCTATGCTCACCATTATTGTACCAACGTGCATGCAAGATATGTGCAAATTTTCACTCAAAAGTTATGTAGACAAAAGTGTTCAATAAAAGCGATTTTTGTTCACTCAAAGCCCCACTAATTACGTTGTTGTGATGATGTTTGAATTAATATTTCCCGTGATAAGGTGTCATTGTGTCTCAAAGTTTAAGAGTCTGCTCCCTTTTTTACTATTGGCTGGTATAGGAAAAACTCAATCTTTGTTTTCACAGCTCCATTATAAATTATTTGTCGACGTTCTAACACCTGTGTGCGTTTACAAGGCATGTCTCAAAAGGACATATTAAATAAGAACACAATCCTTCCTGTTACCATTCCTGTGGTTGGGGCTGTTGTTTCGCCCTTTATAATTCTCGTACAATATTCACAGGCAGGGCTTTACCACTAGAGTTCTACAGAACAAGTGTGCATCGGCCCATGAAAATCTTCAGCAGTGATGGTTTTCTATGCGTGGTTTAAGCGAGAGCGCTTAAAATATGTAAAAAGCTTTCAAAGGAGACAGAATTGAACGACAGTCTAGTAAGAAGGTAGAGAAACAACACATCCCCATCGGCGAATCAACCCGTCTCCTGTGTGACTGGATATAGAAATAGCTGATTCATTCATGCCAAGTAACTGGAAACTTTAATGTGATATTTTTTCCTTCCATTTCTCTTCATTCCTATGAATTTACTCTGTAGTAAAGGAAACGCATAAGTGGCAGACTGCAGGCATTTTTCATTTATGTTGGATTGCTTGTGTGGAGGGAGCTTCAGCGTTTCCTAGGTAATCTCTACAGACACACTGCTGTGTACAAGTAATTTTCTTATTACTTTAGGTTTTTAAAAACCGCACACACCAGGAGCTACTGAAACTGGTAAAGCTCATATAATGTGCAATGCAATAGCAACGTTTAGGGGGGAGAAAAATGCCTTGCTATGAATCCTAACACTTTACAGGAGGTATTTTAATTATTATCGGCTCAGATATAGCCGTCAATAAATACATCATGCATTTCAACTCCATCAATATCAGCAGTGCTAAATGTAGATCCTGGTAATACTTCATGAGTTCTTACATCCACATTACAGTATTAAACAAAATGTCGGAAGAATCAATTGCATGCTGCTGATAAAATCTCTCTTCGATGGAAGTTATAGCCTAGAGATGCAAGGAGTCACAGCAGAGTGAGTTGTACTATAGTTTAGACTTGAACTAGTGTATTGCACATAAAAGTATACAATGCAACTGTATTGTTTGTGCTCAGTTCAACTTTAAGCAAAATGATACTGCACGTGAATTCTCTCTAGGTTTCTGACACATACACGCTTTTATAACTTTCCCTATTAGGTTCTCCTGTAAAATAGTAAAGATTTCATCTAAATGTATTCTTATGTTGTGTTAGACCATTGCAAAAGTCTCATTTCATTGTTTTGGTTCTTCTTTGTCTAGGCTTCTCCTAGTTTGATTAAGGGTTTAAGTTGCTGCAATTTGAACTCTGGGAGCTTCACTTTCATGTTGCTCTTTATAAACTCACCTGTCTCTTCACTTTACGATATAAAGTTTGTTCCGGCTATAGTAAATAAACCTCTTATTTTCAGTTGTTGTATAATTTCTATTCCAAATGTCAGAAAAGTTTTATTTTTTCACTATCCCATGCATTGTTTGCATATTATTGTGTTTTTGCAGTTTTTTCAACATCATAAGTAGTTTTTAACTTTACATAATCACGTACTCAGAAATATTAAATATATAGTATTCTAATAGTTCATCAACTAATGATTTTCTCGTTTTTTCCTTTTGAGTGATACATTTCCTTTTCCTTAATTTTATATTCTAGATATATGTAATATACATTCCCCCAACTACCAATATAGTAGTATTTTCTTAGGGTTATCATAAAGCTGCTCTTATTATCACTTGTAATGATATATTTACACTGATTCCTTCCTCTCAGCGAGAATATTATGATAAAAGTGGTTGGCTTTTATAATTTTTATATATACAGATACAGCCATTGAAAATGCACAGTACAACCCCGTACTATGGAAAGTTTCTACAGTTCACCGAGTTGTACCGCAGTAAGTGATTGGCTGGCCAAAATGACTGACAGGCAGCACTCATGATGAATTGGCTGTTAGTGAAACGATTGCTTCATTTAATCTCTTTACTGTGCATGTTTAAATCAGCTTAATATTGAATATTAATTTGGACATTTTACAACTAAAGGGACATTTAGTAGCTGAGCATTAAAAGAAGAGGAGTATAACGCGTCTGAAGGTCATAAATGATATTAATTTAATAACATAAATATATTATGTAAAATGTATATGTCTGGTTTTGGTAATTTAAATAAAAAATACACACCAGTATTCCACTTTCTTCATAAACATTTTAAGCATCAGTCTTTCATTCGGTTACATACTGTGGTTATTTTGGAAAAGGTTTTACGTACTTCTGACTGTATTAAGTTTATATACAGAACTTCATAAAAAGTATATAAAAGTATATACTAAGTAAAAGTATAAGTATTAACTTCAATAATATTTATTCATATTTAATTGGGCTCGATATCACAGTAAAAAAACGCATACTTTTTATAATTTGATTAATAGGGAATATAATACGGAACCGTGTATCTAAATAAATTAATAACGATATAATTATATTCATATAGCTCAAAATATTACAGTAGTAGGCTTTCTTCTACATCTGCATCAATTTGACTCATTCACCCGCGATTACTTAGAAACTTTTGGCCTGCCCTGTTCGGTTATAACTTGAACTATCAAGCAGTGTGTTTGTATAATGGCTTAGGCATCTGACTTGTATGCTGTAAGTTGGGGGATTGAACCCAGCTCTTGCCATGAGTTTTCTTTTAACAGATAAACATTTCTTTGAAAAACTAAAATAGTAAAATATTATTGACAATATATTGAATTTGATGGTATTTCTAAATATCACAACACATTCAAAATTAACTGAGTTAAGTGATTAACCTTTTCTATGAATACTTGTGCTCGTTATCACAGTAAAAAACCTCATACTTTTTAGAATCCGCTAAATAGGAAATATAAGATGGAATCGCTTATCTAAAGAAATTAATAATGATATTAATTTACTGTACTCCACATTCTTTGTAAACATGGTTTATTTTTAATTTGACTCAATCGCGCATGATTACTTTTAAAACACCTTAAAACTGTTCGTCTCAGCTGTGTTTTCGAGGAGCCCTTGACAATCCAAGTTCAATACCTGCTTACGGCACAAGTTTTTCTTCTAACAAATACTTAAAAAAATAAAATAGTAAGTATAATGTACACTATATTAACATGTTTTTATATATATATATCATAACATATTCAATGTTAATTTATATTGTAACGCTTACGGCCGACAGGTACTGTGTAAGAGCCGGCGTACCAGAGCAGGTGACGTCACCGCCCTTCCCTGTGATAGCAGGACTACAGCTACTGGGCTGTGGAGAGATCTCTCTTTAGCTCACGGGGCTGGGTCGCTGCAGAGAGATGCGGAAGTCCCGGGTTCGAGCCCCGGACAGTGTGGGACCGACCAGATGCGGCAAGGGCGCCCGCCTGAGCCCCCTTTGCGTTACAATATTAATAATGAAATAAAAACGTGAATTATCAAACGGGAATACTGTCAACTATTCAACCGATTTGATTCAAAACACTTTATTCAGTTGGGCAGTTAGACGCCTCAAGCCTTAAAACGAAGTTGTATATATTGTAATTAGAATCGAGAATAACAGATTAAAAATACCACTGAAACTATAATAATGTGTCTGGTCATTATTAACAGTATTAATTTTAATAATAATAATTTCAAGCTTTTTCAGAGTCATTTTTTTCTTTGGTTTTCATAAGCTTCGCTTATTAAAATACCTGTTTAGGAGACACAATGTTTCAGATGTCGGTAATTTTGTGAACAAATGACAGAGCCTGCAACCTACAGTTTTAAAGATCGTGATTTGTGAAACATTTCACAGCTTTAATTTAAACAATATCTAGTACCTGGTTGCAGATTTAGAAATCCTAGTTTGAATAAAGCGGATCCCAGGTGCAAGTGATAACGCGAGAAGACATTATGGAATATTTTTTATGCATCACTTGAAGCATGCTGAAGTCTCTCAAAACCGTAACAATGTAACATTGTAATATCGTGTGGCACGATGGGCAACCGATTCTAAAGAAAGTTTTAAAGAAAATCAAAAATAGGAAACAAAAAAGTGTGTGTCTCAAATAGACATTGCATGGTTTTAAAACCCATAAAACCGGGGTTAGTTAAAAATACGAAAAAAAAACAATTTCCTTTTGTGTGATCAGCTTAGAATCTTTGTGCAAGCTGTACATTTTTTAAACTTTTTAATTAAACATTTTAAAGACGTTAATATTGTAAACGCAACACAAATTTCTCACAGATACAGAACAATCACGTTCTCCTGTTTTCCCGTGGTGTGAAATGAATTAGCAGGAGATTGAGAAAACGCTGTACCCACTGAGCTCAGTCAGAGAAAAGGAGGGCGCCGTAAGGACACCATTCTGCAGCGCAGTGTTTATGGCTCTGAGTGCGCCTGCCTTTAAAACTTAATAATAGAGTGTAAATAATTTATTTTAACTTGAAATATTTTATTATTAAATATAGCTTTCTCACCAGTTTGTTTTATTTTTGAAATGATCGTTAAACAAAACAGGGGCTTATTGTACTTTCTAACGACATTACACATGGAAAGATTATACATTTGATACTAATAATAACAGTAATGTTATCACTAAAACATGACTACTAGTGTAAATACTCTAACAGTAACTCTATAATTATCACTAAAATTAAATGAATACTGGCACCAAAACTACCAGAAGCGCAATCACCATTAATACTGACATGAACACTAGCATTAATATTAAAGCTACCGATTGTACTCTCACTAATATTAAATATGAATACACTCGCATTAGTATTATTCCGTGACGTCAAACCACTCTTTGTGACGAAGGCGAGACACCTAGCTGGGCACAGTGATGTGGCACGTGTCGCCATGGTTACCATACTTATAATTTGTAAACAGTGGAAAAATGCATTTAAACTGTTACCTACACAAATTTATCAACTTGGAATATAATTTTCAAGCTCTAGAATACAATTTCTAAACAATCATTTGAATAATCATTCTTTAATTTGGGATTGAACATTATGAACACTAAACGCACTATGGTATTTGATCGATACAGGCTGTATTGACTGTTTTCTAGATATTTAAAGAATTTAAAGAAAGAAAAGAATCAGTACTCACCAATCGGTGAAGTTAATTGATGATTCTAAGGTTTTTTAGTTGAATTAATTGGTTGTCGATAGATACAGTAAGTGATCAATATCTCTCCTCCGTGCTCTCAGCGCTCCTCCCTCAGTCTCGCTCTCTGATCCCGGCGCTCTGGCTGGTGTCTGTGACGTCACAGCGCTCTTTGACAGAGCAGAGCGCGTCTCCGCTGGAGGAGACTCCTGTCCGGATCCCGGGGGGCTTTTCTTATAGATATACTGTAACGTCTCCAAAAGAAAAAACACCAGGCTGTGAAGAGAGGCGATTCATAACAGCTGGAGAAGGAGACCGACAAACCGAGGAATACAATTTATTAAACAAAAAAAAAACAGTTTACTTCACAGACTAATGCGTTGTAAAGCATACTCCCGAAGAGTAGAAGAGAAAGGGCACAAGTCCCTGTAATAAGCGCTTTTAAGGTTGAAGAGCATCTCCTGGTTTTATTAACACTCGAGCTCTCAGTTATTCAGCCAGTTTGGTGATTTAATTAACTGTATAACTGTTATCAGACTCTGTTTAACTGTATATTTATAAGACTCCGTGAGAGACGTGTGGGAGACGCTGTATCCCAGGGCTGGTGTGGAATAACACACAGACAGGTCTTCTGTGTAATCTGAGTCCCACTGCTCAGAGCTACAGACTGGTCAACTGGTCACTATTGTAGACAAGACCATCAGTCTGCTGCTGCTGATAATCATATTACACTTATAAGAGTAGCAATACTGCTGTTCATTAAATCAGTAAAAATAATAATGAGAGATAAACACATATTGCTCAATTTTCAGTAAAACACTTCTGACAGAGGGTTGGAGAAGTGACTTACAGTAAAGACAATGAATCAGGGCAGTAATTCTGAAGGGCTGGAGGGTTAATAGAAGCTTCTTGACTGGAAAGGGTTTATAGAAGCTTCTTGCTTCTGACCTGGAACAGAGCCCACAGCTGCCAGATCAGTGAGCCCTGAGCCCAGTTCACAGAGAGGAGAACCAGGAGCTCTTCTCTGTCTCTAAGAGGCTGAGGGGGAGATGTGACCTGAGTCCAGGCTGTTCTGTCTGATATTATTCATGTAGCAGCACTGATTGTCTGAATGTCCTCTGGTTCTGAATTGTCAGGATAAAGAGAAGGATGGAGATGAGCTTCTTTCTGTTCAGGAGGTAGGAATTTGGGTAAAGTACTGAGGGACCCAGAACTCTGTGTGTGAGTCTGAGCTGTGAATCTGACTGAGAGGAGAAAAATATTTTTGTTTTATTCTGCCTCTGAGAAGTCTTTTCCTTTCCCAAGCAATGTTCCATCCCCTTCAGATACTCTGCACAGACTGTCAGAGTGAGAGGAGAGGAGAGAGAGAGATGGACAGATAAGAGCACACACTGCGAGAGAGACAGAAAGGGGGAGAGAGAGGAGAAGGAGCAGGAAGACAGTGCAGGTGTTCAACCACACTGTGACCACAGGAGACAGGAGCCTTTTCTCAGCTGCTGAGGAGCTCAGGGCTCATGGCCACTCAGGCTCAGAGGCTCTGGCAGCAGTCAGGTCTGAGAGCTTCTCCTCATACTGACACTGGAGCTCTGAGAGTCAGCCTCCATTCAGACAGGAACAGACCCTCCTGTTCAGCCCTGAGAGACACACTGAGAGAGCTGTGTAGGGAGAGGACCTGTCACCCTGTAGAGCTCTGAACACTGGACTCTCCTGTGTCTCCCTGTGCAGCACTGGAGCTCTGAATATTGGGCTCCCTGTGTGTCTCCCTGTGCAGCACTGGAGCTCTGAATATTGGGCTCCCTGTGTGTCTCCCTGTACAGCTCAGCTCTCAGCTGCCTCATCACACTGACACCCACAGCCTCACACTACAGCCTGGTTTCCTGTGCTGAAAGAGCTCGGAGGAGCAAAAACCACAGACTCATTGCAGAGCCTGACCTGTAGCTCCAGTGAAGCTCTGCCTTAAATCACCGCTGTATTAACAAGGACTGAACTTTTTTTTTCATAATTGTGTTGCTTTTTCAAATTTGAAACTGACTCCTGCTCTGTGGCTCCTGCTGCTGTAGCTATTATGGTGAAGCTGTAACACAAGAACTCTGCTATATTGAACAGGAGAGTTTAAATACAGCATAACTGCTAATACTACTACTGCTACCACAACTGCTGCTGCCACTGATACTACTGCTACTACTAATATTTTACTGCTGCTCCTACTGCTGCTCCTACTAACTATAATAATAAGGAAGAGGATGTGAGCTGTGCCCTCACACTGTTCAGACTGGGGGTGTATCAGTGTATCAGTATCACTTCAGCTCCACTGTGCTGTTAGAAAATCTCAGTCATGCAGTCGGCTCCACACAGAGAGACACTGGGGCCACAGCTGGAGGGGCTGGAACATCTGTTTGGATTGTAGCTGCACAGAGACAGACTCAGGGTCTGAGGGAGTCAACTGGAAGAGTTGCTGTCCAACAGGCTCAGTACATAGGGGACAAACACTGCTGAGCTTTTCTTTCTTTTTCATTTAAATTATTGATCACAGTCACAGGACAGCCAGTTCTTATTCAGTCCACCTTGACTCCGGA
The DNA here is from genome assembly GCF_055471065.1 of Atractosteus spatula. Classification (NCBI taxonomy): domain Eukaryota; kingdom Metazoa; phylum Chordata; class Actinopteri; order Semionotiformes; family Lepisosteidae; genus Atractosteus; species Atractosteus spatula. Next base: position 18,382,400 of record NC_142715.1, on the reverse strand, counting down.
TTTCTGTGCTGACCTGAATGACCTCACTGCCACCTTGAGCACAGGCTCTCCTCACACTGCCCTTGACCATGACCAGAAGACATTACTGTCTGGAGACACAACAACTCTGTGAGTCACTGCAGGACACCAGTCATTGGACACTGCCTGACCAACATCGACAGCAAGACACACAGGACCATATTCAGGACACCAGTCACTGGACACTGCCTGACACAGACAGCAAGAATTACAGGACCATATATACATAATTGATTATCTTGATACTGATTTAAAAATATAATACTTGTCTACAATTTTTTTTAGTTCAATATCTGATCTCTTCCTGCCCCTGCAGCACCTGCAGCCCTGCTGTCTGTATCTGTATCTGTGTTTCCTCCAGTGAGACACAGAGCTGCTCCTGTCTCTCCTCTCCTCCGCACTGCTGGGAGTGTCTTCAGGGAGAGGAAACAGTGATGTGTCTCTGATATATATGGAGAAGACTGAAAGGCCCCTGTGTGATTGGCCGTCCCGCCTGTGTGAGAGGTTCCTGCTGTCAGTCTGAAAAGGCAGTGCTGTTTGTGATTGGCGGGGTGGGGGGCTGTGTTGTTACTGGGGGTCCGGGGTGCGGAGCAGCAGCTCAGTTGCCCTGTGGGCTCAGGGGTGAAGACAGGGGTCTCAGCTGCGCTCTGTCCTGATGACAATGGAGAGCTGCCTGTCCATCTTCTCTCTCGCTGTCCTGGTGCTGCACAGCTCAGCCAGTAAGTGTCCAGTCTTCTCCTGTCCAGACAGACAGACAACAACAGGAATTAAATTAAGTAAAGTTTTGATGGAAATGGAGCAATAAGTGGGTTGAACAATTTTTAAATGTTTATTTTACATTTAGCTTTGTGGGTATTCATCAAAAATATTATAACTGTATTTTATCTTGGTCTGTAAGTAAGGGAATATAATTAGTTGTGTCTAAATATAATGAGTTGCTTTTAATTTTTATTGGATTTTTTAAAAATATTCTTAAGATTTCTAAACATTATATAATAATAATGTTATAGATGGATAGAGCAGAAGCTGGCCATTATCACCCTCTATTGATAATTTGTGAAAACATGGAGTGTATAAAATCTTTAAAAAGTTATTTAACTTACTCGTTACTGTAATAATACACTTTATATATAAGTGATAATTTGAGTGATATGCTGTGACATGTGAAAAAGTCTTCATTTACTCGAAAACAAAAAAAGTGTGAGCAATAAAAAATGTTTCTAGAATAATATAATATTATACAGGATGATTCAGAAATACCCTGGGTTGTTTATTGTTTTATTGTGTTCAATTCTGACTCCTCAGTATTGTATTATGACAGACTGGTGCATTAATAGAGATACACGTGTTTTTAAATAGTGAATTATTATTGAGACTGATATTAAATTATTACAGACTGATGTATTTATAGATATACAGTAAATGTGTTGTCACCACCTAAAGTGTTTATGCTAGAGAATTAAGACTGGAGTTTTAATGCTGCCATTATATCTTTGGTGTATTCAGACAGTCCAGGTTTCTATCGTTAAGCTGTGTGATGTTCAGTTGCTGCGAAAACAAGTATTTCCTCGAGGTGTTATAAGAATATGTGTTCCAATATGATAGGAAGTTATGAGTGTGAATTCTTCATTTTAAAGACTTACAATTACATTTTGAAAATGCAAAACATTTTCAGTCATAGGAAAATTAGCTCTTGTATTTTTATAGTGTGAAAATTAAATTTGTATACTGTATGTATAACCTGGTTCATAAAGCCCAGGTTTTCTTGTTTTCACATTGAAAAGCACAGGCTGATAAAAGTTACATTAATTATTGGTTTATAAGCTATAAAATGAAAAATATTAAGAAAATTGTGGAAATTCTTAGTATTGTAGGTGTATTATTATTAACTGGGGTCTCATCAGAAACTGAGGTGTAACATTAATAATTTAACAGCTACAAGACATTGTGGCATTACAGGAGGAATTAAAAAATGGTAGTTGTGTTTTGTGTTTATACAGGATTTGTCTATTATTTAACAGCTAAATAATTTAATTTGTGTTTTTAGGTTAGTTATCTAATGACAGGGTTTTTTTTGTAAATTGTGAAGTTTTAATAAGAATGCTTTATTGTTTTTGACTACATTAGAAATCTGAAATTATTATCAAATGCAATTATATAAGTATGAGTAATACAAATTAAATATTTAATTACCTTATCATACAAATACAATATTTAAAAATTAATTCGTAATCACAGGACTCAAGTTTAGATTTTTGAGCAGTTGCTCAGGACCACATCACAATAAATGTATCTGTGCCTATATGTTAAACCTGTCTGGTATTTTTGAAAAATGTTGTTCTTTAATATAATTTAATCTGATGATCATGTGTTACGTTTAGGTAAAGGCTAGAAAATCATTGTCAACAATTCACATACAGACAGTGGGAATATACACCTCACACACATTTCAGTACAACATGTGAAGTACCTGTCAGCCTCTGACCACTGTAGTGACCACAGGTCCCAGTAACACAGAAACACTGGTCCCAGGACTTGGAAGTCACAGAGTTAGTACAGTCATTGTCCAGTATAGTGACCACAGTCCCCTGGAACCCAGGACCAGCCATCTGAGGTTCTACAGTCATTACAGCCACTGCCCGCCATAGTGACCACAGCATGCAGAAGTGCTTTTCTGTTTAATTTAAAACTCAGCTTTATGGATATTCCTTAAAATTATAATTGATTTTCTTCTGGTGCTATAAATAAGGAAAAATAATAAACAATTTGCAGTATTAACAAGAATTTCACCTCTACAATTAATCATAATATTAATTCAGCTTATATGTTTTTTAAACTATTTTCTATTAATGCTGTATTAATAGTTTTATATGCAGTTATACACTATTACACACAACACAGACTAAGGATAATGTTTTTTAAGTAATGTTTTAACAATAATACAACGTCTTCAAAATATTTACCAGGGGTTGTTTATTTCATTGTGCTCATTTCTGCCCTCTCTAACAGGTATAATAACAGACTAGTGTATTAACAGAGATCAGTGTGTTTTTAAACACTGTTGTATTGATCGGACTGATATTTTATTTTACACACTGATGAATTAATATGTTTTATTAAAGTAATTAACTGATGTGTTATTAAACACTGGAGTATTTTTAGACTAATATTTTAACTGAGTTTTAATAAGTGTGTTATTAAATACTAGAGTATTATTGAGACTCCAGTATTATTACTATTGACACATTTTGTATTTACTGTATTATTAAAGTAACATTAATAATAATAACATAATAACATTATGGAAATGTTATTAAAAAATAGAGTATTTTGAGAGAAGGTGACAATTTTAGTGCAAAGAACTATTACAGACAGGTGATCAGAGATAAAAGTATATTTAAGGCACGTTTCCGATTAACAAATAATATTAGTAACTATTGCAGGTGAATGTGCTAATACAAATAAGAGTACTGAAGGTAAATGTATTAAAATATTTTTGATCCATGGTTATTTTTGAGAATGATTACAGTAGTTTTAGATACTATGGTAATTATATTACAGAAGGATCTAACATTGTAGCATGATTGAGGACAAGACATATAGTTGTGTTTATTTGTTATAACAGTCACATTCAGGTGGTAGGTATTTGTATTGCAGTGTGTTGTAGTTTTCTGACCTGAATCCATACTGGGTGCTTTTAGACAACAATGTCCAGTTTCAGTAACAGCACAGGAGTCCTGAGGCAAATCTTGTAGTTTTTTCAACTTTAAACAAAACTTTGGGATCTGTTCAGACTGGAGTTTTATTTGAGAAATGTGTCTATTATGTTGGAAGAAATGTGTATTTGACCCGGAAGTCCTTCATTTTGAAGAGAGGTTTAATTCTTGTTCCATGTTTATTCTGCATTTGACTGATACTTCACAGCTAAATGAATTGTTGTTTGTAAGTCTTAGATAACTAATGATAGGGATCATTTTTCTAACATTATGGAATTAAAAAAAAAGATTAATAAAAACAACCTGTGCACTGTGATTCTAGAATATATTATTAAGTGCAACTATAATTCAATCTGTGAATTATGTACTAAGATCTTGAGAGGTAAAAGCTAAAGCACATTGTTCACATATTTATCATGTAAGCATAGCAAAAAAATTGAATAAAACGTAGCATATAGTGTGTAATGGAAAAAAAATATTTCACACTCCAAACTGAAGGTGATTAAAAATTTAATCAAAAAGAACAAATCTAGTTACTGTAAATGTGCTCTGGACAGTAAGTATACACACTTCACGTACAGTCTGGGCTGGGACTGACTCGCGTCAACAGCAACATTCCCTCGAGCGCTCACCCTGTCATTCAGACTGGGTCAGGACGTCTTTCAATTAAACCTTCAGTCTTTTATTAAGGCTCCCAGTCACACTAATCACCTCTTTATCTGAAACTGTTCAGAACACCGAATCTCCATCATTAGAGCTAAACCTTGTGAACCTAGCGATCGCATTCCTCTCATAGTCAAGTTCATCACTCGGTTATTTTAATTTCTCACTACTCCTGCTCTTCGATCCTGAAATATTTTCTCTGTTTTAATTCTTTCCTTTTCCTCGCTGACTCTCCAGCCTCTCTTTTCTTTATTTCAGCTGGGAGACAGGTGTCCCTCTTTATTTTTTCTTTCTGCTCACCCTTTTCATTCAGCCCATCAGCCTGCATTCGATCTGTTACTCCCTGATCATTCAAACTCTGAAAGAGCTCAAAGTCCTGCACCTGGGTTTCAATTATATCTCCTGCTGCAGATTTTCCATCTTTCTGCAGCATTACACTTCACATATTTCAGCACAAGTTGTGAAGCATCCATCTATTAAGAAAATATTTTTATTGATTCTGTTTTGGATTTTATAACTTATTTTCAAAGTAGAATGTTGAAAAGACTTATCAGCGTTTAAATCTCTTACTTGATACAGACATGCAGTCAGTGCCCACTGCTAAGTACATGTGGGGCCTGAGACCCAGATACACCAGATACACCAAACCTGGTTTCAGTGATTCAGCCTTCTGACACCACAGCCACTGTCCACTGTACTGACCACAGCTCCCAAAAACACAGGAACACAGTCATTGCAGCTACTGACCACAATACTGACCACAGCTCTCAGAAACCCAGGAACACAGTCATTATAGCCACTGACCACTGTACTGACCACAGCTTCCAGAAACCCAGAACACAGTCATTACAGCCACTGACCACTATACTGACCACAGCTCCCAGAAACACAGGATCACATTCATTACAGCCACTGACCACTTTACTGACCACAGCTCCCAGAAACACAGGAACACCATCATTACAGCCACTGTCCACTTTACTGACCACAGCTTCCAGAAACCCAGAACACCGTCATTACAGCCACTGACCACTATACTGACCACAGCTCCCAGAAACACAGGAACACAGTCATTACAGCCACTAACCACTTTACTGACCACAGCTTCCAGAATCCCAGAACACAGCATTACAGTCACTGACCACTTTAGTGAACACAGCTCCCAGAAACACAGGAACACACTTATTACACCCACTGACCACTGTACTGACCACAGCTCCCAAAAACACAGGAACACAGTCATTACAGCCACTGACCACTTTACTGACCACAGCTTCCAGAAACCCAGAACACCGTCATTACAGCCACTGACCACTATACTGACCACAGCTCCCAGAAACACAGGAACACAGTCATTACAGTCACTGACCACTTTACTGAACACAGCTCCCAGAAACACAGGAACACACTCATTACACCCACTGTCCACTGTACTGACCACAGCTTCTAGAAACACAGGAACACAGTCATTGCAACCACTGTCCACTCTACTGACCACAGCTTCCTGAAACACAGGAAGACCATAATCACAGCCCCCAGACACCCAGGAACATCGTCATTACAGCCACTGTTCACTGTACTAAACACAGCTTCTAGAAACACAGGAGCACAGTCATTACAGCTACTGACCACTATACTGACCACAGCTTCTAGAAACTGAAGAACATAGTCTTTACAGCCATTGTCCACTCTACTGACCACAGCTTCCTGAAACACAGGAAGACCATCATTACAGCCAACTGACCACTTCCAGAAACACAGGAGCACAATCATTACAGCCTCTGTACTGACCACAGCTTCCAGAAACACAGGAATGCAGTCATTACAGCCACTGTCCACTCTACTGACCACAACTCCCAGAAAAACAGGAACACACTCATTACAGGCACTGTCCACTGTCCTGACCACATTTTCCAGAAACACAGGAACACCGTAATTTCAACCACTGTCCACTGTACTGACCACAGCTTCCAGAAACTCAGGAAGACCATCATTACAGCCACTGACCACTATACTGACCACAGCTCCCAGAAACACAGGAACACAGTCATTACAACCACTGTCCACTCTACTGACCACAGCTTCTAGAAACTGAGGAACATAGTCATTACAGCCACTGACCACTGTACTGACCACACCTTCTAGAAACACAGGAGCACAGTCATTATAGCCACTGTCCACTATACTGACCACAGCTCCCAGAAACACAGGAACACAGTCATTACAGCCATTGTCCACTGTACTAACCACAGCTTTTAGAAACACATGAGCACAGTCTTAACAGCCACTGTCCACTGTAGTAACCACAGCAGAACAGCCCTCTGCAGTCACACAGTGATATGGACAGAGAGATATATAACAGGATCTGGACACAGGTGTGTGGAGGGAGAGGTAAGATGGCTGCTGGTGGACTTCCTGTCACTCCACTGTCTCTTGTTCCCCATGGGAGAGACTAGCAATCCAATCAAACAGGTAAAACAAAATAAAAATTCCAGGTGTATTTCCAAAATGTCTTAATATAAAAATATCCTGTAGACATGGTGATAGGGATTGTTTCTCTCTCTCTGCAGGCAGTGCTGATGTGAGGCTGGTGAATGGTGCCAATCCCTGTGAGGGGACAGTGGAGGTGTATCATGGTGGAGAGTGGGGGACAGTAGATCATGATGGCTGGGATCTGGATGATGCTGCAGTGGTGTGCAGACAGCTGGGCTGTGGATCTGCTGTTTCAGCACCAGGAGGAGCTCACTTTGGACCAGGGTCTGGATCAGTCTTGCTGAGTGAGGTTTCCTGCAGCGGGCTAGAGTCTGCGCTGAGGGACTGTGGAAAAGATTAAGTGAAACAGAAAGGCTATTCTCACATCTGGGACGCTGGGGTGAGGTGTTCAGGTAGGAGACACAGACTCTCTCCAGTCTCCAGCACTGAGGAGAATTAAAACTCCTCGATTTATCTAGAGTCCATCATCACGATCCATCTGTCCATCCTCCCATTCTTACTGCTCCTGTCCTGCTGAGATCTGTGTCAGCACTCCTCCCTGTCACTGTGTGTCTTTTCTCCTTCTGGATTGTATTTCCTGCAGTGTGTAGAAAAGATACTGAAAACTGTCTGAAACCCCCAACCCCACCTGTATGATTCCTGTTAGGTTTTACAATTGACCAATAAAGAGGCCAAAGGACAGTGTTTGATCATAAGGCTGTAAATCTACAAATAAATTTACAGTATGTGACCGATAGATCAGTATAAACAAATTTATTCTTGGTCTTGATTTGAAAACTACTGTTTGTCTTCACCAGCATCATTTTCACTTACAGTTCTGCTGTGTCTCTCTTAAGTCTCCCTTTTCTCTATTTAATTCAGATTCAAAGAGCTGTATTGATCAAAGAATTACAGCATTGACATTGAACATCAGTTGCTTTTCTCTGACAGATTTACAAACATTACAACAACGACCGCATTCTGTGAGATTGAGTGAAACAAATTAGTTACAACAATATCTAAAAACTATAGAAATAAAAACTATAGAATAAAAACAATATGACTGATATGTATTCTCAAAATTTAATCTATTACAAAGTAGAGGAGATCTCTCAGCTTCCTGGTCCATTTGGTAGTCAGTACTGATCCAAGGATCTCATCCACTGTTTCTTCAAGAAAGCTGGGGTATCTGGTAACCTGTTCCATATTCCTACAATCCTTTAGCAAAGGTGCCCTCAGTTCTCAGTGTACATACAGTATGGAATGTTTTAAATACATCATGAATACATTCACATTCTTAAAAAATAACTAAAAAATCTGATATAACATCTCTGTTTCTTTAGGGAAAAATGTCCTTCTCCTTCTGTTTTATGTTTTCCAGGGTTGAGGTTTCAGAAAATAAAAACGCTTTGTAAGTTAGTGTCAAACCCAGAAGCCAGCTGCTGTATACAGGCAGATATTTGGATGAACACAAATAAAGCCTTCATTTCCAAAGTAGTGTTTCATTATTTACAGAACAATTAAAACAACCCAAAAACAAAAAACTAAAGCTAAACATTTGAATGAGCATCTTCACATGAAGGAATACAACAGGCAGTTAAGCTGCTTACCAGCTCTTTAATATCTTTCTCAAAAGTGATCAGTCCCTTCCTTCTGCTCCCATCTCATCAGGGTGAACTGCTTCCTGGTTTTAAATGTCACCTTACAGGTGACTGAGGATGGCAGATCAATCTTCATGGGTTTGACAGAAATCACAATCTTGTCTTGTCTCCACATGCTCATCCCTTTACAAATTAGAAAATAATATGTAGGCACTGTACCTGAAATAAGGTCACATATGCACACGTCTGTAGCCAATATATACTATAAATACATGAAGAATAATACTGTTTCTATTAATCTTAATAGAAGTGAGCTTCAGTAATTGAGCCTATACTTCCTCAGGGTCTGTTTCTCTTTACTGTGTCTTACCCTCAGCTAGTGTGTGTTGACATATTGTTCAGAGTATCTGTCAGTGCCCAGGTCAGTCAGTCCTGCTCCAGCAGTGCCAGGCTGTGACAGTCCTGGTCTTGTCCAGAGTGTGTGTCAGTGCCCAGGTCAGACAGTCCTGCTCCAGCAGTGTCAGGCTGTGACAGTCCTGGTCTTGTCCAGAGTGTGTGTCAGTGCCCAGGTCAGACAGACCTGCTCCTGCAGTGCCAGGCTGTGACAGTCCTGGACTTGTCCAGAGTGTGTGTCAGTGCCCAGGTTAGACAGTCCTGCTCCAGCAGTGCCAGGCTGTGACAGGCCTGGTCTTGTCCAGAGTGTGTGTCATTGCCCAGGTCTGACTGTCCTGCTCCAGCAGTGTCAGGCTGTGACAGTCCTGGTCTTGTCCAGAGTGTGTGTCAGTGCCCAGGTCAGACAGTCCTGCTCCAGCAGTGCCAGGCTGTGACAGTCCTGGTCTTGTCCTGAGTGTTTGTCAGTGCCCAGGTCTGACTGTCCTGTTCCAGCAGTGTCAGGCTGTGACAGTCCTGGTATTGTCCAGAGTGTGTGTCAGTGCCCAGGTCAGACAGTCCTGCTCCAGCAGTGTCAGGCTGTGACAGTCCTGGTCTTGTCCTGAGTGTGTGTCAGTGCCCAGGTCAGACAGTCCTGCTCCAGCAGTGCCAGGTTGTGACAGTCCTGGTCTTGTCCAGAGTGTGTACCAGTGCCCAAGTCAGACAGTCCTGCCCCAGTAGTGCCAGGTTGTGACAGTCCTGTTCACAGTTTTTGTCAGGGGGCAGGTCAGGCAGTCCAGCTTCAACAGTAGCTGGACTGGGTATGTTAGGCTTGGTTTTCTATAACCTCTGCACCACTTTGGACGTGATGTCTAAAACAACTTTATTAAAAATAATTTAAAATTTTTGAATCCAATTCCCTTTATTTTTTATATGTAAGTGTTCATTTCTGCTTTATATTGAAGGACATTGTTTAGTTCCCAGGTTTCCTCCAGGTTTATCAGGAAGCTTTGGGGTAGAATGTGTTCTTCATCTTGGTTCAGGGTCTCAGATATCTGCAGGTCAATTACTTGTGTTTCACAAACAAATTCCCACTTTGAAGCCCAGAGTTCTAGGATGTCAGCTCCTGTGACACAGTGGGGTGTCCAGAGGTTCTGGTCATTTTAATTATTTTTCATTGATCTCTCAGTGTTTCTGTGACAGTGACTTGATCTGCAGTGAATGTGTGCTTGATAATTTACAGATTAATTTTTGGCTGAGCAATTTCCCAAAATTCCAAAACAGTGTATAGTTTTAGTATTATTTAGAATTCCTCACAATTTTGTTCAAATAATGAATACTCACTCTCTATTACTGCTCTCTCTTCCTATCTTTTCTTATATTCAAGCATATCGAGTGGTCAGGGACAGTGATCTCTGTTATTGTTCTGATATTCCAGCTCATTGAGTGGTCAGAAAGGTCAGGGACAGGGATCTCTGTTATTGTTCTGATATTCCAGCTCATCAAGGGGTCAGACTGGTCAGGGGCAGTGATCTCTGTTATTATTCTGATATTCCAGCTCATTGAGTGGTCAGAAAGGTCAGGGACAGGGATCTCTGTTATTGTTCTGATATTCCAGCTCATCAAGGGGTCAGACTGGTCAGGGGCAGTGATCTCTGTTATTATTCCGATATTCCAGCTCATTGAGTGGTCAGAAAGGTCAGGGACAGTGATCTCTGTTATTGTTCTGATATTCCAGCTCATCAAGGGGTCAGACCGGTCAGGGACAGTGATCTCTGTTATTGTTCTGAAATTCCAGCTCATCGAGGGGTCAGAGTGGTTGGAGGCAGTGATCTCTGCTCTGGGAGACTGGAAGTGCAGCACGGAGAGACCTGGGGCTCAGTGTGTGACTCTGACTTTGACTGGCAGGATGCAGAAGTTGTCTGTCGAGAGCTGGACTGTGGGGTTCCCTCACAGGTGCTGAAGGGGGCTCATTTCTGGAAGGGGGAGGGACAGGTCTGGACAGAGGAGCTCCAGTGCCAGGGAAGTGAATCACACCTGTCCTTCTGTCCAAAGTCCTCCACAAAGACACAGAGCTGCACCCATGAGAATGATGTGGGACTGGAGTGTTTTGGTAAGAGGGGGATAATTCATTTCATTTTGTTTTTAATGGAGCTCAAAACTGAAGCTTAGAAGAGAAACAGATAAGTGTGTCTATAGCTCTGATTCAATACTGGGGATTGGTGTTTAACCATGAAAACTCAATACGATGATCTTCTGATCACCAGTAGCTTAATTAAACCATAAATTACCAGCCTTGCTGATGAATAAAGTACTTTAGATTGAATTGGGTTGAACAGTAACACGTTAGTGAGATAATTATATGACAGTAATTTAAAGCTCAGTATTGTAAGTATACTTGAAGATGCCATTGAATGAAATAGCTGGTTGTTATGTTGTGAAGCTGGGTCTCTGCTCTCTCCCCTGTCCTATCTGCAGGATACACAGGGTTCAGGCTGGCGAACGGCTCTGACTCCTGCTCTGGCCGAGTGGAGTTACAGTGGCTCTTCGGGGACTGGGGGACAGTGTGTGATCTCTACTGGGACCTGAGAGATGCTAGGGCTCTCTGCCAGCAGCTAGGCTGTGGGGAGGCTGTAGCAGTGCCAGGACTGGCCTGGTTTGGACAGGGCAGTGGACCAGTAAGAGCTGATGTGTTTGAGTGCAGGGGGAACGAGAGCCGTCTCTCACACTGCACTGTCTCTTCATGGGGGAGAGCAAGGTGCTTTCATGGACAGGATGCAGGAGTCATCTGCACTGGTGAGAATCGTGTGTTTAAAACACAGTGACACTCCCTCTGCTTACACACAGCAGCACACTGTTTTCATTATTAACTGAATATCTGCTCTGTTGCACACTGCCAGTTATGTAAGAGATGCAAAGATGAAAACACATATTCCTAAAAACGTGAGTGTGTTTTAAAAATATCATATCTAACTCAAATATTCCCTCAAGGGGTTATTAGGTTGTCATTTGCTTTCTGATGGATAGATACACAAATACACTGATGACTAAAAATCAGTTTTATATTTATATTGATTTCACTGATGGTTCTAAAAGATTAAAGAAAGTTCTGTACCTCAGTATCCTGTAATTAACATCTGACCTGCTTAATTAGTTTAATTAATAGAGCCTAACCAAACAGGAGCCTGAAAAGAAAGTGAATCTCAGAAAGTCAAGGTTTACAGATGTTATGTACACCTGAGCCCCACACACAGCTGACACTCCACTGGTGAAACATCACTCCTGTGGACAGAAATGAGCTGCTTCCTTCTCTTTTACAGACTCAAATATGACCAGAGATTCACCTGGAGCAGGTAATAATAATAATAATAATAATAATTGCTTACACTTATATAGCGCTTTTCTGGACACTCCACTCAAAGCGCTTTACAGGTAATGACAGGGACTCCCACCCACCACCACCAATGTGCAGCATCCACCTGGATGATTTAAAGAGTAAAGAGAGAATGAGGACTGTCTTAATCACATCAGTGCTGTTTTAATTGTAGTTTAATTTCTCGTGTTAAATTGCTCCTCTCACACACGGTTCACAGTCTGATTTCTCTCTCTCTGTTTGTTTTCCTTCTTCAGCTGTTCCCTCTTCCAAAACACCAGGTATGAATTAGCCCCTGTTCTGTATCTCCAGAGCTCTCAGTGTGTGCTGATGTCTCTGTTGCTGAGTGGAATCCCAGATCAGTCTGTGAGGCAACAGCTGTGTGTGATCAGTTTGTTCTGTGTGTCACAAACACACTCAGGTCTTTGGGATCTATGGCAAACACATCTATCTGAATACTGCAATACTGCTTATATATATATATACTGCTTATTGAACTTGAACTTGAACTTTATTGCCACATGTAACCGGTACTGGTACAATGGAATTCTTACTTACAGAAAGTCTCTCGATTGTAAAACAAGTGTAAAAAACAAAACAAAGTGCAAACAGTGCATCAAGGCAATATACAAACAAACAGTAGACAATGTTCAAGTAAACATGTAGACAGTTTGAATGTAAACAATACAGACGTGTAAACAATGACTGGAGATGTGCAATAGATAAGAAATCATAAAGAGGTAGATGGTGATGGTGTAGGTGTGGTCCGAGGGGGATGGCTAAATGTGTTCACCAGTCGCCCTGCTTGTGGATAGAAGCTATTGAAGAATCTAGTGGTAAGTGCCCGTATGCTCTTATATCTCTTGCCTGAGGGCAGTGGGGTGAAGAGCTCATGCCCGGGGTGGTGACTGTCCTCTGTGATGGCAAGAATTCTACCACGGCAGCGGTCCTCATAGAGCTGTTTAATCTCGGTGAGGCCGCAGCTGATGATCTTCTGGGCCATATTGACCATTCTCTGCAGTGCCTTTCTTTCTCGCGAAGAGGTGTTGCCATACCACACGGTGATCCCGTTGGTGAGGATGCTCTCGATGGTGCAGCGGTAGAAGTTCACCAACACATGTATTGGCATCCCCCATCACTTGAGGCACCTCAAGAAATAAAGGCGCTTATGAACAATCTGTTACAATAAGTGTATATATTAAAATTAATCAAAAGTCAAGAAACACTGTACTTGAACTGTATCTGCTGTGCCTAGTGAGCTGAGCTACTCTTCAACTTGTAACAGCAGGTCATGGTGATCTCTTAAAACTGCACTGACCTCTGACCCCTGACCTCTGATTCTCTGCTCCTAGATCAGCACTCCCTCAGCCTGGTTGGGGCAGGAGGTGATTGTGCTGGGAGGCTGGAGGTTTCTCACAATGGCTCCTGGGGGACAGTCTGCGATGACTCCTGGGACCTGGCAGACTCTCAGGTGGTGTGCAGGCAGCTCCAGTGTGGGATGGCCCTCAGTGCCCCAGTGCCAGCTTCCTTCAGCCAGGGAACTGGACCCATCTGGCTGGACGAGCTGGGCTGTCTGGGGAATGAGTCGTCCCTGGGGGAGTGTCCCTCAGCAGGGTGGGTACGGCATGACTGTGGACACAAGGAGGATGTGAGAATCCTGTGTTCAGGTAGGGGAGATAATTAAAATTACAATGATTCAGATTCTTTAATTCCACATTGTGGATATGGCTTGCATCTAGAGTGCCTAAATATGTTTGACTTGTGAGAATGTGAGAATCTTGTGTTCAGTAAGTTAACTAAATAAAATAATCCACATACTGAAATTCCACATTGTGGATATGGTTTGCATCTGGAGTGCTTAAATACATCTTACTGAGGAAAAGACTGAGCTGGATGTAGAATTAATTTTAAAATAAATATTTATATTTATGATACAGTTGTGAATGCACATATTCACATCTCAGCAAAAATAAATAAAGAGAGAAAGAAACTCTGGCATTCAAGATAAATTCCCCTCCACTAGTGTTTGGGGATATATTAATCTGAGTCCTCCAGTAAACTCTAGGGTCCAAACTTTAAACTTCTCACATCAATAAGACCTGTTGTCTGTTTGGGTGTATTTGTCTTGGCCACGACCTTTCATGATTTTCTGCCTCAAATGTTTCATTTTGATTTGTTCCAAGAATGGCTTCTGGTCAGATCCTGATGAACCACTTGGTGTTAAATGTCACCCTGAGCCTCGTTTTCTCCACTCACAGCGCTGCACTGCTCACCCTGAGCCACGCATTCTACTTTCATGCCTCAGTCTCTTAGTTGTGCTGCTGCTGAATAGCCAAGCTGATCAGAATGACGTTTTGGGTCAGAACCTGATCATGTAATGGGATTTTAAAGCTCTGTGTGATGCACTGTCCAGATTCTGAATGAACACACCTGTCACCTTCATGTCAACTGTGTTATTGTACAGCTGTACTTATTTCATTATGTGAGTCAGTTATAACTGGATTAGTACAGGAAATGAGACTGGTTACCATTCACATTGTTTGCTGGTTGTTTCTTACCAGTTCAGAATGAAACGTTGGGCTGTCTTGTCAGGGTTTGTTTCCTTTAACTTTCCCTGCTGTCCCGACAGATCACACTCTCCTGAGGCTGTCTGCAGGATCTTCAGGACAGGCAGAGGTTTACTACAATGGCACCTGGGGCAGCATCTGTGCCAACGGCATGACAGACACCACAGCTGCAGTGATCTGTAAACAGCTGGGTTGTGGAGACAAGGGCACCATCAGAGAGACAAACTCCAGGCTGAGGCCTGATCCCAAATGGCTGGACTTTATCTCCTGTCGCAAACACGACTCCACCCTGTGGCAGTGTCCCTCCTTCCCCTGGGGTCAGAATGACTGCACAGACCGGGAAGTGGCTAACATCACCTGCTCAGGTACAGGGTGAAGAGTAATGCTCTGTGAATTAGTGTTTTGCCATATTTAGAACAGACAAAAGCTTTAAACTGAATTCTTATTAATTTATATCCAAGCATGTATAAAAATGAAAGCAATGTCATTGTTATTCATTTTATAATAATAATAATGTTTTTATATGATTATTAATCTTTGAAGGTCCTAGAAAAAAAGCTGACAGAAGCACTCCAGCCTCTCAGGAAGAGCAGCCTCAGCTGTACTGCCCAGGTGAGTTCAGTGTGTAAAACAGTCAGAGACACTGCAGCTGTGAGATGAGGAACAGTAACCATACAGCTCTCTTACAGAGTCATTCAATACCTCACTAGTCTCTACTACAGTCATTGAGCTAAAGACACTCAGTAGCCTCTGTGCTTTTGTCTACAGTCACAGATCTAATGACACTCAGTAACCTCACTGTTGTCTTTCAGTCCCCCTGGCTCTGCGCCTGGCTGGAGGCACTAACTGCTCTGGCCGGGTGGAGCTGCGGTATGAGGGCTCCTGGGGGACAGTCTGTGACAACTCCTGGGACCTGCAGGATGCCCAGGTGGTCTGCAGACAGCTGGGCTGTGGAGACGCAGTGAGAGCAGAGATAGAGGCCTCATTGGGACCAGGAAACGGCGCCATCTGGCTGGACGAGGTGAACTGCACAGGCAGTGAACTTCACCTGTGGGACTGCTGTCACTCTGGACTGAATCAGAGCGACTGTTGACACAAGGAAGATGCAGGGGTTACCTGTACAGGTGAGGAGAGTCTTAGAACTGTAAATAAACAAGGTAGCAGATCAATGGAGAAGTTAGACTGATGTTACCCATACTCTATCACTGCTTAATATCTAACTGAATCAACTAAGATCATCAGTGACAAGATTGGGATGTTTTGTAGCCCTGTGTGTGTGTGAACAGCACTAGGCTTTAATTCCGAACAAGACACCATTCATCCTGCAATCCTAGATTTGACCTCAAGGAACAAATGTAAAGATTTTCTTTTTATTAAGACCACTCTGGATTCAACTTGCTATAAAACCAAAGGCAAAATAATAACAGTTCTCCTATCTCTTTTATAGGTTTGTCAAAGACAACAGCCAGTCCAGCAACAGCTACAGGTGAACAGAAATCTTCCTTGTCATTGATAACTCCTGTCATTCTGTCTCTTCAGATTCCCAGTGTAGCTGTAGTGTCTCCTCTCCTCCCTCAGGGTGAAGATCAGTCTTTTCAGATTCCCAGTGTTGCTATAGTGTCTCCTCTCCTCTCTTAGGGTGAAGATCAGTGCCTCTTCAGATTCCCAGTGTTGCTATAGTGTCTCCTCTCCTCTCTCAGGGTGAAGATCAGTGTTTTTAGATTCCCAGTGTAGATCTTGTGCTAGTGTCCTCTCTTTCCTCACTGATTTACTGACAGTCCTGATGGGTTAGATTGGGAATCCTTAACTTTTCTTCATTCATCTTAGGTTCACCCTGAAGCCATGATACCCACATATGGGAACAGGAGGAGAACAGGACATGTGTCGAAGTGTATATGAGCCCAAGAGCACCTCTCCTGATCCCTGTTCATCCATTGTCTCCCCCTCTCTCAGGCAGAACCAGGACAACACCCCAGACACAGCCGCTGGGAGGCCTGTCCGCCTCACCCCTGGTCCTCCTGCTGCTGGGGGCTCTGCTCTTCGTAGTGCTGGCTCTGTTAGTGGGGCAGCTGATCCAGAACAGGAAGCTGAAGAAAGGTAGGGAGAGAACTCACCATCCACATAGTGACCTCTAGTGGTCATTTCTGTCACTCACATGGAACTGATATTTATATAATTCCCTTGAGGAATAAACCTGGTAGAGAAAACCATTTGAAGTTTAAGAAAGATTATCAACAATTAAAGATGGAGATATCAGGAAATTTGCAAATCCAGAAGCATAACATTTAGGTGCTCTAATGTCCAAAGAAGGTTTAGTAGTCAATGTTTGATCTTGTACTCTGCTCCCTGCATGTTAACCCTGAGTGTCTGTTTCCTCACACAGCCCTATCTAAGGGAGCACTCACCCCCTATCATGATGCCGTCTATGAGGAAATAGAGTACAAACTGGCCAGAGAGGGAACCTACAGGGCCCCCAGGAGAGGTGAGTGGAGAGAGTCTTTAGGTGTGATTGATCTCCACCCTCTGAGGAAGATCTGAGGATTTACACTTGTAGAATATCTCACTCAACTGGTCTCAGACAGTAGTTTTCTTTCTCAAGATTTGTGTTTAAGTTAGATTAAGAAAATCATCACATCACTGTCCCTGTGCTGTCTTATAAAAAAAAAGTAGGTTTTACTTTTAAACTTGTAGAGTTTTCTTTACACAAACACACACCCTTCCAGTAGAGGACACTGAGGCTGCTGTCCGACTGCAGGTATTACTGATCTGTCCTCCTGTTCACAGGGAGATTCCTCTCTGATGAGATGCCCTCTGGATATGACGATGTGGAGGACAGTGAGGGAGACCCAGTACCAGGTGAGGGGAAGTGGAGTCAGGGGGCTCAGTGTGGGAGTGGGGGGTCTTCAGTCCAGTACTCACTCTCACCTCAGATCAGGCTGACATTTAGAGAACTTATGTAGAAAATCCTGAATTATACAAATAGAACCACATGTGTTTGATACCTTATAAAGTCTGCTCTTCAGTGTTGCCTCACACTAGCCTTATCTCAGCAAATCATAGATGCTGAGCAAAACTAGACCTGGTCAATACTGGGGTAGTAAACAGGGTGCTGCTCTAATTGGTTTTGATAGAAAAGGAGACTGGGGAACAGCATGCTGTAAAAACTGCCTTTCAGGTCAGATAAATCAGCGACCCTAGAGTTCTGGCTTAACTATACACCACAAAACATTTAAAATCACACTTTACAATAACTTTGCAGCTCTATGATCAAACTAAGTCTGTGTCCGGAAGTGTAAATTCTCTCTCTCTCTCTGTGGTTCAGGAGACTCGATAACCTCTCTGAAAGAAGAGATCCCAGAGTACTATGATGATGCTGTAACTGTAGCTCAGAGCCCAGATGCCTTGTCAGGTCAGTTACTTCAGTCTAGTCACATGGGGAAACTCTGCACCAATCTCAGTGAGTCTGACTCTCTCTACTATGTCTTTGATCTCAGCTTCTGAATACGGAGTCTGTGTTATTCTGCACCAGTCACATGAATCTGACTCTCTGACTCTCTCTCTCTCTCTCTCTCTCTCTCTCTGTGATCTCTGCCCTGCACACTCAGTCTGGGCCACTGTGCTGCCAGTGTCCAGCTCCTCTTCAGTTGCACATAGTGTTCAAATCACTCTCTGTCCAAATACAACCAACCTTTCTCTGCCCTGTTGTCCTTCAACATCTTATTTTAAATTTTAAGAATTGTTTTAAATTTCTTACTGAAGTGAATAGGACTAGAAATCAGGTTCCCTGATCTCCTGTACTTGTCTGGAATTTTAGTTCCAATGTGATGTTCAGTTAATCAGTGTGTTCTGAGGAGCTCCAGCAGTCATGTGCTCTAGATAAATCAGTGCTCTGATATGCGTCACTGAATCTGTACTCTTTGTGGTTCAGGACAGCTGATGTCCCCTGTGACGGAAGAGGCCCCAGAGTACTATGATGATGCTGTAACTGTACCTCAGAGCCCAGATGCCTTGTCAGGTGAGTTATTTGAGTCCAGTCCCATAGAGAAACACTGCACCAATCCCAGAGAGTCTGATCCTGTGCACTGCACGGCACATTTGGATTATAGGGCTCACATCACTGCTCTCTGTCCAAATACATCCGTACGTCACTGCCCTGTTGTCCCTCAACATCTTAATTCAAAATCTAGGATTAGTTTTAAATGTATGACAGACATGAATAGGAGAGGAAATCAGGGTCCCTGATCTCCTGTACTTAAGAGTCTGGTGTTTTAGTCGTAACGTGATGTTTAGTTAATCAGTGTGTTCTGACGAGGTCCAGCAGTCCTGCTCTTTAGATGAGTCAGTGTTCTGATGAGTGACAGTGACACATTGCTCTGTGTGCTTCAGGAGAGCTGATGTCCTCTGTGAAAGAAGAGGGTCCAGAATACTATGATAATGCCATCACTGTGCCCCAGAGTCCAGACACTGTGTCAGGTGGGTTATAATAAATAAGATTCATCAGTACCCCTGTACCAGCCCACAGTAGCCTTTGTCATTAGAAATTAGTCTCAACCTAATTTCATATCTGCAAATAAACACTAACTGGAAATGAAGAGGCCAGTTTGTGTCAGAATGACAGAGATATTACTGACCTGCTCTTCTGTTTACAGGAAGACTCCACTCTGATAAGACACCCTCTGGATACAGTGATGTGGGGGACAGTGAGGGTTACCCCACTTCAGGTAAAGGGGGCTACAGCCAGGGGGCTCAGTGTGGGTGAGGTAGTTCAGGGATGGGAAGATAACCTCCAGTAATCCATCTCTGTTGCACTCTCATCCAAGACAGGGGGGAATCAGGCATTTTGCAGTAGCGGTAGCTTCACTCTGTCATGTCCTACAAGGATCAATAACAGCCAATAAAGGCGGAGAGACCTGAATTGTACAAAGTTAGATCACAAAGATCAGAGTGTCATTGAAACCCACCTACTGACACAGCCAGCCAATCAGATGATTTAAATTGATCAGCAGCTGATCAATGATGAGGGAGTAAGGTCTGGACAGAGCAAAGCTTTAGATTCCCCAAGACCAGGAATTCTATTCTCTGACTGCAGAGAGAATTACTAGGCTCAGAAATGACTAGGTCTTCCTCACTGTGGTTTAAGAGCATTGATACTTCATAAGTATAAGTGAATTCTACACTGAATCATCAAGTCTTCCAAAAAGATACAATTTAATTTTAAAAAATCCTATTAAACACGTTTGACTACAGTATTGTAACATCTATTCTGTATACTATAACTGTTAGTCCACTAATAGCCATTGATATCAAAGCAGATTACTTCTCAGATATGTTCTATTATGCTTATTTTTTGTTATGCAAATTATCATTATATCAATAAATTGTATATTGTTTGGTTAGAATACATGTGTGAAACTATAGATTATTATGTTTGATTAGTTCCTAGAAGGCTACAAGTACTCTCAAAATATACTGCTATAATTTCTGATTGTTACAGGAAATTAAAATCCCCATTCACTGCACTGCACTCACAACTGACAACCCACTGAAGCTAAGCAGGTGTGAGCCTGGTCAGTACCTGGATGGGAGACCTCCTGGGAAAAACTGAGGTTGCTGCTGGAAGAGGTGTTAGTGGGGCCAGCAGGGGGTGCTAACCCTGCAGCTCATGTGGGTCTTAATGCCCCAGTGTGGTGATGGGGACACTATACTGTAAACAGGTGCTGTCCTTCAGATGAGACGTAAAAACTGAGGTCCTGACTCTCTGTGGTCATTAAAAATCCCAGGGTGTTTCTTGAAAAGAGTAGGGGTGTACCCTGGCGTCCTGGCCAAATTTCCCATCGGCCTTTATCAATCATGGCCTCCTAACAATCCCCCTCTATAAATTGGCTTAATTATGCTGCTCTCCTCCCCACTGATCGCTGATGTGTGGTGAGTGTTCTGGCGCACTATGGCTGCCGTCACATCATCCAGGTGGATGCTGCACATTGGTGGTGGTGCAGGGGAGTCCCCATTGCCTGTAAAGCGCTTTGAGTGGAGTGTCCAGAAAAGCGCTATATAAATGTAAGCAATTATTATTATTATTGTGACTATGTAAGTGTTTTAAAAAATCTAGGTACACCTGGGTAATGTCATCAATTCCAATACCAATTCCAATTCCAGTACATGACTAGGGGCTGCAAAGCAAGGAGATGTTTGCTGAGATGTTGAGGTGTGAGATTCAGTGATCAAAGCAACCATAAAGTTTAGTTAAGTTCTGGGTAAATGATTGTCAATCAACCGTCCAGGAATGACAGAGCTATTTCTTGCTTCTACTACTTGTCCATATCAACTGGAAAGACCAGATTGGAGTTTAGTCTTTGACTCTCATAAAGAGAGCTTGCCTTTCTGTTGTTTTTAGAAACTTTAACTTTAAGAGTGCCTCTCCTGGCTAGTGGGAGCATCTTTAGAACAGGGAGATAGGCTCCCATTCATTTTGTAGCAATTGGGTTCACAAAAAGAGAGATTTAACTGTAGGTTGTAATGTCTTTGGTTTAGAAGGTTTGATGTATCTCTTTCTTTTATGTAGGTGTTCTGTAAAAGCTGAATACTTGGTAGCAGTTTGAGGATTTTCTGGATGGTTAGGATTTAGGTGTCTAAAACACCTTGTTAGCAAATTTGTAATTGTGTGCTGTATGTTTATGTTGTGTGTAATTTCGTGTGTTGTGTCGTTAATAACAAATATTTAACTATTGGGAATATATTTGGCAAAATCTTTACAAGTTGGGGCCTTATGATTATGACTTTCTGATTTAATTATTAATTTATCTACTCAGTCATTTCTGATATTCACCATTTTCATAATACTTATTTGTATCAGTATTATGTTAATAACTGAGTCATTTGTAAAAATATGAGTCTGTGTCTCTCTGTCAGGTGTCCCCCACTCTGGCCCTGGAGTGGACAGGGTCCTGCCCACACTGCCCTCTGAAGAAGGAGCCCCTGCCCCTGACAGGACTGACTACGATGATGTTGGGGACGAGTCTCAGGGAGAGGATGGGTGCTGTGAGACTGACAGGGCTGTCTGGGACAAGCTCCTCCTGTAGGTCTAGACACAGAAGAGCTTCACCAACAGAGTCACACAGTCTTACAACAGTTCTGAGCACTGAGACTGTCTGTGACCTGAGTCCACTTCACTCCACTGTTTCCACACTCACACTGTGACCTGAGTCCACTTCACTCCACTGTTCCACACTCACACTGTGACCTGAGTCCACTTCACTCCACTGTTTCCACACTGTCCTGCAGGTTGTGTTTTGCAAAATTGAGACTTGAACATTCCATTTCTGCTCAGCCTTTCTTTTAATACCTTTTGATGTTCCAGATATAGGAAATAAAATTGTTGATTGATGTACAGTTCTGAATATACCACTTTTGATGGGAATATTTTTAAATACGTTTTATTAAAGTTTTGCTTTGCAATAATCCTTGGTTTTGTTATGCTCATTTCTAATGTATGACGTTAAAGGTATCATTAAAAATTAAGGAGCCCTTGGTCACTCGCAATGATAAAATCAAAAGAAAGAAGAAAGTTACTTGTTTGTTTCAAATCATAAGTATCAGTAGATCCACACAAAGGACAAAAAAACAAAGTACACAAAGATAGACACAACATGATACAACCTAAATGTTATTTAAATTTCCCTACAAATCAAGAGAAATCATGGTTCCTGCAAGAAGACACTGTACAGCATCACTAATCCTAAACCTACAGAAATTGTATAGCTACAGAGAGTTACAAAAACATCTGGATTTAAATAACTGGAACACAGGAAAGTTAATACTATAAACAGGAATGACTGACAACTCATGATCATAAAGGGTCAGGCCTTTTTAAACTAACTTGCTAAAATAATATCAGAATGTTTTTGGACTGTGGTAAAAAAATATAATTAATAATTGCTTGTACTTATATAGCACTTTTCTGGACACTCCACTCAAAGCACTTTACAGGTAATGGGGACACCCCTCCACCACCACCAATGTGGAACCACAGCCATAGTGCACAAGAACACTCACCACACATCAGCTCTCAGTGAGAAGGAGAGCAGAGTAATGAAGGCAAATCATAGATGGGGATTATTAGGAGGCCATGATTGGTTAAGGCCAATGGGTAATTTGACACATCTATGTAGAACAGAGGGACAGTTAGTCCTCAGTAATATACTCTACTTTGGCCTCTACTCTTTTTGAAAGAGGTCCCATCATTTTTAATGGCCACAAAGAGTCAGGACCTCAGTTTTACATCTTACCAGAAGGACAGAGTCAGTTTACAGTATAGTGCCCCCATCACTATACTGGGGTATTAGCACCCCCTGCTGGCCCCACTAACACCTCTTCCAGCAGCAACCAGTTTTTTTTTCCCCAGCAGGTCTCTCATCCAGGTACTGGCCAAGCACACACTTTTTTAGCTTCAGTGGGCTGTTAGTTATGAGTTGCAAAGTGATATGGCTGCTGGCAAGAAACTAGACCACCTGAAGGAAACTAGTGCACACATGGGGAGAAACCACTCAGCTCTACTCAAGGACAATTTTTATCTTCCACCTACGATTTCAACATTTTCCTTGGAAGATGTCAAACCACAGAGCCTGTGCTGCGCTTCAGTGCCGGCTGTAGTGGACATCCTGTTGAATATAAAAAGCATATTGAGTTCCTCGGACATGAAATTACCAGATAAAAGCCATTCTCGTCACTTGCTCAGCGAGCAGGCTCAGCGCAAACAGAACGCAGGTGTCTCAGAGTGGTGTGTCCAAGTGGCTGTAAAAGGGCAGGCCTCCACCAGGGCCACAGCTTAGCTGGTTAAAGTACCTGTCTAGTAAACTGGTGAACCTGAATTCAAATCCTGCCAGTGTCTTTCTTTCTCTCTCGTCGTGTAGAGTTTATCATTATGGACAGCAGCAGGCGTCTGCCTTAAGTTTAATGTAAGTGTTCATTTCTGGAACAACTTGTTTTTCAAAAACTGCAGACAAGTTGCGATAGATAAAATACTAATCTCCCCTGTCAGTGCAGAAGAATTACTACCAGCTGGCAAGAAAATGAAAACTATTTTTTTGTCTTTAGCCTTAAACCTATGAATGTAGAACAAAAGATGATATAGAAGATAACCCTTAGACGTTCATCGAAAGCTCAGTAAACGATAAAGCAGAGGCTCGTGTTCTGAATTCTGATCTGATTGTCTTGCTTCAACCTTTAAATTGTACACTGTGTAGACGCGTCACTCTTCCTAACACAATTAAAGAGCCGCAGGCAAAAGTGCCAGGAGATCTCCTTATCTTTTGCCAAAACCATTTGATCTTTTAGTCCATGGTGAAATATATTGTGTTGAAAAGATGCCACAAACTGTAGACAAATGCGAGTGCTGCAGGTGAAGAGGAAAGCATTCAAAGATTTAAGAGTTTCTTATGTGGAGCGAAGATTAAGTGTCACCTTTTGCATATTTGAGGCTTCCAAATCAGCTCTCTGTAAAGACACTCAAATCCAGCCTATTAAATCTTAGAACCTGATGTTCATTATCTAAGTGAAGATAACCAATTAGAGAACTTAGATATTATTATTATTATTTTAAATGTTTTTCCACAAGGGTTTCCCTAAAACATATGGCTGTAAGAGTGATAAGAAAAGACATAGGTAATGAGAAGATTTAATTGTATTCTAATAAAAGAAATATTATGAAATTTTCCCACATACCAGCTTCACTGTGACTTTGCATGTCACATATTCTTTATTAAAATAATCTTTCATACGCGATCAATACCCACTCTGGAATGATATCGAAAAGCAATGTCCTGTGTCTAAGGAAATTCATACAGTTCAGGAGTGACATCATCACACAGGCGACATACTCTGCTGGCTGTTTTTGTTAGTGTGGGAATGCAGGTCTTTGCAATAAGAGAAAAGAAGCAGACTGCCAAGACCACACAGGAGCACACAGCCTCATCATTCTGTGTGTGATGCAAGCAAAGTGTAGTTCCTGTCTTTATAGCGCACTTGTTAGAGAGGCTAGCTGGCACCTAGAATGCTGCAGGGTCTGTTTACTGAGACTCAGTGGGTGTACAATGTCAGGACTGATCAGATCCTCAATCAAACTGTCACCGATGTTGGAAGGGATGGACCATGGAGAGGCTGGAGAGCGGAAAAAGACCCATATGCGTAGCGGTGGAACGGGGGATTAGCCCGGGCTCAGCAGCTCAGGAGTCGTATAGAAACCGCTGCCCTCAGGCAGCAGACATGGGGCGACCTGGTGCTAGGCACTGTGTGATGCACTGTCCAGATTCTGAATGAACACACCTGTCACCTTCATGTCAACTGTGTTATTGTACAGCTGTACTTATTTCATTATGTGAGTCAGTTATAACTGGATTAGTACAGGAAATGAGACTGGTTACCATTCACATTGTTTGCTGGTTGTTTCTTACCAGTTCAGAATGAAACGTTGGGCTGTCTTGTCAGGGTTTGTTTCCTTTAACTTTCCCTGCTGTCCCGACAGATCACACTCTCCTGAGGCTGTCTGCAGGATCTTCAGGACAGGCAGAGGTTTACTACAATGGCACCTGGGGCAGCATCTGTGCCAACGGCATGACAGACACCACAGCTGCAGTGATCTGTAAACAGCTGGGTTGTGGAGACAAGGGCACCATCAGAGAGACAAACTCCAGGCTGAGGCCTGATCCCAAATGGCTGGACTTTATCTCCTGTCGCAAACACGACTCCACCCTGTGGCAGTGTCCCTCCTTCCCCTGGGGTCAGAATGACTGCACAGACCGGGAAGTGGCTAACATCACCTGCTCAGGTACAGGGTGAAGAGTAATGCTCTGTGAATTAGTGTTTTGCCATATTTAGAACAGACAAAAGCTTTAAACTGAATTCTTATTAATTTATATCCAAGCATGTATAAAAATGAAAGCAATGTCATTGTTATTCATTTTATAATAATAATAATGTTTTTATATGATTATTAATCTTTGAAGGTCCTAGAAAAAAAGCTGACAGAAGCACTCCAGCCTCTCAGGAAGAGCAGCCTCAGCTGTACTGCCCAGGTGAGTTCAGTGTGTAAAACAGTCAGAGACACTGCAGCTGTGAGATGAGGAACAGTAACCATACAGCTCTCTTACAGAGTCATTCAATACCTCACTAGTCTCTACTACAGTCATTGAGCTAAAGACACTCAGTAGCCTCTGTGCTTTTGTCTACAGTCACAGATCTAATGACACTCAGTAACCTCACTGTTGTCTTTCAGTCCCCCTGGCTCTGCGCCTGGCTGGAGGCACTAACTGCTCTGGCCGGGTGGAGCTGCGGTATGAGGGCTCCTGGGGGACAGTCTGTGACAACTCCTGGGACCTGCAGGATGCCCAGGTGGTCTGCAGACAGCTGGGCTGTGGAGACGCAGTGAGAGCAGAGATAGAGGCCTCATTGGGACCAGGAAACGGCGCCATCTGGCTGGACGAGGTGAACTGCACAGGCAGTGAACTTCACCTGTGGGACTGCTGTCACTCTGGACTGAATCAGAGCGACTGTTGACACAAGGAAGATGCAGGGGTTACCTGTACAGGTGAGGAGAGTCTTAGAACTGTAAATAAACAAGGTAGCAGATCAATGGAGAAGTTAGACTGATGTTACCCATACTCTATCACTGCTTAATATCTAACTGAATCAACTAAGATCATCAGTGACAAGATTGGGATGTTTTGTAGCCCTGTGTGTGTGTGAACAGCACTAGGCTTTAATTCCGAACAAGACACCATTCATCCTGCAATCCTAGATTTGACCTCAAGGAACAAATGTAAAGATTTTCTTTTTATTAAGACCACTCTGGATTCAACTTGCTATAAAACCAAAGGCAAAATAATAACAGTTCTCCTATCTCTTTTATAGGTTTGTCAAAGACAACAGCCAGTCCAGCAACAGCTACAGGTGAACAGAAATCTTCCTTGTCATTGATAACTCCTGTCATTCTGTCTCTTCAGATTCCCAGTGTAGCTGTAGTGTCTCCTCTCCTCCCTCAGGGTGAAGATCAGTCTTTTCAGATTCCCAGTGTTGCTATAGTGTCTCCTCTCCTCTCTTAGGGTGAAGATCAGTGCCTCTTCAGATTCCCAGTGTTGCTATAGTGTCTCCTCTCCTCTCTCAGGGTGAAGATCAGTGTTTTTAGATTCCCAGTGTAGATCTTGTGCTAGTGTCCTCTCTTTCCTCACTGATTTACTGACAGTCCTGATGGGTTAGATTGGGAATCCTTAACTTTTCTTCATTCATCTTAGGTTCACCCTGAAGCCATGATACCCACATATGGGAACAGGAGGAGAACAGGACATGTGTCGAAGTGTATATGAGCCCAAGAGCACCTCTCCTGATCCCTGTTCATCCATTGTCTCCCCCTCTCTCAGGCAGAACCAGGACAACACCCCAGACACAGCCGCTGGGAGGCCTGTCCGCCTCACCCCTGGTCCTCCTGCTGCTGGGGGCTCTGCTCTTCGTAGTGCTGGCTCTGTTAGTGGGGCAGCTGATCCAGAACAGGAAGCTGAAGAAAGGTAGGGAGAGAACTCACCATCCACATAGTGACCTCTAGTGGTCATTTCTGTCACTCACATGGAACTGATATTTATATAATTCCCTTGAGGAATAAACCTGGTAGAGAAAACCATTTGAAGTTTAAGAAAGATTATCAACAATTAAAGATGGAGATATCAGGAAATTTGCAAATCCAGAAGCATAACATTTAGGTGCTCTAATGTCCAAAGAAGGTTTAGTAGTCAATGTTTGATCTTGTACTCTGCTCCCTGCATGTTAACCCTGAGTGTCTGTTTCCTCACACAGCCCTATCTAAGGGAGCACTCACCCCCTATCATGATGCCGTCTATGAGGAAATAGAGTACAAACTGGCCAGAGAGGGAACCTACAGGGCCCCCAGGAGAGGTGAGTGGAGAGAGTCTTTAGGTGTGATTGATCTCCACCCTCTGAGGAAGATCTGAGGATTTACACTTGTAGAATATCTCACTCAACTGGTCTCAGACAGTAGTTTTCTTTCTCAAGATTTGTGTTTAAGTTAGATTAAGAAAATCATCACATCACTGTCCCTGTGCTGTCTTATAAAAAAAAAGTAGGTTTTACTTTTAAACTTGTAGAGTTTTCTTTACACAAACACACACCCTTCCAGTAGAGGACACTGAGGCTGCTGTCCGACTGCAGGTATTACTGATCTGTCCTCCTGTTCACAGGGAGATTCCTCTCTGATGAGATGCCCTCTGGATATGACGATGTGGAGGACAGTGAGGGAGACCCAGTACCAGGTGAGGGGAAGTGGAGTCAGGGGGCTCAGTGTGGGAGTGGGGGGTCTTCAGTCCAGTACTCACTCTCACCTCAGATCAGGCTGACATTTAGAGAACTTATGTAGAAAATCCTGAATTATACAAATAGAACCACATGTGTTTGATACCTTATAAAGTCTGCTCTTCAGTGTTGCCTCACACTAGCCTTATCTCAGCAAATCATAGATGCTGAGCAAAACTAGACCTGGTCAATACTGGGGTAGTAAACAGGGTGCTGCTCTAATTGGTTTTGATAGAAAAGGAGACTGGGGAACAGCATGCTGTAAAAACTGCCTTTCAGGTCAGATAAATCAGCGACCCTAGAGTTCTGGCTTAACTATACACCACAAAACATTTAAAATCACACTTTACAATAACTTTGCAGCTCTATGATCAAACTAAGTCTGTGTCCGGAAGTGTAAATTCTCTCTCTCTCTCTGTGGTTCAGGAGACTCGATAACCTCTCTGAAAGAAGAGATCCCAGAGTACTATGATGATGCTGTAACTGTAGCTCAGAGCCCAGATGCCTTGTCAGGTCAGTTACTTCAGTCTAGTCACATGGGGAAACTCTGCACCAATCTCAGTGAGTCTGACTCTCTCTACTATGTCTTTGATCTCAGCTTCTGAATACGGAGTCTGTGTTATTCTGCACCAGTCACATGAATCTGACTCTCTGACTCTCTCTCTCTCTCTCTCTCTCTCTCTCTGTGATCTCTGCCCTGCACACTCAGTCTGGGCCACTGTGCTGCCAGTGTCCAGCTCCTCTTCAGTTGCACATAGTGTTCAAATCACTCTCTGTCCAAATACAACCAACCTTTCTCTGCCCTGTTGTCCTTCAACATCTTATTTTAAATTTTAAGAATTGTTTTAAATTTCTTACTGAAGTGAATAGGACTAGAAATCAGGTTCCCTGATCTCCTGTACTTGTCTGGAATTTTAGTTCCAATGTGATGTTCAGTTAATCAGTGTGTTCTGAGGAGCTCCAGCAGTCATGTGCTCTAGATAAATCAGTGCTCTGATATGCGTCACTGAATCTGTACTCTTTGTGGTTCAGGACAGCTGATGTCCCCTGTGACGGAAGAGGCCCCAGAGTACTATGATGATGCTGTAACTGTACCTCAGAGCCCAGATGCCTTGTCAGGTGAGTTATTTGAGTCCAGTCCCATAGAGAAACACTGCACCAATCCCAGAGAGTCTGATCCTGTGCACTGCACGGCACATTTGGATTATAGGGCTCACATCACTGCTCTCTGTCCAAATACATCCGTACGTCACTGCCCTGTTGTCCCTCAACATCTTAATTCAAAATCTAGGATTAGTTTTAAATGTATGACAGACATGAATAGGAGAGGAAATCAGGGTCCCTGATCTCCTGTACTTAAGAGTCTGGTGTTTTAGTCGTAACGTGATGTTTAGTTAATCAGTGTGTTCTGACGAGGTCCAGCAGTCCTGCTCTTTAGATGAGTCAGTGTTCTGATGAGTGACAGTGACACATTGCTCTGTGTGCTTCAGGAGAGCTGATGTCCTCTGTGAAAGAAGAGGGTCCAGAATACTATGATAATGCCATCACTGTGCCCCAGAGTCCAGACACTGTGTCAGGTGGGTTATAATAAATAAGATTCATCAGTACCCCTGTACCAGCCCACAGTAGCCTTTGTCATTAGAAATTAGTCTCAACCTAATTTCATATCTGCAAATAAACACTAACTGGAAATGAAGAGGCCAGTTTGTGTCAGAATGACAGAGATATTACTGACCTGCTCTTCTGTTTACAGGAAGACTCCACTCTGATAAGACACCCTCTGGATACAGTGATGTGGGGGACAGTGAGGGTTACCCCACTTCAGGTAAAGGGGGCTACAGCCAGGGGGCTCAGTGTGGGTGAGGTAGTTCAGGGATGGGAAGATAACCTCCAGTAATCCATCTCTGTTGCACTCTCATCCAAGACAGGGGGGAATCAGGCATTTTGCAGTAGCGGTAGCTTCACTCTGTCATGTCCTACAAGGATCAATAACAGCCAATAAAGGCGGAGAGACCTGAATTGTACAAAGTTAGATCACAAAGATCAGAGTGTCATTGAAACCCACCTACTGACACAGCCAGCCAATCAGATGATTTAAATTGATCAGCAGCTGATCAATGATGAGGGAGTAAGGTCTGGACAGAGCAAAGCTTTAGATTCCCCAAGACCAGGAATTCTATTCTCTGACTGCAGAGAGAATTACTAGGCTCAGAAATGACTAGGTCTTCCTCACTGTGGTTTAAGAGCATTGATACTTCATAAGTATAAGTGAATTCTACACTGAATCATCAAGTCTTCCAAAAAGATACAATTTAATTTTAAAAAATCCTATTAAACACGTTTGACTACAGTATTGTAACATCTATTCTGTATACTATAACTGTTAGTCCACTAATAGCCATTGATATCAAAGCAGATTACTTCTCAGATATGTTCTATTATGCTTATTTTTTGTTATGCAAATTATCATTATATCAATAAATTGTATATTGTTTGGTTAGAATACATGTGTGAAACTATAGATTATTATGTTTGATTAGTTCCTAGAAGGCTACAAGTACTCTCAAAATATACTGCTATAATTTCTGATTGTTACAGGAAATTAAAATCCCCATTCACTGCACTGCACTCACAACTGACAACCCACTGAAGCTAAGCAGGTGTGAGCCTGGTCAGTACCTGGATGGGAGACCTCCTGGGAAAAACTGAGGTTGCTGCTGGAAGAGGTGTTAGTGGGGCCAGCAGGGGGTGCTAACCCTGCAGCTCATGTGGGTCTTAATGCCCCAGTGTGGTGATGGGGACACTATACTGTAAACAGGTGCTGTCCTTCAGATGAGACGTAAAAACTGAGGTCCTGACTCTCTGTGGTCATTAAAAATCCCAGGGTGTTTCTTGAAAAGAGTAGGGGTGTACCCTGGCGTCCTGGCCAAATTTCCCATCGGCCTTTATCAATCATGGCCTCCTAACAATCCCCCTCTATAAATTGGCTTAATTATGCTGCTCTCCTCCCCACTGATCGCTGATGTGTGGTGAGTGTTCTGGCGCACTATGGCTGCCGTCACATCATCCAGGTGGATGCTGCACATTGGTGGTGGTGCAGGGGAGTCCCCATTGCCTGTAAAGCGCTTTGAGTGGAGTGTCCAGAAAAGCGCTATATAAATGTAAGCAATTATTATTATTATTGTGACTATGTAAGTGTTTTAAAAAATCTAGGTACACCTGGGTAATGTCATCAATTCCAATACCAATTCCAATTCCAGTACATGACTAGGGGCTGCAAAGCAAGGAGATGTTTGCTGAGATGTTGAGGTGTGAGATTCAGTGATCAAAGCAACCATAAAGTTTAGTTAAGTTCTGGGTAAATGATTGTCAATCAACCGTCCAGGAATGACAGAGCTATTTCTTGCTTCTACTACTTGTCCATATCAACTGGAAAGACCAGATTGGAGTTTAGTCTTTGACTCTCATAAAGAGAGCTTGCCTTTCTGTTGTTTTTAGAAACTTTAACTTTAAGAGTGCCTCTCCTGGCTAGTGGGAGCATCTTTAGAACAGGGAGATAGGCTCCCATTCATTTTGTAGCAATTGGGTTCACAAAAAGAGAGATTTAACTGTAGGTTGTAATGTCTTTGGTTTAGAAGGTTTGATGTATCTCTTTCTTTTATGTAGGTGTTCTGTAAAAGCTGAATACTTGGTAGCAGTTTGAGGATTTTCTGGATGGTTAGGATTTAGGTGTCTAAAACACCTTGTTAGCAAATTTGTAATTGTGTGCTGTATGTTTATGTTGTGTGTAATTTCGTGTGTTGTGTCGTTAATAACAAATATTTAACTATTGGGAATATATTTGGCAAAATCTTTACAAGTTGGGGCCTTATGATTATGACTTTCTGATTTAATTATTAATTTATCTACTCAGTCATTTCTGATATTCACCATTTTCATAATACTTATTTGTATCAGTATTATGTTAATAACTGAGTCATTTGTAAAAATATGAGTCTGTGTCTCTCTGTCAGGTGTCCCCCACTCTGGCCCTGGAGTGGACAGGGTCCTGCCCACACTGCCCTCTGAAGAAGGAGCCCCTGCCCCTGACAGGACTGACTACGATGATGTTGGGGACGAGTCTCAGGGAGAGGATGGGTGCTGTGAGACTGACAGGGCTGTCTGGGACAAGCTCCTCCTGTAGGTCTAGACACAGAAGAGCTTCACCAACAGAGTCACACAGTCTTACAACAGTTCTGAGCACTGAGACTGTCTGTGACCTGAGTCCACTTCACTCCACTGTTTCCACACTCACACTGTGACCTGAGTCCACTTCACTCCACTGTTCCACACTCACACTGTGACCTGAGTCCACTTCACTCCACTGTTTCCACACTGTCCTGCAGGTTGTGTTTTGCAAAATTGAGACTTGAACATTCCATTTCTGCTCAGCCTTTCTTTTAATACCTTTTGATGTTCCAGATATAGGAAATAAAATTGTTGATTGATGTACAGTTCTGAATATACCACTTTTGATGGGAATATTTTTAAATACGTTTTATTAAAGTTTTGCTTTGCAATAATCCTTGGTTTTGTTATGCTCATTTCTAATGTATGACGTTAAAGGTATCATTAAAAATTAAGGAGCCCTTGGTCACTCGCAATGATAAAATCAAAAGAAAGAAGAAAGTTACTTGTTTGTTTCAAATCATAAGTATCAGTAGATCCACACAAAGGACAAAAAAACAAAGTACACAAAGATAGACACAACATGATACAACCTAAATGTTATTTAAATTTCCCTACAAATCAAGAGAAATCATGGTTCCTGCAAGAAGACACTGTACAGCATCACTAATCCTAAACCTACAGAAATTGTATAGCTACAGAGAGTTACAAAAACATCTGGATTTAAATAACTGGAACACAGGAAAGTTAATACTATAAACAGGAATGACTGACAACTCATGATCATAAAGGGTCAGGCCTTTTTAAACTAACTTGCTAAAATAATATCAGAATGTTTTTGGACTGTGGTAAAAAAATATAATTAATAATTGCTTGTACTTATATAGCACTTTTCTGGACACTCCACTCAAAGCACTTTACAGGTAATGGGGACACCCCTCCACCACCACCAATGTGGAACCACAGCCATAGTGCACAAGAACACTCACCACACATCAGCTCTCAGTGAGAAGGAGAGCAGAGTAATGAAGGCAAATCATAGATGGGGATTATTAGGAGGCCATGATTGGTTAAGGCCAATGGGTAATTTGACACATCTATGTAGAACAGAGGGACAGTTAGTCCTCAGTAATATACTCTACTTTGGCCTCTACTCTTTTTGAAAGAGGTCCCATCATTTTTAATGGCCACAAAGAGTCAGGACCTCAGTTTTACATCTTACCAGAAGGACAGAGTCAGTTTACAGTATAGTGCCCCCATCACTATACTGGGGTATTAGCACCCCCTGCTGGCCCCACTAACACCTCTTCCAGCAGCAACCAGTTTTTTTTTCCCCAGCAGGTCTCTCATCCAGGTACTGGCCAAGCACACACTTTTTTAGCTTCAGTGGGCTGTTAGTTATGAGTTGCAAAGTGATATGGCTGCTGGCAAGAAACTAGACCACCTGAAGGAAACTAGTGCACACATGGGGAGAAACCACTCAGCTCTACTCAAGGACAATTTTTATCTTCCACCTACGATTTCAACATTTTCCTTGGAAGATGTCAAACCACAGAGCCTGTGCTGCGCTTCAGTGCCGGCTGTAGTGGACATCCTGTTGAATATAAAAAGCATATTGAGTTCCTCGGACATGAAATTACCAGATAAAAGCCATTCTCGTCACTTGCTCAGCGAGCAGGCTCAGCGCAAACAGAACGCAGGTGTCTCAGAGTGGTGTGTCCAAGTGGCTGTAAAAGGGCAGGCCTCCACCAGGGCCACAGCTTAGCTGGTTAAAGTACCTGTCTAGTAAACTGGTGAACCTGAATTCAAATCCTGCCAGTGTCTTTCTTTCTCTCTCGTCGTGTAGAGTTTATCATTATGGACAGCAGCAGGCGTCTGCCTTAAGTTTAATGTAAGTGTTCATTTCTGGAACAACTTGTTTTTCAAAAACTGCAGACAAGTTGCGATAGATAAAATACTAATCTCCCCTGTCAGTGCAGAAGAATTACTACCAGCTGGCAAGAAAATGAAAACTATTTTTTTGTCTTTAGCCTTAAACCTATGAATGTAGAACAAAAGATGATATAGAAGATAACCCTTAGACGTTCATCGAAAGCTCAGTAAACGATAAAGCAGAGGCTCGTGTTCTGAATTCTGATCTGATTGTCTTGCTTCAACCTTTAAATTGTACACTGTGTAGACGCGTCACTCTTCCTAACACAATTAAAGAGCCGCAGGCAAAAGTGCCAGGAGATCTCCTTATCTTTTGCCAAAACCATTTGATCTTTTAGTCCATGGTGAAATATATTGTGTTGAAAAGATGCCACAAACTGTAGACAAATGCGAGTGCTGCAGGTGAAGAGGAAAGCATTCAAAGATTTAAGAGTTTCTTATGTGGAGCGAAGATTAAGTGTCACCTTTTGCATATTTGAGGCTTCCAAATCAGCTCTCTGTAAAGACACTCAAATCCAGCCTATTAAATCTTAGAACCTGATGTTCATTATCTAAGTGAAGATAACCAATTAGAGAACTTAGATATTATTATTATTATTTTAAATGTTTTTCCACAAGGGTTTCCCTAAAACATATGGCTGTAAGAGTGATAAGAAAAGACATAGGTAATGAGAAGATTTAATTGTATTCTAATAAAAGAAATATTATGAAATTTTCCCACATACCAGCTTCACTGTGACTTTGCATGTCACATATTCTTTATTAAAATAATCTTTCATACGCGATCAATACCCACTCTGGAATGATATCGAAAAGCAATGTCCTGTGTCTAAGGAAATTCATACAGTTCAGGAGTGACATCATCACACAGGCGACATACTCTGCTGGCTGTTTTTGTTAGTGTGGGAATGCAGGTCTTTGCAATAAGAGAAAAGAAGCAGACTGCCAAGACCACACAGGAGCACACAGCCTCATCATTCTGTGTGTGATGCAAGCAAAGTGTAGTTCCTGTCTTTATAGCGCACTTGTTAGAGAGGCTAGCTGGCACCTAGAATGCTGCAGGGTCTGTTTACTGAGACTCAGTGGGTGTACAATGTCAGGACTGATCAGATCCTCAATCAAACTGTCACCGATGTTGGAAGGGATGGACCATGGAGAGGCTGGAGAGCGGAAAAAGACCCATATGCGTAGCGGTGGAACGGGGGATTAGCCCGGGCTCAGCAGCTCAGGAGTCGTATAGAAACCGCTGCCCTCAGGCAGCAGACATGGGGCGACCTGGTGCTAGGCGGGTCTCAGGACATCGAATGTCACTGCTGAGTGAAGGAGAACGAGAGACCCGGAAATATATAGCAATAGAGAGAGATATACCGGAAGGACAGCAAAGCACAAGAAACTAGGGAAAGGACAGAGTAGGAGTGCCCTCTGGCTGCAGAAGGTGTGACACAAACTCAATAATGAAGAAGCAGAAGTTCACCTATCAGAACTCTGTACACAAGATGACAGCACAATATTAGAATCACCGTTTTCTTGACTGATTCAAACTCGTTCTCAGGGGACCTTGCTCACCAAACAGAGGAAGAGCACCACAGAAAGTATCCAACTCAAGAAGCAAGCTCGTTGTTGGCTCTTGTTCTTCATGCAAGGAGTTGTATTTTTCTCTCATTAATCATTATTAACCAGGAACAGCTAGAACAGCTGGTCACATTCGTGATTATGTCACTTCTGCACTTCAGAAGCGTCGGAATAAGAGGGACTTGAGGAAAAGAAGAGTCCAGTTTGAGATTTGGGCTAAAAAATGAAAGCAGCATGTTAGACATGGGCGCTACAGAAAGGAACAAATGACACAGTAAAACAAAATGCTAAAATGTGGCATTAAACCAGGTAAACTTAATATCTTCAATTTAACACTTTCCCAACTGAGCTATTTCAGCTCTATGGAGAGTATCTCCTCCAGGATCTCAGACTCCTGCAGTAGTCTTCCACTGTTCCACCATGAGTGCACAAAGAGGAGTGGTGGAGTGTTACTGCAATATCATTCAGAGGAGATGTGATCCAGCTCAGCTCTCTGAGGTCTGTCAGATACATCTTCCTCACATGGATTTCAGCTCGGCATCTTCCGAGTGAAGTCCTGTGATGCATCCGTCTTTGGGCTCAGAAGTGCACCACATCATCCTCGCTGTGCCTGCTGGGTGATGAGTAATGTAGGGACAGCTTCTTCAGGCTGAAGGAGGGATTTGCATTTTGGCAGCAGGACCTACTTGAACAGCAACTTTAGGGACCTGCTCTTATCAGGTTGCTTTGAAAAGCATCAGAAGGAAGTTTTTCTAAGTCTCGCAGTTCAACTCTCCATTCAGACACTGAAATGGTTTGTCAGCTACTCGGTTATCTTTTCAGCTTTGACATGAAATCACAGCACTCTGAAACAGTGTGGGCCAGGAAATAATTAACCTCTGTCTTGGCAAAACAGATCTCCAAATGACTAAGTAAGATCTTGCCACGGTATGAGGTCAGTCTGTTTGCTTTACTCAATTTTAAAGTGATTCCCCAAAAAGAAGCTCGTGATCAAGGTAGGAAGTACTTTTTGAATGCAGTGAAAAACTGACTGACCACACGGTGTATCCTGAGGCTTCTTTACACAAAAGCAACACCAATACAAATGAAGAAAGTCTGCAAACACTTTCTCTCTTCTGCTCTTCTTTTATTACCGGATAAATTTATTGAAATTAAGAAATTATAAGGAAAAAAAAGTCGCATTCAAACTTCTTGTCACTCTGAGCAAATGTATTGCCTATTTTTACATCGTTTTATACACCACCTCACATAGAACAAAAGCACTGCTTAAGAGTGTCCTGAGCCGATGGACAATTGTGCAATATTTACCGGCCTGTAAACATTGCAGGAGAATGTAAAAGAACGAAAAAGCTGTAACCAAAAGAATAACAACAACAAACAGATCGCTTTGTTATGTAATGTCCTTTCGAGACGAGCAATGTCACGCACAAAGGCAAATGTTTGACTTCGTTAGAACCTGGACAAATATTTTTTATTGGGACTGTGAAAAAAATTTAACAAGTTATTCCGACGCCGGTGAGAGGGAATAAAAGAGCCGACTCTTTATGAGACAAAAACAACACATTGTCATACCCAATGTTAATTAAAACAACCGCACAGTGGTTTACTGTACATTTGAATGATTAAATGCATTTTTTAGTGGGCGTTTTTCTCTACATATTTTATCTACTGTACATCTCTACATCCCATCATATCACATCTTTAATAGAGAAAAGGGATTACAAAACACTTAAACAGCAAGTGTGTTAGTGGTTTAGTGAGTAATTTCAATTACATGAAGCTTTATGATTTCAATGAGATCAAGCTTCAGCTAGAGCGCCATGGCTGTGTTTTCAGCTACGGAAACGTCCTGTTGACTTTAAGTCAGTCTTTGTGTTGCTTTCTCTGCTCGACGGAGCTATATTAATGCAGGCACACATGCTTCCACGGCAAGTTATTTTATTGCTGCTCATAAACAAACATACTGCAGACACCTCTAATACTTTCACTGCTTGTGGGCCAAGTGTTCCTGCTGTACTGAACTTCACAAGGATGGAATTCACACCCACGCCTGCAGAGCACAATGGATTAGTAGTCCATCGCCGTAAACACTCCACCACCTCGTCGCAGAAGTTAGCCTCCTGACATGAGTTAGCGCTCGAGATGGTCGTCTTTCCTCTACTCAAGGATCATTTTCCTCTTCCACCTGCGATTTCACCATTTTCCTTGAAGATTTCAAACATAAAAATCATATTGAGCTCCTTGGACTAGAAATTACCAGATAAAAGCCATTTCTCATCACTTGCTCGGCGAGCAGGCTCAGCGCACACAGAACGCAGATGTCTCAGAGTGGTGTGTCCAAGCGGCTGTAAAAATATAGGGCTCTGCCAGCCCTGTGTTAACGTGCGTGTCTAGCAAATGAGAGATTCTGTGCTCAAATCACCACAGTGCTTTTCTTCCTCTCTTGCCATGCAGAGTTGGTCGTTGTGGACAGCAACAGGTGTCTGCCTTAAGTTTAATGGAAGTGTTAATTTCTGGAACAACTTGTTTTTTTAAAAAATCCACACATATTGCAATAGATTAAGTACTAATCTTCCCTGTCGGTGCAGAAGAATTAGTGCCAGCTGGCAAGAAAATGACAACGATTTTTTTTGTCTTTAGTCTAAAACCTGTGAATGTAGAACAAAAGATGACGTGTGTCAGTTTTTATGGCACCATGAGCGTGTCCTTCGGTCAACCACAAAGTCGGTAATTCAAACACACCCCGAATTAGCTTTGACCTAAATGCTATCTCCTCTAAATGTGAGTGGGGCTTCTTTCCACATCGTGATATATGCAGAGAATACAAGCTTTTGGCACGAGTGAATATAAATGTAAACATAAAAAATATTAAATATATTGCAATTTTTTTGTATTTAAAAAAATATTTTACCTGGGGATCCTCAAATCAGGAGTGTAGAAAAGAGCACCGCTAAACACCATCGGGAGTGCAGAACATGTGATAAAAGTATTCTTTAAACAAAAAGTGAAGATAGTGAATTTGTCTTTCACTTAGACTTTCATCGAAAGCTCAGTAAACGATAAAGCGGAGGCTCGTGTTATGAATTCTCCTCGCATCTGATTGTCTTCCTTCGACCTTTAAATTGTACACTGTGTAGACGCGTCACTCTTCCTAACACAATTAAAGAGCCGCAGGCTAAAGTGCCTGTCGGGAGTTTAGTTCAGTGGTAGAGCACTTGTGTCGCGTGTATAAGGCTTTGTTTTCTATTGCCACTCTGGATTTCTTTTTAAACGCGATGTGTTATCTGTGATTATCTTTCGTGTGATTTCCCCCGTGTGTGAGTTTCAGTGCGACACATAAAACCGTTTGTCTGTTTTAAAGAGATGCTATTTTTAAAACAGACCAAAATGAAAGACCTAGTAGCTAAATACAAGTAGAAAACACGTGAATCTAATTCAGAAAATTTGGACTGGAACGATGTACAGAATTACTAATAGCGGCGCAAAGCTCACAGTGGTGGGGTTAGGGTAGCAGGGCCAGTGGCGCAATGGATGAAGCATCCGATTTCGGATCGGAAAATTGTAGGTTCAACTGGTACCTAGCTCGTAAAGTTTTTAAACCACACTTCTCAGCGTCGTTTACGCAACCTTTCAATCGACTGGATGAGTCTCCCATTACGTCTCCATTTCTTTCCGCACATTCTGCTTGTTTCACCGCCGATATTGTTGGACTACAGCCACAGAATCGAGAAGAGATAAGATTCCGATAAACTGTCTTAAATAATCACGTTGTAAAAGGTGACAAAGTTTTTTTTTACTTTAACATCACCTTACATTTGCCTGTTCAGTTCAAGATATTTTCTGTACCCGCAAATTCCACCATTTTTCTGCTGTCTCCTGAGAAATGTGTCAAATCACAATAAGTAATACAATCTATTCAGTTAACACCCAGACGTGACTGAACACATTTAAGACTTACACCCCCTTTAAATATGTATTTCCTTCATTTCAGTTTTCTTCCCTCCCCAGGATACCTGCAAATACACTATTGCATATTAAAGGCTGTACATGCATTACCTGTAATACACTAAAGGACAGAAGGACACCCTGACTGATTGTGCCAGAGAAAGTGACACACATTGTGTTTTTTCTACATTCTACATTCACAGGTTTTTGGCTAAAGACAAAAAAAATCATTATCATTTTCTTGCCAGCTGTCAGTAATTCTGCATTTTATCTTTTTATGGATTTCTTGAATAACAAGTTGTGCCAAAAACGAAATGAACACCTCCATTAAACTTAATGCAGAAGAATGGTGCTATTTATAAAGATAAACTATACAGCAGAACAGGCACCACTGGGATTTGAACGCAGGATCTCCTGTCTACCCAGCAGGTACTTTAACCAAATGAGCCACAACACCACAAGAGTAGTGTTTTTTTACGGCCACTTGGACACACCGCTCTGATACATCTGCGTTCGGTGTTCGTTCTGCCTGCTTGCCAAACAAGTTGAGGAAGGATGGGAAATGGCTTTTATCTGGCAATTTCATGACCAAGGTGCTCAATATGCTTTTCATGATCTACAGGGTGTCCACTACAGCCGGCACTGAAGTGCAACACAGGCTTGGTGGCTTGAAAAAAAAAGCAATATCTCATCACCTGCTCAGCAAGCAGGCTCAGCACACACAGAGCGCAGGTGTCTCAGAGCGGTGTGTCCAAGTGGCTGTAAAAAGATAGGGCTCTGCTGGCCCTGTGTTAACGCGTGTGTCTAGCAAATGCAGAGTTTGTCGTTATGGACAGCAACAGGTGTCTGCCTTAAGTTTAATGGAAGTGTTCATTTCTGGAACAACTTGTTTTTTTAAAAAATCCACACATATATTGCAATAGATTAAATACAAATCTTCCCTGTCGGTGCAGAAGAATTAGTGCCAGCTGGCAAGAAAATGACAACGATTTTTTTTTGTCTTTAGTCTAAAACCTGTGAATGTAGAACAAAAGATGACGTGTGTCAGTTTTTATGGCACCATGAGCGTGTCCTTCGGTCAACCACAACGTCGGTAATTCAAACACACCCAGAGACACACTTCGAATTAGCTTTGACCTAAATACTATCTCCTCTAAATGTGAGTGGGCTTCCTTCCACATCGTGATATATGCAGAGAATACAAGCTTTTGGCACGAGTGAATATAAATGTAAACATAAAAAATCTTAAATATATTGCAATTTTGTTGTATTTAAAAAAATATTTTAGCTGGGGATCCTCAAATCAGGAGTGTAGAAAAGAGCACCGTTAAACATCGTCGTGAGTGCAGAACATGTGATAAAAGTGTGAAAATAGTGAATTTGTCTTTCACTCATATTATAAATATATACTTATAAATTATAAAGCAGAGGCTCGTGTTCTGAATTCTCCTCACATCTGATTGTCTTGCTTTGACCTTTAAATTGTACACTGTGTAGACACTTCACTCAATACCTAACAGACTACAATCCCACTAGATAAGGTGTTTAGGATGACCTATACATAGCAGCATCTAAACTGGACAGTTGCTTTCAGTAGCTAAAGACCTGCCCAGACTGACGTTGCACAAACACAGGGTGAAACAGGGTTTCGGCATGTTTTCCGTCTACGCCTGGGGGGGAAGGGACAGTAAAATAGCAAGGAAAATACAAGGGAAGAAAGTTAAAAAACAGTGCTCACTGCAAAACAAAAAGAACATTAAAAGCATATCTGGGGAACAACA
Source organism: Atractosteus spatula (assembly GCF_055471065.1). Lineage (NCBI taxonomy): Eukaryota > Metazoa > Chordata > Actinopteri > Semionotiformes > Lepisosteidae > Atractosteus > Atractosteus spatula. The sequence goes on along the minus strand of NC_142715.1, from coordinate 18,340,871 downwards.
AAAACACAGAATCTAACTGCTATAGCTTTTTCAAGTTTTCGGTACTCCATCCTGCTCCTCTCGTCTAAGAAGATATCTCTCATCTACCTGTGTACAGGCCAGCTGAGGGTCCACAGCTGATGGTAATTTAAGTAAGTAGCTGTGTCAGCATGCGTGGGCTGCAAAGGAACGAGTAAAGGTTTATTCCATCCTGAATAACGTTTCGGCAGTGGAGCCTTCTTTGGGTGTGGTACAGAGTAAAACTTTACTTGTTTCATTTATGTTAATTTAGACCTGATCTCCAGCAAATACCTAAGAGCACCTAAACTCAAGAGTTGCTTTCAGTAGCTAAAGACACCGGCCACACTGGTCTAGGTGAGGCTCAAATTCACAACCTCGGCATGACTCCGCTGTGCACTGCTATATAAGTACCACATGCTGACCGATTGCACCACTGGAGCTGCATGGTTTACATTCCTGTACATTGTACAAGTTGCACAAACACAGGGTGAAACGTGGTTTCGGCATGTTTTCCGTCTCCGTGTGGGGGGAAAAGGACAGTAAAAGAGCAAGGAAAATACAAGGGAAGAAAATGAAAAAAATAGTGCTCACTGCAAAGGAGGGAGGAGGTCCCAGGTATTTTTGCCTTCATTCGTGGAAGTAGTGAAAGCAGACGTCCCTATTCTGCTGTGACCCGGATTAAAACCGGGGTTGTTGTGGCCACAATGCAAAGGTTTGGTCATTAGACACATGTCAGGTGTTGTTCTGTTCTTGCTAATTGTTTCCTGCCCGTCACAGGACAGAGCTCAGAGGGCGCAGCTGGGTGGCTTTCCTTCTGAGTGACGTTCCTGCAACACTCTCCCGCTCCTCTTGGTGCGCTCATGCCGCAACACAGGAGGGCTGGAGCAGGTGGCTGAGTACTGTGCGCACAGCTGAAAAGCTCAGTTGGGAGAGCGTTAGACTGAAGATCTAAAGGTCCCTGGTTTGATCCTGTGTGTGGGCATTTTGTTTCATCGTGCCCTTTGTTCCTCTCTCCAGCGCCCCCTTGCCTAAAGTGACGCTTCCCTTTCTCAGCCTGAAATGCAAGCGAGACACCAGCAGCAGCCCCTGCAGGTTTCTGTAGTGTAGCAGTTATCACGTTCGCCTAACACGCAAAAGGTCCCTGGTTTTGGACCGAGCGGAAACAGCCTCTTTTTGCGGCCTCCTGTACTTCACAGAGATCTTGAGCCACCGGCCATTTGTTCCCAATGTATTTCTGGTGCCTTCATGCACTCTTGTACCAAACGCTAGTTACTTCTGTACGCGGAGCCGATCATTTGCAATTGGGCTGTGCCAACAGACCAAGACGAGCTATTTCGGCTTAAAAGCAGCTCAGCACCTGCAAGAAAAACAGAAAGATTAGCATCCAGTTGGGGCCTCTTAGTGAGACCAAGATCTCATCAAGAATCGACTCCAGCAACAGGGCTGGGTGCATTGTTCCATACTCCGACTACTGGTGTAACTGGCTTCCCCTGCATGGGCGGATGTGAAGAAAATCCTTAGTAAGTCATTTAAGAAAACCGAGAAGAGGTCAGAGTGGCCTCTGTCGTTCATCAACGATTCAGTCAGGCAGTACCCCTCTGTAAAGCGCCGTTCGTTCACAGCGATGGGCTTTTTTTTGCCTTCATTCGTGCAAGTAGTAAAAGCTGACACCCCTATTCTGCCGTGACCCAGATTCGAACCAGGGTTGTTGCAGCCACAACACAAAGTACTGACCACTATATGATCACGGTGAGTTACCAAGACACACGTGGCAAGGCAGAAAAAGCTGTGCTCTCTTCGTGTGACATAATTCGGAAAAGTCCTGACGTTGCATTTCAACTGAGCCCCAGTATACATCGACCCTTCGACACTCTGAGTGACAACTCTCTTGCGTGTTTTCTCATATTTATATAGTTTGCTTGCATGATGCCCAGAACAGCGGGGTTGTGCGCTCCCATATGGTCTAGCGGTTAGGATTCCTGGTTTTCACCCAGGTGGCCCAGGCTCGAGTCTTGGTATGGGAATGTCTCAGTTTTGCCTCCTGCTTTCCAAAAGATCAGCACCGTATACAAAGGAGCCGCATTAAAACCACTCGAACACATGCAAAACGTGCGAGAAGAGGGGGCGCTTGTTTCCAACCGAGGACCTCTCGCGTGTGAGATGAACTGATCATCGCTGCAGCTCGGAAACCTGCAGGAGTCGGGAGGGGTACTCTGGTAGACAGTGCTGACCTTCGGCAATAGGATTTATACTCTCCAAGATGATATTTGCACTTTCTGGAGAGGAGATTTTCTCCACTTCAGTAGCCCAATTTTGTCGATTGCGTGGAGAGGGCTGTAGAATGTGGCGCCGCCTTTCCTGCTCCGTCCATGACGGTCCATCAGCGCACTCCAATAAAGGCACTGGAAGCAGCTGAATCGCATTGGCGAAATTCAGCACTGGGCCGCTGGGCACAGTTTCCCACTGTTTCCGTAGTGTAGTGGTATCACGTTCACCTCACACGCAAAAAGTCCCCAGTTCGAAACTGGGTGGGAACGGACCAGCTTCTTTGTCACCACGCACACTGTTTGGGGATTCGCTTAGCGCTGTGATTGAACAGACCCACTCACCTCTTAGTGTGACGGGATCTGCACAGTGCATGTCGCAGCGCTTCCTGCTTTCACTTCAATGCGCGTCCCGTGTGACAGGTGGGGATACTCGCCACTATACTAACAAGAAAGACATCGCTCTCTCTGACTCCCGGCATCGTGTCCTGACCCACCGCGCTGGAAGCCGACGCGTGCTGTGATTCCTGTACGGAGCAGAAATGACAACCGAGGAGCCGAGAGATCATTTCAGCATTTCGCGTCTGAACGGAAAACACAAACGACCAACTCGGAATGACTTGCTTTTGACGCTTTTCAAAGCTTTCTTTGTGCACGACGACTGTGCCGCTTGCAGATACAAATGGGTTGTACAACTTTGAACAAGCAAATGGAAGAGGGCTAAGCCCCCTCTCTTTTAGCCCATGTTCGATCTGTCTCCCAGAATCATCAGGGCATACACACACCAGTACGGTTAAAGTGCTCTGCTTCATTTCTAAAGGCAACTCAACATTCACTCCTACCCCGAAAAAAGAAAAGACAGCATCCGCAGCAACAACAGCTCAAGTCTCTGCACAGGAGCTAAGCTGCCCCCATCTCCTCTGCTCTGCGGCTCCTGTGGAGTGGAGTCCTGCCTGGAGCCATGTCGCAGGTGGCTGCTCCCCTCACTCTGTCTGTGCGTTGTGTCCAAGAGCTCCTGGGAGGAAGAGAGAGCCCTCCCACTCGGGGGCTTTTCCACGGTCTGTGTGTGGAGGGGCAGGTGTGTCCAGTAGCTTATCGAGCAGAAGCCTGGGGCGGCGGAGAGCTGTGATCATGCAGATCTTGAGGTGTCACCTCTTTGTCTGCTTTCCCGCCCCCCCCTCCGCCCAAGGTCTGGTCCAAAGCGGACTGGCAACCCCTCACACCTGCACGTGTCACAACCTAAGGTGTGGTCATGAGACACCCATGGGGTGCTGTTCTGTTCTTGCTAATTGTTTCCTGCCCATCGCAGGCAGGAGTCCATGCAAAGAAGATGCGCTGGACAGAGCTCAAAGGGCGCAGCTGGGTGGCTTTCCTTCTGAGTGACATTCCTGCAACACTCTCCCGCTCCTCTTGGTGCGCTCATGCCGCAACACAGGAAGGCTGGAGCAGGTGGCTGTGTACTGTGCGCACAGCCGAAGTAGGTCACTTGGGAGAGCGTTAGACTGAAGATCTAGAGGTCCCTGGTTCGTGTGCTGGCCAAGTGGGAAGTCGTTGGTTTTGTAAACTGAAGACCATGGGTTTGAGCCCTCTCTGTGTTTTCTTCATTCATCGTCCTGTTCCTTATCTAGGTCTTCAAGTACCTTGCAAAACGTCTGTTACTGTTACTCTTTTTCAAAGTGGAAGCGCATAGTTGCCTGTTAAAGCCTTCTTTCACAAATAAATACAGAATAATACAGAGAAGACATTTTACAGTCATATATAAACCAGCAACAGTATCAATGCACACATTCAGAAGAGATTACAATGCCAATAGAAAAACGCACTTGCTCCAGCAAATTACATCACGTATCATGTTTGATTTTCATTTCAAGCTTTGTGATAGTAAGAGTGTGTTGTGTCGCGCACTGCCTGTTTGGGGTTTACGACGATGTCGTGCTTTGGGTTGGGGGTTACCTTTTAACGGTACTCATGTGCCTTGGCGGGTTTTTGCCATTCTGTGTTAGTTACGAGTTATGCACCATAAAGGGCAGACATCCCTGAACTCTGTCCGCCTCAGTCCCTGGTCTTTCGCGGTGTAACATTGGTGACAAGGATGGAGCTCACTGTCACCACCTTCCCCATTCCTCTCTTTAACCTGGCGAGCCTACAGTGCCCTGGAGTCGCTGGCTGGACTCTCTTGAGACTTAATGGGCTGCACTTGACCTCAGAAACATGCTGGATGCCTGGAAAAAAGCAAAAAGCGATACCCGTACGCTGCCTAGGGACCAAGGGACAGCGCATTTTACACACTCTTGGCCCGGCTGCAACATATGCTGAAACCGTGGAGCTTCTGAAAGCGCCCTTTCTCTCCACTTCCTCTCCACCCTGACAGCCGGAACTTGACAGCTTGTCGTCACACACATCAGTGTCTTCCGCTACACAAGGTTGCCCTTTGAATTGAGCTCTGCCGCCAGCTGTTTCTAGAAAGTGATGTCCACTATCTTCACCAGAATCCCTAGGTTGTTCATCTACCTCGATAAGATTGTGGTTGATGGCCCAACCCTTGCCAGCCATGATGAGTGCCTACACAGGGTGTTCAAGGTGCTTGACCACCACCACCCCTCACCCTAAAGGGAGAGAAACGTGTGTTGCCGCTGATGCCAGCAAGTTTGTGGTTTTTCACGTTACAGCTGCAGGTCTCACCCACTGCAGTTCAACATCGAGGCCATTCAGTTCATCCCAGAGCCTACCACACCAGCGCAGGTCACCTCCTTCCTTGGGATGACTGCCTACTATCTTCAGTTTCTGACACACTACTCAGCCACTACAGCCCTGCTGCATCAGCTACTGCAGAAGGGAGCCCCTTGGGTTTGGACTCCTGCCTGCTCTGAAGCAGTCTGTCACTTGAAGGCTCAGCTTACCTCACCGCCTGTCCTGGCACACTTTGACCTCTCCAGCCCCACCTTCGTCACCTGCGATGCCTCCAGCACTGCTGTGGGAGCTGTACTGGCCCGACTTCACAACAGGGCAGAGCAACCTATAGCCTTTGCATCCCAGGCTCTCAGTCCTATGATACAGAAGTACTCTGTGGGGGAACAAGAGGCCCTGGCCTGCATCCGGGCATGTGACAGGTGGCACATGCATTTGTATGGTCATTTATTCAAGCATTCATGCATTCATGCTACGGATGGCCCATCAGGCACTCACCGCACTGCTCGCCACTTTAGAAACAGGGCATCGACCACTCAGACTTCAACGCTGGTCCGAGAGGCTCCAGCAATACAATTTTACACTCAAGCGGACTTCAGGACATAAAATACTGTAGTTGCAGATCTACTGTCCTGCTCCTTTCCTAACCTGCCTGGAGGCCCTCATTCAGACACACTCGAGCCCGACCTCATCTAAATGCTCCACACTCCACTTCAGGCCATAGTCTCTCTCCAGGAGCTACAGAAAGCCTCAGAACCCAGTGCTCTCCCAGCTCCACACCTTTATACGCTTGGGGTGGCCCTCCAAGGCCCCTGCCGAACTGGGCCCCTTCTATCTCATCAAAGATGAGCTCTCTTGCTGGAACAACTCCTATGTTGCCCAGGGGACTTGTACGGTTGTTCCAGCTAGTCTCCAAGCACGTGTCCTGCAGATAGCACATGAAAGCCACCTGGGCATTGTTAACATCAAGCAACAGTGCTGGGATCTGGTGTGGTGGCCAGAAATCAACCGGGACATAGAGGCACTGGTCAGAAACTGCGAGGCCTGCCTCCTTAGTGGGAAAACAGGAGGGCCTCCTCTGCCACCTCTTCAGCCCCTGGCCGGCCAAGTCCTAGTATCACATCCAGCTGGACATCTGTGGGGAGCTACATGGTGTCCTGCCCCATCAGCACTTCCTCATAGCGGCTTATGACCTCCATTCAAAATGCCCAGAAGTAGCCTCCACACGATCGATCACAACTCAGGCAATCACGGGATTCCTGGAAGCCCTCTTTGCCTGCAGGGGTTACCAACCATCATCACCACCGACAACAGGCAGCAATTTGTGTCTTTCTTGGCAGACAGAGGCATTTGACACATTTGCACTGCTTTCTACAACCCAAAGGTGAAGGGGGGTGTGGAACGACTGAACCGGACCCTCAAAAATGGGATAAGAGCCCACCTGTCCCAGGGCTGTCCTCAGCTGTGCTCCTCCACACTCTTTTTCACTACAGCACGCCTCAATTGGCAGCTCAACAGCCTTCCTCATGCTCGGTCGTGAGTCAACAAATGCCCCTGGACAGGCTCTGGGCATACTTCAACCTCTCGTAAAGCAGGGTGGCCGAACGCCAGAGTCACATGAAAAGGTGGTATGACAGGTCACACAGGGAGAAGCCACCAATCCAGGATTGGGTCCGGATACGACGACCTCATCTGTCACGCCCTCTGTAGCCAGAGGACGCTCCTACTCTGTCCTGTCCCTTGTTTCCTGTGCTTTGCTGTCCTTCTGGTGTCTCTCCCTCTGGGGCTATATACTTCCTGGTCACTCATTCCTCTTCGCTCAGCAATGACATTCGGATGTCCTGAGACCCGCCTAGCACCAGGTCGCCCCACATCCGCTGCCTGAGGGCATGGGGTTCTATACGACTCCTGAACTGCTGAGACCAGGCTAACTCAACGTTCCGCCGCCTCGCATAGGGGCTTTTTCTGCTCTCCTGCTATTCCATGGTTCGTCCCTTTTCAGACATCCATGACATCATCAGGAGCACAAGCTCCAGTCTTTTTGGTCTTTTCCTTCACAGGTTACAGAGCCGCCACCTTCCACCTATCAGATGGGTCACGATGGCACGCCAGCCGCCCCTGTAGAGTGACACTGCCCACACACCCTGCCCCTGCTGGACACCCAGGTGAAGTTGACTTGTCCGACTTGCGGGGGAGCAGCCCACAGCCCACCTGCAGGCAAATTACGGCCTGTGGGCCGGATCCGTGGCATGTGGAAAATTGGACAGGTCAAGGGATGCATCGACCCACAGAGTATGGCAATCCCTGCTTTACTGATTTGATCCACCAGTTCAAGTGGGTCCATCATACTGTGAGGGAACTTGTGCCAAAATGAGACGATCGAAGAAGCAGAAATGTCAGGGAGAGTTCTTTCAGGACCCTATGCAGATGACACAATCTGGGGTAAAGTACAGGGAAAAGCATGCAGGATATGGGGATGAGAACAGGGAGGGTGTGTCCATGGAAGGCTGGTGGTGGGGGGAGGTGAGGCCGAGGCAAACGATCCAGGGATGAGTCAAACGGGAAATCCAAAAATGGTGCAAAAAGTGAAAGGCCAGGCGATCCATCTGAGACAGACGATTAAAATCCAGAACCAGTTCGGGACCGGCAGGGGGAACAGGAATGGGAACAGAAACTAAAACCATAATGGAGCCAGGTGCATCCAGGCCCCGGGCTCGCACGATGCGAGAATCAATGCACTGAGTGGGCATCTGGCTTTTAAGGGGGTCTGGAAGGAAACTGAAACAGGGGGCACGTGCACAAAATCAAGTCTGAAGTGAAAGAACTGGAGCGCCCTTAAGGGGGAGGGACTACAATCATGACAGCACACACATGAATATTAATACACGACAATACATTTATTAATACATAAAATGTGCATATTGTGATTATCGAGGTTAGCCTTTATTTGGTCATGGGGGCCTCGGTACTGTATGCTAATTCTAAAGACAGTTTCACCCGTTTTCTGATTGCTAGGTTCTGTACCAGTGCAGACATGTCAAACAGTGAATGGCTGTACCTCTATTTTATCCGTGCTCAATGAATGAAATCAGTAATAAATGAATATATGTATAGTTATACAAAAAACAAGTGGTTTATCGACTCATCTTCATTTGCAGATTTAGAGGCAGCTTCGATATTCGTTTTACAAATGGGTTTTGTTTTTTATATGGGTCACACATGCCATAGCAACAAAACATCTCTAGAGATGAGGCTATAGATCACCTTTCCATCCTCCAGGTTTTCCTCCCAAAGCCTACAGCACCAACGGCGACCCCTGCTGGCCGAGAGAGCAAAAGCTTGCAGCACCTGGTATTCCCAGGCGGTCTCCCATCCAAGTACTACCCAGGCCTGACCCTGCTTAGCTTGCGAGATGAGACAGGAACAGGCCCGTTCAGGGTGGTGTGGCCGCAAGCGAAAGCCATGGCGCCTGACTCGCTACTTGAAGCTGTGTGTGGCTGGGGCTCCGTGTCCCCCGAGCGGGACAGAAGGATCATTCGTGTGCAACTCTTTGGAAAGGAGCTTCTTTCCAAATCGCATTGCGTACCTGGATGTTGGCGAATGTGCTCCCTTGTGTTGGCTTGTCCCGCACTGGAGGAGAACAAACAAACTGCTCGGAAGAGCACAAGGCAAGTCTTAACAAGACAAAAACCTCCAGTGCACAGCACTCAAAACATTTCTGGGCTGTCGTGTGTTTTTTTCAGCACATAAAGCGCACCAGTCCAACACGTCGGCCGGGCGCGCAGCGCTTCCGCCCTCTTGTGGCCTTGCGGCGTCAGAGCAAGAGGCTCCTTCTCGCTGCCTTTCTGCTGTGTTGCAGAGCCCCGAGAGGGAACCTGGAGCGCACACTTTGTGGGGGGCTGGGGACCGTGTTCGCGCTCTGCCCCCGGTCTCTTGCGCGAGTACTAAATCTCACGGCGCCAGCCAGCGGCTAGGAGACAAGTACAATATCGCGGGACAGGGGGGCCTCGTCATTGATTGTTACATATGAGACGGGGATTAGGAGGAGACCCCGACTGATTGGTAAAGGGGAACACTAACACCAGAGTGACACCCCCAGCGTCTCTTTTTGAGAGACGCCCTGGGATTTCTTAATGGCCAAGGAGGGTCGGGACCTCGGTTTTATGCCTCCCCCGAAGGACAGCGCCTGTTTGTGCAGCAGAGTGTCGCCATCAGGATGCTGGGGCATAAGAAAGCCACACAGACTGCAGGGTGAGCGCTCCCTAATGGTCCCAGTCACACCTCTTGCAGGAGCAGCAGCAACCTGAGCTTTTCCGGGGGGAATCTCCCATCCGGGTGCCGGCTAGGCTCACACCTGCTGGGCTGCCGTGGGTGAGCCCAGTCGAGAGTCGCAGGGTGAGATCTAGTCACCGGGGAGAAATGATACAAGCGAAGGATTACTCGGCTCCCAGCACTTGAAAAGACCGACAAATGACTCGTTCCCGCCGGAGCTGAATGTACCTGCATGTGTCGTGTCGTCTACTTCCCCCGCCCCGCTGTGTTTGCTGTATTGTCTTTGAAGCCGGCTCCCGAGACGAGACGGGCTGTTCCTGTGCCCCAATTAACACTTTACAGGTGCCATTCCCCGGCATTGTGGCCATTGTCGGTGGTCACACGCGATAAGATAAGGCGGAGGAGAGCGGGGCATGCCCAGCGCCAGACATTCAAGGAGGGGGCTGTGCGAGGTGAGGTGAGGTGCAAAACGCCAGAGCCCCGACGCTGCTAATGCGGAGCACTTGTTGAACTGGCATTGAAAGGACGTGTGCGCACGGAGCGAGCCTTCCCTGCGGCGGAGCGTGGAAACTTTCTCCCCGCGCTGCAGGAGTTGTACAGCTCATATTTACCTGGCAGGGGAGATACCTTGATCAAGAAGGAGGTTCACCCAGGGGAGATACCTTGATCAGCCTTTAGGTGGAGTAGTTGGATTGTTTTTCTTGTTTTGTGGAAGCAGTGTTTGTTTTGCAGTTTACGAAATGGCAACTTTTGGATCCCGCAAGAATGCTGTGCGTTTTGAGCTTTTGGATGACCTCTTCATGGATTGTATGCAGTTCAGCAGAAAAGTGTTGCAGAAGGAACTTGGCTTTGAACCTCGGCACTTGGATTTCATCTTTGGTCTCCCAGGTCAGAAAGCATTTGAGGTTGTTTTTGCTACAGATGCAGCCATTCAAAGTGTGCGTCACAGACACGTACCGCAGGTGACGTCGCTCAGTATGACGCAAGATGACGCGTGGCACCGCAGTAAGTGATTGGTTGACCGACAGGGGCACTCGTGGTCCGTTGGTCTGTCGTAGAAAGACTTACAGTAAAAACGTCTTTGCTGTGCCCGTTGTAGATATTGAATTTACCAATGAAGGGAAATCTTAGTAGCTGAGCATAAAAAGAATAGGAGCATACTGTAACGCGTGTGAAGGCCATAAACGATATTAATTTTGGAACATAAACATACAGTATATAGCTGGTCTTGGTACTTTAAAGAAAAAAATACACACCAGTATTCCATTTCTCCCTAAACATTTTAAGCTTTGAAGTCTTTAACTAACGTGATACCGGAGTCAACAAGCATACTTTTAGAATTTGATTAAAAGGGAATATAATAGGAATCGCGTATCTAAGGAATTTAATAATGGTATTCGTGTGCTGCGACAGGGCTGTGTAGGGCTGTTTCGCCTGCCTGTTCATGCGAGCTGTGTTGTAGCCGACTGGTCTAGGTGCGTGCCTAGCAACTGGTAGGTTGTGTGTTCAAATCCAGCTGGTACCGGACTTTTCTTTTAACAAACATTTCTTCGAAAAAATAGAATAGCGATATTATGGACAATCAATTGACTTTTATATTTCAAAATATCGCAACATGATCGATATTTGCGATATTTTGAACATATCTTCCCTTCTGACAGCGGTTCCTCCTTCTATTGTGTGTGTGTGTGCAACAGAGTAAATTTTTATAGAGAAATGGAGGCTGGACAGTATGCGTTACAATATAAACATTTATATTGATTTAAATCGTGTTCTGATTTAAATCGCAAACGCGTGTTTAATTATGTGTTTTTTAATCATAATCAGGCTAATGCATTTCTACATTTTCTGTATGAACCAGCTTAGAGGTTCATACAGAAAGACAGCTTGTGTTTAAATTGAGTGTAAGGTAATTTATGCTTCTAAAGTCATGGTCAGCATTTATTATCGTACTGTGCTGTAAACTTTTTCTGTGCCTAGTCACATTATTTTATAGCGTTTTTATTGCGTTATTAAATCTGGTGGCGCTGTGTGTTACAGTAGTTTCGTGACTCCCATGTCACATGGTCTGTGATTGAATCCCATAGAACTATGACTTTATTTTTTAACAAACATTTCTTTGAAAAAAATGAAACGTTTCCCTTGGTCAGAGATTAAATAAAACCTCACTCGCACCAAACAAATTTATATTTCTAAATATCACAAAATACGTTCATTGTCTTCCAATCGAGTCGAGTTGACATTGGAAGCCTGCCACACCCGGACTCTTAAACCAACGCATTAGCACGTCAAAGCCCATCGAGGGTATTGAGCCAGTATTGGCTTTAGTATTCCCCCCCTCTCCCCTCAATTCAATTCAATTCAAGGTGTTTTATTTGCATGACAGATGGGTACAAGCAGTGTTGGGTATGTATATTGTAACGCTTACGGCAGACAGGCACTGTGTAAGAGCCGGCGCACCAGAGCAGCGCACCGAGGGAGCGTCTGCATTTCTAACTTAGTTTTTAAAATTAGTCAAGCAATATGAAGCATCCCCTTTTACTTTGTGCCTGAGCATAAAAAGAATAGGAGCATACTGCAACGCGTGTGAAGTCCATAAACGATATTAATTTTGGAACTTAAACATACAGTATATGGCTGGTATCGGTACTTTAAAGAAAACATACACACCAGTATTCCATTTCTCCCTAAACATTTTAAGCATCGAAGTCTTTAACTACCGCGATACCGGAGTCAACAAGCATACTTTTAGAATTTGATTAAAAGGGAATATAATATGGAATCGCGTATCTCAAGAAATTAATAACGATATAATTATATTCATGTTGCAAAAGAACTGCAACGGACATAAAAACTCCCTTGCTTTTAATAGAGCGTTCCATAATTTCTAACTACGAAAATGGCAGGTGAAAGGATTTGTAAACATATTTTGTTAAAGCAAGTCAGTTTTTTCCGCAACACATAAAAGACATTTTTCCAAGAAAGTTTAGCCTTTGTCACTAATGAAATCACTAAATAAAGACATAAATATAGAAATCTTAAGATTTGTTTTATTTAATGTTGGTAGCAGGATGAACTGTCAGAGTGTATATTTTGTCGCAGAGTTGCTGCAAGATGTTAACAGTGAAAAAGGTATTTAGAAATGAGTTATTTCAAGATGAAAATTTTCAGAATAATTGCAAATCTAGCAGGATAGAGAAAGCACAGAAAACTGGCAGTTAGATTGATCAGATTAGTATGAAAAGTCATTTAGCAAAGGGAATTAGAAGAGTGACAAACTAGTATACTTTAGATCTTTTTTTTCTGAACCAGGGACAATCTGATCATGTTTCCCTATAACAATAATAAAAAACTTTATTTGATATATCACCATTAAAGGTGGCATCTCAAAGCAATACAGTAGATGTAAAAACAGATAAAAGGACCACAGATTACAAAGTAAATGCATATAAGAAAGACAAGCAGGTAGAGGTGCTACCAAAATTAGAAAATGAAGCAGATACAGACACTAAGTCTTCTGAAAAGAAAGGTTCTGAGGTTAGATTTAAACTGGCCCTGGTGTGTGTGTGTGTTTGTGTCTGTCCTGTGATGGACTGGCGCTATGTCCAGGGTGTATTCTGCCTTGTGTCCGTCGCTTCATTCATGTGCATCCAACACACAGTTCAACGCTAGCAACTACACAAAATCTAAAATATGAGCTCTACTTGCCACTTACAGTACCAACAGTACCAGCTAACTTTAGTAGTGACATTTTCATGGATCTTTTTAACAATAAAATTTACAACATCAGACTTCAGACACAATTAAACAGGCCTCAAAAAAGTCTGGTACAAACATTTTCAGCATGGAATAAACCGTTACTTTAATGGTATAAACCTTAAATGGATTCATATTCTCAATAAGATTTGGTGCTCAGTAACATGACTTAGAAAATGACAGAAGACATACGTATCATGCTTATCCTTCTATTTTTCATAATCGTAAACTCCTTAAGGCAGTTACATTTTCTCTGTTCTGACCTGGAGTTACAGAGAAATTTAAATTCTAATAAGAGATTTGTAATGAGGAAAGTCATACCAATCACTCATACAGTACCAGGATTTGCAATTACAATACAAATACTTTCTTTCTGTATGTGTTTATTTTGCAGTTTGAGTCTATGGCATTCCTTTGGGGGTCTATACTCCAAGGCATGACTTTTTTATGTATAAACATCAGTATTTACTGCTATTAATTACTGTACGATTTATAGTTGAAATCTGAGCCTAGATATAAAGTTAGATATAAAGTTAAAATCTCGACAAAGCAATGTAGGAAATACAGAGAAAATAAATCCTTTCTGACATCTAAAATCAGTTTCGATCAAGGTCTCTAAAACGAACAAGAAAAAGAAGATTTTCGGAGGGCAATTACGCTGTGTTTATATAGAATAGGTGATTTATGAGCAATCTAATTTCTTGTTCGTTTAAAACAGTGAAATGTCAGCTGTAAAAGATCGCACCAGAAACAGCACTCTCTCTGCCTGTCATAGACGTTCAGGAAAGGCTGAATGAAGTCATGTCAAGTACAATAATTCGGAGATCAATAATACCAGTTGTAGGACAGTATATAAGGAGGATAAGGATTTTGAAGTTGACTCGAAATCTGATAGGTAACCAGTGCAAGGACTTGAAAACAGGTGTAATGCATCCCTGATAGGATTCTTGCTGTCATATTCTGAACATATTGAAGATTGCTCAGTGTGGATTTAATTTCCCCAGTGAACAGGATGTGCATTTATTAATTCTAGAAAAAAAGCCTTTCTTGATTTCTCTAGTTCTTAGTTTCTCTAGTTCCCTTTAAAATAAACTATTATTCCACAATGCAGAGTATTTCATGGCCAGTATTTACACATGATATTTGTGATTTAAAGAAATTAACACAAGCAGCTTTTGGAGATTTAAGTGTTGGCTGAGTTATTGCAGGATAAAAGACTAGAGATGTTGGCAAGAAGAAGATAGTTTGGGGAAAGCTGAGGAATACACTTATAACAAGAACACTTCCTAATGGGGTTAGGCATACTTTTGATGAAGATGATGAAGTTAACAGACTATATGTTTACATAGATACTGAAATAAGGATTGTATTTTAGATTATGTGTAGTTGCTGGCATTGAACTGTGTGTTGGATGCACATGAATTGAAGGAATGGGCAAACATAGCTGATGCGGATCCACAGAGCCAGCATATTAAGATGTTTATAATTAGAGGCAATTTGTTTAAATAACTAGGTATGGATACTGATGTGCAAGAGAGGTGGAAAGGCTGTTTCCTTAAGCCAGCAGTATAAAATATTTTATTCTCAGTGAGATGCTGCCATTTCATAGTGGGTTTCTAACACTGTGTATAGTTCCATCCACACAGTGCCTTTACTTCCATTTCTAATCTCTTTATCCAGTACAGAGGATTTGGAGCCTATCCCAGTAAGCAACGGACACAAGGCAGAATACACCCTGGACATAGTGCCAGTCCATCACAGGACAGACAGACACAAACACACACAGACCAGGGCCAGGTTTCCCATAAACTAATTAACTTACCAGTATGTTTTGGAGTGCGAGAGGGAGTCATATCACACATATGGAGAAAAACCATGTAACCCAGAGAGAACATGTAAACCCCACACACACAGGATGGCAGGAATTGAACCTAGGACCCCAGTGCTGCAAGATAGCAATGCTAACCACTTTGCCACCATTATAAATGGATGAATATCTTAGTTATCTTTCTAGTTCACAGGTTTGCATGCATAATTTAATTTTGAAAGCCACTGAGACATCAGGTACTACTGTTGTATTTATGAAAAAGAAACAAAACAAAAAACATACTAACAACTGTGCCATCCTACTCCTTAGCTAATACATTTTATTATTCATAAACAGTTAACATTGTTAGCAAAATATTTTGAATTATATTTAACCCTATTTTTTCTTTAGTTTTGTATTTAACTTATTATATGATAGTCAGACTTAATGTATATTTGAACAATGAAAATATATTTTTACAAGATTTTACATTAAGCACTTAAAATTAATATGGTTAATAATAGTAAACTGTAACATGCTGTAACAAGATCGGTTAAACAGCGAAGAAAATGCTTTCAGAGAAAATGTTTCAGGTGTGAAGAACATAGATCTCCAATGCAATTTCAACCAAACCTGTTCCCACACACCCTGCCCCCACTACCATTAGAATATACACAAAGCACTCAAATCTTTCGAGCTAATGATCAGGTGACCCGAGAGAGAGCGAGAGAAACACCAAGGGGTGCGGAACCAGGGAACTATTTACATGGAAAACGGGCGATCTCCCCAGACTGTCCGCCCGTTTCACTGTTACCTGGATACCTCTTTATTTAGAACTCACTAACACTGATTTTTAGTTTAGAAGGATTCAAGTAGGGTTTTAGATGAAAGGCAGCGACCTTAATCAAGCCCAAATCACAATTGAACCCATTCAGAGCTTACATTACATTTTAGCGTTTCATTCTGAGCAGAAGACCCTCACACCTGAAGAAGGGGGAGGTGTTTTTCGCTGGAAATCTCGCCTGCTTCTACTTTACAACCGGAGTGCTGGCTGTGACGAATTAAACCGGTATTACAGGTTTCAATCACAGACCATGTGACATGGGAGTCAGGAAACTAACACCGCGCCACCGGATTTGATAACGCTATAAAAACGCTATAAAATAATGTGACTTGGCACAGAACAAGTTTACAGCACAGTACAAAAATGCTGACCATGACTTTAGAAGCATAAATTGCCTTACACTCAATTTAAACACAAGCTGTCTTTAGCCCTCTAAGCTGGTTCATACACAAATGTAGAGATCCAGGCTCAGAACACACAGCTTCATTAGCGAATACATATGCAGGACAACTAGAGAAGACGTTTTACAGAGGATGGATTTTTAGAAACATCCCATCAGTGACATCACTGAAGTCAACTCCTAGGTACTGTAACTGTCGTGTGGATAGTTTCACAAGAATCAGACAAAGGTTTAAGCATCGCTTGTTCTAGATAAAACTGCAAAAAAAAAAACAACCACCCATAATGTACTTCTTTGCGGCTCTGTTTGCCCAAATCATATATTCACAACGTGAAATCTAGAACATAATATTACGTAACCAAAATCCGCAATATGGAAACAGAACCTGTGTAATTGTTGATAGATGATGTACTCGTAACATTTTTTCAAGACGAACTACAACATTTAAAAAATGACTTGTATGTACTTGATATCTCTAATCAATCCACGGGTCCCAGCACGAAACGAAACTAAAACGCATACCGTTTCGCGCTTCTTATTAGTTGCTCAAAAGTAATTTGACCGTATGAAATGCATAATATAAACCTAGAAACATATACGTGAGTAGTACTTAAGCACTGTAGTATCTGTGTTAAGACATCAGGATGTCTTCTATCTTCTTCAGGATGAATAAAGTGGGCCTATTTATCTATCAATCATATTTAAATAACTAGTGTTCTGTACCGTGGTACCCCTAAAAGTACCACACTTGTACCATACAACAGTAGTACCTGATGTCTCAGTGGCTTTCAAAATTAAATTATGCAATAAATAACCACATGTAAGACTCTGATGCTTAAAATGTTTAGGGAGAAAGTGGAATACTGGTGTGTATTTTTTCTTTAAACTACCAATACCAGCCATATACAGTCTGTAACGTAGGGATTTCTATACGTCTTTATTTAGTGTTTACATTAGTGACAAAGGCTAAACGTTTAGCTTCAGTAACGTGTACATATCTCCCCTTTTTATAAAACGACATGGTTGAAAACTGTTCCAGAGCCACTGTTGTTTCATCAGTGAAAAGTACATCATGAAATGCCTCTCCCTGTTCAATCCACTGGAAAAAAGAAAAGGAGCATAAAGCTTCTGATGGTCATAAACGATATTCATTTAGGAGCAGCATCAGAGGTATGTTTTTAACTGCACTGCATTGGAGAGAATACCATAGTGTGTTTTTTTTTACTCCCTGGCGGAAACTGGCTTCCAGAAGAATCAGTATGGCTCAGAGATTAAATAAAACTTCACTCGCACCAAACAAATGTATATTTCTAAATATCACAACATGATCGAATTTAAGTCATTTTAATAACAATGAATAGTCACCTATGCGTTACAATATAAACATTTATATTGATTTAAATCGCGTTTAAATCACCTTTATTTAAAACCCATAAATAAAGCTGATACTGTTTAGACTTCCAATTATTTAAAACTGTATTAAAGCAGCACGATACACAATGCAACGTAAATCGCTATCTTTGTCTTCTGTGTGATAATGTTCACCTCTCTGTCCAGCAAATTTACAGGTTAAAAACAATACTGTTAGGCTGGGAAAACGATTTTTCTCCCCCCCCCCTCAAAAACCCAGTAAGTACAGTACTTACTAGTTAAAGGCTAGGCTCCCGACTACGGCGAAAGGAACCCTTCTTTCATTAGAATACAATGAACATATTTTAGCCCTGAATGAATAAATAGCAAACATGGTTTACATAAAAGACATTTTTCCAAGAAAGTTTAGCCTTTGTCACTAATGAAACCACTAAATAAAGACATAAATATAAAAATCTTAAGATTTTTAAAATGCATGACTTTGCTAAAATTTATTTGAAAATAAAAACAATTACAACCGCCAGGGGAGAGAGAGAACAGGGGAGGGATGTTGGTTTTGCATAAGGGGCGGGGCTATGGAAATTAGGTCTGTTTGGGAATGTGTAGTTACATGTTCTGGCTGTTTGTGAATTATCGTTGTTGAGTATGGAGTGTTGAGGTATTGATTTTGTGTAATGCTTTATGTTGAAAATTGAGGTGGATTTTGTTTATGATAAACAGGATAAACTGGGATGGGAGGAAGGTTTGGTTTTGCATAAGGGGCGGGATTATGATAATTGGAGGACTTTGCGAGAGTAAAATGGTTTGATATATTTGATTTTGTATTGTGGTTGTTATCTATGTTTTTGGTTGGTATTATGTTTATATGGTTGTTTTTGTTGGTTGGTTGTTATTATGGTTATTAATAATACGATCTATAGTTGAAATCTGAGCCTAAATAAAAAGAAAAAGCAAGTGATTAGGTTTATGAGCAATCTAATTACTTATTCGTTTAAAACGCTATATAAAATAAAGTTTATTATTAATTTGCTGCACAGAGCGGTGAATATTATTATGCATAAGACAAAGATAACGATCCTGATCAGTTTAGAAATCTGTGTACGCTGTAAGGTTTTTACTTCTTAAACTTTTAAAATACACGTTTTGAATAGAAAGAAATCCTCTTCCTGTTACAGTATGTATAGCAAACTAGCACGTCTTTTTTCTCCAATCAGAGGGGTGTCAGATGGTGTCAGCCAATCACCATTCTGCGTTGGGTAGCAACGGGTGACTGTTCTCAGGCGGAAGATGTAAACAGCTTAATGTTCGTGTTAAATAATTTTTTAAAATTCAATTAAACGGGCACAGTTAAGACATTAAATATACATATACATACTGTATACAGTACAGTTTGCATACGGTAATATGTTACGCGATTAAAAAATAAATAAATAAAACTGGAAGGTTCAGCACCAGCTGGATTCGAGCACACACCCGGCCCGTTGGCAGGCACGCACCTAGACCAGTCGGCTACAGTCAGCTCGCATGAGCAGGCAGGCGAAACAGCCCTACACAGCCCTGCCGCAGTACACGGATATAATCATACCGTTATTAAATTCTTGAGATACGCGATTCCATATTATATTCCCTTTTAATCAAATTCTAAAAGTATGCTTGTTGACTCCGGTATCACGTTAGTTAAAGACTTCGAAGCTTACAATGTTTAGGGAGAAATGGAATACCGGTGTGTATTTTTCCTTGTGATATTTTAAGCTCTAGTTGAATGATAGGTGTCGCATTTTAAATCATTTTCGTAGTTAGAAATTATGAAACGCCCTGTTAAAAGCAAGGAAGTTTTTATGCCCGTTGAAGTAAAACAAAATGCCTGACAAAGTATGGTTTGGACAGATTCCAAGTGCTTGTACAAATGTGCTAAAGAAATTATACTTTGAGTATACAGCTTGTCCAAAGTCATCCATTATTAATACTATTAGTAATATCTTCGGTAAAGGCTTTGATGCATAAATATTTCTGATAAAGGTAGGTTGTGTACTTTTGTCCAACTGAGCAATCTTGCTTTCATAAAATATACCAACATTTTAATGACTGAAGATTAACATGCTGTAATACACTGTTCAAAATTAAAGGCTCAAATGCTGTACATGAGAGGTTAAGCTCCCCCTGGCGGTTTTACAAGGTGACGCCGGATAGTTTCCGGCAGAGCGTCAAATGACGCGCGATTAACCACGTCACACTGCGTGACACTGCGTGATGCCGCGACACGCCCACCGGGGTATGCCGCAAAATAACGCACGCATTTTGAATGGCTGCATCTGTACCTATTCTCTGTTTGAACAATGTGTGGATGTGTTTGAGGCAAAAAGAGGGAAAGTTCCTGCCCTTGAGAAGATCAACTTGCAGCCTCTGACACAGAGAGAGAGGAAAATGGTGCATGTTGTTATGTTCTCGGAACTGGCAAAGACAGAGGACATTCACACGTGGCTTAACCAGTACTGCACCGTCCACCATGGAACTGAGCTTAGAGATGTTGACGGTATAAAAACAGGAGCAAGGAAATTCGAGGTTCGCTTGCTACCGGACAATGTAAATGGAGGCTTAAGGCACCTGCCCTCTACAATCCGGCTGGGCACCTGCAATGGCTATGTTTTTTATGTGGGACAACCAAAGGTGTGTCGGCGCTGTGGTGCTGTGGGACACCTGGCATTGTCCTGCACTGTGAAATGCTGCAAGACCTGTGGCAAACAGGGACATTTAGCCTCTGACTGTTCAATGCTGCCAAAGTGCAATTTATGTGGCTCGGAAGGACACGTTTTTAAGAACTGCCCTCACGCCTACGCCAATAAACTCAAAATGAGAAAGAATGAGGCAGTGCTTGTTTCAGCCAAACCGGCCCGAAAAGCCAAAGCAAACAACAAGTCAAACAAAGAACCCTTGTTGGACAAAGACTCTCAGCCTCCAGCCAGGATCAGTTCTGCTGTGGCTCCGGGGCCGGTGGAAGAGAAATCCACTACGTCCCCACAACCCCAGACTGCACCAGACAAGCACGAGGGTTTGAAAACCCCCGAGAACAGCGAGGACCCCTCCCTCACTCCTGCTTCTCAGAATGAGGGCCAGTGTGGGGCCCCCCGGTGGAGCGGGTCCAGCGAGGATACCCAGGATTCAGCGGAGCTGCTTTTCTCAGACTTTGCAAGTGCTACAGATGTCCTCCTCTCCTCCATCCAGTCCATCACGGAGGATCTGCAGCAGCTGGTGGGTGAGGGGGAAGAGGAGACTGGTGCATCGGCTGCACCCCTTTCCCCTCAGTGCTCCCAGGAGCTGGACTTGAGGAAAAGGAAAAATGACTCTGTTTCCTCCCCGAGCGAGGAGGAAAGAGAGCATGGCGATGGGGACAGCTGGAACCCCTCCACCCCTCCCTCTACCCACTTCCTTGAAATGGTCTCCGTGAACGCTTTTACTGCTGCCACCCTGATGAAGGCTCATTCAGAGGATGGCTGGTAGGAAATTGGTAAGAAGAAAAAGAAAAAGAAGTCAATCAAGAGAGGTATAAAAGCTTTGAAGATAGGTGGGATAAAGGGCCTTCTGATTGGTCAGGGGACAATAACAACAGAACCTCTGGCGTGGCCATTCTTTTCAAAGGATGGGCATTCAAATTGAAAAGTATTCAGAGGATCATAGATGGCAGGTTGCTGTGTGTGGATGTGGAATGGGGGACCGTTAACCTGCGTCTAATCAATGTGTATTGTCCTACTGACGTGGGAGGAAGGGTGGAGCTACTCAAAGCACTCTCTCCTCTATTGTTATGTAGCACAGACGTGATAGTGGGAGGGGATTTTAATTGTATCTTAGAGCACACAGATAGGCAGTCTAGCTCTCTGATAAAATTGGATTCCAGCTCACTGGCCCTGCAAAACTTAGTTCAAGACTTTAAACTCTCAGACACATATAGATGTATATATCCCACAACAGCAGGATATACATGGTCAGGGAGGAATAGCAGCTCCAGAATTGACTATTGCTTTGTCTCAGAGAGAGTGAAAGTTGTTGGGGTCACTCTTCAGCCTGTATTCTTCTCAGATCATCAGGCTTTAGGGTGTAGAGTGGAACTCCAGGGCGGGACTGTCTTTGGCCCAGGCCTCTGGAAACTCAACACAAAGCTGCTAGAGAACGAGGGGGTAGTATCCCGCTACAAGGAGAAACTATCACAGTGGCTGTCCTTGCAGTGTCTGTACAGGTCAGTAGGAGAGTGGTGGGAGGAGGTGAAGGTGAGGACAAAGGCCTTTTTCATTGCTGAGGGAAAGAAGGCTGCTGCCAGACGGAGAGGAGTGCTAGCCAGGAAACAGAGGCAGCTGCAGCGTCTCTACACGAGACAGTGGCTTCGATGTGCTCGAGGATATCACCCTTTTTAAAAAGGATGTCTGGAGCATAGCGGAAGAAAGTAGTCGAGAAGTGCTGTTAAGAAGCTGAATGCAGTTCTTGGAAGAAAATGAGAAGTGTACTCGCTTCTTTTTCAGGAAAGTGGTAGGCTCCAAGTCTGTCATGGAAAGTGTAGTTGATGAGGAGGGAAGAGAGAGTACAGAGCTGAGTGCTATCCTCTCCTGCATCGAGGCCTTCTTGTCACGGACGTCCAAGAGGACTAACCATGGGGAGCAGGAGGGTGGAGAAAGACCCATATGCGTAGCGGCGAGACGGGAAAAAGGCCCAGGCTCATTAGTGCAAAGAGTTCAGGAATGCCGTATAGAAACCTGTGCCCTCAGGGAGCGGACGTGGGGTGCCCTGGTGCTAGGCGGGTCTCAGGACATCCGAACGTCAGTGCTGAGCGAGGACAGAGTACAAGACCCGGAAATATTTAGCCCAAGGGAAAGAGAGGGACAGGAAGGACAGCAGACCAGAAACTAGGGACAGGACAGAGAGGGACCGCCCTCTGGCTGCAGAGGGCGTGACACTTCTACTCAAGACTTTACAGCTCTACAGAGGTAAAGGATGAAGAAATTCATTTTTTTACCTCAAAGGTAGAAAACGTTTTGATTGAAGAAGATAGGGAAGTACTTGAGGGGGATTTGACAGTAGAAGAGCTGAGAGGCTATGGAGAGCTTACAGAAGGGGGAAACTCCGGGTGCTGACAGGCTCCCTAAAGGGGCATCTGCTTTTACTACTTGCACGAATGAAGGCAAAAAAAAGCCAATCGATGTGAACCAACGGCGCTTTACAGAGCAGTACTGCCTGACTGGATCTTTGATGAACGACAGAGGCCACTCCGACCTCTTCTAACTAAGGACTTACTAAGGATCTTCTTCACATTCGCCCATGCAGGGGAAGCCAGTTACACCAAAGCAAACGCAGGAAAGTGCAATTCAAGCAGAGACCAGGAGGGACTTGTTTACACCAAGAGTGGTCGGAGAATGGAACAATGCGCCCAGCCCTGTTGCTGGAGCCGATTCTTGATGAGATCCTGGCCCGGTCTCGAACCGGGGACCTTTCGCGTGTTAGGCGAACGTGATAGCCGCTACACTACGGAAACCTGCAGGGGCTGCTGCTGGTGTCTCGCTTGCGTTTCGGGCTGAGAAAGGGAAGCGTCACTTTAGGCAGGGGGCGCTGGAGAGAGGAACAAAGGGCGCGATGAAACAAAATGCCAAAACCCAGGATCCAACCAGGGACCTTTAGATCTTCAGTCTAACGCTCTCCCAGCTGAGCTATTTCGGAGGTGCACAGAGCGCACAGCCACCTGCTCCAGCCTTCCTGTGTTGCGGCATGAGCGCACCAAGAGGAGCGGGAGAGTGTTGCAGGAACGTCACTCAGAAGGAAAGCCACCCAGCTGCGCCCTCTGAGCTCTGTCCAGCGCATCTTCCTCGCATGGACTCCTGCCTGCGACGGGCAGGAAACAATTAGCAAGAACAGAACAACACCCCATGGGTGTCTCATGACCACACCTTAGGTTGTGACACGTGCAGGTGTGAGGGGTTGCCGGGCTACTTTGGAGCAGAGCTTGGGCGGAGGGGGGGCGGGAAAGCAGACAAAGAGGTGACACCTCAAGGTCTGCACGATCACAGCTCTCCGCCGCCCCAGGCTTCCGCTCGATAAGCTACTGGACACACCCGCCCCTCCTCACACAGACCGTGGAAAAGCCCCCGAGTGGGAGGGCTCTCTCTTCCTCCCAGGAGTTCTTGGACACGACGCACAGACAGAGCGCGGGGAGCCGCTGCCTGCAAACACGGCTCCAGGCAGGACTCCGCTCCGCAGGAGCCGCAGAGCAGAGGAGATGGGGGCAGCTTAGCTCCTGTGCAGAGACCTGAGCTGTTGTTGCTGCGGACGCTGTCTTTTCTGTTCTCGGGGTAGGAGTGAATGTTGAGTTGCCCTTAGAAATGAAGCAGAGCACTTCAACGGCACGGGTGTGTGTGTGCGGGCCCTGGTGATTCTGGGAGACAGATCGAACCTGGGCTAAAAGAGAGGAGGCTTAGCCCTCTTCCATTTGCTACTTCAAAGTTGTACAACCCATTTGTATCTGCTAGGTGGCGCAGTCGTCGTGCACAAAGAACGCTTTGAAAAGCGTCCAAAGCAAGTCATTCCGAGTTGGTCGTTTGTGTTTTCCGTTCAGACGCGAAATGCTGAAATGATCTCTCGGCTCCTCGGTTGTCATTTCTGCTCCGTAAAGGAATCACAGCACGCGTCGCCTTCCAGCACGCTGGGTCGGGACACGATGCCGGGGGTCGGCGAGTGCAATGTCTTCCTCGTTAGTTTAGTGGCAAGTATCCCCGCCTGTCACGTGGGAGACCGGGGTTCGATTCCCCGAGGGGGAGTAGCTTTTCTTTTACCTCCTTAGAGAAAGGACTGCCTTTCACTTCTCTGTTTTCTTTCACAGCGTCGTGCACCTTTTCATTGCTCTCGCTTTCAGAGCCTCCGCACGGCACACGTCTCGACATCAGGAAGCACATTGAAGTGAAAGCAGGGAGCGCTGCGACATGCACTGTGCAGATCTCGCCACACTAAGAGGTGAGTGGGTCTGTTCGATGCACAAAGAACGCTTTGATAAGCGTCAAAGGCAAGTCATTCCGAGTTGGTCGTTTGTGTTTTCCGTTCAGACGCGAAATGCTGAAATGATCTCTCGGCTCCTCGGTTGTCATTTCTGCTCCGTAAAGGAATCACAGCACGCGTCGGCTTCCAGCACGGTGGGTCGGGACACGATGCCGGGGGTCAGAGAGAGCGATGTCTTCCTCGATAGTATAGGACCTGTCACGCGGACCTGTCACCTGTCCCCACCTGTCACGCGGGAGACCGGGGTACATCAGGACGCGCATTGAAGTGAAAGCAGGATGCGCGGCGACATGCACTGTGCAGATCCCGCCACACTAAGAGGTGAGTGGGTCAGTTCGATCACAGCGCTAGGCGAATCCCCAATCCCCTTTTCTGCGTGGCGACAAAAGAAGTCTGTTTCCGCCCGGTTTCAAACCGGGGACCTTTCGCGTGTGAGGTGAACATGAGAACCACTACACTACGGAAGCGGTGGTAAAATGTGCCCAGCGGCCCAGTGCTGAGCTTCGCCAATGCGATTCAGCTGCTTCCAGTGCCTTTATTGGAGTGCGCTGATGGACCGTGCTCTCTCTCCAGAGACCAGCACGCCTGTCATGGACGGAGCAGGAAAGGCGGCGCCACATTCTACAGCCCTCTCCACGCAATCGACGAAATCGGGCTACTGAAGTGGAGAAAATTGCCTCTCCAGAAAGTGCAAATATCATCTTGGAGAGTATAAATCCTATTGCCGAAGGTCAGCCCTGTCTACCAGAGTAACCCTCCCACCTCCTGCAGCGATGATCAGCTCGTCTCACACGCGAGAAGTTTCGGCTGAAAACAAGCGCCCCCTCTTCTCGCACGTTTTGCACGTTCGAGTAGTTTTAATGCGGTTCCTTCGTACACGTGCTGATCTTTTGGAAAGCAGGAGGCAAAACTGACACGTTCCCATACCGGGAGTCGAACCCGGGCCGCCTGGGTGAAAACCAGGAATCCTAACCGCTAGACCATATGGGAGCGCACAACCCTGCTGTTCCGGGCATCATGCAAGCAAACTACATAAATATGAGAAAACACGCAAGAGAGTTGTCACTCAGAGTGTCGAAGGGTCGATGTATACTGGGACTCAGTTGAAATGCAACGTCAGGACTTTTCCGAATTATGTCACACGAAGAGAGCACAGCCTTTTCCGCCCTGCCACGTGTGTATCGGTAACTCGCCGTGATCGTATAGTGGTCAGTACTTTGCGTTGTGGCCGCAACAACCCCGGTTCGAATCCGGGTCACGGCAGAATAGGGGCGTCTGCTTTTACTACTTGCACGAATGAAGGCACCGGAAATGCATTGGGAATAAATGACTGGTGGTTCAAGACCTCTGTGAAGTGCAGGAGCGTGCAAAAAGAGGCTGTTTTCACCCGGTCTCGAACCTGGGATCTTTCGCATGTTAGGCAAACGTGATAACCACTACACTACGGAAACCTGTAGGGTTTGTTGCTGGTGTATCGCTTGCGTTTCGGGCTGAGAAAGGGACGCTTCATTTTAGGCAGGGGGCGCTGGAGAGAGGAACAAAGGGAGCGATGAAACAAAATGCCGAAACCCGGGATCGAGCCAGGGACCTTTAGAACATACTCTCACGAATCGTTAGAATACGTGCGTTTGATCATCAATTGCGTAACAACCACATTCGTTCGACTTGAGCCATCAAGCTCATAGTTTTCAAATCTTGAAAGCTGTCAGTGAGCACATCATAGTCTGCAGTACGCCCCGTAACTTGCGTACTTCAACAGAATGAAGAGCAGACAGCTCCATAAATATGCGAGGCGCAGAGAGTGCAAGGCGAGCCGCACACGTTTCGGTGGCTGAGAGAGGGCAGTTTTTGCTTCTGCATTTCCCAAGTAAGGACGCATGATAACAAGCGATCGCGGTGCTCATTTACGACATAGTGGTGATGAGTTTTCAGTACGTGTTCTTTTGAACGAGCAATGAGGTTGCTGCCTTGGACAGCTGACTGCACACTCTCATTTTGCCACGTGATGAGTATTCACCAGGCTCGTTCAGTCATTAGTCACATTCCATCGTTTGCCATAAGCTGATGCTGCAAGGTGATGTGGATATCAGTTCCCAGTTTTGTGGACAAGGACAAAAAGAGCACACAAGGGCTCATCCAGGAGTTGAACCCAGGACCTCCCGCACCTTAAGCAAGAATCATACCCCTAAACCAATGAGCCACGGCAGCACTTTCCATTTTATTCTGTCAGCGAGCTTGAGGACGGGGGAGAAGCGTCATTCGCTCGTCCAGTCAGACCTTTATCAATAAGTCAAGAAAGCCGCAATTACATGACTGCCTTGCAGACGAAGGGCAGTGAACTTCACCCGGTAAGAGGGGAAGAAGCGGCACTAGGCAACACCGAGGCATAACCCCCGCGAGGGGGTTTAGCTTGCATGGTACAGCGCTCGCTTTGCATGCGAGAGGTAGCGGGATCATTTCCCACATTCTCCAGGTGTGTGCTTAGAGCTTGATGTGCCGAAAGGTGTCCTTTAGCCTGTGGTCACGCCTTGCATGGAGAGCGTCATGCAGCTGTCAATCATTTCGCAGCCACGCCCCCTCTTCATCTTCTCTCTGCCTTAAGCGTCTCTGCCACTCTCTCTTGACATTTCATGTCAGCATGTCAGAAGTCCGAGTGACGTTTTTAATGGCTGAGTGAGGGCATGATGCTGAAGCAGAGAGGCCACTTCAGCCAGAGAGACTTGTGCTAGGTGAGATCTGAAAGACGGACTCGCAACACCGAAGAAGAGGCCAAACAGACCAAAAAAGTATTGGTGAGATCAAAAGGCAAATGCAACATCCAGCAGAGGGCGTCTAAAGATTAGGGAACGGGCGACTGAAATCCATATGAGGCAAACTTTCTGGCTGTGTACTGCAGCTGGCCTCGTTGGCGTAGTTGGTAGCGCGTCAGTCTCATCATCTGAAGGTCCCGAGTTTGATCCTAACACGGGGCAGGGCTGCTTCCTCTCTTGCTCTTTTCAAACACTTGCGGCAACTGTTCGCTCATAACCACGTCTGGAATGCGTGACCTTTACACGGGGGAGAAGCAACGCCGCATCCCTTTTCTAAAGAACATTCACATTCGGAAATAAGTCAAGAAATTTGCCATTACTTTCGCTCGCGCTGCTGTCAGCCTGCCCATGTTGCCAAAGAAAGATTCACTCGGCGTCAACATGACAGTACAGTACCACACTCCGTAAGCAAGAACTTCAGTGTTTGCAGTCACCTGATATGCCGATAGTCAAAGGAGCACAAAACACGAAGCGTCAAAAGACAAGATGAGTTGATGGAAAGAGCGTTGAATTGATGAGCACAAAAGTTCAGCTCGTACAATAGGCAATGAAGGTCCCGGCGTCGTCATCGCACTTGAAAGGACTGCCTTGCAGACTAAGGGCAGTGGGAGGTTGCTGTTTTGAGACGGAGGCATTGGGATGGTGGGCCGAGATCTATTCTTCTTAAGGAATTCTTCATCGTGAAAGATCGGTCCACAGGTCATCCAAAGAACTTACAAATTTTTTGGACTCAGGGAATCACGTGCTACCTGAAGAGAGTGAAGTGCTGAAACACATGACATGCCCCCTTGATCTCACATGCGCAATTCTGCTGCAACATGCACAGCTACCGTCCACCAGGCAGTGGGGCTTCAGCAGAATTTGCTACGCCACCTGCAATTACATATCCAGCTGCACACATATACATGGCCCCTCTGTCCTTTTCAGGATCTCAAAAAAAAGCATAGCGTGGTTTTCCTGCAACCTGATTGACCGCATCTCCCTCAGAATGTGCCCCGTTGCATTCATTGCTGAAGCAGGACAGAGGCTAACGGACATGCCAGAACAGTTAGGCTCAGCGATCTCTCCAAAATATTGTGGTTGTAGTGGAAGAAATATGGTTTAAATTGTACCTTGGTATTTCAAACTCTCTCTAGAATGTTATCCATTTCTATTTTATTTTGACAGGAACTGGCTAATGACACTAGATGAAAAGAGAAGAAAGAAAACACAACGTTTCGGCCGTGGAGCCTTCTTCAGGTGTGAGGGCTCCACGGCTGAAATGTTGTGTTTTCTTTCTTCTCTTCTAAGCATGGAATAGACCTATTACTTGTTCCTTTGCAGCCTACGCATGCTGACACAGCTCCCCACCTGAACTGCTAATGATGCCTGGTAGTTTGTGGTACTTGGGTATTGTCTTATGTTTGCTCAAACTGCATATGTGTGATTGCATATTTTTGGGTATTTTCATATGTCAATATTTAATTCACTGACATTCCTGTATGCTTGGAAGGAAGGCAGATTGGATTTGACACAGGACGCCTGCTCATATATGTTAATCTTTGTTGGGCTGGAAAAACAATGATAAAAAGTGAATGGAAAAAGATCTCTCCAACATTTCCCTTCTCTTGGCCATGGTTACACTGCCCTTTCTTTCTGTCTTTTGTCCTTCTACAAAGATTCCAGGGCTCTTTATTCACCATAATATCAGAAGCTAAAAATAACCATCTAATGTGTAAACAGCATTTGTAATGTTGGTAGCTGGAAGAGGTTAAATATGTTTGCAAGACCTAGTTGATTACACCAGACTTACTTTGTTGTTGTCAGTTTTTTTTTTCTCTTTTAATGGCTGTAGGTGGGGTGTGATGGACTGTACCACTATCATAGAAGATTTTTTCAGGACACATCGCAGTTCCATAGTAGAATTTATCAATAGTAGAATTCCATAGGACATTATTTACCAACATATTACCCAGTGTGAGACTCTGCCAGTAAACCTCAGAGCATTGAGTTCTCCACTGGTGAAGATGGCTTTCTGAAGTCATGAAATCCACTGCTGGGATGCCTGAGAGACAGTAATTGAATCTTGGCTGGAATTAGGGTTTCTATTAGTGTTGATCTTTGGGAATTATGTGGTAAACTCCTTTACTTTAGTCACTTTGAATGTTCAAATGTACAGAACCTGCAAAACTAAGCAATGAAAAAAATCCATCACCACTCTCATGATAGCATAACTCATAGTCTCTGCTGTTGTGTAATAATACACACTTTCAAATTTCTTATCGCCTGTCTCCAGAGAGAATGTTGTTAGTGCTGATGACCTTGAATTAGACCTTGTTGACTCTGTAAAACAATCTTCCTCTGCTTAGATTTTCACTCAGATTGATTTTGTTCTCAGATTATTCCTGGCAGCACTGAGTTTCTAGGAAATGAAAAGTGAAAGAAAAAGTACAGAAGATCAGCCCTTGAATATACAACATTGAGCAGTGAGATTGTTAAATGTATTAGCTGCTATCCTGTGCTAGAGCCTGTCGTGGTAAGCAGTGGATAACAGGATCTAGCACAGATACTAATGAAACACTGTTAATGAAAGATAAAACACTTGAGTCTTATTTTAGTTTTCCACTTCCCTTTCATTTGTGATGTACTGTACAACAGGCCACAGAACATGCACAAAAACAGATATGCACACATTCACACCAGGCAATGACAGTCTGCCCAGTCAGAATCTGAGCTGAGGTATCAGAATTCTGAATTCCCTGAATTCTGTCATGGATCATCCACAATAAGGGCAATGTTTGAACACGAGGATCCCCAGGAGAGAGCCTAGTAACATAAATCTTGGAGCAAAAGCAGATGATTAACTTCATAGTTTGTGTGGTTGAGCCAAAGTTGAGCATGAGGATATGTGAGTCACCATTCTTAGAAATGGATCCAACTTCAGACAGGCGTCAAAAGTAAGAGTATACAGTGCTGGGGCAACGACACATCAATGATCAGAAGGATAACAAGAGTTTTAATGCATTGAAATTGATTTTCTGGTGATGCACACTGTCATGGAACTATTATTTTTTTTAAGGATCACTTACTGACGTCAGACAGCTGCCAATTCTCCAGACTGGAAGGATGAACAGTTTATCCCCCTAGGTACCATATTTCCATATTTCGAAGCATTGGAATAATACATGTCATACAGCAACATAAAAACAGGAAGACAAGTATCACAGCCCCTATAATCGGTGTTAGTAACTTAAAAGAAAAACATTCCCCCTGGCCCAAACAGTGATTCTAACCAGGAGAGAAAAGCCGGTGTATCTTTTATGCCTCTCTCTTTATTCACCTTGTCTTTTAGTTCTTTCAAATGCTGAATAGCGAGCGTAAGATTTCCGTAATCATCGTCATTAGCTGGAATATATGTACAACAGGAGTCTCCTACTAAAGCATAGACTCCTCCAGATGCTGCATTTTGAAGGTCCAGCACGAACCTGTTCTGAAGTGCCATTAATCTAACTCCCCTTAATTCTTGTTTGATAGCGTCTAAGCCTTCTAACGTGATATTAATAAAAGAGTACATTTCATAAAAAGTCGCATGGGTGAGGCTGTAGAATGAGGCATTAAAGCACATATATAAGGCTTCGTGTTTAGATTCTTCCTCTTTTGGGGTGGTGACAGGCTTCTACATAAAAAGGAAAAAGGCTGTGCACATCAGTCCCAAGCAGGTTATCCCCATCTGTCCTTGTGGAGACATCACTCCTGCGCTTTGCTCAGTTCGTTTGTGACCTTTTTACAGTGGGAAGCATGAATCCAGGGCACCATTTCTGTGACCTTCACAGCAGTGGCAGTGGTCAGCAGCACCTGGTACAGCCCCCTCCACCTGAGTGAACACCATTTCTTTTTCCTGAAGTCTTTCACCAGAATCCAGTCTCCTTATTCACTCATTAGTTCTTACAGCACAGGTAAATCCCTGTGGGCTGGAGCCCAGCATAATCTTAGGCTTTTTTAGTCAACATTGGTCAACAGATTGGTCAACAACTGGGTAATAACTCTTAGAAAAATCTACACATTGTTCCCCTGCCTCAGCTGTAACGTTTTGCAGAACAATTCTAGCTGAAGTTGTAAAATTTCTCTTTGTTCCGTTCCTGCAAAACATCTTATTATGAACAAACAAACCACAATAATCATTTGCATCTAGGGGAATCACTCCCGAGGGTAACCCCCCTTAAAACTATATTGTTCTACCCATCAGGTTCTGCCACTAGATAAGAGAACCTTTTCCATGAAATCATTTTTTGACCTTCATGATCCCTTCAGGGCGTAAAATTAGCACAGAAGCAGCAGCTTTAGTCCACATGTTTTTCAAACAGGATATTAACGATATGATCATAACGAATAATACCAGACCCCCAAATATGTATTGAACCAGAGACCCTCTCCATGTTCCTAGCACAGACTGTAGCCATGCACCAATGCCCGAATCATCTGGATTATAATTATGATATATATTTTTCTTCATAATAGATGTGCTTTGCTAAGTCCTAGCAACCTACAATACTACAATAGAGAATTAGCAAATTCAACAATCCATTAGCTAAATTCGTCCCTCCAGGAAGTTTCATGGATTGGCCCGTGATGATATCAAACAGGCTCTGTTACACAGTTCTGTTTGATCCAGCCCGAATCCCATGGCGTTCCTTCAGTCTGATGTCTAGTCGATCTTTCAGAGATCTGTTCCTTCATTCCACCGTTCCAGCAGACTGAGGGTGATCTCAGTCCATCTCACCCCGAACAACGCAGCCACAGCCTGACACACCTTCCCTGTGAAGTGTGTTCCTTGATCATAATACAAGGGGCAGGGCAGTGCCCACCGAGGGCTTATCTCTGTTATCAAAGTTTTTTTTTTCTTCCTCGAGACTCGGAAGCGCTATCCGCTCCCTCTCTCTCTCGCTCTCTCTCTCTCTCTCCCTCTCTCTCTGCCTCCTTGGCCTCTTGGCTGGGAGCAGGTACACGTGGCCTGCCCGCGGTGCTTGCTTTCCACCTCGAGACTCGGAAGTGCTATCCGCTCCCTCTCGCTCTCTCTCTCTGCCTCCTTGGCCTCTTGGCTGGGAGCAGGTACACGTGGCCTGCCCGCGGTGCTTGCTTTCTTCCTTGAGACCCGGAAGCACTTTCCGCTCTCCTCTCTCTCTCTCCTCCTGCGCCTGCACCTAGCTGGGCTCTGCCCACAAGGACAAAGGCCAGGGCTCCCTACTCCTTTTGCTCGCTCTCTTTTCCTCCTTTTTTTCCCTCAGAGATGGCAGACAAGAGGACACTGATCCGGTTCCACTGGACCAAGAAGACGAAGACGATGCCGACTGCGAAGTCCTTCTTTATGACCTTCCTGCGAGGGATCTTGCAGTTGGTGGCTGGAGATCTCAACTGCCTCCAGGACAACAAGGCAGAGAGATACATGGAGACCTACATGGCCACGGACGCCTCATACGAAAAGGCAACGAGACTGATCAGGGAGAAAGGTAAGCACCCCGGTTTCTCTGATTTCAGGCTGGAGCCTATGAGGAAAATGAATCAGAGGACCATCACGGTTTGCACATACAACCCCTACGTACCAACGGAACGGGTAACAGCCTACCTAGGGAGGTATGTAACCGTGGTGGGAAAACCAACAGAGGTCAGGGACGAAGGCGTCTGGTACGGCAAACGCCAGTACCGAGTCCTCCTGAAAGAGGACCCAGAGGGCGTCGACGGTTTCCAGCACCCCCCGGCTCGCTTCAACATCGGAGCCGACAGGGGGTACCTTTACTACCCCAGGATGCCGGATTTTTGCAGCAAGTGCAGACAGTCCGGCCACAAGGCAAACACATGTGACATCGTCAGATGTCAAAACTGCAACGAGGACGGGCACCTGGCAAAAACCTGCCGGGCAGCCAAAAAGTGCGACGGATGTGGCGCCAAGGGACACCTCCTTCGCCAATGCAAGGTAAGCAAACCTTCGTTTGCGCAGGTGGTGGAAGCCAGCAGGCAGAAACCGGTCTCCAGACAAAGGGAGAGGGGTGAGAACAAAGAACCCGCACCTCCCCCACTGAGAACCGAAACTGCCGAGGCCACACCCCCAGCCGCATCGGTGCCACAAGATGGCCGCCAGGAAGAAGAACAAAATGGCCAACCGGAAGAAGGGCCCTGGATAACTCCCAGCAAAAAGGGAAAGCGAAAGCGGGAGAAGAGACCCAGGGCGGATCCACCTTCGGAAGGACAGAAAAAAAGAGTGGTAAGGGAGAACCGTTTCCTCGTGCTAGAGGAAACGGAACTTTCTTCCCTCGAGGCCCAGGAACAACCGGAGGAGGCAGCCCAGGAAATGGAAACCCTCCCCCCCCGAAGCCCAAGGACGACAGGAAGTAACAACCCAGGAAACGGAACCCCCCTCCCCCAAGTCCCACGGACAACAGGAGGAGGCAGCCCAGGAAGTCGGAACCCCCTCCCCCGAGGCCCAGGAACAACAACAGGAAGAGGCAGCCCAGGAATTGGAGCCCCCCTCCCCCGAGGCCCAGGAGAAACTGGAGGTCCCTGAAACTCCCGGAGAAAGGGAAGAAAGGAGTCTTCCCGAAGCGGTGGCGGAGAGTATCCTCGAGGAAGACGAGGATTACTTCGAAGCCGCCCTGGAGCCCGGACTGATGGTAGGGCTGGACCTGTCCAGCATGTTTACATTTCAGTCCCCAGCGAGACCTGGAGGGAGCCCAGCATATTCCCCCCAGGACCCGAACGAGAGGAGTTACATCTAGGCTAAACAGTGCCCAAATGTAGACTCCCAAGTTTCAATTGTAAGTACAGAGAGGAGGTTTAACTTTCACTAGTTTAATCATGACTGTGAAACTAACCTTCCTAACAACTAACGTGAGAGGGCTGAGAGACCCGGTGAAAAGACGGGGAGTCTTTTATGATCTGGCCTCAAAGTCTTTCTCAGTTTGTTTTTTACAGGAGGTCCACCTGAAGGATGAAAGCGACAAGCTGACATTCACCAGGGAATGGACGAAGGGAGAATCATGCTGGAGTGTAGGAGGGGTCCACTCTTCCGGAGTGGGAATCCTCCTCGGAAACCCAGAGATGGAGCTGGTTTCCTCCTTCTCGGTGGTGCAGGGCCGAATCCTGGTCGCAGACATCGACTGGAGGGGGCAGAAGTTGAGAGCGATTAACGTCTATGCTCCGACGGAACCCTCTATCCGGAAGGAAGTGTTTGCTGACCTGGCCAGCTCCTGCACCACCAACAGACAGGTGGTGGTCAGCGGGGACTTCAACGTCGACCGGGAGAAGGGGAGCGATGCTAGCTCGGCAGAGCTGGAGTCGCTACTCAAGCAGTTCTCCCTGGTAGACGGCTTCAGACGGTGCCGCCCTAACAACGCCGGAACGACCTGGAAGAACTCCCGGGGAGTGTGCAGCCGCCTGGACTACATCTTCCTGCACACGACCTGCTCCCTGGAGTCGGCGACGGTGTCCCCGGCGTGGTATTCCGACCACGAGCGCTTGACGGTGGTGGCTAACACCAGCCTGCCGGCATTCAGTCGTGGGTACTGGAAGATGAACCGGGAGATACTGGAGGAAGACGACTTCAGGGCACTGTTCCGGAAGGACTACGCGAGCTGGGCCGACCTGAGGGACGGCTACAGCTCCGTGGTGGAATGGTGGGAGTCAGTGAAGGACAGGACCGGAAACCTGGCGCAGACGTACTGCAGACGGAAGGCGGCCAGGGAGAGGAAGGAAGCTGCACGACTCCAGAGACAACTCGAGGAGGAGTACAGCTCGGCTAACGGGGGAGGAGCCTTCAATTCAGCCCGGGCACGGGACCTGAAGGAGAGGCTCCGCAAACTGCACACCGAGAAAGCCAAGGCTTTCCTGGTCAAGGCACAAAGGGAGCATTATGAAAATAATGAAACCTGTTCCTCCTATTTCTTCAATCAGGTCCGAGGAGCCCAGAAAAAGAGGGTGATCCACAGCCTGAGACGGGGAGATGGAGAGGAAGTGCTGGACGAGAGCGACAAAGTAGAAGTGGCCACCGCTTTCTACAAGGAGCTCTTTTCAGAAAAGCAGACGGAGGTGGAGGCAGGCAATGCTTTTTTAGAGGGGCTCAAGGCACGAGTACCGGAGGAGATGAGGGAGGACTTGGAGGGTCCGATCACGGCCGAGGAGCTGAAGGCGGCGCTCTTGTCCATGGAGAATGGCAAGGTGCCGGGGCCGGATGGACTCCCCAAGGAATTCTACACCTGCTTCTGGGACACCCTGGCGGCAGATCTGGTGGAAGTGGCGCAGGAGATCTTCCGCCGGGGGAAACTCGGAGACACCATGAGGGAGGGCATCATCTCCCTGCTCTTCAAGGGAGGAGACGCCGCCGACCTCAAAAACTGGAGGCTGATCACGATGCTCTGCATGGACGTAAAGATCCTGTCCAAGCTCCTGACCGGCAGACTGAGAACCGCCCTCCCCCACATCATCCACAGCGACCAGACGTGCGGGGTGGAGGGGCGATCCGTCAGCTGGAACCTCCAGCTGACCAGAGACGCCATCGCCTGGGCCGAGGACCGGAACGTGCCCATGATGGTGGTCAGCCTGGACCAGGAGAAAGCCTTCGACAGAGTGAACCACAGCTATCTGTTCAGGGTGCTGGAACGCTTTGGTTTCGGAGAGAGTTTCAGCCGCTGGATTCAGATTCTGTACTCTGACGTGGGCAGCAGAGTGAACGTGAACGGAAACCTGGGGGATTTCATTCCCCAGGAATCCGGAGTACGACAGGGCTGCCCCCTTTCACCCCTTCTCTATGTTCTCTTCACAGAGCCCTTAGCAGAGGCGGTGAGACGGGACCCTGTCATCGACGGCCTGGAGATATCGGGAGGCGCGGGGGAAACCCTGAAGATCTCCCAGTACGCCGACAACACGACGCTGTTCCTGAGGTCGGACAGGGGGTTGAGGAGGGCCCTGCAGGTCATGGAGCAATACTCCAGAGCCTCGGGGTCGAAGCTCAACCGCCGAAAGAGCAAACTGAAGTTCTTCGGGCCCTGGAAGCACAGGACGATGGCGCCGGAGGGTCTTGAGCTCTGCACGGAGCCCCTCAGAATACTGGGGGTTTCCTTCCAGAGCCAGGACAACGAGACCAACAACTGGACCGAGAGGATCGCCAAGGTGAACGCGAAGCTGGGTCTGTGGAAAACCCGGTCGCTGTCCTACACAGGGAAAGTGATGGTGTTGAAAGCAGACCTCCTGCCGGCTTTGGTTTACCTGGCGGTGGTGTACCCGCTGCCGGCCAGACTCAGACGACCGCTGCAAGGGATGATCTTCGGCTTCGTCTGGGGCGGCAAGTACGAGTACATCACGAGAAACCGGATGTGTCAGCCGGTCGAGGAAGGGGGTCGAGATGTCCCACATTTCCCCCTGAAACTCGACTGCATCTTTTTCTGCAACCTCTGTCGGGCGCTGCGGAAGCCCATCGGCCACAAGTACCAGTACTTTGTCAGGCTGTGGCTCTCCGTCCCGATGAGGCACTTGGTCCAGTGGTCAAACACTGGGCCCAAGGCAGAGAGGCGACCGAAGTTCTACACCCACGCTGTCAAGAGGAGCAGGAGGTACGAGGCCACAAGACAGCCAGAGCTCTGCACCAACCACAGAGCTCTGTACAAAGAGGTGAGGGGGCATCTGGTCGCCGACAAAAGGCTGCAAGTTCCCAGACAAGTCTGGGAAAGGACGCAGCCTAAAGAACTGGACAATCAACTGAAGGACCTCAACTGGATGGCCGTACACAAGAGACTGGCCACCAGAGAGGTCCTCTACAGACACTCACTCACCAGGAACCCGCATTGCCCCCGGGACACGTGTTTCGTCGAGGAGACTCAGGAGCATGTGTTCTGGAGCTGCCCCTTCGCCAAGGCGGTGTGGGGCAGAATGGACAACACCATGCAACTCCTGGAGACGGGTGCGGGCTCAGTTACCAGTACATTCTGCTGGGGCTGGCACCTACCGGATTGGACAAGGGGACGCAGTTCCTTATGTGGCTGCTGCTGTCCCTCACAAAGAAAGGCCTGTGGGACGCGAGGAACAATCTCATCCGGCACAACATCGAGTGGGGAGCGAGGGAGCTGGAGGAGAGAATCCTGGCGGACCTCAGGAGGAGGATGAAGTGCGACGTAGCCAAATGGGGTTTCCCCACGGCAAGGGAGCGCTGGAAAGGACTATGGACCCTGTACAGGGATTAATGGTTAACAGCAAGTGGTAGGGTTTGGAGGGACTCTCATAATAGCGCAAATCCGCCCACCCTTGCAACGATTGATAACGGACAATCACCGCCATTCCGCAGTTGTTTTTTGGAGAGTTAATGTGTGAGATGTTTACTTTTGCGATGTTTTTTTCTGATTAAAGTATATTTTATAAGAAAAAAAAAATCTCTGTTATCAAGTGTTTGGTAGACACAGAGGCAGTGGCAGCAACCCACTGGGAAAACAGATTATAAGAGCCCAGGTTTCCCTTTACAATTTTCAATTTCCCAGGTTTGAAAGGTTCCTCAGGAGCAGGCCTTTTGAGCTGTTGCACCCGCACCTGAACTGTAGTTGAGTTCCTTTGATAAACATTGCATCCAGATACCACATAAGTGGTTACTGCTTCAAACCCGGTTCTCACCCAGTTTTGGGTAACCGGCACACCATTTGTGTCCAACAGATTGCATTTGTCGGGCTATAAAGGGCATTTTGGCTGTGAGGGCATGCAGGGCGTCTGGTGTGCTGTCAGCTCCACACCCCATCATCATGCAGCCCCACAATGTTTTCTAACCATGTCCATTTCTCTGCTTCACAGAGGTCTCAGACTCCTGTTCTACCAGTATTGCTCACCTGACAGTTGCATCTGCAAAGTTGTTCCCTCGAGTTACTGGAAACATTTCTTTATTATGTGATTTACACATTACCACAGCTACTTCAGTCAGTAGCTGCAAAGCTTCTAACAGTTCAGAGATAAACCCAGCATTCTTAACTGGAGTCCCTGCCGTGTTGAGAAAATCCCTATGCCTCCACCACCATCCAAAATTGTGGCATGCACCAAATGTATATATAGAGTCTATATACATATGCAGCCATTGAAAACAAGCGGGCTATGCTGCAGTATAACACGGTGGGCGTGTCGCAGTATACCGCATCATACCGTATGCAAATTAGATTATGTTAATAGTATCTGGAATCACCTTGTAAAACTGCCAGGTGGAGCTAATAAAGGTTAACCTCTCCTGTACAGCATTTGAGCTGTCACCAGAAAACGTCGGTTTTGAATCCCGATCACTGCTGAAGGACAATCTTTATTCAATTAAGAATTTAAATTGTATACTCTTTAGACTTTTAAATTTAAACAGTGTATTACAGCATGTTAATCATTAAACATTAAAAAGGCGGTATATTTTATATAAGCAAGATTGTTCTGTTGGACAAAAGTACACAACCTACCACCTTTATCATAAATATTTTAATTATGCAGGAATATTTTATGCATCAAAGTCTTTACCGAAGATATTACTAATAGTATTAATAATGAATGACCTTGGACAAGTTGTAAGCTCAAAGTATTACCCTGGTCCACATTCTTTGTAACCGTCTTTGTAAACGAAAAGAGTTTATTTTTTCATTGACAAAAAGTAACACCACAGCATTTAGTTGATCCGATCACGCATTTGTTTCCAATCATACAAAGTAATTCTTGAGAATCTCCGATTCACCATGCCTTTCACATGCTCATAAACGATATTAATTTAGGAACATAAACATATTACTATATGTAAACTGTACTATATATTGCTGGTCTTGGTAGTTTAAAGAAAAAATACACACCAGTATTCCATTTCTCCCTAAACATTTTAAGCATCAAAGTCTTACATGTTGTTATTTGGGAAATGTTTTCACGTGCTCCTTCTGACCATATTAAGATTATATACTTTGTGAAAAGTGATAGTCTTTTAACCTTTTCTGTGAATTCGCTTGTTATCTAACAAATGCATACTTTTAGAATTTGATTAACAGGGAATATAATATGGAATTGCGTATCTAAACAAATTAATAACGATATAATTATATTCATGTACTGTCTGGCGGAATAAACTTAAGAGGTTAGTTAGTGCGACACGGAATTATTAAGAATTATCACCTCTTTTTACACTTGAGAACAAATGAGAACATTCCACTCAGTGGGCGGTGCATTGTTATCTCAATCACCTGCTAATTCGTTTTACACTACTGGACGACAGAAGAATGTGACTGTACTGTATCTGTACAGAATGTGTGTTAAAATCAATACAGTAATTGATTAAAATCGCAATTGCATGTTTAATTAAATGCCTTTTTTGATTCACAATCTGAAAATAAAAACCGCGGTAAAGTCACCTTGAATTTAAAAAAACGATTTTGGCACGCCTGTAGCATTTTCACGAAACCTCCTAGAGTTGTGAGAACACTTGCTTTGTGTATAAAGTACATTGTGAATGTTTTCACAGCCTTCACTTTGTCGTTTTTATGCCATTTGTTTGACCACGCACGAATATTCCTATGTCCGTATCTTCGCAAGGGAATCAGTGCAAATTTTAATACTAATTAAATGACCGCGGGTACTTTCCACCTCCTCTACATTCTCAGAGTAGAACAGACTAACCTTCTAATGAAAGACAGTCCACCCCCCCACCCCCCACGGACAGAAAAAGTGCCCACAGGCACTTAAACTTAATATGGTCAGTAACAGTAAACAGTAACATGGTCAGAAGGAGCACGTACAAACGTTTCTGAAATAACCACATGTAAGACTCTGATGCTTAAAATGTTTAGGGAGAAAGTGGAATACTGGTGTGTATTTTTTCTTTAATCTACCAATACCAGCCATATACAGTCTGTAACATAGGGATTTCTATATGTCTTTGTTTAGTGGTTACATTAGTGACAAAGGCTAAACTTTTAGCTTCAGTAACGCGTAAGCCGTATGGCATACATGTTTGTTTTGGGTTTTGCTTGTTCACATATCTTCCCTTTTTATA
Source organism: Atractosteus spatula (assembly GCF_055471065.1). Lineage (NCBI taxonomy): Eukaryota > Metazoa > Chordata > Actinopteri > Semionotiformes > Lepisosteidae > Atractosteus > Atractosteus spatula. The sequence goes on along the minus strand of NC_142715.1, from coordinate 18,300,621 downwards.
AAACGACATGGTTGAAAACTGTTCCAGAGCCACTGTTGTTTCATCAGTGAAAAGTACATCATGAAATGCCTCTCCCTGTTCAATCCACCGGAAAAAAGAAAAGGAGCATAAAGCGTCTGATGGTCATAAATGATATTCATTTAGGAACAGCATCAGAGATATGTTTTTAACTGCACTGCATCGGAGAGAATATCATAGTGTGTTTTTTTTTACTCCCTGGTGGAAACTGGCTTCCATAATAATCAGTATGGCTCAGAGATTAAATAAAACTTCACTCGCACCAAACAAATGTATATTTCTAAATATCACATAATGATTTAAGTCATTTTAATAACAATGAATAGTCACCTATGCGTTACAATATAAACATTTATATTGATTTAAATCGCATTTAAATCGACTTTATTTAAAGCCCATAAATAAAGCTGATACTGTTTAGACTTTTAATTATTTAAACCTGTATTACAGCAGCACAATGCACAATGCAACGTAAATCGCTATCTTTGTCTTCTGTGTAATAATGTTCACTTCTCTGTCCAGCAAATTAACAATAGTATGATAATGAACTTTATTGTATATGGCGCCTTTAAAGATGGCTCCTCAAATCGCTTTACAGGTTAAAAACAATAACAACAATACTGTTAGGCTGGGCAAACGATTTTTTTTAAGAAATACAAAATGAGATATAATGATGTGTTCCAGCTTAGACATTAACGAAGAGCATAACACGTGGGCGGCGTAGCGGTCGGCTCTGGCTTTCCCATCTACTGGGCTAGAATATGTTACTGTATACCGATGCACTGCAAATACATCCCCCCTCTCTCCGGGAGTGCTGGCTGTGATGAATTAAACCGGTTTCACAGGTATTTTCAAAGTAGAAGAGGGCGAGATTTCCAGCGAAAGACACCTCCCCCCTTCAAAAACCCAGTAAGTACAGTACTTACAGATGCAGCCATTCAAAATACGCGGTAAAAACCCGTGGTACAGTAACCTACCCACAAGCCACCGCAGGGCACCGGGGTAAGTGATTGGCTGGCCAAAATGACCGACAGGGGCACTCGTGGTGCATTGGTTGGTAGTGAAAAGATTTAATCATTTAATGTCTTTACTGTGCACATTTTAATCCACTTAGTTTTGAATATTTATATGGAATTTTACCACTAAAGGGAAATTTTAGTAGCTGAGCATAAAAAGAAGAGGAGCATAACGCATCTGAAGGTCATTAACGATGTTAATTTAGGAACATAAACATTACTGTATGTACATAAACTGTACTGTGTATGGCTGGTCTTGATAGTTTAAAGAAAAAATACACACCAGTCTTCCATTTCTCCCTAAACATTTTAAGCATGATAGTTTTATGAAACGGTACCCAAATATGCGATTGCTGTATAGAATGAATTTTAATTTTAAAAAATTATTTAACACAAAAATTAAGCTGTTTACATCTTCCACCTGAGAACAGTCACCCGTTGCTACCCAACGCAGAAACACAGCCACTAACTAGCAAAGAGAGGACATTAGCTAGCCAATATGCTAAAGAAATAAATGATTATTTTGTTTATTTCTTTTGCACATTTATTTGAACATTTTCATTGATTGTACAAGCACTTGGAAACTGTCCAATCCCTAGTTCATCAGGCATTTTACCGGTCTGGCGCCGGTCTGTGTCTTCCAGGATATAATGCCAGCGAACTCTTGTTTTTATGTCCACTATAACAGACAATCTCCTTTGCTTTTAACCGAGCGTTTAATAATTTCCTAAAATGAAAATGATTTACTTTATTTCCCTCACGGGATCAATAAAAGTATCTATCATCTGTCTAAACTATGGGACAGAATTCTGGGGTCTCCCCATACCAGAGATTATTGTAGGGCTTCAGAATGGTGATTGGCTGACACCATCTGACACCCCTCTGATTGGAGAAAAAAGATGTGCTGGTTTGCTATACATACAGTACTGTACCAGGAAGAGGATTTCTTTCTATTCGAAACGTGTATTTTAAAAGTTTAATTAAGAAGTAAAAACCTTACAGCGTACACAGATTTCTAAACTGATCAGGATCGTTATCTTTGTCTTATGCATAATAATGTTCACCGCTCTGTCCAGCAAATTAATAATAAACTTTATTTTATATAGCGTTTTAAACGAATAAGTAATTAGATTGCTCATAAACCTAATCATTTGCTTTTTCTTTTTATTTATGCTCAGATTTCAACTATAGATCGTATTATTAATAACCATAATAACAACCAACCAACAAAAACATCCATATAAACATAATACAACCAAAAACATAGATAACAACCACAATACAAAATCAAATATATCAAACCATTATACTCTCGCAAATTCCTCCAATTATCATAATCCTGCCCCTTATGCAAAACCAAACCCTCCTCCCATCCCAGTTTATCCTCTTTATCATAAACAAAATCCACCTCAATTTTCAACATAAAGCATTACACAAAATCAATACCTCAACACTCCATACTCAACAACGATAATTCACAATCAGCCAGAACATGTAACTCCACATTCCCAAACAGACCTCATTTCCATAGCCCCGCCCCTTATGCAAAACCAACATCCCTCCCCTGTTCTCTCTCTCCCCTGGCGTTTGTAATCGTTTTTATTTTCAAATAAATTTTAGCAAAGTCATGTATTTTAAAAATCTTAAGATTTTTATATTTATGTCTTTATTTAGTGGTTTCATTAGTGACAAAGGCTAAACTTTCTTGGAAAAATGTCTTTTATGTAAACCATGTTTGCTATTAATTCATTCAGGGCTAAAATATGTTCATTGTCTTCTAATGAAAGAAGGGTTCCTTTCGCCGTAGCTGGGTTGAAATTAGAAGCTTGCCACGCCCGGACTGTTACACCAACGCATTAGCATGTTAAAGCGATTTCATTGAGGAGCCTAGCCTTTAACTAGTAAGTACTGTACTTACTGGGTTTTTGAGGAGGGGAGGTGTCTTTCGCTGGAAATCTCGCCTCCTTCTACTTTGAAAATACCTGTGAAACCGGTTTAATTCGTCACAGCCAGCACTCCTGCAGAGAGGGGGTTGTACTTGCAGTGTATACAGTAGATGGGAAAGCCAGAGCCGACCTCTACGCAGCCCACGTGTTATGCTCTTCGTTAATGTCTAAGCCTAAGCATTATCACATCATTATCATATATAAATTATGTGCAAGTTCCCTTACACCTATTACCAGTTCATGAACATAAAATTTTTTTATTCTGCCGGGACTCTAACCCAGACTATAATCGTTTATACCTATTTCTGGTTCTCTGAATTTGTCGTACATGTACTTTTGCTGGACTGCTCGGTCCCATTTTCATCTTTGAATTTTCATTCCCCATTTTTACCGATCGGTGCCTTACTTAGAACCTTATCACATTAACTACTCCGCAGAGCAAAAACCACACATCTGTGTTAAGATAAGTTCTTTATATGAGTCCCAGACTCATCAAACCCGTGTGAGAACACCCTCACCAGCCTCCCATTTCTCTGCAACAAAAAGATCACTTACTGATGTCAGACTGCTGTGACAGACGCGTCTTTGGAAGGATAAAAAGTTTATCCCCCGAGGTTCGTCCAATTTGCTAAAATTGTCCGGGTCCGGATGAAGTTTCAGCAGCCGTCCGCGCTCAGGTTTGTGATCCCGGATGAGCCCCCAAATTGTCATGGAAATATAACTATCAAGGAAGCCACAAGAGAGAGTTCTCACCTGAGTAAGGTCTTTATTTCAATTTTGCAATATTCGGAGCCCTGCTGCCACTCTGCACATCAGAGACTCAACTCATTACAAGCAGTACGGGATTTTTTAAAGATGTTGCAGTGTAAGGGAAAGTTCAGCATTTTGTCATTTCTAATACATCCCCTTTCCTTAGGACAAAAACAGATTACATCATAAAAACGAAAAAAAGAAGCACCAATATATTTTTTGCAAAGCTTATCAGTTACCTTCGGCTAATCTAATGACCCAGACAGTACATACTGTTCTGATACACTGTCTTCTAAAAGTAACCTAGACAGTGCGTACTTTGTTGACCTACTGTCTTCTAAAATTCTGCACGTAGCACAGCAGTTACATTCTTCTTATATATTTTCCTAAAGCTCTCTACATTTTAAGAATCAATTTACTTATTAGATTTCCAGTTCAATTCCCTCCTTTTTATTCTTAAAATGTTTAAAAGTTAGATTCTTCATAAGGATTCCCAGGAGGCTCCCATACTTTGGATGCTTCGGAAATTAGATTTCCATTTCAATGGATATTTAACACTTCCAAGAAAAATTATCTATAACCTCATCTCTAGAGATGTTTTGTTGCTATGGCATGTGTGTGACTCATACATATAAAAAAAGCTGTCTGTAAAACGAATATTGAAGCAAATTCGCAGGGGTCAGCACAGCCGGAGTGTAATGGTCGAGCCTCGCCCTGGGTGAACCTCCTTCTTGATCAAGGTATCTCCCCTACCAGGTAAGTATGAGTTGTACAAGCCCCTGCAAGCGGCCCGCACCCACAGCACAAATCTCGCAGCCTAGGCCAGCTCCTTCGCCCTGCATGCCACCGCCTCCTGCTGTGCCCACTCTTCCGCACACTCACACGCCACACTAACACTCAAAAGTGTGGGCAAAACGAGAAAACGAGCGTGCCGTTTCCTACACATCTGCAGTCGCCATTGCGCATTCGCAGCATGTCCCGGGATGCAATTCGGCCTCATTTGCATAACACCAGACCGGCAGATCACTACACAAGCTCGCGATGTGCGCCTGCCACACACCGATCCAACGGTAGTGTGCTCTCTGAAGGGACCAGTTCTGTAGGGTTTGGGCATTTACGGGGACAATTATTAATTGTAGCCGTAAATCACAAAATGATTCTTTTGATGGCTTTAGAATAGAGTCCAACCATGCGATATAACTCAAACAACGCACACACACACAGGTACTAATACACGAGGATACATTTATTAATACATAGAATATGCATGTAAACCTAACAGATCGTATCGAGAGGGTTATCAGGATACAAAAGATATATATTCAATCAGTTACGAAGTGTTACATATATCAAGAGGACATACGTTCAGTATATCATTCATTTAGACTGTTTCGTAATTGAACTTGGTTACAACTTCTACATTAGATACTCAAAACAAGTACATAACTCTTAGGAATTAAATTGATATCAACTGGTTGGGATAACAATTGAATTCTCGAGCTGTAATTCAGCTTTGGGGATTCAGATCTCCTGCAGGCACTTTGGCTCCGTGCCAGGCTGTGCTGTGTAGCTTGCGACGGTGCGCTGCTGATGCTCACTGACCGGCTAGTTAGTGTTGGCTTTAACTAGCAAAGTTTGTGCACAGGAGAAAAGATGACTGTGGGTCCCAGCAGGTTAGGGAGAAGACCGGTTCATTCCTGATGAAGCGCTAGTTCTGAATAGTGATTCAGCTGTCCACAGTTCTGACCTGTTCATGAGGCTTGCTGCTGAAGCTAACCTCGGGTGGATCCTCTGGTTACTCTCTGGCAACCTCCGCTCTCGACTCTTAGAACAAAGGAAAGTTTTAGCAGACACACTGGCCGTTCCGTGGTTGTCCGGGCTGAGTCTCAGGATGGTCAGGAGGCGCGCTGCGAGAATGTCCTGCCCTTGGGAGCCTTCTGCTCCTGGGCCGTCCTGCCCTGGAATTCTCCTTTGAATTCCATTTAGAAAAGTCCACGAAATAGTCTCTCAGGCCCTCTGTGTTGCCTGTTTTTACCTGGAGGAACTTCAGCTCGTTCATTGGCTGAAAGTTCCATGGGCATCAGAGTCCCACGTGGGTTACTCGGCCCTACCAGTCCCTGATTGGTTAATCAAGGTGAGATATGAGTCACTTACTCCTGACACTTAGGAATGCAGTCCAGATGTCCATCTGGCACACCCTAGACAGATAGGCGTCAATGGATGGCCATTGATCATGATAGCCAGGCTTAGCTAAGTGCATCCCCATTTGGGAGCTTTCCCTTAACAAAAGAAAACATCTTTAAATCAGCCTGCATGAATAGTTTCTCTGTGGCTGCACCACAGAGATGAACAGAGAGATGGGGCCTCATTTGGAAAAGCACAGCAACACTTAATTCTGTCTTATTAACAAGCATTGCCGCTACAAGTGAAAGACTGAAGTGAAATAGAGCGGGGACGAAGGCAGTGAAGAGAGAGAACGTGGGAAGAAGAAAAAATGCAAGGGAAAAAAAGCAGCATCGTAAAAGAGGTGACGGAGCTGTCCTCTCTATAAGAAGGGTGCCAGCGAGCCTTGCTCTTGCTTACGGCCACACCCCCTTGAGCATGCCTGATCTCAGAAGCTAAGCAGAGATGGGCCTGGTTAGTACTTGGATGGGAGACTGCCTGGGATTACTAGGTGCTGTAAGCTTTTAAGCGCAGGAGGCGCCCTATCCCCGCTCGCTCGCCCATTCCCCTGTTCACACATGCAGTGCGGCTTTTCAGTCTGTTTATTTGTCAGCGTTGGCGAGACACGGGTGCTTGTGTATTACCGTGAGCGTTTTTTATTCTGATCATGAACAGTTTTACAAGTCCGCAAAGGATCGAGGAAAGGTTTATCGCCAGCTGAAAAGAGACACAGCGCTTCGGCTGTGGAGACTTGTTCGGCTGGCGTTCGGGGAGTCGCGTTTTTCAGAATTGTATTGAGATCGTTTTCCACAGAGCTCAGATGTCAAAGCACAGCAGCAGCTCTCCACAGCGATCCTCTATAGCGCCCTTTCTCTCGCAGCTCCGTCCTCACTGGAAGGAAGCAAGAGTGAAAGGCTGAAGTGAAATAGAGCGGGGACGAAGGCAGTGAAGAGAGAGAACGTGGGAAGAAGAGAAAAACGCAAGGGAAAAAAAGCAGTGTCGGAAAAGAGGTGACGGAGCTGTCCTCTCTATAAGAAGGGTGCCAGTGACCCCTACTCTCGCTTACGGCCACACCCCCTTGAGCAGGCCCTCTGATGTCACAGGGGGCGTGGTCAGCGTGAGAGCAGGAAGAAGGAGAGGAATAGAGGATTTGTTTGTCTCAAGTAAGACTTTGTTTTTTGTGAATTTTTGTGTTTTTTTTGGTGTTTTTGGTTGATTTTCGAAGCCCTCCACTTCAGTCTAGCGCTGTTTGGGGAGGGGAGAGACTTTTGGTTTTTTGTTGTTGCTTTTTTGTTGCTTTCTGAGTCCTGTTTGTGTTTTAATGGAAGGAAAAAACATGGAGGCAGAGAATGTTATTGTAGTGGAGGAGGAGAGTGGTGTAGGAAAGAGAAGGATGAGGAATTCAGACCGATCCCCTCGGCGGGTTTTTGCAAGGGCGCATACTGTTGTGGTGGATGTGAGCGGCGTGGAGAAACCATCTGCTATTATCGCAGCAGTGCACGGCGTCTGTGGGGAGGGCTCTCTTTTTGCCTGCCGCCCCCGGACGCCAAAAGAGTTTGAACTGACTCTGGACTCAAAAGAACATGCGGACGCGGTGGCTGTGGGGCTGGATGTGCAGGGCACACCCTGCTACTGCCGCTGGCTGGAGCCGAAGGAGGTAGTGGTGTCCTTCCTCCACCTCCCGGCATATATCTCAGACGAGACTATCAAGGAGAAGCTGAGTAGCTGGGGGGTGAGAGTGATTTCGGACATCAGGATGCGCCACTACCCTGGGACCACCATTGCTGATGGCACGAGGTTTGTTCGGATTTGCTTTCCCGAGCATGTAGCCTCGTTGCCGTACAGCACCCGCTTCGCCACGGCAGAGGGGGACCAGTACTTCAGGGTCCTCCACGACCAGCAACAAAGGGTGTGTCATGTCTGCCTGGACTCGGGGCACATCGCCAAGGACTGCCCTGAGTTCCTCTGCTATGAGTGCAGACAGCCCGGCAACCACGCCAGGAACTACACCGCTGCCAAGTGCCCGGACTGCCTCCACGCGCTCATGAACTTCAACTGAGAGCCGGAGCCGGAAGATCCAGCAGCCGCAGGAGCAGCTGCCCACAACGCCGAGGGGGGTTGAAGATGGACTACGAGTGGCCGCTGCAGCTTAGCATGGAGAGTTGCCAGCAGCGGCGCCGCAGGACCCCAGTGAGCCAGCAACGCCCCAGCCAGTGATGGGGGAGAGGCAGAGAGAGGCCCCTCAAATCCTGGGTACAGCGCAGCAGAAAGGAGCCGGGGACCAGCCAGCATCTCCACCAGCAGGGGCGCCCCGTTGCCCTAACAATCCTGCTGCGTCCCACTCTGTGCCGCAAGAGAAGCGGAGGGAGGTTGCTCCACAACAGGCGGTGGTGCAGCGTGGTGCAGCTGAGATCCTACGGGCACCACCACCACCAGAGGCGGCCCCTCAGTGTACCAGTGGGCTTATGACACCCCAGCCTGTGCAGGGAGAGAGGCAGAGGGAGGAGGCGACGGCACCAGCACCACCACCACCATCACCATCAGCGGTGCCCCAGCTTACCGGTGAGCCAGCAGGGCCCTCTTCTGGGCCAAGGGATGAGAAGCCTGCTGGGGTCAGCAAAGGCGCTGCTGCGAGGTGTGTGACCAAGCAGCAGCGGCAACGGCGACAAGAACCTGGCAAGGTGGACATAGGCCCAGACGAACAGACGCCCGAGGACCCAGAGGAGCCTGAGGGGAAGCGCCCAGTTGCACTGCAGCAGCCACAAGACACCACCCTGCCAGGTGAGGGAGCCTCTTCAATACTCGGGCAGGCACCGTTGGCAGAGACTGAGGGAGGGGAGTTGGATATGGTCGTGGGAGGAAAGGTAGGGGAAGTGGTGGAAGTAGGAATGGAGGATGGGTGTCTGGAGATGGATGGGGTGGAGAGGGAGGACAGGGAGGAGGGGAGTGGGCGAGCCGGGGTACAACCGCTTGGGCCCCCGAAAGCTGGGATCCAGTGGCACCATGTCAGGCCTCAGCCCAACCTCAAGCCCAGTTCAAGAGTTGACCGCAGACCCATCCCTGATGTCTCTGCGGTGGCGGAGACAGGAGGTGGGGAGGAAGCAGCGAGTGTTGGCAATGAGAATGTGGCAGAAAGGGCAGGGGAACTGTTGCATGGGCTGGAGAATTAACTTCACTCTTTCCCGTCCATATGCGTGATGGCAACTTTCGCCTCTTTAAATGCCAACGGGCTTAGGGACGGAGCGAAGCTGGGGGCAGTGTTAGCTCTGCTGGGGCGGACGGATGTTGTCTGCCTCCAGGAGACCTTCTGGGACGAGGAGTGTGTCCGGAAGGTGCGAGCACAGTGGGACGGGGAGCTGTTTTATAGCAACGCCTCTGGCCTGTGCAGGAGGGGGGGTGGCCGTGCTGGTGAGGAGGGGAGTGTACGAGAGCGTAAGGCTCCTGCACCGCGACACGGACGGCCGGCTCCTGCAAGTCTGTCTCGGGTTTCCGGGACAGTCCGTGCTGCTCAGCAACATCTACACCCCCAGTGGGGAAGCAAAACGGCTCGCCTTCTTCACGCAGCTGGAAGCGACCTGCTTTCAGCAGCCAGGGCTGGTTGTCGGAGATTTTAACTGTGCACTGAGTGCGCTCGATGTCGCGGTTGGGATGACCTTTAAGAGCAGCGCTGCTCGCAGCTTCCTGGAGCGCAGTGCGGAAGCTCACGGGTTCGTGGATGCATGGCGCCAGGCTTATGGTGCGCGGAGGGACTTTTCTCGGCGGCAGGTCGTCGAAGGTGTCTTGAGACAGAGCTGGATCGACCTGTTGCTGGGGCACATGAGTCTTTTCCCGTGCCTGAGCCGGATGCACTGTGTGTTCACGGCCCTGAGCGACCATGCTGTGCTTCACTTCTCTCCAGCAGGGGCACAGGAGGACCGGGGCCCCGGCCTCTGGTGCTTTAATAAGGTCAGAAAAGCTGGTCTGGTGGGATAATCTCAAGTACGCCATCAAAGAGTTCAGTATCTCGTATGGCCTGTCCCGGGGGCGGGAGAAGGCCAGGCGGGAGAGAGAGCTTCGGGCTCGGATCGCCTCAGAGCTCGGGTTCCTGGCAGATCACGGCGGGGGCTGCGAGCTCTTGCTGGAGCTGAGGGGTGATCTGCAAGCCCTGGAGGAGGAAAAGTGGAGAGGAGCCAGGGTGCGCAGCAGAGCCCAGTATCTGGCCGAGGGCGAGAAGAGCACGAGGTTCTTCTTCGTCCTGGAGCAGGAGAGGCAGCGCAGCTCCTTCATCAAGGAGCTGGTGGGAGAGGACGGTGTGCGGCTCTCTGCCCCTGAGGCCGTTAGGAATGAGGTGTTTTCTTTTTATAGCGCCTTGTTCCGGTCCGAATGGGTGGATGAGCAGCAGACCCAGGCAATGCTGGCCAGGGTGAGTACCTGCCTGTCACAGAGCGATCGTGAGCTCTGTGACAGTGCGCTGAGCTTGGAGGAAGTGCTTGAGGCACTTCGGGGCTCGTCAACTAACAAGAGCCCCGGGTGGGACGGGCTCTCCTCCGAGCTCTACAGACACTTTCAGCAGTCCCAGGGGCCCCTCCTTCTGGAGGTGTTCCAGGAGATTGCCAGGACCGGCGCTCTAACCCCATCTATGAGAAGGAGGGTGATCTCTCGTCTACAAAAAGCAGGGGGATCCCTCCCTTTTGAAAAACTTTCGCCCGATCAGCCTGTTGAACTCGGACTATAAGATCCTAACTCGTGTTCTCTCCCTCAGGCTCAGGAAGGTTCTGCCCAAGATCCTGTCGCCTTCGCAGACCTACTGTGTCAAGGGGAGAGACATCGTGGACACGGTGTGTTCCATCAGAGATGTCGTGGACCTTATGCGGGAGCAGCCGAAGGGCGGATACGTCCTGAAACTGGACCAGGAGATGGCCTTCGACAGTGTGGAGCATTCCTTCCTGTTTGAGGTCTTGAAGAGCTTCGGCTTCGGCGAGGCCTTCATCTCCTGGGTGAGGCTCGTGTACAAGGGGATCATGAGCTGTGTCAAGGTGAACAGTTCCCTCACGAGCTTCTTTCCAGTGACCAGGTCAGTGCAGCAGGGCTGCCCTCTGTCAGCTCTGCTCTACTCCTTAGTGGCTGAGCCCCTGGGTCTGGCAATCCCCAGTAAGGAGGGGGTGTGCGGTGTCATCTTGCCTGGGGGCACCGCCACCTCGTTGATCTACCAATATGCTGACGACACCACACTGACGTTGGCAGAGGTGGCGGAGATCACGGCCATTTTGGAGGTGGTGCAGGCCTCCTGCACTGCCTCGGGCGCCAAGGTAAACTTGGAAAAGTCTGAGGTCATGCCAGTGGGGAGGGCAGACCCTGCCCCGCTCCTCGGCTACCCTTTCAGGGTGGAGACGGGTCACCTGAAGGTCCTTGGCGTCTACATTAGCGCTGATGAGCAGGCCACTGGGCTTCTCCTGTGGAAGGAGAAGCTCATTAAGATGAGGGCCAGGCTAAATCGGTGGAGACACAGGTCCCTGACCCTAAAGGGAAGGGTCCTGCTCGTTAACACACTGTGCCTGTCCCTCTTGTGGTACCCACTGTCTGTGATGCCTCTTCCTGAATGGGTAGAGAACGAGATTAGGCAACTTGTGGTGGGATTCGTGTGGGAGGGGAAGCCTCCGCGGGTTGCTCATGACACCCTCATTGGGGAAATCTCCAGGGGTGGGCTGAAGCTGTGTGATGTAGGCCTGAAGCTGAAAAGCTTTAGGCTGAAAGTAGTGAAGAAATTCCTTGACCTGGATAATGTCGGCATTTGGAAGATTTTTAATGGCACGCTACCTCAGTACTTGTGGGGGCTTGGGGCAGGAGACCCTCCTGATGAGGCTGACTCTGGGGCTGGTAAAACATCTGCCCCCCTTTAACAGGGAGGTCCTGCTGGCGTGGGGGGAGTTCATGTCCCAGCATGTCTCCTACATGCCGGAGACCCGGGCCCAGCTTCTGGAACAGCCTCTGTTCCTCAACCCCCTGCTGGGGTCTCGATGGAACAGGCGGCTCTACGAGGCTGGCATATCCAAGGTCAAGGATCTTCTTTATGAAGTAAAGGACAGTTTTCTGCCCACCCAGGCTATTGTCGACGACAAGCTGCCTGTCAGTAAGATCCATCAGGATTACGAGCAGCTCAAACTCGGTCTCCCGGACAGTTGGCTGGAGAAGCTCCATCCACAAGACGGGGCAGCAGGCCCAGCCTGGCTGGAGCTGAGGGTGAAGTGGGGGGACCGTGGGGTGGACCTCCTGGAGTGCACCACCAGCATGTTCTACAGGCTGATGGTGGTGAAACGGTTCAGTGTGCCAATCTCTGAGGAGTTCTGTGGTAAGATCTTCCCCCACCTCGAGCCGGCATGGATCTGGGCATGTCTGAGGCTGCCTTTCCTGCCTTAGAGATGCAAGCAGCTGGACTTCATCCATCACAACTGCGTTTTCACCAAGATGGTACTGCAGCGCTTCCATGCTGAGGAGGACTCCCTCTGCCCTGTGTGCAGGCAATGGACGGAGGGGCTGCTGCACCTCTTTGTTTTCAGTAGTGATGGATTGAAGGATTTGAGGGCGTGCTTGACGGATCTGCTGGATGGCCTGATTCGCGCTGTCCGAGGAGCTGTTCTTGACGGGGTGCCCTGGAAAGAGCTGTTCCTCCTTGGATACCGTGGGTCTACATCCCATAACATAACGGCAGATGCCTGGGTGAGGATTTATTTTAAAAGTAAACATTTTAGTAAAGTCCTTTATATTGTTAAAATCTATAAGCATTATAAATATCAATTTTTTGCTTGTGCTTAAAAGTTATCGTTGGTAAATGTGTCTTATTCAATTATTTTAACACTTTTATGACCTATCCACTAAAATATAAAGACCAGCCCCACAATGCTCTTCTCAAAAAATAAAATAAGTTACATTTTTTGATTCAATGTAATTTCTTTTCTAGGCAAACACACATCATTTGAGGTTTGGGTTGCATGTGAATATTTTTAAGGTTTAAAGACTTTACATTCACAGTATGTGGAAAATTATTTCAAACTTTTGAAAAGCTGTTGAGAATTTCTCATTAAAAATAAGTTTACATATTTTAATTCAACATGATTACTTTTCGCTCTCGATAAAACACGTGTGATTTTGGGGCAGGGGGATATGGTGGGGCATTCTAAAACATCACAACCATTTGAAAACTGTCTTGAGCTATGTAGGCATGGTTACGGATTTGGAGTTTATGCTTAAATGAGCCAACTTGCCGGTCTTGAAGTGTGATACCTGAGCTGTCAGGCCCCGATATTGACTGCTGCGAAGATGGCTTCTTTGAGTGGTAAAACATCGGATTCCTCTGCTATGCAAACTAAAGAGGTAAGTTGCTAAAATATTTTTTCTGATAATGGAATTGTTGTTTCAATCTGCGCTTAGCGTATATCATTTTCAACACTTCGTCTTCTTTTTAGCAAAAGCTGACCCTGCACTCAGTGGTGTGTGACAGTGGCTGTCATGTGAACTCTGACGGTGATTCAGGTGTTGGGGGTCCATCAACGACTGATGAAGAGTTGCTACAAATGGTAAATATTAAACCACAGCAAGTTCGAAGCAAACGAAAAACTCTAACACAAAAGAGGCATTACAATTGTAAATATTTTAGGTAAAAAGCATGCCTATTTATTTTGTTAAGCCTTGCTTTTCTTTTTTCCTTTAATAGAATAACGAAGAGGTCAACGCATCAATCTTCAAACTACCATCGAGCTTGAATGTTTCGTGTCTGTTCATGTGTGTTCGCCAAAATGTTAATAATGATGATGTTCAACTTAGTTTAGCTAATGATGGCTCTAATGAGCCTGATGCTATGGATCAGATTGTAAAGTCGGTTGTATGTTGCATCTTCAGCCATTGTTTAAAGGGGGTTCTGATTGATGAATGCGAGGCCTGTTTGATTAATCATCCAGGTCAACGGGGTCACACATGCCTGGTTGACGGGTGCGCGGATGGGTACGAAGATGTGTCGTTTGCTGCGTTAGAAATTTATACGTCTCTCAGTTTAGCCCGAATTTTATCGGCTGTTCTGTACATCGCCAGGGGCCTGGGTGCCTATACCATTACAAATCATACTGAGTGGAGTATAAAACACTTGCTGAGAAACATAATTGACAACCGATCGCCATATGAGTGTGTATGCTCCTTACTTGAAAAGGTAGATGGAAAAATACTAGACGTGACTTTTGGTGCATTGCAAAAGAAACATTATACTTATTTTTACACAAGAGAAAAAAAGATCTATGTAAAACCACGGCTGTGTTTTAGAGACGGGTGAGCCATCGTCCGAAGAATGAAGAATTCCGAATATATACGTTAGAATTCTTACAAAGAGTGCTTTACACCCTTCTTTCTGCAAAGCTTGAAATTAAAATCAATAAACCGAATGCTCATGTCCTTGAATTTGTTAAAGAGATAGATGTGTATGTAAAGAACATGAGTGAAATTACTGTGATTCTCATGTTTTCAGATTAGAAACTGAAGCCTGGCGGATTCAGCGATGTGTATTCCAAAATACAACGTATTTTACATAGAACCTGTGGTAACACCGTCCCTCTGATCACTCAGGCAAATTTATTTGATCTGTTAGAAAGAGTTGCCCAGTTTAGTGTTCATGGCTATAGAAATGGCGAGGGAAAGGGCCTTATGAACGCTTTTTCAGATGCTGCTGAGTTTCTGAACAATGTTGGGGTGATAGCTACAACTGATTTTCTGCACCAACATTTAATTGGTGATTGCAAGCAGTAGTCTGTAACGCGTGTGAAAAGTTCAAAAGTGTATACAGATGCAGCCATTCAAAATGGGTGAGTTATTCTGCAGCATACCCCGGTGGGCGTGTCGCGGTATCACGCGGTGTCACGCAGTGTCACGTGGTTAATCGCGCGTCATTTGACGCTCTGCCGGAAACTATCCGGCGTCGCCTTGTAAACCCGCCAGGGGGAGCTTAACCTCTCATGTACAGCATTTGAGCCTTTAATTTTGAACAGTGTATTACAGCATGTTAATCTTCAGTCATTAAAATGTTGGTATATTTTATGAAAGCAAGATTGCTCAGTTGGACAAAAGTACACAACCTACCTTTATCAGAAATATTTATGCATCAAAGCCTTTACCGAAGATATTACTAATAGTATTAATAATGGATGACTTTGGACAAGTTGTATACTCAAAGTATAATTTCTTTAGCACATTTGTACAAGCACTTGGAATCTGTCCAAGCCATACTTTGTCAGGCATTTTGTTTTACTTCAACGGGCATAAAAACTCCCTTGCTTTTAACAGGGCGTTTCATAATTTCTAACTACGAAAATGATTTAAAATCCGACACTTATCATTCAACTAGAGCTCAAAATACCACAAGGATCCTCAAGAGCACAGCAAAGACTATATTAAAAGATACTTGTATGAGATACATGAGAATCCAGGCTTTTTTTATCAATGCTTTCTTTTCCGTATACCAGATTTCATGTTACCACTTCAGAAGGGTGTCAGGGCTGTAGGGCTGTTTCGCCTCCCTGTTCACGCGAGTTGTCCTGTATCCTACTGGTCTACGTGCCTGGCTAACAACTCGCAGGTTGTGTGTTCAAATCCCGCTGGTGCTGGACTTTTCTTTTAACAAACATTTCTTCGAAAAAATAGAATAGCGATATCATGGACAATCAATTGACTTTTATATTTCAAAATATCGCAACATGATCGATTCTAAGTCATTTTTGATAACAATGAATAGTCACCTTCTTCCCTTCTGACAACGGTCCCTGCTTCTGCTTCCTTCTTCTATTGTGTGTGTGTGTGTGCGCAACAGAGTAAATTTTTATAGGAGAAATGGAGGCTGGACAGGATGCGTTACAATATAAACATTTATATTGATTTAAATCGTGTTCTGATTTAAATCGCAAACGCGTGTTTAATTATATGTGTTTTTTTAATCATAATCAGGCTAATGCAACATAAGTTGATACAGTATCTTTGTCTTCTAAGTATCTTAATAAACTTTCAGCATAGCTTTCTACCAGTTTAGATTTATATTTCTTGGGATTTTGGGATCAAACGTGGAAGGATTAGATTGTAATACGTTTTAGAAAAGTGTAATCTATACCTGCCCAGACTGTACGCCTTCCTAAACTAGTGTCCTGCCCTTCCCCGCGCACACCAGCCGGGCGCTCTTCGATCTGTGCCCGGGACGAATGTATATTTTGATATTTACACCCGGCGCGGCACCGAGGGAGCGTCTGCATTTATAACCTAGTTTTTAAAATTAGTCAAGCAATATGAAGCATCTCCTTTTACTTTTAAGTCCCTTAAATACATTGAGCACAGCTTTCTCACCACTTAAGATTACTTTTTTGGTATCATCCTTACACAAAGCAGAAACTTTCCGATGACATACGGTACAAGTGGAAAGATTACAGATTTTAATCGTCTTTAATTTTGTTACGTTATACGTTTTAGGAACGTTTCATCTAAACAAACACCACAAAACTATTCTCGATTGTATTTCTGAATGTTATGTTACACCTACAGTAGTTCACTGCTTTAAATATATCGAATTAAGAATGTTAGGTGTAGCACATTAGATCTTTTTTTCTGAACCAGTGAAAATCTGATCATGTTCCTCTATAACAATAATAAAAAACTTTATTTTACATATCGCCTTTAAAAGTGGCATCTCAAAGCAATACAGTAGATCGAAAAACAGTTAAAAGGGACCAAAGTAAATACCAGACAAACGCAAACGCGTTTTTAATAAAATGCTTTTATTCATTCAGCAGGGAGTGAGAGGGACATCCAGCAGAGAGAGACACACACACCGGTTTCCATTGACAAAAAGTAATTGTTTTTTTTTACATGTTTTGTTTGTGGACAGACTGTCCACAAATGTGAGACTGTCTTTCCCAGACTTACATTCCCGAATGTCCCCCGAATGTCAACAATCCTAGGAAGAACACGAAACAGCCTGTTAATAAAATTGTTACAATTTTGTTCGGTCAGTTCTTCCTCCCAGAATTTATAGATCGCATCGATCAGTTCCTGCTTTGTGGCGGGCTTAGCGGTTTTCCGAACGTAGTCTTTCAACGAATGCCAAACCATCTCTATCGGATTTAGATCTGGGGATTCGGCTGGAGTTTTCACCCAGTTCACTCCTTCTGCTATAAGCCTCGCCCTTGCTGCTGTGTGTTTCGGATCGTTGTCTTGAAAGAGACGGTGCCTTGATCCAAACTGCTCCCTGATATATGGGGCAGCATGCTGTGTGACCACGACGTCCTCGAAGAATACACGGTCCATAATTCCTTCAAAAATAAGAAGTGGTCCCGGGCCTCTTCTAGATATACCCCCCCAGACGTGAACCTTCAGTGGATGTTTGGGCTTTGGCTTGTCCACATATCTCCCCTTTTTACAAAATGCCATTGTTGAAAACTGTTCCAGAGCCACTGTTGTTTCGTCGGTAAAAAGTACATCCTGAAATGCCTCCCCCTGTTCAATCCATTGGAGCGCTTGCTTGAGTCTTTCCTCTTTGTTTTTTAGCCTTATCATCGGGCATGTGTTGGTTTTTCTGTATCTCCATCCAAGCCTCCTGCGTACTCTTCTTATCGATGTCGGCTAATATTCGCACCGAGGTCAGCCCATAGCCATCTTTGGACTTGCATCGCCGGTAGCTCATCATTTTCATCGGTCAGTTTGTCGATAGCTCGCACAATAGGACTTGAAAAAAAAGAGATCAGCAGTTAGTTTTAAAAACAATGTGCGTAGTTGTATTTACATGCAAGAAAGGTATTTTTAGAAATTTATTTACCTTTGAATCGTCCTCGGTTTAGATTCTCTTTGCCTCCTCTCCCCTTTATAATGCCGTCTCACTGTGCTTTCAGAAACGAAGATGTCCATCGAAGCCAACTGCTGTACAATGTCCCGTGTTGACTTCCCGTTTCTTTTCATCTTCATTATTTGGTGTGAGAGAGTCTTCGTGATTTTGGTCATTGTCCGTCCCCCTACCAAAGCGATACAGTGGTGCAGCTTGAATTCTGTACCTATATACTGTATGGTATGGTACAGATAAACCTTACACCATACCGATGAGCTAATGCCATGGAAAGACACTCCTATTTTATATAAAACACAATACGCCAGGAAATGTGTCTGATGCATTAGCAAGTTAAAACAATTGGGTCGAAAACCTGGGCGTAACACCATTTCCTTTTTCTGATCACTCGCTTTCTGGATACACATCTCACCTGTCCTGTTCTTTGTTTTCCTGGTGTGCTGATTATGCCTGCTGCGGTCCACTCCTACCCTCACACCTAAAGAAGACTATTTTAAATTTCTTGGCGCAGTTCATTAACCCTTGTATGTGCTGTCCGCGCCCAAAATGCAATTTAAAAAAAGTCAAAAACCGCGCTCAAAATGCAATTTAGAGCTTAATAGGAGACACTCCACAGGCATTCACAACAGCAACATATGAAACGTTTATTTTTTAATCGCGTATCTAAGGAAATCTCAGTATAACTTTGTTCATGAACAAACAGTGGCATGTTACATTGTTATTAGTTTTTTTGTTAACAAGGCTTACCAGCTAATGTGAATCGAAACCTGTCTTGCTAGCTTTTAAAGTCATGCGAGGTGTAAACGACAATTCAAATAGAAAAAAAAGACCTGACTGACAAGCCGATACATACTCTTAGAGTTTGATTAATAGGGAATATAATACAAAAATATAGTACTAAAAAAGGTACTACCACTTTTAAAGGTGATATCTAAAATAAAGGTTTTTATTATTGTTATAGAGAAACATGATCAGATTTTCCCTGGTTCAGAAAAAAAGATCTAAAGTGCTACACCTAACATTCTTAATTCGATATATTTAAGCGCTGATTCTTATGGAATGTGTTCCGCCGGGGATTCAAAGTTTTATTTATTTATTTTTTAATCGCGTATCTAAGGAAATCTCAGTATACTGTAACTTTGTTCATGAACAAACAGTGGCATGTTACATTATTATTAGTTTTTTTTATTTCGAGAGACTGGATAAGTTGTTCAAGTGTTTTTTTTGACTTCCTGAAAAACAACTAATAATTTAACTATATGTGCAAACGTTTTATGATATGTCGCTGTTGTGAATGTCTGTGGACATGTGCTGGCTGGACAGGAGGCTCTACTGTACACAGAGAGCTTAGAAGACAAAGATATCAATTTATTTTAGTCAAAAATTTATGTATCACCTTTAAAGGTGGAATCTCAAAGCAAAGTAAATACCCGACACTGATCGAACCCATCTGTCATGCTAATAAAACACCTTGAATTGAATTGAATTGAGGGGGGGCGCGCGAGATAACCAGGACGCAAGGCAAATAAGATACTGTTCACTCCACAGCCATTCACAACAGCAACATACTGTATGAAACGTTTGCACATATAGTTAAGTTATTACTTGGTTTTCAAAGTGCAATGAAATACAATATTGTTGTTGTTGCTGTTCTTGTTGTCTTTATCCTGTAAAGCGTTTTGAGAAGCCACCTTTAAAGGCGATATATACTGTAAAAGCGCTGATTCTTATGGAATGTTCTTGAATGTTCTTGACGCATTCTTATGAATGCTTCCTCCACAGCCATTCACAACAGCAACATATGAAACGTTTGCACATATAGTTAAGTTATTACTTGAGAGGGGAGGAGGAGGGGACAAGCCGATACATACTCTTAGAGTTTGATTAATAGGGAATATAATACAAAAATATAGTACTAAAAATAAGATACACTCTACAGACATTCACAACGGCGACTGTGAGAAGATAGGACACAGCGGCTCAGGCACCCGCTGAATGGAAAAGGGGCACTTTAATGTTCTGTATGGCCAATACTAAAGCCAATACTAATATTCAATACTTTAATATCCTTTTCTGTATGTTTAACAATAGTGGGTACTGGCCTAATTCGTCCCTGCTCCCGTTGTTAGGTGTTAATGTGTTGTTAAGTGTGAATTTGTACTTGTTTCCCTGAGGTCTGGCTTTTTTTCTGGAAAACCATAACTCTGGTTTTGTTCAGTTTGACTGTCGGTGCCCAGGTCTGACAGTGCTGCTCCAGCAGTGCCAGGTTCTGGCGCAGCCTCTGTTCTGTGGGCAACAGCGGGACCAGGTCGTCTGCACAGAGCAGGAACTCGATTTCCATAATTAATGCAGATCAGTAAATCAAGGGACAAAACAATTATTGCGCCCGGGTCCTCGATGGGCTTTGACGTGCTAATGCGTTGGTTTAACAGTCCGGGTGTGGCAAGCCTCTAATGTCTCCCGACTTCTGCAAAAGGCACCCGCCTTTCATTGGAAGACAATGAACATTCTAGCCGTACACGTGAATATAGCATAAATACACCAAGGGATTGGGTGAGCTCCCATCACAAAAAAAAAACTGCGAACCTGCACTACAGCGACCACAGTACAGTATGGAGACCAAGACCTTTTACGGGAAGAGACGGGGTGCTTCTGCCGCCCCAGCTTCCAAAGAGCGAAGGGTAAGCAGATACAGCAGACTTCATCTGAAATACGCGATTACAGCGCATATTACAAGGTATTATTGCCGTTTTGAATTTTAAATTCAATTATAATTATTTCTTCGTAGCCTGTTCTTCAAGAAAACACCGCACGGGCGAAACGATCTTCAAAATCTACCACCAGGACAGTAAAAAAGAAAGCGGTAAGACAGAAAAAAAGAAAAGTTTATTTTGACGTCTGTTCCGCGACTGATGAATACTACTGTGTGACTATTTCTTACATGAATTTTGTTATTTTGCCACAGGCCGTGGGTCTCTGCTCTCGGCCACTGGCCAGGGTGCCAACATGTAGAAGCAGCATCTGTGTGGAGACATTTCGGCAGCAGCGGGAGCAGTACGATACATTACTGGGGAGGATTGGGAGGCTAGAGGCACTCCTGAAAATGCAGAGGAAGGAGACAGTATGTTCCGGCAGTCAAACAGTTGAGCAGCTGTCTCCTGATAAGTGCCTCTCCCCGCCGCGCAGGTTGCAATGCCTGGCAGAAGCTCTGCCCCCCACAGAGCACACACCGCCTCAGGACACTCCATCCCGGCCTCTCCACTCACCACCGCGCAGGAATTTGTTGATGCTGTCCCCGCTGTCTATCTCCCCCCAGGAAGCACCGTTCACAGAGCGGAATTCACAGACGCCAGTGGGACGAATAATTCTCCCAGATATCCAACTGCTACCCATCACTCAGGAGATGGAGGGGGGGTTGTACTTGCAGTGCATCGGCATAGACGGGAAAGCAAGAGCCGACCGCTACGCCACCCTCGTGTTTCGAAATCTTGTGACTTTTGAAATTTACTGGGGGTGGACAACGTCTGTAAATTTCGATGGGTCCAGAGGCAAAAGTGCCTTGCCTTGCAATCTCCGGGAAACCATTAGTCGCATGGTGAATCGGAGATTCTCAACTCTTACTTCGTGTGACTGGAAAAGAATTCGTGATCGGATCAACGAAATGCTTCGTACAAGGAGGCGCTCTTTTCCTCTAGTCTAACAGTCTGTCCACAAACAAAACATTCCTGTTAGACAAGAGGAATTGAAAAAAAAACAATTTTGTCAATGGAAACCGGTGTGTGTGTCTCTCTCTGCTGGATGTCCCTCTCACTCCCTGCTGAATGAATAAAAACATTTTATTAAAAACGCGTTTGCGTTTGTCTGGTATTTACTTTGGTCCCTTTTAACTGTTTTTCGATCTACTGTATTGCTATGAGATGCCACTTTTAAAGGCGATATGTAAAATAAAGTTTTTTATTATTGTTATAGAGGAACATGATCAGATTTTCACTGGTTCAGAAAAAAAGATCTAAAGTGCTACACCTAACATTCTTAATTCGATATATTTAAAGCAGTGAACTACTGTAGGTGTAACATAACATTCAGAAATACAATCGAGAATAGTTTTGTGGTGTTTGTTTAGATGAAACGTTCCTAAAACGTATAACGTAACAAAATTAAAGACGATTAAAATCTGTAATCTTTCCACTTGTACCGTATGTCATCGGAAAGTTTCTGCTTTGTGTAAGGATGATACCAAAAAAGTAATCTTAAGTGGTGAGAAAGCTGTGCTCAATGTATTTAAGGGACTTAAAAGTAAAAGGAGATGCTTCATATTGCTTGACTAATTTTAAAAACTAGGTTATAAATGCAGACGCTCCCTCGGTGCCGCGCCGGGTGTAAATATCAAAATATACATTCGTCCCGGGCACAGGTCGAAGAGCGCCCGGCTGGGGTGCGCGGGGAAGGGCAGGACACTAGTTTAGGAAGGCGTACAGTCTGGGCAGGTATAGATTACACTTTTCTAAAACGTATTACAATCTAATCCTTCCACGTTTGATCCCAAAATCCCAAGAAATATAAATCTAAACTGGTAGAAAGCTATGCTGAAAGTTTATTAAGATACTTAGAAGACAAAGATACTGTATCAACTTATGTTGCATTAGCCTGATTATGATTAAAAAAACACATATAATTAAACACGCGTTTGCGATTTAAATCAGAACACGATTTAAATCAATATAAATGTTTATATTGTAACGCATCCTGTCCAGCCTCCAGTTCTCCTATAAAAATTTACTCTGTTGCGCACACACACACAGAATAGAAGAAGGAAGCAGAAGCAGGGACCGTTGTCAGAAGGGAAGAAGGTGACTATTCATTGTTATCAAAAATGACTTAGAATCGATCATGTTGCGATATTTTGAAATATAAAAGTCAATTGATTGTCCATAATATCACTATTCTATTTTTTCGAAGAAATGTTTGTTAAAAGAAAAGTCCATCACCAGCTGGATTTGAACACACAACCTACAAGTTGTCCTGCGAGTTGTTAGCCAGGCACGTAGACCAGTAGGCTACAGGACAACTCACATGAACAGGGAGGCGAAACAGCCCTACACAGCCCTGTCGCAGTACACGAATATAATCATACCGTTATTAAATTCTTTAGATACGCAATTCCATATTCTATTCCCTATTAATCAAATTCTAAAAGTATGCTTGTTGACTCCGGTATCACGTTAGTTAAAGACTTCGAAGCTTAAAATGTTTAAGGAGAAATGGAATGCTGGTGTGTATTTTTTTCTTTAAAGTACCAAGACCAGCTATATACTGTATGTTTATGTTCCAAAATTAATATCGTTTTTGGCCTTCACATGTGTTACAGTATGCTCCTATTCTTTTTATGCTCAGCTACTAAGATTTCCCTTCAGTGGTAAAATTCAATATCTACAACAGGCACAGCAAAGACGTTTACTGTAAGTCTTTCTACGACAGACCAACGGACCACGAGTGCCCCTGTCGGTCAACCAATCACGTACTGCGGTGCCACGCGTCATCTTGCGTCATACTGAGCGACGTCACCTGCGGTACGTGTCTGTAACGCGCACTTTGAATGGCTGCATCTGTACTGGGATGTTTCCTTTGATGTTTCTGTATTTGAAAACCTACTGATGAAGTAAAGTGGTTCACATTTCACATGTTATTTGTCCTGCGAGTTCTTTCCGTGAGACTTTGTGTGTGTGTGTGTGTGTGTGTGTGTGTGTGTGTGTGTGTGTGTGTGTGTGTGTGTGTTTACACGCCCTTGCTGTATTTTGAGACTTGCTGTCAGGGTCAACCACACTGTCACCGGACCCTGGCTGCAACAGCCCACACCCCGGGATCTCGCGGCCCACTTTACTCGGTCGGTGTGTGAGTGTGAGTGTGAGTGTGTGAGTGTGAGTGTGTGTGCGCTTGATGTTTTTTGAGACATGCTATCAGGGTCAACCAGTCTGACACCTGGCTGCAGCTGGTGCCGCTTACTTTTTTTTTGTTCTTATAAAATATACTTTAATCAGAAAAAAAAACATCACAAAAGTACACATCTCACACATTAACTCTCCGAAAAACGACGGCGGAACGGTGGTGATTGTCCGTTATCAATCGTTGCAAGGGTGGGCGGATTTGCGCTATTGTGAGAGTCCCTCCAAACCCTACCACTTGCTGTTTAATCATTAATCCCTGTACAGGGTCCATAGTCCTTTCCAGCGCTCCTTTGCCGTGGGGAAACCCCATTTGGCAACGTCGCGCTTCATCCTCCTCCTGAGGTCCGCCAGGATCCTCTCCTCCAGCTCCCTCGCTCCCCACTCAATGTTGTGCCGGATGAGATTGTTCCTCGCGTCCCACAGGCCTTTCTTTGTGAGGGACAGCAGCAGCCACATCAGGAACTGCGTCCCCTTGTCCACTCCGGTAGGTGCCAGCCCCAGCAGAATGTACTGGTAACTGAGCACCGCACCCGTCTCCAGGAGTTGCATGGTGTTGTCCATTCTGCCCCACACCGCCTTGGCGAAGGGGCAGCTCCAGAACACGTGCTCCTGAGTCTCCTCGACGAAATACGTGTCCCGGGGGCAATGCGGATTCCTGGTAAGCGAGTGTCTGTAGAGAACCTCTCTGGTGGCCATTCTCTTGTGTACGACCATCCAGTTGAGGTCCTTCAGTTGATTGTCCAGTTCTTTCGGCTGCGTCCTTTCCCAGACTTGTCTGGGAACTTGCAGCCTTTCGTCGGCGACCAGATGCCCCCTCACCTCTTTGTACAGAGCTCTATGGTTGGTGCAGAGCTCCGGCTGTCTCGTGGCCTCGTACCTCCTGCTCCACTTGACAGCGTGGGTGTAGAACTTCGGTCGCCTCTCTGCCTTGGGCCCAGTGTTTGACCACTGGACCAAGTGCCTCATCGGGATGGAGAGCCACAGCCTGACAAAGTACTGGTACTTGTGGCCGATGGGCTCCCGCAGCGCCCGACAGAGGTTGCAGAAAAAGATGCAGTCGAGTTTCAGGGGGAAATGTGCTTCGACCCCGAGGCTCTGGAGTATTGCTCCATGACCTGCAGGGCCCTCCTCAACCCCCTGTCCGACCTCAGGAACAGCGTCGTGTCGTCGGCGTACTGGGAGATCTTCAGGGTTTCCCCCGCGCCTCCCGGTATCTCCAGGCCGTCGATGACAGGGTCCCGTCTCACCGCCTCAACTAAGGGCTCTGTGAAGAGAACATAGAGAAGGGGTGAAAGGGGGCAGCCCTGTCGTACTCCGGATTCCTGGGGAATGAAATCCCCCAGGTTTCCCTTCACGTTCACTCTGCTGCCCACGTCAGAGTACAGAATCTGAATCCAGCGGCTGAAACTCTCTCCGAAACCGAAGCGTTCCAGCACCCTGAACAGATAGCTGTGGTTCACTCTGTCGAAGGCTTTCTCCTGGTCCAGGCTGACCACCATCATGGGCACGTTCCGGTCCTCGTCCCAGGCAATGGCGTCTCTGGTCAGCTGGAGGTTCCAGCTGACGGATCGCCCCTCCACCCCGCACGTCTGGTCGCTGTGGATGATGTGGGGGAGGGCGGTTCTCAGTCTGCCGGTCAGGAGCTTGGACAGGATCTTTACGTCCACGCAGAGCATCGTGATCGGCCTCCAGTTTTTGAGGTCGGCGGCGTCTCCTCCCTTGAAGAGCAGGGAGATGACGCCCTCCCTCATGGTGTCTCCGAGTTTCCCCCGGCGGAAGATCTCCTGCGCCACTTCCACCAGATCTGCCGCCAGGGTGTCCCAGAAGCAGGTGTAGAATTCCTTGGGGAGTCCATCCGGCCCCGGCACCTTGCCATTCTCCATGGACAAGAGCGCCGCCTTCAGCTCCTCGGCCGTGATCGGACCCTCCAAGTCCTCCCTCACCTCCTCCGGTACTCGTGCCTTGAGCCCCTCCAGAAAAGCATTGCCTGCCTCCACCTCCGTCTGCTTTTCTGAAAAGAGCTCCTTGTAGAAAGCGGTGGCCACTTCTACTTTGTCGCTCTCGTCCAGCACTTCCTCTCCATCTCCCCGTCTCAGGCTGTGGATCACCCTCTTTTTCTGGGCTCCTCGGACCTGATTGAAGAAATAGGAGGAACAGGTTTCATTATTTTCATAATGCTCCCTTTGTGCCTTGACCAGGAAAGCCTTGGCTTTCTCGGTGTGCAGTTTGCGGAGCCTCTCCTTCAGGTCCCGTGCCCGGGCTGAATTGAAGGCTCCTCCCCCGTTAGCCGAGCTGTACTCCTCCTCGAGTTGCCTCTGGAGTCGTGCAGCTTCCTTCCTCTCCCTGGCCGCCTTCCGTCTGCAGTACGTCTGCGCCAGGGTTCGGGTCCTGTCCTTCACCGACTCCCACCATTCCACCACGGAGCTGTAGCCGTCCCTCAGGTCGGCCCAGCTCGCGTAGTCCTTCCGGAACAGTGCCCTGAAGTCGTCTTCCTCCAGTATCTCCTGGTTCAGCTTCCAGTACCCACGACCGAATGCCGGCAGGCTGGTGTTGGCCACCACCGTCAAGCGCTCGTGGTCGGAATACCACGCCGGGGACACCGTCGCCGACTCCAGGGAGCAGGTGGTGTGCAGTAAGATGTAGTCCAGGCGGCTGCACACTCCCCGGGATTTCTTCCAGGTCGTTCCGGCGTCGTTAGGGCGGCACCGTCTGAAGCCGTCTACCAGGGAGAACTGCTTGAGTAGCGACTCCAGCTCTGCCGAGCTAGCGTCGCTCCCCTTCTCCCGGTCGACGTTGAAGTCCCCGCCGAGCACCACCTGTCTGTTGGTGGTGCAGCAGCTGGCCAGGTCAGCAAACACTTCCTTTCGGGTAGAGGGTTCCGTCGGTTAATCGCTCTCAACTTCTGCCCCCTCCAGTCGATGTCTGCGACCAGGATCCGGCCCTGCACCACCGAGAAGGAGGAGACCAGCGCCATCTCTGGGTTTCCGAGGAGGATTCCCACTCCGGAAGAGTGGACCCCTCCTACGCTCCAGCATGATTCTCCCTTCGTCCATTCCCTGGAGAATGTCAGCTTGTCGCTTTCATCCTTCAGGTGGACCTCCTGTAAGAAACAAACTGAGAAAGCCTTTGAGGCCAGATCATGAAAGACTCCCCGTCTTTTCACTGGGTCTCTCAGCCCTCTCATGTTAGTTGTAAGGAAGGTTAGTTTCACAGTCATGATTAAACTAGTGAAAGTTAAACCTCCTCTCTTTACTTACAGTTGAAACCTGGGAGTCTACATCTGGGCACTGTTTAGCCTAGATGTAACTCCTCTCGTTCGGGTCCTGGGGGGAATATGCTGGGCTCCCTCCAGGTCTCGCAGGGGACAGAAAAGTAAACATGCTGGACAGGTCCAGCCCTACCATCAGTCCGGGCTCCAGGGCGGCCTCGAAGTAATCCTCGTCTTCCTCGAGGATACTCTCCGCCACCGCTTCGGGAAGACTCCTTTCTTCCCTTTTTCTGGGAGTTTCGGGAGCCTCCGGTTTCTCCTGGGCCTCGGGGGTGGGGAGCTTCAATTCCTGGGCTTCCTCTTCCTGTTGTTGTTCCTGGGCCTCGGGGGAGGGGTTTCCGACTTCCTGTGCTGCCTCTTCCTGTTGCCCCTGGGCCTCGGGGGAGGGGGTTACCTCTTCCTGGGCTGCCTCCTCCTGTTGTCCGTGGCACTCGGGGGAGGGGGGTTCCGTTGTCACTTCCTGTCGTCCTTGGGCCTCGTGGGGGAGGGTTTCCATTTCCTGGGCTGCCTCCTCCGGTTGTTCCTGGGCCTCGAGGGAAGAAAGTTCCGTTTCCTCTAGGGCGAGGAACCGGTTCTCCCTTACCACTCTTTTCTTTTGTCCTTCCGAAGGTGGGTCCGCCCTGGGTCTCTTCTCCCGCTTTCGCTTTCCCTTTTTGCTGGGAGTTATCCAGGGCTCTTCCTCCGGTCGGCCATTTTGTCCTTCTTCCTGGCGGCCATCTTGTGGCACCGATGCGGCTGGGGGTGTGGCCTCGGCAGTTTCGGTCCTCAGCGGGGGAGGTGCGGGTTCTTTGTTCTCACCCCTCTCCCTTTGTCTGGAGACCGGTTTCTGCCTGCTGGCTTCCACCACCTGCGCAAACGAAGGTTTGCTTACCTTGCATTGGCGAAGGAGGTGTCCCTCGGCGCCGCATCCGTCACACTTTTTGGCTGCCCGGCAGGTTTTTGCCAGGTGCCCGTCCTCGTTACAGTTGTGACATCTGACGATGTCACATGTGTTGGCTTTGTGGCCGGACTGTCTGCACTTGCTGCAAAAATCCGGCATCCTGGGGTAGTAAAGGTACCCCCTGTCGGCTCCGATGTTGAAGCGAGCCGGGGGGTGCTGGAAACCGTCGACGCCCTCTGGGTCCTCTTTTAGGAGGACTCGGTACTGGCGTTTGCCATACCAGACGCCTTCGTCCCTGATCTCAGTTGGTTTTCCCACCACGGTTACATACCTCCCTAGGTACGCTGTTATCCGTTCCGTAGGTACGTAGGGGTTGTATGTGCAAACCGAGATGGTCCTCTGGTTTGTCTTCCTCATAGGCTCCGGCCTAAAATCAGAGAAACCGGGGTGCTTACCTTTTTCCCTGATTAGTCTCGTTGCCTTTTCGTATGAGGCGTCCGTGGCCATGTAGGCCTCCATGTATCTCTCTGCCTTGTTGTCCTGCAGGCAGTAGAGATCTCCGGCCACCAACTGCAAGATCCCTCTAAGGAAAGTCATGAAGAAGGTCTTCGCAGTCGGCATCGTCTCGGTCTTCTTCGTCCAGTGGAACCGGATCAGTGTCCTCTTGTCTGCCATCTCTGAGGGAGAGAAGAGGGGAAAAAAAAGGAGGAAAAGCGGGAGAGCAAAGGGAGCTAAAGAAGCAGCAAGGGGGCCCTGGCCTTTGTCCTTGCGGGCAGAGCCCAGCTAGGTGCAGGCGCAGGAGGAGAGAGAGAGGAGAGGAGAGCGGAAAGTGCTTCCGGGTCTCGAGGAAGAAAGCAAGCACCGCGGGCAGGCCACGTGTACCTGCTCCCAGCCAAGAGGCCAAGGAGGCAGAGAGAGAGAGAGCGAGAGAGAGAGAGGGAGCGGATAGCGCTTCCGAGTCTCAAGGTGGAAAGCAAGCACCGCGGGCAGGCCACGTGTACCTGCTCCCAGCCAAGAGGCCAAGGAGGCAGAGAGAGAGAGAGAGAGGGAGCGGATAGCGCTTCCGAGTCTCAAGGAAGAAAGCAGGCACCGCGGGCAGGCCACGTGTACCTACTCCCAGCCAAGAGGCCAAGGAGGCAGAGAGCGAGAGAGAGAGGGAGCGGATAGCGCTTCCGAGTCTCAAGGAAGAAAGCAGGCACCGCGGGCAGGCCACGTATACCTACTCCCAGCCAAGAGGCCAAGGAGGCGGAGCAAGAGAAAGGGGGAAGGGAGAGGAGAGGAGAGAGCAGAGAGAGAGAACGTTGCTGCCGGATCCCACCCAGCTCAGCTGCTGCTTGGCCTTAACCCCCTAGGCTCAACCTAGAGCGATACCAGCTCAAGCACTCTTCAGGATCTTCGATCGCCTTCTAGGCCTTTGGAAAGACAAGAACTGCGGGCATGCCACTTGAACTTGATCTTAGCCAAAAGGCTAAGATCAAGGCCCTCACCAGACTCCCCACACACCGCCGTAACTCCCCGATTCCCGAGGGTTATAATAGGGCGCTCTCAAACCTACGGCAGACTTGATCACCTTCCAACCCTCGTCGCTAATACGTGCTTTCATACACTTATTTATAAATTGAGGGGGATGCGATGGTGGGTATTTGGACCCTAAGGCCAAGGGAGTGGAAGGCGGGACAACAACACTCACAATGACACATCATTGGCTCTGGAGGGGGCGGGACATCCACCCGTAATGATGCACCATTAGCCAAAAAGGGGGCAGGACATCTGCCCATGGCGGCCTCCCATTGGCTGAAAAAGGGGGCGTGGTACCTGTCAAAAAGTTTGACGAAAGGTGTCACTTTATTCTACTCCCGGGCCAAAAACAGCCCTCGGCTCATCAACTCAATCCGGAACTCCTGGTCTCACAACCGCATTCCCTCGGTGCTTTCCTACCACCCTAACCCAATTTCTATCCCCAGGACCATCATTAACAATGACTCCATTTTACAGGATGATCCCTCCATCAGTATTCTTTTTTACCGACTGCCCAATCATCTCTTATCGCTGACCACCACATAAACTTCTTGTTCACAGTTCCCTCGCACTTGGCACCTTCCCTTGCAACAGCACTCGCTGCATCACTTGCAAATACATATCTAACGACATTCAGGGCATCACAGGACAATTCTGGATAACCCTGACAAAATCCTGTATCTCATTTACTGTATCTCTTGCAAAAAAATGCCCAGCTATCTACATTTGGGAAACCGAAAGGAGACTAGGAGAACACTTCAGAGAACATATTAGGGCTTGGAAGGTTAAAGATTTCTCCAAGCCCATAGTTTTTCTTTTCACCTCAAATGGCCAGGATCTCTCAATGACTGACTTATTTTAATGTAATCTTCTCTATTCTCTTGCAGGTTTTGACTTCACACCTTTCTTCACCTCTCTCCACTTTGCACTTCCTGAGTGGCCTCTCTGCCGCTCCTGCCTCCTCCCCTCTCCCAGCTTTTGTTCTTCTGTGCTATTTTATCTTTGTAACCTGCCCTGTCTTTCTCACACCTGAAGAAGGCTTCACAGACGAAACGTTGAGTTTTCTCTCTTCTCTTTTCAGTATGGAATAAACCTATTACTTGTTCCTTTGCAGACTACACATGCTGACATAGTTTAGTTCAGGTGGGTAGCTGCTTTAATATACATTTGTAAATGTCAATTTAAAACTGTAAAAATAGTTAGATTATAACTCCACTTTAAAATGTGGCAAGAAATAGACACATGGCAGGCTACACCCTGGAAAGGACACCAGTCCATCACAGGGCAAAGATATAAAAATAAACATATAGGCAGCACATATCAAGCCTTACAAGAAATCATTAACACCCTCAACACACACCACAGGTCCATTAAACTCAAATACACCAAGCATGGTAGCCTGATAGACTTCCTAGACACCACCACATACAAAGTTTCTTCCTTCAACAACACAGACAAACTGGACATCAACGTATTTTTCAAAGACACATTCACACGGCTTAATGCACAAGGACAGCTTCCACCCAAAACATACTTTCAAAGGACTGGTAAAATCACAACTCCTACACTTCCACAAAATCTGTACACAACAACAAGACTTTGAGGAAGCCAAATACACACTCTTCCAAGCTTTATGCCAGAGAAGATACACACAAAGTTTCCTCAAAAATGTGGCACAAACATTTCTAAATAGAAAAACTCCAGATGACAGAAAAATACCCCTCAACACATCATATTCTCAACTCAGCATAAAAACCAACCAAAAACCATGATATTAGAAAACACAAACATATTGAGGGAGCAAAAAATCATATCTGCACACAGAAAAAAACAAAAACCTTTAGCATTAATTAGACCAAAGCAAGCTAAAACCTGTACACAACAGATCATATACACCAAGAGCCAAACATTTCATAACAGAAAACAACGATCCAAAACAAAGAAACTAAAGAAATCTTCCAGTTACAAAGGGCACTCTCAGAAAACATCAATAACGCCATCTACAGCATCCAGTGCAAAAAGTGCGGGGTGACCTATGTGGGGGGAACGGGTAACTCCATCCGAACCCAGCTGTGTGAGTGGATCAAAAGACTTAATACTATCTTTACACAAGACCCGAACATCAGAAAAACCGGGAGGGTTTTAGTCGTTGGAAGGAGAGTGCTCTCCTTGTCCCAGATGGTCCCCTCTCGGATAAAATCTGGGAGAAGGAGCTTTGTTCCCCTCTCCTAACTAGCCAGATCCTACAGGGACTGGAACTCTTCACCATACTAACACGCAACAAACAGAAGAATAACTGAAACCAATCAGCTATGGAAACTCACACAGCTTGCACAGTCCTACTAGGGAGGAAAACAAAAGACCCTGATTGCCTATTGAGATGTTAATGGTCCATGCATAATCCCCACCAGGGAAAGCAGAAACCCATTCACCAACTGAAACTGCACCTACTCATACAGAAACGTACAGAAGGAACACAGGCCATAGGATACAAACTAGCCCCCTAGGAGGAACTACAACACACTGCCCCTTACAAAACAGGATAAAAACAGGCCAGCATGGACACAGTGTTCCAGAACAAAGCCTGAAGAAGACCCAGGCAGAAACATAGCGACACACAGAAAGGCAAGATTGTCTTCCTATGGAGCCACAGATTCTACAGAGGTAAAGCTGCCTAACAGTGGAAACCTAACCGTGTCAATGAAGCTTTAGGCATTTAAATAGTAAGTATGGATCAATCCAGAGTTGACAACGCACACAACCGTACGGTCACCCTCCACACTGCCTACACAACAAACATGTCAAACAGACAGGATACCTTCCAACAAGGAACCAGGATCATCTACAAAATGATCCAAACAGTCCACCATTTACAAAACACAGCAGTTTTATTGGACGGGAGAACCGAGCACCCGCCAGCCTACGACCGAAGACCAAGAAACTCATAAAACCTGCCAAGCCACCCAAACTCACATATTTGAAGCTGGTAAGCAATGACAAAAATTGGCTTCACACCACACTACAGATCCTCGAAGAGCACTACGAGGAAAATCTGTCATACAACTAGAGGATCTTGAGCTTCCCCACTGGGAGGAAGCTTTCACACTTGCTTCCAACTGATCAAAGAAACATTATGGGAGGAAATTGCAGAACACCACCTTTGGACCCTACAGTACACAAGCTATCAATACTGGGTTAGGGAAGGACACTCGGGCAGATCAAATTATCACAGCAGTTTTTAAATTCTACAACGACTTCTACTGGAAAGACTGCGAACAAGACCAAGTAAGAGTTAAGTTGTTTTATAAAGTCATTAATTTAGAGCAAGGTATAATTCTGATAAAAATACAATAAACAATATGGTGAAGCTATTGGAGAGAAAATTAAGGCTCAGTTAAGAAACTGAAACAGTCTTGACTTGTTCCTTTACACAAAAGTTATTTATTTTCAAAAGAGACCCATGAGGATTCCTCTGGTGTGCAAGACCTGCCTGAAGACATTTGACCAGTTTCCTCTTCACCTAAAGAGGGTGTGTATGAAATGAGCCTCAGCAGAGGAGATCAGCAAGGTCCTTCTCCAGGCCAGGAAGGACTTGTTGAATCACCTGAGGAATGGGCAGGTCGGGGATTGCAAGAGCATAGGGCTCATGTGTGGTGAGAATGTGAGACTGGCGGAGTCCATGGACTGTTTTATGTGGAATCCTGAAGACACATCAGCAAGGTAAGATATTTATCATTTATAAGGCTTCTTCTGTTTCATTTCTAACCTTTACCTTTATGTAAGGGTATGTTAAAATGATATACCAGTGGTCCAGATGCCCTGAGCAAGAGGCTGCTGTCCAGGAGGAAGAGATGCCAGAGACTGAAGTGGAAAAGGAAAGGGAAGATGTGAGTTCTGGAGAACTTTCTATTTTTTCCAAATGTATCTTTTGTTTTATACTTGTATTCTAGTTTGTCTTAGAAGTAAAAATGTTTAAATGTGTATTTTGTATTCCTACTGTCCCCCCAGTTCTTAAAAGCCATCAGCAGGCTCTCAGGAAGACGGTGACCCAGGCTGGACTGGACAGAACGCACTCCCTGGATGCTCCTCACCTGGCTGGGTTTAAACAGGACCTTACCAAGGATCTTGGAGTGGCAGATTGCTCTCAGGAGGTATTTATTTTTAAAGGCATTTAAAATTGAGCAGTGATATTTCCATAGCACATGTTTTTACTCCTTAGCTTAAAATTCACCCATGTGAAATCTCAGCCATAAACATAGTGACTCTACATTTGTCAGGTAGAAAATGTTTCCAGATTCCTGTTTTTATGGATCCATCTGCATCTTCCTTAAGCTTTGTAAAGGGCCTATCCAAAACAACAATTATTGTAACCAAATGAAGACCACTGGACTGTCTCACCAAATCATTGCTAATTATATTAAGAACATAAACCATTTTCCGGGCTACATCCTAAATGATATCAGTGTGAAAGTAGAGGATCCCAGCCTGGCTAACCTCATCATCAACTTCCAAAGTATCCTAAAGGATATTCAGAAGAAGAACAGTAAGAATGTTGCCAAGAGATTACTAAAAATAGGTCATTTTCATTTTAAAACTTCTTTCAGTTGTACTTTTAATCTGAATACAAAAAAAGTTGATGAGTATTAATTTCTCCCACAGATATAGACAGTTGCAGAGTCCAGAACCAAGTACGAAGGATTGCTGGAAGGTGTTGCAAAGTGTTGCAAAGAGAGATGTGTTGCACAGACTGGGCAAGACATCACCTTGCCTGAGCAGCTTCTTGTACTGTATTACCTGCAGGTCTTTCTCCAGCTGAAGCACCTGTAGCACCCAGGGGTGGTAAAGAACATGACAGTAAGAATAGTTTCATACAACAAAAGTAAGAAATTACATATATGGGATTTTTACAGTTTGGTGTATTCATTTTTATTTTCTCTCTATTACAGGTTGAGGAATGGGTGCAAAGAAAGTGTTGTTTCAACAAGTGGGCACAAAAATGGTCATAATTCCTATTAAAGAGCACAAAACCTCAAACAACAGCTGGCTTCCCTTGCATTGAGTGAAGAAGAGGAACATGCAAGTTGATGGCTACATTGATATACCCATCCACTCAATTCAGGGTTGTGGTAGAACTGGAACCATCCTGGCAAGCAGTGGATGCAAAGTACTGTATCACCCATAATGTGACACCAGTCCATCACAGGACTCACTCACACCATGGCCAATTTTCATAGAAGCCAATTAAAATCCATGTTAATACCAAACAAAAGACCTCCACCTGCATAGCTCCAATCATGTACGGTATTTAAGAAAATCTGGAATGTACCTTAATTGCATTTTATTTGTGTTTTATCAGCCGTTTCATCTTTACTTCACTAAACTGCACTGTACTGCCCAGGTCAGCAGCTGTGAAAGGAGACGGAGAAGATGGACTGGTCAGCCAATGTATCAACAGTGTCTGAAATGCTTGAGAAGTGGAAGCCCAACACAGGACTGCCACCAAATGGCATGCAAATTAAAAAGTTGATAAAGTATCAAATCTGGGAAGGCCTGAGCATCACTGACGATCCTGTGAAGGGGAAGAAGTTTGTGACTTCCAGGTGTTTCCAGAAGGGAGAGGTGGTGTGTGATTACAACGGCAAGGTCATCACAAAGACAACTGCTGAAGCTCACAGATGACAGAGGGAGACATGAGATGTCTTTTCTTTTCAGATGAACCTGCACAAAAACTGCATTGATGCTCGTGAAAAACACTGAGCCTGCCTCCCGGATAAGGAGGCAAATCAGAAGATGGATAAATCCATCAAAGAGAAAAGACAATGTAAGGGCTGTAAGAAAGTCATTTATAATCAACGAACAGCCTGTCATAACTCTGTCTG
Source organism: Atractosteus spatula (assembly GCF_055471065.1). Taxonomy (NCBI): domain Eukaryota; kingdom Metazoa; phylum Chordata; class Actinopteri; order Semionotiformes; family Lepisosteidae; genus Atractosteus; species Atractosteus spatula. The sequence goes on along the minus strand of NC_142715.1, from coordinate 18,265,399 downwards.
TGACAAAAAGGGACATTGTTGAGGGGAGAAGAGCTCCTCTGTGATTACAGCATTTCCAGGGAATAATTTCAAGGTGAAGGACAAGCTCTGGAGTGGTTGGTTCACTGACCATTTCCAAAAAAGAAACTAAGTAAGTATATTAGAGTGCATATTTTGAAGATATTCATTTTCTTGTACCTTGGAATTAATGTAAAAATTATATTCGTGTTAATGTCTTGAAAATAGCATTTCTCATTCTCATCAGCAAGGATATAAGGAAGGGATATGGGACTGCTAAAAAGATACATGATTTTCAGAAGAGTATAGAAGGCAGATAACTATCCCACTCAATTCTTACTGCAAAGAAATGCCACAGTGTAAACAAAAAGGTGAACCATTCTTGAAATTTATTGACAGAATCTGAATAGCACGGCATTCCCAAACCAGGCACTGGAGTTTCCTGCAGCGTTAGATGGGTAGTCTCTTGGTAAGAGAGAGATCGACAGAGTACTGGACTTCATGAACGACACCTTTCCAATTCATCGAGAACAGAGCCCACAAGATCTAGAGTCTAGAGAACAATTTCTTACAATATTAGTGGTAGTTTCTGAATAGGTTAAGGACAACATAGTTGTAGAGCTATCTTGCAACTTCTTAAAAGTTGTAAAAGTGATTACCATATTGCCAGTGGTTTATATTTAAAACCTAAAGATTTTAAATTGAATCTTTCTTAAACAAAGGACATTTTTCACAGGAACAGCAGCCTAAATCAGTTGATGACTGTAAATATGACAAGCTTGTGATAAATTTTAAAGTGCAAAACAAAGTTGTATTGTTTTGGTTTTGTCTTCAACATCATATTAATAGGCATGTTATTTTTAGAGCAGCTGCCTGCCATTCACCACCAGCCAAGATGCCACGAGGTACATGAAATGACCCAGAAGTACTTAATGATACAGAGAAGAGCATATGGGGGGAAAAAAAAGAAGACAAGAAATATCCATTAACACGTGCATCTAGAAGACAGAAGACGGGTGATGATCAGCATTTCAAAAGCAGACACTGGAGGTTGAATTCAAGTTTTAACAGTGATTGTCTATGTTTGGCTTCAACACAAATCATATTAATATGCTCACGTTATTAATTTGTACAAAGTCCCCAATATTCATTACAGGCGACGTTCCCAGGAGTACACACGACCCAGCCAGAACGTGGCTAGCTGACGTGCAGTGGACCTCAGGGAAAGAACTCTTGCCCACACGGATGTCTCTGCTCTGAAAACCACTGGATAAAGGTATATGGCGGTCTGTTCTCAGCTGTTGATTTTGTGAAAAATATTGAATATGAAAGATTGAAGTGTCACTATTCAATGAAGTTCAGACATAAGTATTATGTTGAGAAGCTAGATCTGTTCTACTAATAGCTTTAGTACCTTAATATTGTACTGTTTGCTCTGGTTTTCAGACATCAGTCCAAGATCATTGGTGGGTTAATTGATTTCTGGTAAGATTGGCCCCACGTTTGAGTGTGTGTTTACATTTCTATCTGGCATCCTCAAAAGATGGTTTTGTTTCCTTTTCTTAATTGCTCTTGATTACTAGAGTTTATTTGGCATGATACATTTGTGATAAATGCTTTTTCTTTGTGAATAGTCTTATTTTAATCTACATAATGTCAATGAGTTAGTACCTTAAAGAACAAGCAGTAAAAGAAATGACATTTCAGGTTTATTAGCTAAAGTTACTGAGATTCCTTTACAGATAATATACTCTATTTATCAAGACTTGACTATTTTAATTCCATACTTCCATTGACTGCTTTGGAATGCATTCCTTACAATTTTCCTAAATAATCATTGTCTCACAGTGTAGACCTGGGTGACATAACAGGGGTCAGGGCTGTGTTGACTGGAGGTTTGTGTAGACTGGCCATTGTCTATGTGAGACTGTGGGATCACTAGGGGTCCCCCCCCCAACACCTGTAACATTGTCAAGTGGTATAATTACCTACAAAAGCTAAAGTTTCCTCCATTAAGGGGTCACTATCTGTCAGTCACTATCAGTCCGGGACACTCTATGCTAGATTGGACTGTTGTCTTTGGAAGATGGGGTCACAGGTGATGAAATAGACCACAGTGGCAGTCCTGCCTAGCTGTTATATCACTGACAGACTCACCCACACATTGAGAAGAGAGCACTGGTTTCTGTGCAGAAAGCAGAACAACTCACTTTAACTGGTCAGTTAGGTCTAATGAGTTTTATTGCCCTTGACATCTAACTTACTCCAGCCCCCCTTGTGGAAACAACCCCTAATTACTGTTCATGAGCTCCTGGCCACACTTGTTCCCAGTGGAACCAACCTGGAGCAGCAGAACAGAGTTTTTTTTTTCTTTAAGTTGTCTGCTGTTGTAAAACAAGTCATCCCTTGGGAATAAAAACTCTCCCTCTAGTCTGGTTGGTATCTCCTTTATTTGCCCCATATTCCCAGGGCAAAGCAGCTGAGTGATCAAAAGCTGAACTGCAAGGAGCTGAATTTCACACTGGGTTACAACAGACCCTGGTGGGAGAATGGGCAGGAGAGGGCCGGTTGTGCTCCTGAACTAGTCCCCTCCTCTCCTACTCTCGTATTTGCATCACAGTCTATAAACTCCAGCCCTATTGCTTTTCTTCCAGTTCATTTTTTTTAATACAGCTCGTGAATTATGTATACTCTTGTGAAGTATCAAGAAAGCACTCTTATCTTTATTCCCGACGGTCTAGCACAGTAACCACAACTCCAATAACTTTAACTAGAGGAAGAAATCCATCTTCTGCTCAAAAGGAAACATTGAAATCATAAATCTCCAACACTGGCTGGAGACTCTGTGTGTCCGTGCTCAGCGGTTATATAGGACAGGACTCAGCGCGCAGCAGGTGCGGCTCATTGCTCTACGCTCCCCGTGCGGAATGCGCGTCTCCTCCTTCCAGACTCGTAACACCGCTGCATACATCCCTCTTAAATCCCAGAAACACAGAAACTCCGGGGTGTTTCTGTGAGTCAGTACTGGGTTTCTCTGTTCGAGGTTACAAGCAGAAACAAAAAAAGCGCTGAAAGCAGGAAGTTATTTCTGCTCGTAGGCATAAACGTGTAAAAATAAATTTTCTGATTACTAAACCCCTAATAAAATCCATCTAAGTCTCCCTTTCGTTCCCAATGCACATAACTGAATATAAACCAGTCAAGTTCAGGTACTTTTCTGATGTACAGTATCTGAATAGTTCTGGCGCGGCTGTTGTAACAAAGATACTTACGAACTTTTTTTTCATACGAGCTCTTGCCGTTTTTAAAATGAATATTTTTTTGAATTCGCTAAATCACACGAAACACCAGCATCACTTATCGTAAGCATCTGACATATTACATTCCTGAATGTTAAACCCATTTAGCATTTATTTTTAACTTGTTTTTTTTTTTAAATTAAACACCTGTTAACTTAGTCCGGATCGCGGTCACCGAGGACCACACCTGTCTCCCCAGATGACACTTATTATTTTTAAGATAAACGCGAGATAAACAACGTTTGTTTGAAACCGCTCCACAAATTTTCTCACATGCACGTATTCTCAAATATCACCACAACAAAATCATAAAGTTTGTTTCCACAGACATGACACTATTATGCAATAAACCAATAAATTAATGAACTAGCAGAATCCCAATAAAAACACCCGATCACCTGGCCAGCCCAGCATGTCAATATCATACATTTTTACCAACAAAACCGCAAAAGCAAAAACCAGCATATAAATATATATCCCATGTTTTTACCTTATTCTGGAGCATGATATATATCCAAAATAACCCAGACTAGTTTATCTCAAGAGCTAGAGACTAGTAAACGTTACTGATTACGTAATAAATGTTTGAAGAACGAGCGCCAGAAATAAGGCGATTTGATTGGTAAAAACCGCTGTCATTCTTTGTATTTTCAGCCATTCAGAGCCCTTAGGGGGTGAGACTTCCTCTAGAAGCTTCAGGCTGCATTTTTAGCTGTCAATCATTGACTCAGAAGGGATAATCAATCATTTTTTTATCAGTTTCTTATCAGTGCTCCTTTTTTTTCATACCAGAAGGCAACTCTGAGGTTTTTTTTCATTGCATAACAGCAGGTAAAGGCTCTCTAGCAGTGTCTTAAGGTTTTTATAGCAATTGCAATGGTTTTTATTCTTATTATTTTCAATATTTTTATGATTTTTTATTATAGGCGTGAAATTTCATTCCAGGTCCAGTCTTCACAAAACATGATGTAGAATTTTTTCTAATTGATCCATTTGTCCCAAATTTTTATCCAAGCTAGTAGCCACCTAGAACAAGGTTTTCAAATCATTCCCAGGCCCTTGACATGCATATAGTTGAAAACTCTGACCTCTGAAGACCAAAAAAAAATGTTCGCCAGCTGTTTTTTTTTGTTTTTTTTTCATATGTTTGTCTGCTGAGTGGACACATTAAGAAATATAAGAAATTTGACTATTCACACTCAAAGCCAAGGGGGTTAGCTTCAATTTAAGACCTGAACCAGGCTCCTGCTATGTTCTGCTGCAGAGATATAACAAATGTTTAAGGGGGAGGAAATTCCAGGTGGACATTGGCTAAATATGTCACTGGTAGTAAAAGGTTAAGTATTCTTGCCATTTTTAGCATATTGTAAGTGGATTTTTTGCAAACATTTTATTTTTTAAATCACATGAAACACAATCAACCCATTGTAACTTCACATTGATAATTCCTGAGCTTTATAACTGTGTATTATTTCTTTTTACCTTGTTTTAATATTTTTTTTATTATTTTTGCATTTTACAGAGCTTTTTAATATATTGTGAGCATTTTAGTGTCATTTTAAAATAGGACTATCAATGCTCCTGACTTTTAAACCTGTATTTATTCTGACATTATTATCTCCACCTGCAGATGAGGGAGGTATTTGATCTTAAATTTGTTGATTTGGGGGGAAAATATACATTCATTTCCTTGTATGTATCACCAGTGGGAAAATTGGCATTTTTGGATGAATTGCAATCTTTACTGCAAGGCCTTCAGACTGATATAGAAATGACTGGAGATTTAAATGACACATTTGATAAATCAGACAGGAACAGCATAACATCTAAAATGGCAGAACCCTCTAAAGTACTGAAAAAATTCCGGCACATTCATAATAAATACAATTTATTTAATTTAAAGCATAAAATTTGCTTTAAAAAGAAAACCACAATTTGTACGATATCATATTTCAATATCGACGTTCAGATGAAGAATTTGAGAATTTGAATATCAATGGAGAGTACATTGATTTTGGGACAATGTTTGCATCTGAATAATCCTTCCTCCTGGAAAGAAGGAAAAAAAAAGTTTTGAGTCTCAGTCTTCAGGATCCCCCCCAAAAAACGTGCAAATTTGTTTCCGATGTATTTTGGATAAAGATATAACTCTCATAGAAGATACATTTTATCAGTTGAATGCAGTCGATACTTTCGACTTTTTATATGATGATAGGACCTACATTTAGGGCTCAGTACTGATAACACTGCTGCTATTGATGGAGTAGAAATAAGTGATGTACTGGCAGTTTTTTTTTTCTGAGGCAAGAAGTCCTAGAACACCTCCTATAAAAATGTTAAGATTCAGAGCAAGAAATATTTTTCCACCTCACCTAATGCTATTGCATTAACGAGGCTGAAGCTGGCTTCTTATTCGCCAGCTGCTGCTTTGCGTTTTTCGTTCCATCTTAAATGCTGCTGCTGTGATGTTATGCCGCCTTTTCGCCTGAAGATGGCTCTCTACAGTCATTTTTAAAAATACTTATCCGGATGTATTACTGTACATTTCCTCAGTAAAGGGGAATATGTAAGTAGAGACTGTCCAAATTGCATTTTTGTATGAAACACATTTCAGAAACAGAACTCACAATAAAACAAACTGGCATGTTATACCAGGAGTAAATAAGACAAAGGCAAAACGTAAATTCACTGGCACTTTCTGCATATTTTCCAGGACCTTGCCTTCTGATCATAAAAAGTCTCAAACTCTTGCATTTTACAAGAAATTTTAATATAGCAGTTTTAAATGGGACATTTACAACATGGCATATGAGACTATATGGTTAACTGAGGATGAGCAGAGGGTGATCGAACCTACCTCCTGGTTATAAAAATGTCTAAAAATTCTGACACAGATGTGTGAGAGACAATGGAAGAGACTATCAAAATCCTGAACTTCAGGACATTGTACTGTACCGTTTTTTAAATACGACCTTCTGAACATGGCATGAGAGAATACATTGTCAAATGGTAAATGCAATGTTTGCTATATTGCTAGGGCCCTCCCTCCTGATTTTAAAATCGTCTCATATTTCTGACATCAAGGTGTGAGACACAATACAACAGACTGTCAAAATCCAGAACTTCAGGACATTTTATGATACCATTTTAAAAATATGACCCTCTGAGCATGGCATGTGAGAAAATGGCATGTGAGAATGCATTGGGAAAAGGTGAATGCAATTTCTGCTGAATTGCTATGGCCCTCCCTCCTGATTACAAACTCGTCTCACAATTCTGACACTGAGGTGTGAGACACAATGTAACAGACACTATTAAATTGTGAAGTACAAGAGATTATACTGTTACGTTTTTTTTTTAATATTGAACAAGTCCCTCTGGCATGTGAGGACTTGTAGTCAACAAAATAGCACACATTCTGCCAATTTGCTTTGTCCCTCCTTCCTCGTTACCAAAACATCTTAGTATACCGACACTAAGGTAAATGTCTCTAAATCCAGAAGTTAAGTTGTCAAAGTATATCAGAGTCAACCGATATTGATCAGGTTCTGCTGATGCCGAGCCCGCAGCCTTCACCATAAGGTCCAATTCCCCAAGCCTACTGACCTTATATGTCCATCCCTTCTCGTCAAAATTCGTATTTTCACAGGTTACCCTTCAGAAATTGCAGTATAGAATGAAAAAACTCCAATAGATCTCTGCCGCTGTTGGCGATTTTCCTTTAAAAACAAATGATTCTCCAGAAATTTTACGGAGTGTATCACTTACACCGAGACCGAGAAGTGTTAAGCTGTACATGAGTCTTTGTGGCTCGGTTGTTAACCAAAAGGGTGGTGGTTTGAGACCATCCAGGGATGCTATGAGCCTTTTAATGAACACACCCTCTTCACTTCATTTCTCCACGGCCAGTCTTGTACCGCAATCAAATACAGAGCCCGTAGGGGGCAGTAAGCCCGCATATATAGATCACTGTGTATATAATGAAGAAGCAGAGGTTAGTTTCTCATATGCATGTTGCAGAGCCTTACGCAACTCGTACCAACAGCTGGGGTTTGATCCCTGCACGGGCTATTAGTTGAAAGACCATTGTAAATGACGTGTAACAGCTTTATCCAGTTGGATTTTATGTTACATACTAAATTGCTATCTTGAAACCAAAATAATTAGAAATATGGAACACAACCGTTGTTCCCCAAGAAGGAAAGCTGTTTTACACTGACGTCACTCCTTTTTATTTAATCCAGATTTTAAAGACAACTCCACCCTCAAAGGAAATCAAAGGAAAATGTTGTATTAGCACGAGCTGCACAGGCTCTGAATCAGACCATTTCAATTAGTCTGATCAGTGCAGGACAAGTTAATGTAGAATTATTGCTTTGTCTATCTCTTGTTTGTATATAAATGAATGTCTCTGAAAACTTAATGTTAGTTTTTAATTTAGTTTTAGTGTTACGATGTAGGTCATGCGTTGACATATGCACAAACACACGAAATGTCTCATTCCTGATTCAGCTCATGCTCCATAGGAGAGAAAAGATTCCTCCTGTTTCTCGTACAATTCACTTCACTGATAAGCAAGATTTGTGTTTCATCTTTCGCAAGCTGTATAGATTTCTTTCAAAACAAGTTGTTCCAGAAAGGAAACGAACACTTGCATTCACCTGAATTAAAAGGGATGGGATTTGCCCGTAAGGATAAATTCTATACAGTAAGACAGGAAGAAAGGCACCGCTGGGAATCGGACCCAGGATCTCCTGTTTACTAGACAGGCGCTTTAGCCAACTAAGCCACGGCGCCGGCAAAGGGACGTCCTTTGACAGCCACTTGGACACGTCTCAACTGCTCTGAGACATCTGCGTTCGGTGTGCACCGAGCCTGCTCGCCTTGCAAGTTGCCTCATTTACATGCGATAGCTCCACCACTAAGAGAAAGGATGAGAAATGGCTTTTATCTGGCACTTTTCATGTCAGAGGATCTCAATCTGCTTTCCATGTACAAGAGGATGTCCAACTCATGTAGCTAAAGACGTAGACGACAGTGCTCCACTGAAATCTTGATCTCACAACCCTCGGCATGACTCCGCTGTGTTCTGCTTTAGACAAAGGGGGGGAAAGACTTCTTTCATCACACGTTTTGCACTGTTTACGGTGTTTGCAGTGCTCTTTCTTAAATGAAATCCAGGAATCGGCACCATATGAGGTGTGACTAGATAATATTGGAACAAGTAGCCTCGCCATTCCATGCGTGACTTGAGCAAAGTGTAATTCCTGTCTTTATAGTGTGCTTGTTAGAGACTTAGCTGCCACCCAGAGCGCTTTAAATCCGGGAGTCAGCAGCCCAAGACAAGAGAGCTTCCTTCGTCTATGTTTTTTGCGTGAAGGGGGGAAACCATGCGTGTGCTGCAAACGATCTTAGTATCGAAGTGCCGTCCCACATAACCGATCCGAACAATCTGCTTTACAGAGGAGCACTGCCGGAGCTTATCGTTGGCAAACTGAAGACCAGGCCGACCTCTTCTGTGACTCTTGAACACTGAATCTCAAGGTTGTGAATTCAAGCTCCACGCTGGTGGGAAATTCCATAGGTAATGATCACATTTTCTTGCATGCTAATCAAAAGAAATATTAAGAAACTTTTCCCGATACCAGTTTTTTACAAAAGTAAAGGCACACGGCACATGTGTGCCACATCACGTCCGAGTTTAGTGACAACTACCTCAGAGATTGTAAGCTGGGTAGTTTCAGATCAGATCACTTTTTTTATCAAAGGTTCAAGCAAACCCGAATACTTTTGCAAGAGACATTTCAGAATCCCAGTCAAATCCAGTACGATTGCTGGATCCTTCGAATTCGACTGAACTATAGCACAGATCTGCAGTCCACCATTAGAATACTGTGGGTGTGTTGTATAAGCCACACGGCCAAAATAGTTCTAAAACAGGAGATGCATCCTCGTTTAGGAATGTGGTATAAAGTGAAATGGTCTGGGAAGAGTCCTACGTTTGAACAGTTCAAAATAGACGTAAAGGGGTATTTACGGACTCTTTCGAAATGTAAGAACAAGCTGTGCGGACCTTATCTTTATTTACCTTGTGTAATCGTTTTTCATAAAGTGTAATTGTATTATAGCATGTGCCCCTGATGATTTTCTTGATACGTTATATGTGCTCTTGTTTGTATTGTACAGATGCAGCCATTCAAAATGCGCGGGCGATACCGCATTATTTTGCAGTACGCTGTACGCAGTCTACCGCAAGCTACCGGTAAATACCGCGAGTTACCGTAAATTCTCCTATAATACGACAAGCAAAATAATAGTATCCGGAATTTCCGCAAGGTGGAGCTAATAAAGCTCAACCTCTCATGTTTGAGCTGTGGCCATCAAAGTCTTTAACGAAGATATTACTAATAGTATTAATAATGAATGACCTTGGACAAGCTGCAAGTGTAAACTCAAAGTATTGCCCTGGTCAACATTCTTTTTTTCATTGACCGTCTTTGTAAAAGTAACACCACAGCATTTCGCAATCACGCATTTGTTTCCAATCATGCAAAGTACAGTGATTCACCATGCCTTTCACATGCTCATAAAAGAGATTGATTTAGGAACATAAACATATTACCGTATGCAAACTGTACTGTATACAGTATGTATATGTATATTTAATGTCTTAACTGTGCCCGTTTAAGTATTGAATATTCATATCTAATTTTACCACTGAAGGGAAATCTTAGTAGCTGAGCATAAAAAGAATAGGAGCATACTGCAACGCGTATGAAGGCCATAAACGATATTAATTTTGGAACATAAACATACAGTATATGGCTGGTCTCGGTACTTTAAAGAAAACATACACGAAACATGGTTTCATTATGACCAGAATCGGTCTTGAGATATTTTTAACTTGATTTACAGTATTTGAGAGGTATGTCTTAACACCGATACTACAGTGCTTAAGTATTGCTCACGTATATGTTTCTAGGTTTATATTATGCATTTCATATGGTCAAATTACTTTTGAGCAACTAATAAGAAGCGCGAAACGGTATGCGTTTTAGTTTCGTTTTGTGCTGGGACCCGTGGATTGATTAGAGATATCAAGTACATACAAGTCATTTTTTAAATGTTGTAGTTTGTCTTGAAAAAATGTTACGAGTACATCATCTATCAACAATTACACAGGTTCTGTTTCCATATTGCGGATTTTGATTACGTTATATTATTTTCTAGATTTCACGTTGTGAATATATGATTTGGGCAAACAGAGCCGCAAAGAAGTACATTATGGGTTGTTGTTTTTTTTTTTGCAGGTTTATCTAGAACAAGCGATGCTTAAACCTTTGTCTGATTCTTGTGAAACTATCCACACGACAGTTACAGTACCTAGGAGTTGACTTCAGTGATGTCACTGATGGGATGTTTCTAAAAATCCATCCTCTGTAAAACGTCTTCTCTAGTTGTCCTGCATACGTATTCGCTAATGAAGCTGTGTGTTCTGAGCCTGGATCTCTACATTTCTGTATGAACCAGCTTAGAGGGCTAAAGACAGCTTGTGTTTAAATTGAGTGTAAGGCATTTTATGCTTCTAAAGTCATGGTCAGCATTTATTATTGTACTGTGCTGTAAACTTGTTCTGTGCCTAGTCACATTATTTTATAGCGTTTTTATAGCGTTATCAAATCCGGTGGCGCTGTGTGTTAGTTTCCTGACTCCCATGTCACATGGTCTGTGATTGAAACCTGTAATACCGGTTTAATTCGTCACAGCCAGCACTCCGGTTGTAAAGTAGAAGCAGGCGAGATTTCCAGCGAAAAACACCTCCCCCTTCTTCAGGTGTGAGGGTCTTCTGCTCAGAATGAAACGCTAAAATGTAATGTAGGCTCTGAATGGGTTCAATTATGATTTGGGCTTGATTAAGGTCGCTGCCTTTCATCTAAAACCCTACTTGAATCCTTCTAAACTAAAAATCAGTGTTAGTGAGTTCTAAATAAAGAGGTATCCAGGTAACAGTGAAACGGGCGGACAGTCTGGGGAGATCGCCCGTTTTCCATGTAAATAGTTCCCTGGTTCCGCACCCCTTGGTGTTTCTCTCGCTCTCTCTCGGGTCACCTGATCATTAGCTCGAAAGAGTTGAGTGCTTTGTGTATATTCTAATGGTAGTGGGGGCAGGGTGTGTGGGAACAGGTTTGGTTGAAATTGCATTGGAGATCTATGTTCTTCACACCTGAAACATTTTCTCTGAAAGCATTTTCTTCGCAGTTTAACCGATCTTGTTACAGCATGTTACAGTTTACTATTATTAACCATATTAATTTTAAGTGCTTAATGTAAAATCTTGTAAAAATATATTTTCATTGTTCAAATATACATTAAGTCTGACTATCATATAATAATAAGTTAAATACAAAACTAAAGAAAAAATAGGGTTAAATATAATTCAAAATATTTTGCTAACAATGTTAACTGTTTATGAATAATAAAATGTATTAACTAAGGAGTAGGATGGCACAGTTGTTAGTATGTTTTTTGTTTTGTTTCTTTTTCATAAATACAACAGTAGTACCTGATGTCTCAGTGGCTTTCAAAATTAAATTATGCATGCAAACCTGTGAACTAGAAAGATAACTAATATATCCATCCATTATATTCCATAATATCCATGAAATATATGGCGCTGAAATATGTGTGACGCAGTGGTGGCCTGACACGGTGAGGTGCCCTGGCAGCTGTATGATGCAGTGGTGGCCTGGCACGGTGAGGTGCGCTTGCAGCTATGTGACGCAGTGGTGGCCTGGCACGGTGAGGTGCGCTGGCAGCTGTGTGATGCAGTGGTGGCCTGGCACGGTGAGGTGCGCTGACAGCTGTGTGGTGTGGCGCAGTTGTGGCCTGGCACGGTGAAGTGCGCTGGCAGCTGTGTGGTGTGACGCAGTGGTGGCCTGGCACGGTGAGGTGCGCTGGCAGCTGTGTGATGCAGTGGTGGCCTGGCACGGTGAGGTGCGCTGGCAGCTGGGTGATGCAGTGGTGGCCTGGCACGGTGAGGTGCGCTGGCAGCTGTGTGGTGTGACGCAGTGGTGGAAATGTTCACCATGTTTCACCATGCTGAAAATGTTTGTACCAGCCTTTTTTGAGGCCTGTTTAATTGTGTCTGAAGTCTGATGTTGTAAATTTTATTGTTAAAAAGATCCATGAAAATGTCACTACTAAAGTTAGCTGGTACTGTTGGTATTGTAAGTGGCAAGTAGAGCTCATATTTTAGATTTTGTGTAATTGCTAGCGTTGAACTGTGTGTTGGATGCACATGAATATATTAATTATATACCAGCGCACCTCACCGTGCCAGGCCACCCCTGCGTCACAACACACAGCTGCCAGTGCACCTCTACATACCCGACCACCACTGCATCACACAGCTGCCAGCGCACCTCACCGTGCCAGGCCACCACTGCGTCACATAGCTGCAAGCGCACCTCACCGTGCCAGGCCACCACTGCATCATACAGCTGCCAGGGCACCTCACCGTGTCAGGCCACCACTGTGTAACACCACATAGCTGCCAGCGCACCTCACCATGCCAGGCCATCACTGCGTCACACCACACAGCTGCCAGCGCATGTAACCGTGCCAGGCCACTACAGCGTCACACCACACAGCTGCCAGCGCACCTCACCGTACCAGGCCACCACTGCGTCACACCACACAGCTGCCAGCGCACTTCACCGTGCCAGGCCACCACTGCGTCACACCACACAGCTGCCAGCGCACCTCACCGTACCAGGCCACCACTGCGTCACACCACACAGCTGCCAGCGCACTTCACCGTGCCAGGCCACCACTGCGTCACACCACACAGCTGCCAGCGCACCTCACCGTACCAGGCCACCACTGCGTCACACCACACAGCTGCCAGCGCACTTCACCGTGCCAGGCCACCACTGCGTCACACCACACAGCTGCCAGCGCACCTCACCGTACCAGGCCACCACTGCGTCACACCACACAGCTGCCAGCGCACTTCACCGTGCCAGGCCACCACTGCGTCACACCACACAGCTGCCAGCGCACTTCACCGTGCCAGGCCACCACTGCGTCACACCACACAGCTGCCAGCGCACCTCACGGTGCCAGGCCACCACTGCATCACCCACCTGCCAGCGCACCTCACCGTGCCAGGCCACCACTGCATCACACAGCTGCCAGCACACTTCACCGTGCCAGGCCACAACTGCGCCACACCACACAGCTGTCAGCGCACCTCACCGTGCCAGGCCACCACTGCATCACACAGCTGCCAGCGCACCTCACCGTGCCAGGCCACCACTGCGTCACAACACACAGCTGCCAGTGCACCTCTACATACCCGACCACCACTGCATCACACAGCTGCCAGCACCTCACCTCACCGTGCCAGGCCACCACTGCGTCACATAGCTGCAAGCGCACCTCACCGTGCCAGGCCACCACTGCATCATACAGCTGCCAGCGCACCTCACCGTGTCAGGCCACCACTGCGTAACACCACATAGCTGCCAGCGCACCTCACCATGCCAGGCCATCACTGAGTCAGAGATTAAATAAAACCTCACTCGCACCAAACAAATTTATATTTCTAAATATCACAACATGATCGAATTTAAGTCATTTTAATAACAATGAATAGTCACCTAGGCGTTACAATATAAACATTTATATTGATTTAAATAACGTTTTGATTTAAATCGCAAATGCGGGTTTAAATATATGTTTTTTGATTCACAATCAGACAAATGCAACATAAATTGATATCTTTGTCTTCTAAGTATCTAGTATCTTCTAAGATTTATTTTGGGATCAAACGTGGAAAGATTAGATTGTAATCGTTTTTATTTTTTAAATACATTTTAGAAAAGTGTAATCTATACTAAAAAGCTGTACACCACCTGCTATAAAGATACATATTGTAATACTTTCGGGTTCGGATAGGACAGACACAAGAACTCAGACTTGCGGAGTTAAAGCAAGTTAAAGCCTTGATTTTATATATCACCTTTAAAAGTGGCATCTCAAAGCAAAGTAAATACCCAACACTGATTGTACCCATCTGTCATGCTAATAAAGCAGCTTGAATTGAATTGAGAGGGGGGGGGTATATTTGCTTTGTGTATAAAGTACATTGTGAATGTTTTCACAGCCTTCACTTTGTCGTTTTTATGCCATTTTTTGACCACGCACGAATATTCCTATGTCCGTATCTTCGCAAAGGAATCAGTGCGAATTTTAATACTAATTAAATGACCGCGGGCACTTTCCACCCCCTCTACATTCTCAGAGTAGAACAGACTAACCTTCTAATGAAAGACGGTCCACCCCCCACGGACAGGAAAAGTGCCCACAGGCACTTAAACTTAATATGGTCAGTAACAGTAAACAGTAACATGGTCAGAAGGAGCACGTACAAACGTTTCCGAAATAACCACATGTAAGACTCTGATGCTTAAAATGTTTAGGGAGAAAGTGGAATACTGGTGTGTATTTTTTCTTTAAACTACCAATACCAGCCATATACAGTCTGTAACGTAGGGATTTCTATATGTCTTTATTTAGTGGTTACATTAGTGACAAAGGCTAAACTTTTAGCTTCAGTAACGTGTACATATCTCCCCTTTTTATAAAACGACATGGTTGAAAACTGTTCCAGAGCCACTGTTGTTTCATCAGTGAAAAGTACATCATGAAATGCCTCTCCCTGTTCAATCCACTGGAAAAAAGAAAAGGAGCATAAAGCTTCTGATGGTCATACCTGTAAACGATATTCATTTAGGAGCAGCATCAGAGGTATGTTTTTAACTGCACTGCATTGGAGAGAATACCATAGTGTGTTTTTTTTTTTTACTCCCTGGCGGAAACTGGCTTCCAGAAGAATCAGTATGGCTCAGAGATTAAATAAAACTTCACTCGCACCAAACAAATGTATATTTCTAAATATCACAACATGATCGAATTTAAGTCATTTTGATAACAATGAATAGTCACCTATGCGTTACAATATAAACATTTATATTGATTTAAATCGCGTTTAAATCACCTTTATTTAAAACCCATAAATAAAGCTGATACTGTTTAGACTTTTAATTATTTAAAACTGTATTAAAGCAGCACGATACACAATGCAACGTAAATCGCTATCTTTGTCTTCTGTGTAATAATGTTCACCTCTCTGTCCAGCAAATTTACAATAGTAATAATAATGAACTTTATTGTATATGGCGCCTTTAAAGGTGGCTCCTCAAAGCGCTTTACAGGTTAAAAACAATACTGTTAGGCTGGGAAAACGATTTTTTTTTAAGAAATACAAAATGAGATATAATGATATGTTCCGGCTTAGACATTAACGAAGAGCATAACGCGTGTACTGTATACACTGCAAGTACAACCCCCCTCTCTGCAGGAGTGCTGGCTGTGACGAATTGAACCGGTTTCACGGGTATTTTCAAAGTAGGAGGCGAGATTTCCAGCGAAAGACACCCCCCCCCCCCTCAAAAACCCAGTAAGTACAGTACTTACTAGTTAAAGGCTAGGCTCCTCAATTAAATCGCTTTAACATGCTAATGCA
The DNA here is from genome assembly GCF_055471065.1 of Atractosteus spatula. Taxonomy (NCBI): domain Eukaryota; kingdom Metazoa; phylum Chordata; class Actinopteri; order Semionotiformes; family Lepisosteidae; genus Atractosteus; species Atractosteus spatula. Next base: position 18,249,514 of record NC_142715.1, on the reverse strand, counting down.
TTGGTGTAACAGTCCGGGTGTGGCAAGCTTCTAATTTCAACCCGACTACGGCGAAAGGAACCCTTCTTTCATTAGAAGACAATGAACATATTTTAGCCCTGAATGAATTAATAGCAAACATGGTTTACATAAAAGACATTTTTCCAAGAAAGTTTAGCCTTTGTCACTAATGAAACCACTAAATAAAGACATAAAAATAAAAATCTTAATATTTTTAAAATACATGACTTTGCTAAAATTTATTTGAAAATAAAAACAATTACAACCACCAGGGGAGGGAGAGAACAGGGGAGGGATGTTGGTTTTGCATAAGGGGCTATGGAAATTAGGTCTGTTTGGGAATGTGTAGTTACATGTTCTGGCTGTTTGTGAATTATCGTTGTTGAGTATGGAGTGTTGAGGTATTGATTTTGTGTAATGCTTTATGTTGAAAATTGAGGTGGATTTTGTTTATGATAAACAGGATAAACTGGGTTGGGAGGAAGGTTTGGTTTTGCATAAGGGGCGGGATTATGATAATTAAAGGACTTTGCGAGAGTAAAATGGTTTGATATATTTGATTTTGTATTGTGGTTGTTATCTATGTTTTTGGTTGGTATTATGTTTATATGGTTGTTTTTGTTGGTTGGTTGTTATTATGGTTATTAATAATACGATCTATAGTTGAAATCTGAGCCTAAATAAAAAGAAAAAGCAAGTGATTAGGTTTATGAGCAATCTAATTACTTATTCGTTTAAAACGCTATATAAAATAAAGTTTATTATTAATTTGCTGGACAGAGCGGTGAACATTATTATGCATAAGACAAAGATAACGATCCTGATCAGTTTAGAAATCTGTGTACGCTGTAAGGTTTTTACTTCTTAAACTTTTAAAATACACGTTTTGAATAGAAAGAAATCCTCTTCCTGGTACAGTATGTATAGCAAACCAGCACGTCTTTTTTCTCCAATCAGAGGGGTGTCAGATGGTGTCAGCCAATCACCATTCTGAAGCCCTACCATAATCTCTGGTATGGGGAGACCCCAGAATTCTGTCCCATAGTTTAGACAGATGATAGATACTTTTATTGATCCCGTGAGGGAAATAAAGTAAATCATTTTCATTTTAGGAAATTATTAAACGCTCGGTTAAAAGCAAAGGAGATTGTCTGTTATAGTGGACATAAAAACAAGAGTTCGCTGGCATTATATCCTGGAAGACACAGACCGGCGCCAGACCGGTAAAATGCCTGATGAACTAGGGATTGGACAGTTTCCAAGTGCTTGTACAATCGATGGAAATGTTCAAATAAATGTGCAAAAGAAATAAACAAAATAATCATTTATTTCTTTATCATATTGGGTAGCTAATGTCCTCTCTTTGCTAGTTAGTGGCTGTGTTTCTGCATTGGGTAGCAATGGGTGACTGTTCTCAGGCGGAAGATGTAAACAGCTTAATGTTCGTGTTAAATAATTTTTTTAAATTAAAATTCATTCTATACAGCAATCGCATATTTGGGTACCGTTTCATAAAACTTTCATGCTTAAAATGTTTAAGGAGAAATGGAAGACTGGTGTGTATTTTTTCTTTAAACTACCAAGACCAGCCATACACAGTACAGTTTACATACATACAGTAATGTTTATGTTCCTAAATTAATATCGTTTATGACCTTCAGATGCGTTATGCTCCTCTTCTTTTTATGTTCAGCTACTAAAATTTCCCTTTAGTGGTAAAATCCATATAAATCTTCAAAACTAAGAGGATTAAAATGTGCACAGTAAAGACATTAAATGATTAAATCTTTGCACTACCAACCAATGCAACACGAGTGCCCCTGTCGGTCATTTTGGCCAGCCAATCACTTACCGCGGTGCCCTCCGGTGCCCTGCGGTGGCTTGTGGGTAGGATACTGTACCGCGGGTTTTTACCGCGCATTTTGATGGCTGCATCTGTATGTAGTTTTGTTGTTCAAATAAAACGTAAAAGACACAACTTTCCGGATGTGGCTGCTGTAAAAATAAAATGACATCAAGGGTGCTGTACGCAGAGGTCTGAAACCTGCTTCACAGAAGATCTTTATACTGAGGTGTGAAGAAATCGAGATCTCGCCATGAGAGGGGAAGCATCTCAGAAAAAGCAGGTGCAGTCGGTTCCACGGTCATAACGCCACTAAGTTGAGCGACAAGACATCTGCGTTCGGTGTGCACCGAGCCTGCTCGCCTTGCAAGTTGCCTCATTTACATGCGATAGCTCCACCACTAAGAGAAAGGATGAGAAATGGCTTTTATCTGGCACTTTTCATGTCAGAGGATCTCAATCTGCTTTCTGTGTACAAGAGGATGTCCAACTCATGTAGCTAAAGACGTAGACGACAGTGCTCCACTGAAATCTTGATCTCACAACCCTCGGCATGACTCCGCTGTGTTCTGCTTTAGCCAAAGGGGGGAAAAGACTTCTTTCATCACACGTTTTGCACTGTTTATGGTGTTTGCAGTGCTCTTTCTCAAATGAAAACCAGGAATCGGCACCATATGAGGTGTGACTAGATAATATTGGAACAAGTAGCCTCGCCATTCCATGCGTGACGTGAGCAAAGTGTAATTCCTGTCTTTATAGTGTGCTTGTTAGAGACTTAGCTGGCACCCAGAGCGCTTTAAATCCGGGAGTCAGCAGCCCAAGACAAGAGAGCTTCCTTCGTCTATGTTTTTTGCGTGAAGGGGGGAAACCATGCGTGTGCTGCAAACAATGTTAGTATCGAAGTGCCGTCCCACATAACCGATCCGAACAATCTGCTTTACAGAGGAGCACTGCCGGAGCTTATCGTTGGCAAACTGAAGACCAGGCCGACCTCTTCTGTGACTCTTGAACACTGAATCTCAAGGTTGTGAATTCAAGCTCCACGCTGGCGGGAAATTCCATAGGTAATGATCACATTTTCTTGCATGCTAATCAAAAGAAATATTAAGAAACTTTTCCCGATACCAGTTTTTTACAAAAGTAAAGGCACATGGCACATGTGTGCCACATCACGTCCGAGTTTAGTGACAACTACCTCAGAGATTGTAAGCTGGGTAGTTTCAGATCAGATCACTTTTTTTATCAAAGGTTCAAGCAAACCCGAATACTTTTGCAAGAGACATTTCAGAATCCCAGTCAAATCCAGTACGATTGCTGGATCCTTCGAATTCGACTGAACTATAGCACAGATCTGCAGTCCACCATTAGAATACTGTGGGTGTGTTGTATAAGCCACACGGCCAAAATAGTTCTAAAACAGGAGATGCATCCTCGTTTAGGAATGTGGTATAAAGTGAAATGGTCTGGGAAGAGTCCTACGTTTGAACAGTTCAAAATAGACGTAAAGGGGTATTTACGGACTCTTTCGAAATGTAAGAACAAGCTGTGCGGACCTTATCTTTATTTACCTTGTGTAATCGTTTTTCATAAAGTGTAACTGTATTATAGCATGTGCCCCTGATGATTTTTTCAATATGTTATATGTGCTCTTGTTTTTATTGTATGTAGTTTTGTTGTTCAAATAAAACGTAAAAGACACAACTTTCCGGATGTGGCTGCTGTAAAAATAAAATGACATCAAGGGTACTGTACGCAGAGGTCTGAAACCTGCTCCACAGAAGATCTTTATCCAGAGGTGTTAAAGAAGTCGAGATCTCGCCATGAGAGGGGAAGCATCTCAGAAAAAGCAGGTGCAGTCGGTTCCACGGTCATAACGCCACTAAGTCGGGCGACAAGAGCAAAACCCACCCGACCTCCTCCGAGCAAGTAATGAGACAAAGAGACAGCACACAGTGGGTAGCGTGGCTGAGCGGTCTAAGGCGCTGGATTAAGGCTCCAGTTTCTTCGGGGGCGTGGGTTCAAATCCCACTGCTGCCAGGTGCTTCTGTCACCACCCCCTTTCAGCTGACTTCAGACAAAAGGGAGGGAACTGCTTTTTGGCAGTCTCTCGAGAAACTAAGCAAAGTGTTTAAAGATACTTTCTCAGCTTGACATCAAGGCACAAAATAAAAACCTTCTTGCGTCCTCTCAACCCAAAAGCGCTTTGCCACTTTTTGCGTTATGCAGGGAACGACGTCTGCCCAGATCACTTTTGTGTCAATGCAAATCGTAGTGTGCCCTCCGTTTTAATGTTGGCTGTGCTGGCGTGCTGCTTCTGTCTGTGAAACTTGAATGTTCTGCTTCTTCACACCGAATCGTTGGCGGGGGTTGAGCTTGTTAAATCTTTGCGCATAGCGCTCCTTTGGAAGTACTTTGTCCAAGTTCAAAAGCGATCGTGGGATTTACTTCATGCGTTCAAGAAGCATGCCTCGCACGACAGATTTAAATGGGGAATGGAGCCTGCTTCTTGCTGTTTTTCCTGTGGTTGCAGTTACAAAGTTGATCGTGCTTTCACATTCTGTTAACAGTATTCACTGGCTGAGCTTTATCTGTTGATTCGTAAAGGAATCTCTGCTTCGGTTCCAGAAAAGTCATCTGTAGTGTGTTCTTTTCCGTGCCCATGGCAGTCTTTTAAAGCTGGTAGTAATGGCGGCGAAGTTAATTTTTTATCCTCTTTAAAAGAATAAGGACGGGCTGGGGCGAGCTGCATTTACCACTCGTTCAGCTAACCGCCGAACTCGCGAACTGATTACACTGCAGAGCCACAGGCGCCTCGCTTTTCTCCATTCTCTGGGTTAGGGTGAAAAAAAAACACTGCTGGTATTAGCTGGCCTGCTGGGAGTACCTCTTCTTCACTGATAAGCAAGATTTGTGTTTCATCTTTCGCAAGCTGTATAGATCTCTTTCAAAACAAGTTGTTCCAGAAAGGAAACGAACACTTGCATTCACCTGAATTAAAAGGCATGGGATTTGCCCGTAAGGATAAATTCTGTACAGTAAGACAGGAAGAAAGGCACCGCTGGGAATCGGACCCAGGATCTCCTGTTTACTAGACAGGCGCTTAAGCCAACTAAGCCACGGCGCCGGCAAAGTGCTGTCCTTTGACAGCCACTTGGACACGTCTCAACTGCTCTGAGACATCTGCGTTCGGTGTGCACCGAGCCTGCTCGCCTTGCAAGTTGCCTCATTTACATGCGATAGCTCCACCACTAAGAGAAAGGATGAGAAATGGCTTTTATCTGGCACTTTTCATGTCAGAGGATCTCAATCTGCTTTCCGTGTACAAGAGGATGTCCAACTCATGTAGTTAAAGTCGTAGACGACAGTGCTCCACTGAAATCTTGATCTCACAACCCTCGGCATGATTCTGCTTTAGACAAATGGGGGAAAAGACTTCTTTCATCTCACGTGCTGCACTGTTTACGGTGTTTGCAGTGCTCTTTCTTAAATGAAAACCAGGAATCGGCACCATATGAGGTGTGACTAGATAATATTGGAACAAGTAGCCTCGCCATTCCATGCGTGACGTGAGCAAAGTGTAATTCCGGTCTTTATAGTGTGCTTGTTAGAGACTTAGCTGGCACCCAGAGTGCTTTAAATCCGGGAGACAGCAGCCCAAGACAAGAGAGCTTCCTTCGTCTATGTTTTTTGCGTGAAGGGGGGAAACCATGCGTGTGCTGCAAACGATCTTAGTATCGAAGTGCCGTCCCACATAACCGATCCGAACAATCTGCTTTACAGAGGAGCACTGCCGGAGCTTATCGTTGGCAAACTGAAGACCAGGCCGACCTCTTCTGTGACTCTTAAACTCTAAATCTTAAGGTTGTGATTTCAAGCTCCACAGTTGCGGGAAATTCCATAGGTTATGATCAAATTTTCTTGTATGCTAATCAAAAGAAATATTAAGAAACTTTTCCCAAAACAAGTTTCACAGTGACTTTGTAGGTGACATTTTCCTGATGAGAATAAGGTTTCGTATGCGATCAATAACAGCACCAGAATAAAATACCGGAAAGAAATGACCTGTCATTAAGAGAATTCATTAAATGACGCCGAGACATAATCAGAAAATCGACATCAAGAAAATGTTAATCACTTTACATATTCTTTAGCATTTTTATATATACACATTCTTATAGACGTTCAAGGTGTTCTAGTCGCTGTACTCTTCGTAGATAATCTAAACGAAATTACAGTACAGTACAGGACACGCAGTGTGGAGCTCACACAACGAATACTCTTGAACACAAAAAAAGTAAAGGCACACGGCACATCACGTCTGAGTTTAGTGACAACTACCTCAGAGATTGTAAGCTGGGTAGTTTCAAATCACTTTTTTATTAAAGGTTCAAGCAAACCTGAATAACTTTGCAAGAGACATTTCAGAATCCTAGTCAAATCCAGTATGTTGCTGTATTGATTGTACTGATTGCGGATGCTGTAAAAATAAAATGACATCAAGGGTGCTGTACGCAGAGGTCTGAAGCGTGCTCCACAGAAGAACCTTATCCAGAGGTGTTAAAGAAGTCGATATCTTGCCATGAGAGGGGAAGTGTTGCGCCCCTGAAGAGGGAAATGATAAAATAATCAGTCACTCAACTCGTTTCCTCATCAGTGGCTTTTAGTGTGATTCTATATAGGATAAACAATTTACAGTAATACAATATAACAAAGAATATAAGCTGAAAGTTACACAAATGCTTCTTAATATTTTTCTAATTATACATTAAGAAAATATTCTGCATTATGTCTTATTCAGTCTTCTCCTTAGTATATTCTACATTTCAGTAAAACACAATCTAAATCGGCGATATCACAAGACCACGTTAGTATTTCTTTAAAAACATAATGTTCACTAGCAATATAAATGTGGAGCACTTTGGTAATTATAAAAAACTCCAATAAATAAAGAAAACCAGGAACAGTGAAATAATCTAAGGCTATTACCGAACATTAACTAAATTGCTAATCACTAAAACATTCACATTTCATTTAATATACCAAATACATGGCATTTATGCTAACCATGAGGATTGGCGCTACCAACTTTGTTCTAATAACTCGATATAATTTAACAAATACACTCAAATCTGACCGGAAAATACTTTTGTTATAATAAATCATTGACAAGTTTTCTGCAAATCACAATCGTGTTTTATACACTTTTTACCTGAAGAGGGAAATGATTTATAGTTACTCAACTCTTTCTTTCCTCATCAGTGGCTTTGATTAGTGTGAATGAGGAAAGGCAATGGGAGCTCCCTCTCACTGTGTTTCACAGACATAAGTAGTAAATTATCGATTAAAACTGTAGACTCTACGGGTAGATAACAGATAAAAAGATTGAACAAAATAACATTCCAGTGAAAACTATACGAAATGACAGCGTCCATTTTACTTTTACATGTATCTATTTTAACAGCTGTGTAACTTTTAATAAACACAGTATCACGTATTCCATTCAGTTTTTTTCCAACAAGCAATGTTTGTTACTTCCAATCAGATTGCAATCAATTTTTTTTTTGCTTATCGTACTTTTGAGCACACGTTCTCTGCTATTGTGTGCTGTATTATTCTTTCTTGCCTCACCAGGGTTATAAGGTGGAAGGCAGGTTATTCTTTACATTTATACTCCAGTTCTTTCTTCTATCACCCATTCAGGCTTATACTTCTGTCCTCTCCACACCTCACATTCTTCTCCGTCATCACCACCTCTCGCAGCCCATCACTACCTGTTTTTTTTACACTTTTTGCTTGTCGCACAACCCTTCTTTTAACTTTTTTTAAAAGTTTGTCTTCTTTTCTTGACTTAGCATTGCTAAACAACATTCGTATTAATTCCCTTCCCATATTCTCATAACTTAATAACAATACTATTGCCATTCATTTAGCAGCAGCTGCAACTCACAACTGGCAACCCACTGAAGCTCAGCAGGTGTGAGCCTGGTCAGTACCTGGATGGGAGACCTCCTGGGAAAAACTAAGGATGCTGCTGGAAGAGGTGTTTGTGGGGCCTGCAGGGGGTGCTCACCCTGAGGTCCATGTGGGTCCTAATGCCCCAGTATAGTGATGGGGACACTATACTGTAAACAGGCGCCGTCCTTCAGAGGAGATGTAAAACCGAGGTCCTGAATCTCTGTGGTCATTCAAAATCCCAGGGCGTTTCTCGAAAAAGAGTAGGGGTGTAACCCTGGCGTCCTGGCCAAATTTCCCATTAGCCCTTACCAATCATAGCCTCCTAATAATCCCCATCTCTGCACTGGCTTCATTACTCTGCTCTCCTCCCCACTGAGAGCTGATGTGGGGTGAGCGTTCTGGCGCACTATGGCTGCCGTTGCATCATCCAGGTGGGGCTGCACATTGGTAGCGGTGGAGGAGAGTCCCCATTACCTGTAAAGCGCTTTGAGTGGAGTGTCCAGAAAAGCACTATCAAAGTGTAAGCAATTATTATTATTATGATGTTTTATTTCAATCTTAATACACAACTTTTGTTTCCATGTTCCCTTTACCTTTAGCCCTTATAATACTCCTCCTTAAGTGGTCTAGAACCGACCCTGTTTTATCTGGACTAGATACCATATCCAGATCTATCAGTGCTCCCAGTGGAGCTGCCAGCACACTTACAAGTACCCTTGTGAGGCAGTCAGTGAATATGAGTCTGGTGTTAGCATACAGGGCCAACTCCTCACTTAACACTCAGCTCAGTAGTCACTGGTGATTAAACTGCTAGCACAACTGGTCTATACTCATATTATTAATAATATTTCAGGTGGGTAGCTGCGTCAGCATGCGTAGGCTGCAAAGGAACAAGTAATAGGTTTATTCCATGCTGAAAAAAAGAAGAAAGAGAACACAACATTTCGGCCGTGGAGCCTTCTTCAGGTGTGAGGCACACTTACAAGTACCCTTGTGAGGCAGTACCCTCACACCTGAAGAAGGCTCCACGGCCGAAACGTTGTGTTCTCTTTCTTCTTTTTTTCAGCATGGAATAAACCTATTACTTGTTCCTTATTAATAATATTATTAACCTTAGCTTCCTTAGGGGTGCCTGTCTGGACTCAGAGGGAATCTTGCTGGCACAAAACCATCGCTCAGCTCACCTTGTTCTGTTTAGGGACTTTCCCTCGCCCCAGGGGGAAAGCGCCCTGGTTTAGAGACCTGCCCCGAGCTCAGTGGAACCACCTCTTGTCTTGGTTTCGAAACCAAGCTCAGAGGAATCGTGTCTTGTCTCGGTTTAGGGATTTTGCCCTGAATCTCACAGAGACGTGTCCTTACTCTTTTCCCTATAAATGATTCTTTATATTCTCTGTATGTTTCCTGTCCTTCCTTTTCGGCAACCTAATTGGGTGGTAACATCAAAAATATACTCACCCTGTGTGCCGTCTGGGAATTACCGGAGACCTGGAGAATCCTGTTGACTATGCCAACTGTTGTGGGAAATTCTTCATCAGAGGAGCAGGACACAGTCTTGTGCAGATTCAGTTTTATTGAGCTCAAACCGCCCCACAGAACAGACAAACTGCAATGGTTTCCCAGATCTTATATATACAGTCAGAAGAAAGTTTGTTCCACAATCTGAGTGCTTGTCCTGCTCTTTGACATGTAATTACTCCTTGTCCTACTCTGCCTTGCTCTAGGTTCTGTCCTTTGATATGCAGCAGACATTAGTCTGGTTTATCCTGTTTGTGGGTGTTGTTCCCGTCTTTTATTATGTAGAGTTAAGCCACTGGGGCTGCTAAAGCAAGTCAGCTTTATGGCATCTTAGTTTAACTTTTGTTTGATGCTAAATTAACAGACCCCATCAATACCTCTCACAATGTGCTTAAGTGGTGATACTGTGATGCTGGATAAGCGAGATATATACAGTGGTGTGAAAAAGTGTTTGCACCCTTCCTGATTTCTTATTTTTTTGCATGTTTGTCACACTGAAATGTTTCAGATCATCAAACAAATTGAAATATTAGACAAAGATAATACAAGTAAACACAAAATGTAGTTTTTAAATGAAGGTTTTTATTATTAAGGGAAAAAAAAAATCCAAACCTACATGGCCCTGTGTGAAAAAGTGATTGCCCCCTAAACCTAATAACTGGTTGGGCCACCCTTAGCAGCAACAACTGCAATCAAGTGTTTGTGATAACTGGCAATGAGTCTTTTACAGCACTGTGGAGGAATTTTGGCCCACTCATCTTTGCAGAATTGTTGTAATTCAGCCACATTGGAGGGTTTTCGAGCCTTAACCACTTTTTTAAGGTCATGCCACAACATCCCAATCGGATTCAGGTCAGGACTTTGACTAGGCCACTCCAAAGTCTTCATTTTTTTTTCTTAAGCCATTCAGAGGTGGACTTGCTGGTGTGTTTTGGATCATTGTCCTGCTGCAGAACCCAAGTGCGCTTCAGCTTGAAGTCACAAACAGATGGCCGGACATTCTCCTTCAGGATTTTTTGGTAGACAGCAGAATTCATGGTTCCATTTACCACAGCAAGTCTTCCAGGTCCTGAAGCAGCAAAACAGCCCCAGACCATCACACTACCACCACCATATTTTACTGTTAGTATGATGTTCCTTTTCTGAAATGCTGTGTTACTTTTACGCCAGATGTAATGGGACACACACCTTCCAAAAAGTTCAACTTTTGTCTCGTCAGTCCACAGAGTATTTTCCCAAAAGTCTTGGGGATTTTTTCTGGCAAAACTGAGACGAGCCTTTATATTCTTTTTGCTCAGCAGTGGTTTTCATCTTGGAACTCTGCCATGCAGGCCGTTTTTGCCCAGTCTCTTTCTTATGGTGGAGTCATGAACACTGACCTTAACTGAGGCAAGTGAAGCTCTCACTGTGGTTTGCTGGAGTCCCAAAGCTTTAGAAATGGCTTTATAACCTTTTCCAGACTGATAAATCTCAATTACTCTGTTTCTCATTTGTTCCTGAATTTCAGAATTATAAATACTTAATTTCATTTTAACATTATAGAGTATTGCTTCTATAGGACTGGAAAAAAACCCATTTAAATATTATTTAATTTTACTTTGCAAAACATGAGAAATAAACAATGGGGCATAAATACTTTCTGAAGGCACTGTATATATTTCTTGTCCTGTCTTGTTTAAAAAAATAGCTGCACTGAAATTAAAATTAAAATATGGAATTATTACTAATGGTGCCAAAATAGATTATCATATTAAAAGAGATTCATACAATATCTTATTCTTTATTATTTACCCTTTATTGCATAAATATTTATTGTATTTGATATATATCCTCTCTGGGGATAAATACACTTTAGATTGTGCAACAAAGACTTTGAGCTCTTTTTGTAGACTTTAATCAGATGTGACTTTTATTTCCTTAAGAGTGACAGTTAAGGACCCTAATCTGTTTTCTACACATTCTTTGCTTAACATGGTAAGTTAAAAGCTGTTACACAATTACAAGTCTATCCAATGAGAACAGTATTAATTGTAAGCCAGCAGCCATATCAACCTGCAACTCACAACTGGCAACCCACTGAAGCTCAGCAGGTGTGAGCCTGGTCAGTACCTGAATGGAAGACCTCCTGGGAAAAACTAAGGTTGCTGCTGGAAGAGGTGTTAGTGGGGCCAGCAGGGGGTGCTCACCCTGCAGTCCATGTGGGTCCTAATGCCCCAGTATAGTGACAGGGAAACTATACTGTAAACAGGTGCCGTCCTTCGGATGAGACGTAAAACTGAGGTCCTGACTCTCTGTGGTCATTAAAAATCCCAGGGTGTTTCTCGAAAAGAGTAGGGGTGTAACCCCGGCGTCCTGGCCAAATTTCCCATTGGCCCTTACCAATCATGGCCTCCTAATAATCCCCCTCTATGAATTGGCTACATTACTCTGCTCTCCTCCCCAGTGATATCTGATGTGTGGGGAGCGTTCTGGTACACTATGGCTGTCGTCGCATCATCCAGGTGGATGCTGGATAGTGGTGGTGGAGGGGATCCCCATTACCTGTAAAGCGCTCTGAGTGGATTGTCCAGAAAAGCACTACATAAGTGTAAGCAATTATTATTATTATTATTATTAAATTAAACAGGACTATACTTAACATTCCAAGACTATAAGGAATTCAATGCAATTAAGAAATTAATTCAAAGTAGACCTAATTCATTTTAAAATTGAATAAAACTAAGAACTTTATACATTATACACATAAATTAAACTCCATGACAAAACTATTTCAGTTTTAGTTAACTGTAAATAAGAGTATAGTCATAATTTAATTGACCAGACGAACTCAAAAGTGTCTGACTACAAAGTGACTAATAGACATCACTAATAGACATTTTGGGAACAAGTAAAGGTTTGTTTCATGCTGAAAAGAGAAGAAAATAAATGTTTCGGCTGTGGAGCCTTCTTCGGATGTCACATGCTGACGCATCTACCTACTTGCACTAAAAGACATTTTAGTTGACTTGACTGGTGACTGACCTGGTGACTAGATTGGGGTTTTTAAGTCACCTGACTGGAAAAAACTCTTCCCACACTAACTGCAGCTGAATGGTCTCTCTCCTGTGTTAATGCACTGGTGCCTTTTTAAGACAAGCGATTGACTAAAACTCTTCCTACACTGACTGCAGCTGAACGGTCTCTCTCCTGTGTGAATGTGCTGGTGGGTTATTAAGTTACTTGACCGACTAAAACTCTTCCCACACTGACTACAGCTGTATGGTCTCTCTCCTGTGTGGATGCGCTGGTGTGATTTTAAGTGTCTTATCCGAATAAAACTCTTCCTACACTGACTGCAGCTGAACGGTCTCTCTCCTGTGTGGATGCGCTGGTGCATTTTTAAGTCATGTGATTTAATAAAACTCTTCCCACACTGACTGCAGCTGAACGGTCTCTCTCCAGTGTGAATGCGCTGGTGGATTTTTAAGTCATATGACTGAATAAAACTCTTCCCACACTGTCTGCAGCTGAATGGTCTCTCTCCTGTGTGGATACGCTGGTGCATTTTTAAGTTATGTGATTTAACAAAACTCTTCCCACACTGACTGCAGCTGAACGGTCTCTCTCCTGTGTGAATGCGCTGGTGGATTTTTAAGTCATATGACTGAATAAAACTCTTCCCACACTGACTGCAGCTGAAAGGTCTCTCTCCTGTGTGAATGCGCTGGTGGATTTTTAAGTCATATGACTTACTAAAACTCTTCCCACACTGACTGCAGCTGAAAGGTCTCTCTCCTGTGTGAAGGCGCTGGTAGGGTTGTGAAATTCTAGACTCACAGAAACTCTGCTCCTCCCTGTGCCATAATTGCAGTTTGTCCACTCCATCTGAGCAAGGCCTTGAGTGACTCTTCCTCATTCTCTGATCATGCTGGGGTCTCTTATTCTGCAAATGCTCCATGGAATGGTCTTGCTCTGTGTGCTGAAACTGAGATTTGTTTTCTCCACCGTGTCCTTCAGTGTGCTGTTCAGCAGTGTGAAACATCTGGGGCTCCTTCTCCAGCTCTTTGAGACTAAAACTGTCAAGTTCATTCAGTTCTTCCTCTCTTTGCCCAAGAACAAACATACTCTCCAGCTCATTAAAACTTTCAACAATGTTCTCAGTAATCAGATTATTAAACCTGGGTGTAAAGTGATCAGATACCAAGGGATCATATGATTGTTTTAGACTCTGCAATGACAGTCTCTCCACTTGAACAGAACAAGGCCTAATTATCATCATGCGCTGTAAGAGCTGCTGTTGCTCCTCCCTGTACTGACTCTTCTCTGTGTGCTGTGAATCAGTACTGTTCTCTTCACCAGGTACATCAGTCTGCTGCTCTGCAGCATCAATCAACTTGGGCTCCATGTCCTGCTCTGTAAGATTTAAAACATCCAGTTCTTCACTGTGCTCTTGTACAGAGACACAGCCCAGTTCATTACAACCTTGTGTAATATTGTTTGTGTCCAGATTATTTCTCTTTTCTGTAAAATCATCACATACTAAGAGCCCAGGTGTCTCACTCTCAGGTTCTGTGTTCATCATGGGCACAGAGTACAGATCCTCGACAATCCGTCTGCTCACTGTGTGCTGCTCCCTGAGTGTCTCTTTCCCTTCTGCGGCAGTGAGCTCTGTCTCCTGCATTAGACTGGACCCCCACTCCTCCTCACTGTGTTGCTGTTCAAGAGGAGCCCTTTCCCCAGCATCAGAGAGAGCACTGGCTTCTGAGCCTGTAAACACAGGACAAAAAGACAAGACCTTTATAATAATAATAATAATAACAATAATAATAATAATAAACTTTATTTTATATAGCACCTTTAAAGGTAGCTTCTCAAAGCTCTTTACAGAAGGCCAACAACAAAAAATATATATATTAATATAAGCACGATGAGAAAACACAGTTAGACGAGACAGTAGATGGTGGTACTAAGTCCAGTAGGAGCAGAGGGGTAAAGAACAGTTAAATAAAGGCTCTTCTGAAGAAGAAGGTTTTGAGTCTGGATTTGAAGGAGTTTAGAGAAGGTGACTCTCTGATATCCTTGGGGAGAGAGTTCCAGAGCTTGTGCAAAACAGGAGAAGGCCATGTCACCCAAAGAGTGTAGACAGACTGGGGGACAAATATTTGAACACAATTAGAAGAGCGAAGGTTGTGAGGTGGGGAGTAGAGCGATAACTCAGACAGGTACTGAGGTGTCAAGCCATGGAGAGCCTTATAAGTGAGCAGGAGGATTGTTAAGTCGACATGAAACTTGACAGGAAGCCAGTGCAAGGACTCCAGGATAGGAGTAATCTGAACACTTGCACTAGACCTGGTCAGGATTCCGGCTGCCGAATTTTGGACATACTGGTGTTCGTTCAATGTGGATTTAGAAACCCCAGAGAGTAGAGAATTACAGTAGTCGATTCAAGATTAGACAACACTTTTCAGCCACAGTTAGTGATAACATAGAGCGTAGTCAGGCAATATTTCTGAAGTGAATGAAAGATGTTTTGACAACATGCCGCACATGTGGGTTGAACGTCATATATCATCTCCAAGTTTTTCCAATATAGACTGAAGCTCAAGTATAAGACAATCTACAGATAGAGTTACAGCATTGGTTTTACAAAGTTGATGGGTGGTGCCAATAAGCATGACTTCAGTCTTGTCACAGTTAAGATGAAGGACATTTTGAGTCACCCAATATTTTATATTGGAGATGCAACTAAATAGAATAAAGACAGCCCCATCAGCGTCAGGTTTGGTATGGATGTATATTTGAGTATCATCAGCATAGTAGTGTAGTGTCAAACAAATGACAAAGTTCAGGTGTCTGTGAAGCAGAAGTCCTTTTATTCATATGTCCGGCTTGCGACCACCAGACTTAAAAAATAAGTAGCTGAAGATGGTCCTTTATACCTTAAAACACAAAAAGTTACTATGACATATTCTAAACAAATGATGAAAAACCAACACCTGCCAATTAATTATATCTAAGATGCAGACTAGACAACAGTTAGTTCTTTACATATTCTGGGCGTACAGCCTGCTTACCAAATGCATGCCCTAATCTTACTGACCAAGGACAGGCAGCATCTTTATATACATTTGAGCACAAAGCCTACGTCAAGCCACTAGACTGCATAGTTTGCAAAAAACATACAAAAACATGAAAATGATATTATTATCCCACTTCCTGGGCATCTCTCTTATCTCTTCATTCTTCAGTAGTGATAGCTGAGGCCATGTGATCTAAAAAGCTTTACACTACACACACGCGTACTAGTACACTGACGATCAATTTGGGTTGTTTAAACATAGCGGAATAAGTGGGTATAAGGGGATGTTCTGATTTAGCTTTGGGAGAAACCTAACTACCATGTAAAAAGTAAGTCTACTGTAATAATATCACAATCACATTACATTTACATTAACACTGTACTGAGAGAGAGAGGGGTAAATACAGACACTGATTGGACATAACAGCACATTAACACTGCACTGAGAGAGAGGTTAATAGATACATACTGACTGGACACTGCAGCATATTAGCACTGCACTGAAAGGGGTTAATACAGACATGCTGACTGGACACTACAGTACATTAACACTGCACTGAGAGAGAGGGGTGAATACAGACAGACTGCCTGGACACTACAGTACGTTAACACTACACTGAGACAGAGGCATTTATACAGACACGGACAAACTTGAAATGACAGTACATTAACAATGCTCAGAGAGAGGGGGGTAAATACAGACAGACTGACTGGACACTACTGGACATTAACACTGCACTGAGAGAGAGAGGGGTTCATACAGGCACACTGAGTGGACACTACAGTACATTAACACTGCACTCAGAGAAAGGGGTTAATACAGACACGCTAACTGACTGGACACTACAGTACATCAACACTGCACTAAGAGAGAGGGGTGAATAAAGACAGACTGACTGGACACTACAGTGCATTAACACTGCACTGAGAGAGACAGGTGGGTTAACAGACAAACTGACTGAACACTACAGTACATTAACACTACACTAAGACAGAGGGGTAAATACAGACACTGATTGGGCATAACAGTACATTAAAACTGCACTAAGAGAGAGGTGTTAATAGCGACATGCTGACTGAACACTACAGGACATAAAGACTGCAATGAGAGAGAGGGGTGACAGACTGCCTGTACACTCCAGTACATTAACTGCACTGAGAGAGAGAGGGGTTGATTCACACACACTGACTGCACACTACAGTACATTAACACTACACTGAGACAGAGAGGGGTTAATACAGACACACTGACTGCACAGTACAGTACATAAACAATGCACTTAGAGAGAGAGGGGTTAATACAGACACACTGACTGACTGGACACTACAATGCATTAACATTGTACTGAGAGAGAGGGGTTCATACAGACACACTGACTGGACACTCCAGTACATGAACACTGCACTGAGAGAGAGGGGTTCATACACACACACTGACTGGACACTCCAGTAAATGAACACTGCACTGAGAGAGGGGTTAATACAGACACACTGGATTAATATTCCAGAGGAGTTAATACAGACACAGACCCTGGACAGTAATACTTAAACCAATTAAAATATTTTTTATATACACAATCATTAGTATACATATAAAATCTAGACCAATACAACGTAAATACAATACTTATAAATGTTGTTTCCTAATGACGTTTGATTACAAATTGATTCAGTGGAACAATGTTTGAATGTGAACGAGGTTTTTTCAGCACCGTAACCGGACAAAACAGTTCAGTTTCCAGTAAAGAATCCCGTTGGTACATCACACAAGTCTTTTCCACTTCACTCTGCATCGCTCCACTATATTCTCACCAGGGAGGAAAGTTTTTTTTTTTTATTTGATGACAGTTTGATTGTTAGAACGCGTACTGATAATGAGAATGTTTACTGCTGTAAGATGTTTTCTTTAAAATAAAGTTTGTTATTTAAAAAAATCTCACCAGTGAGAAAGTTATAGACACTGGTTTTAAACACACACACACTGACTTCATACAAGTCACCACACTGATCTGACAACCGTTTCATGTCAACAATATCTATACGTTTTCTTTCCTAAGACGTTGTATTATTCGCTGATTCAGTGAAACAATTGTTGAATGTGAACGAGGTGTTTATAACCGTAACCGGACAAAACAGTTCAGTTTCCAGTAAAGAATCTCGTTGCTACATCACACAAGTCTTTCCCACTTCACTCTGCATCTCTCCACTATATTCGCACCAGTGAGGAAGTTAAAGACACTGTTTTTGAACTAACACACACCTTGACTATATACAAGTCACCACACTGACCTGGCAGCTCCAGTTTCGTGTCCATTTCTTCTTTTATTCCTGCAGTGACTTCACAGGGAAGCGTGTGTCCAACACGATCTGTCTGTCCCTGATCTCCTCCTGCTCCCGACTCCTTCTCCCACAGCTGCAATCTCCACTTAAGGCTCTCGTTTTCCTTCTTCAGCTCCGCCATTTCACTCTCGACACTGTCCTCCACACACTGTGTGATTTTAAACACGGCCCGTCTCACCAGGATCTGGGAGACGTTGTGGAGTTTGTCTTGAAACTCCTTTTCAGAGTCAGACATCCTGTTTCGAAAAACTTCAGACACTTCATACACGATCGATTTGAGCAAAACTTGCATGAAAGAGTCAAGCTGGGTTTGCAGATTTAACAAGCACTCCGCCATCCTTCTTCAGAGCCGATCAGAAACAAAGGCTGATTTCCGAAGTTTAAACAGAACAACTATTTTATTCTTCAGAGATCCTGTTGTCGGGGCTGTGATCTGTTCAAGCATAAACACAGTTGACGAGACGTTGAGTATTCATAACCTGAAGTTATTTAAAAAACAACAACAACAACTTTATTCTTTTTCTGAAGAAAATGACTGAATCACCAACACGTGGGTGAAATACATGCAGGGTCGCGCAGTATGATGCCGTCTTTCGTTAGCGCGGCCGCAGCTTCAAAACAATTGAGAAGCGGAGCTGAGAAAGAGGAGTTTCTGCAGCCGGATATAATCTTCACTGCACCTCCTAACGCCACCTAGTCAAGAGGAGTGAATCATCTGTGACATTCGCCGTTCATAACGGAACAGATTCATTTTTTGCCCTTCCACAACCCTCCTCCCCAACGAAAACGTCTCAAGTGGATTTTTGTTCTACATCTCCATATGCAGGTTTTTGGATAAAAAAAATGCTGTCATTTTCTTGCCAGCTGGCAGAATTTCTTCTGCACCGATAAACAAGATTTCTATTTCATATTTCACAAGTGTTTGAATTTCTCGAAAAACAAGTGGTTCCAAGAAAGGAAATAAATACTTGCATTTAACAAAATCAAGCCCTATGTGATTGTCCTTAATGATACTGTAACGCCCTCGCCTGGTGGTGAGGAGGAAGCGCCCCTAGGCGCTCGTAGTACCGCTGGGCATGCTGGGAGTGGTAGCCGGGGAGAGTCTGAGGGTCAGCACGATGACCAGCGGCTGACCCTACCTGTGTAAATAATGTCCTAGTAGTTCGAGTGCCCTGTGTAGTCTTGTAAAAGTATAGTGTGTTGTTAGGTAATTACCACCCTAAATAGGTGTACATGTTCCATCAGTCTCCTCATGAGCGTGTAGCTTTTGTGTTTGGTTTTGTGTGGTCGTAAACGAATAAAGCTAACGCTTGTTTGTTAATCGCGTCTTCACTCGTTCTTGTTCTGAAAAGAGCCTGCAAACGCTACATTGGTGTTAGAAGCGGGCAGAATAGACAGCTCATGGCAGACAATACCCGATTCTATTAAGCGCCGGCTGACGCTGGAAGAAACAGAACCCATCGGCAGCGCACATAGGGAGCCTGAGCAGCTCCTGGGTGCGACAGGTGGCCACAACCCGTACCAGGGCTATTCAATAGTGGTTCCGCCGGTAGAATTGGGGCGACTGGCTGCTACTCCTGGTCAGCGGGCACCCCAGATAGAGGATACTCTCCCTGCTGGAGCCAATCAGCGATTCCCACACCCATCGGCGCGGGTGCGACCAGGTCGCTACAATGGGAAAGCGCCATGGGAAATCTACGAGGCGCAGTTCCAGCTCGCGGTCCGGATGAATGGCTGGAGCTGGGCGGGGATGGTCGGCCACCTGGCGGCGGCGCTGGAAGGAGCGGCCTGCCTGGCGCTCCTGGACGTCCCGGAGGAGGACAGAGGCGAATACACGGCGCTGGCGGCAGCTCTCCAGCTGCGCTTCGGTGTGGAGGAACCTCGCACTCCTCGATCGGCGTCGGGAAACGGGAACGGGGCGACTCAGTGTGGGGAAGGCCGCCCCTCGAACACCTCAACCCCCGCCCCGGAGAGCGCTGTTAAGACCGGCGCCCCTCACGCCACCATGGGGCGAGTCGGCTGTAGCCGGGGCCTGTACCTCCACTGCAAAATCGAGGACCAACCCTGCCTGGCCCTACTCGACACCGGTTCATCGGTAATCTACTCCGGCCGGGAGTCCTCCCCGACACCGAGGGCACCAACCCCACAGGATGGGAGGCCTCCAGCCTGCGGCTAAGGACCGTGATGGGACAGCTCGCTGCAGTCCGGGGGAAATAGGTGCTTGCCTTCCGTCTAGGTGCAGCGACGGTGCGCCACCCCTGCTACCTCGCACCCATCCAGGAGGACTGCATTCTGGGGCTGGACCTACTGCAGCGAGTGGGGGCCAGTTTGGACTTGAGCCGGCAGGAGTTGGTGTGGCAGGGGGAGCGACTTCACCTGGTGGAGGCCGAGGGATGCGGGCTTGCCGGAGCCTGGGAAAAAAGAGGCAGTGGCGGCGGCGGCGTCAGTCGCCGGGGCAGACCAGGCCTGCGAGCCGGGGAGCGAGCGTGCCGGTTCCTGCCCCCGAGTCAGCCGGGGGGCCAGACAAGGCGGCGGTGGCGGGGGCCGAGCGTTGCGTGGAAGCGAGGCGCTCCATTGAGGATCTCTACCAGCGGAGCTGCGAGGGCCTCGATCAGGACCAGCAGCAGAGGCTCCAGGAGCTACTCGCCCAGAACGAGGATCTCTTTGCGGCGAGAGATGAGGACTGCACCCGCACTGCCCTGGTCCAACACGAGATCAACACCGGCGACGCTCGGCCCATCCGCATCCCACTGGGACGCATGATTCACACCAAGCGGACCGCCGCCGAGGAAAAGATCCGGGAGATGGCCGCAGCGGGGGTGATTGAGCCCTCCGCGAGCCCGTGGTCGGCGCCAGCTGTACTGGTCAAAAAAAAAGACGGCTCGTGGAGGTTCTGCGTCAACTACCGCAAGCTGAACGAGGTCACCCGGAAAGATTCCTACCCCCTGCCGAGGATAGATGACGCCCTAGACTACATCACCGGGTCGACCTGGTTCAGCTCCCTGGACCTCCGCTGCGGCTACTGGCAGGTACTGCTTGCTCCCGATGCTCGCCCGAAGACGGCCTTTTCTATGGGCCAGGGCCTCTGGCACTTTACTGTCATGCCTTTTGGCCTGTGCAATGCCCCAGCGACGTTCGAGAGGCTGATGGAGAGGGTGCTGGCATCTGTCCCGCGGAACCAGTGTGTGCTGTACCTGGACGATCTGCTGGTTCATGCCCGGGGCTTCGACCAGGCCTTGACAAACCTCCAGGCGGTGCTGGCCTGCATCCGCCGTGCTGGCCTGAGGCTCAACCCCCGCAAGTGCAAGCTCCTGCGGCGGGAAGTGACCTTCCTGGGACATGTTGTTGGACCGCGAGGGGTGGCTACGGACCCAGGTAAAGTCGCCGCAGTGAGGGGCTGGCTGACTCCACGCACCGTCGCGGAGCTCCGCAGCTTTCTGGAGTTGGCCTCGTACTACCGGAGGTTCGTCCGGGACTTTGCCAGCATCGCTGCCCCGCTGCACCGCCTCACCGACAAGGGCCGCCGTTTCGACTGGGACTCGGGCTGTGAGACTGCCTTCGGCCGGTTGCGGTTAAACTCGCTGTCAGACAGAGTACGGAACATGCGACAAGTCCGTCCACACTTTCCTTTATCGAGGGGGGTGTTCTATCGACATGTACCGCAATGAAAATAATTTTACTATTTTTCACGTGTAATTGCATGTCACATTAAAATGTGTAATACAAGCATTTCTTTGCTTCCCAGTAAAGAAATACTGATCAGCTTTTGACATGATCTGATAATAATTGTCTGATTTTTCGGAGATTGGTTTTGCTTCGCAGCACTGAGAACCTATGGAAGCCCGTTTCCGCCAGGGAGTAAAAAAAACGCGCTATGGTATCTCAGAATTGCGACTTAAAAACTCAGAATTCTGACTTTATATCTCACATTTGCGACTTCGAAATAGCCCATATTTCATTGTCTGTCCTTTTGTTATTGTAATGGATTTGGGTTCTAGGGCTTGTGCCTTCGCCGCTCCCACCCTAGTTCACTGCATTGGCTCGAACCCAGGCCTTGCCAGCTGTCGGAATTCTGAGATACCATAGCGCAGGAACGGGCTTCCATACATTTCAATTAGTCTGATCAGTGTAGGACTAATTGAAAGTAAATGTAGAATTATTACTTTGTCTGTCTCTTGTTTGTATATAAATGAATGTCTCTGACAACTTAATGTTAGTTTTTAATTTAGTTTTAGTTTTACGATGTAGGTCATGCGTTGACATATGCACGAGCATACGAAATGTCTCACTCCTGATTCAGCTCATGCTCCATAGGAGAGAAGCGATTCCTCCTGCTTCTCATACAATCATTTTTATTCTTAATCATAATTTTCTTTAGTTATGATCAATATTGAACTTTTTCTAAATAAAACGACAATAATCAAACATGCAGGCAGACTTTTAAAAAGTATTAGGAGTTGACAGGGTGCACCTTAGGAATAGTCGTTAGAAAATGTGAGAAAAGGAAAGTTACGTAAGCTCTCACACACAGCATTAGAGATTGGCATCTGATTGTAAAAAAAAACTACCCGTCTCCCCTGCATTTAACGGTGCTGTTGTTTTTATTTTATATATTTATATATTGTTAGCATTTTAATGAATTGTTAAAAGATTGATATACAAATCGCAAATACGAAACGTAAAAAACCCAACTGTAAGCAATTGACCATTCATATTCCTGAATTTTAAATCCCTATGTTTATCTGTGTCCAAGTGCCTGGTGCAGCTATTTTGAAAGCAGAGTCTATGATTTATTGCGGAAGTGCATTGTTGCCACCCAGGAAAAAAATCCAGAATTCTCCTAATTAAGAAATACAAAATTATCTCCTAATTGCGAGATAGCAACGATATCATGTGTGTGTATGAACAACCTGTTACATTTGCAATGGCAGTACCTACAGACTATCGAAAGGTTTGCTGGCACTGTGGGTTTAGTGTTCCTGACAATGTGCACGCTGAGAAATGCATACAGACTGACTTTCTTCTCGTAATGAAAAGGTTACCGTTTGTACCTCATGTAAACACAGTTTTAACCATTATCACACTCATATATATGAATTAAGAACGAATGTGACCTGGAATCCATTGTACCGCTTCAAACTGAAAGTCAGATATTTAGTCTCAAAACTACATAACTCAAGATTTTTTTTTCCTTGATGGCAGCATTGGCTTCTGTAATTTAGATTCAACCACTGAAGAGGTTGGTTTTGTGTTTTTAGCTATTAAACATAACTGGTAAGTTTAAGTCAATTCTTGTTACTCTTTCCGCTCGAAAGAGCTGTATTAATACCGGCGCACCTGTCTCCACAGGAAAGTTATTGCTGTTCCCAAACCAATGTACTGCAGCTTGTGGCCACGTGTTCCTGCTGTCAGCCTGTGATACCATGTTCGTCCACCGCTAGAAATATTACTGCTCCAGTACAAGAGTAGAAGAGGAAACAAATGCAAACACCGTTTAGAAAAAACACACACGTCTCAGGCCTTAACCATGACAAGGATGGGATTTGAACCTAGATGAGCAGAGCACAATGGATTAGCAATCCAAAAAGTGACTCCTGTTTAATTTTCTCTTCGCTTGCTCGATTTGTAGTACGCTCCTCAATCCTTACAACCGATAAACAAAACGACTTAATGTGCCACAGCATTCTGCTGCAGGTACGGGTTGCACCGTGTATTAAGCTAACCCGAATGAAATATTAAAGTTGTACAAGGAATAGACTACTTTGAGCCGTCCAAATTCCATTATGTGAATTTAAGCTTTTTTTTATTAATAACAGCATGAGTAATACAATGCGTGCTCAGAAACGTTACTTATTAGCTTATGAAGCAGCAGTGTTTCGACAATTTGCGGTCTTCAAAAAGTAAACGCTGAAGTTTTTATACTTCCTTGTGAGCAGATCACCTTTGATTTAGAAAAGGAAAACTTACTCCCCTGTTGCTTTCATTGCAATATCTGAATCGAGACCCAAGCGCTAAGAAAGCTGAATAACGCAAAAGTCATAAACCCGATTTTAATTTAGATACACATTTTCTAATGCAGCCTTCATTACAAGACAGTCTATTTCTCGAAAGCGTGTAATGTGAAAAAGAGAAAAACGAAAATATATGGATGACAATATTTAAAAGATGAAGACTTTACTTTTGAGAAAACCGCTGGTTTTAGAACTTTGCTGTGCTTCCTGAATCATTTTCAGTGTTATAAACTGGGTGTGGAGGTAGCGATCACTTTGTAGAGCAGTTCATAGGCCGGAGCTGTTCAGACTACTCTTCTTATTTCTCAAATGCTTCCATCATTTTTTTCACGCTAGGACGCGAGTGTGTACATGTGCTTGGTTTTCGTTTCACTGATTCTCATTGAAAATTTGGGAATTAACGACGAAAGAATCAGTTGCCTCGGAAAGCAGAAGCTTTGGTTCTCAGCGATCTTGAAGACACGCCCATGTAGAGCAGCGTGTGATGATTCGTACTATAAAAGACCAAGTGCTCAAAGTGACGTCTGCGTTTACCATTGAAACTTTTCATCTCGGGCGCACTTTTAGAAAGCAAAGATGGAGCGGTTGTGTTGAACCACCGTCCGACAGCCGACAGCAGAGTGGCGCAGCGGAAGCGTGGTGGGCCCATAACCCAGAGGTCGATGGATCAAAACCATTCTCTGCTAGGTACATTTTATGCATGATTGATAAGCACACCATCAGGTTCACCATCATCTTTAATGAAGCGCATCCCTGAGTGCGTTTGACCCACCAGCCCTTTGTTTAACAGCTGCACAAGGACACGTTACTGTTGCTTGTCCTTTCTGGTGGCGCTGTGGGTTAGGTTCCTAAAACCCACGTCACTCGTTGCATGTTTGAATCCAGCTGGAGCCACAACTCACGTGTTTGTAGTTAAATAAAATACTGTCATTTTCCTGCCAGCTGGCAGTATTTCTTCTGCACTGACCAAGAGTAACCAAGAACTTCATTTCATCTTTCGCAGGCTGTAATCTACAGAAAAGGAACTGAATACTTGTATTAAGCTAAATCAAACCGACGAAGATGCACTGCTGTTGTTTTTCTCCACTTTTCGTTAAAAAGAGAAAAAATCACTGGCATTTTTTTGCAGCATTTCTTCTGTCCTGATAAGCAAGGTTTGTATTTTATCTTTCAGAAGTTGTATGAATTTCTTGAAGTTCAGAAACAACTTGTTCCAGAAAAGAAATGAACACTTGCTTCAAAGTAAATCAAGATGTATGTGTCTCTTGCTGTATGTGCTCTTATCTGTCCATCTCTCTTTCCTCTTCTCTCACTCTGGCAGTCTGTGCAGAGTTTCTGAAGGAGATGTAACACCACTTGGAAAAGAAGAAAAATTCTCAGAGGCAGAATAAAAAAATCATTATTCTCTTCTCAGTCAGATTCACAGCTCAGACTCACACTCAGACAGAAGCTCAATGCCGTACTGCTCTCTATCCTCACAATCCAGAACCAGAAGATATTCAGACAATCAGTGCTGCTACATGAACAATATCAGACAGAACAGCCTGGACTCAAGTCACATTTCCCCCTTTTCTCCTTTCTCCCAGCCCTCTTAGAGACATAAAATAGCTCCTGGTTCTCCTCTCTGTGAACTGGGCTCAGGGGTCACTGATCTGGCAGTCGTGGGCTCTGTTCCAGGTCAGAAGCAAGAAGGTTCTATTAACCCTTTCCAGGACTTCCAGCCCTTCAGTATTACTTTCTTTACTGTATATCAGCCTCCAAACATGTTTTTTAAGTGTTTTATAACACAAGTGAGTGTGGAATTATATTAGTATTTATGTAATAAACACCAGTAGTGACACTCTGATCAGTATATTGATTATTAGCAGCCAAAGGCTGATGGTCGTGACTACAATAGTGACCAGTTGACCAGTCTGTAGCTCTGAGCAGTGGGACTCAGATCACACAGAAGAAGACCTGTCTGTGTGTGATTCTACACCAGCCCTGGGATTCAGCTGCTCTCACAAGTGTCTCACAGACAGTCTTATAAATGTACAATTAGATGAAGTCTTGTAACAGTTATACAGTTAATTGAAATCATCAGACTACCTATAGATGTGAGAGCTTGGTGGAAATAAAACCAGTATACACCTCCAGGATCACGAGTCTGATCCTCCTGGCTCTTATACTCTGAAGATTTGTGTAAAACCCTTAAAAGCGCTTATTTTAGGGACTCGTACTCGTTCTCTACTGCTCCACACGGGAACGCTTTGTAACGCATTAATCTGTGAAGTAAACTATTTTTTTTCTGTTTAATGAATTTCATTCCGCGGTTTGTCGCTCTCCTTCTCCAACTGTTATAAATCGCCTCTCTTCACAGCCCGGTTTAGTTTTTTTGGAGATGTTATTTTTGTATGAAAACCAGGAGTCTCCTCCAGCAGAGATGCGCTATTTTTTTTTAATTATTAAACGTATAGAATTTACAAATATAACTACAACCAGAAGATCAGAAACATGTACAAGAGAAAAAAACAACAGAAAAAAAAATGTAACCACCAGAGGTAATGAAGTAAATTATGTGATCAAATTGTATTTTTACATATATCATGTTTTCCTTGCTTTATTATTTCTCAGTTATTTATAGAATTTAAATAGTGTTTCAACATGCATGCGTTTCCTGTATAAAATAAAAATGAGCACTCACTTTTTTACAAAACAAAAAAAAACGCTTTTCTTTTTGCAACATTTCGAGTACCACTGGCATTCATGAAAAAGACACACAAAAGCAGCAGAGACGCTTATGCTCTGTCAGAATAAGCGGTGTGACGTCACAGACACCAGCCAGAGCGCCGGGATCAGAGAGAGAGACCGCGGGAGGCGCACGGAGCGCATGGAGAAAAGTTATTGATCACTTATCTATCTACAACCAATTATTTCAACTGAAGAACCATAGAAAAATCGATTAACTTCACCGATTGGTGAGTACTGATTCTTTTCTTGACCCTGTTTAAGTATCTAGAAAACAGTTGATAAAGACTGTATCGATCAATTAACATAGTGCGTTTAGGGTTAATAATGTTCGATCCGAAATTAAGCAATGATTATTCATATTCTTATTTAGGTAACTGTATCCTAGAGCTAGAAAATGATATTTCAAGTTCATAAATGTATGTAAGTAACAGTTTAAATGCATTTTTCCAGTGTTTATAAATCATAAGAATGGTAACCACGGCAACAGGCACCCCGTCACTGCACGCGTCTAAGTGTCTCGCATTTGTCACAGAGAGCGGTGTGACGTCACGGGTAGCAACTAATACTAATATCAGTGTCTTCATGTTAATATTAGTGAGATTACAACTGGTAGTTTTAATGCTAGTGTTCATGTGAGTATTAATGACAGTGGCACTACTGATTGTTTTAGTTTTAATGTTCATATTCATGTTAATATTAATTATAATTATAGTGTTACTGTTGTAGTATTAGTAGTATTTATATTTGTGTTAGTTATCGTGTATCTGTAGATAAGTGTGTTTGTGGTATCTGTGCGTGTGTGGGTGCGTGTCTGGAAGTGTGTGGTGTCTGTGTCTGTGTGGGCTGTGTGTCTGTGACTGTGAGCTTGTTATGTCTGTTAGTGTGTGAGCGTGTGGGGTCTCTGAGTGTTTGGTGTCTATAAGTGTGAGTATGTGTAGTGTCTATTTGTGCCTGTGAATGCATGCCTGAGAATGTGTGTGTATGTTTGTGTCTGTGAGTGTGTAGTGTCTGTCAGTGTGTAGTTTTATATTTGTAAGTGTATGTGTGGGCATGTCTGTCAGTGTGTGTAGTGTCTATGTGAGTATTTATGATGATAGCATTACTGATAGTTTTAGTTTTAATGCTAGTATTTATGTAATATAAGTGATACTTATAGTGTTAGTGTCAGAGTATTAACACTCATCATCATCATGTTAGTTTTCATGAGAGTATTACTGTTATTATAAGTATTATTAGTCTAGTAGTAGTTTTTGTCAGTGTTAGTAACAATGATAGTGTAAGTTTAGGTGAAAGTGTTACTGTGGTAATATTAGCAGTATCTGCATTAGTGTTAGTTATAGTGTATCTGTACCTAAGAGTGTATGCAGTGTCTATGTGCGTATATAGTGTCTATTTGTGTATCTGTGAGTCTGTGAGTGTATATATGTGAGTGTTTGAGTGTCTTATTGTGTGTATAAATGTGTGATGTGTCTGTGAGTGTAAATGTGTGTGAGAGTGTAGGTGTACAGTGTATCTATCAGTGTGTGTGAATGTGTGTGTAGGTGGGCTTGGGTTCCACTGATGTGTCTGACAGAAGTGACCCATCAACAGGTGTTGAGTTCCAGAGCCGCTTGCAAATAAAAACACTTTCTAGAGTCCAGGCCAACATCCAGAGAGCTGTGAGTTCTCTGTTTTTATTAGTATTAATAATAATGACAGAAGTAATTCCCACGCAAATGATAATTAACCAAAACAGACATCAGAAAATATCGCCTTTGCAATGATGTAACTCCTCTTCTTCATGAATTTTCTTTTTTGACAGGACATTTCTGTGTCTGAGTGCCTGCTGCGAATAGTGTGACAAGCCATTTCTTTCCAATATTTTCTAGTTCAGTTATTTATCGCGTACGAAATATTATTCTCATTAAGAATATTTTACCTGCAAAGTCACAGTGAAACTACTACGGCAAATGAACTTTTTATGGGTGGAAAACGTTCAAAAGACTTAATGCTCCAGGGAAGGCTTGAACACACCACCTCATTAGAACTCCACTGTGTACAGTTACATGCATCCCACACACTAACCAACTGTGCCACTGGACCTCTATAAGGCAGGCTCCTACACCGATTGTAAAACTGACACAAACGTAGGGCGAAACAAGTGGTTTTGGCTGTGGATACATCTCCACATGGGGGAAAGGGACAGTAAAATGATAAGGAAAATAATAGAGAAGGAACAGTATGTGCTCACTGTAATGTAGGAATAGGTGGTCAACAAGCAAAACAGCTTTGTGGATAATGTGAAGTGACATTGTTTTGTGTCAATTAGCCCACGAATTGTGCTTCATGTGCCTTAAGCTGTGCAATTTTTATGGTTGTTGAATGAGATTGGTTTCTTCACAAGCCCGGTCAATTGCCAGATGAGAGCTTGCCAATGCACTCCTTCATGAAGACTCTCTTTAAGATGATTACACCTTATCTTAAAGAGTATCACAGTTCTTATAATGGTGAAAATAGGAGCACCTTCTCTACATTTTTGACTGAAGTATTTAAACGGCAAGAAATACTATCCCTATGCAATTCATTAATGCAATTGAGCTCCTTTAAATGTTCAGGATTTTAATGTTAAGATTAATTTTCAGCAGCAAAAAATGTCAAAAATATTTTACAAGAAAGAAACCTTACATTCACCTAAATCAACATTCACCCTTTACGTTAGCAGAGAACAGTAGGACAGTTAGTTAGTGTCACTGGACACTGCTGATCACTTCGGACTTCAATGAGTCTTCCGACTTGTCGTAGCTGTTGAAGAAGCACCTGTTGAATCTCAACCGAGATTTCCTGAGAGATCGTTCAGCGAGCGAGTCCTCCCTCTGGACTCCGCACTGAGCTGAAAGCTGCGCGAATTCCTCACTGTTTGTCCTGTACTGTTACATCCGTTCTTGTGTACGTGTTATCTTGTGTTATCTACGTGTAGAAATGTGATAAGAACACATCAAACTTTTTCCATATGTGAAGGAAAATGCTAAAGAGCCTGAAAACTTTGAACATTTAAGTTTGCGTGCTTTATATACTGTATATTCTTTACTTTACTATATATACTTGGGGTGTAGCAGTGGATCTGTGGCTAAGGGTCTGCGCTTGTGGCTGCAAGGTTGCTTGTTGAAATCCCTTTGCTGGCAGAGGAATCCTACTCTGTTGGGCTCCTGAGCAACGCCATTAACCCCAACTGCTCCAGGGCACCATACAATAGCAGATCCTGTGCTCTGACCCCAGGCTCACTCCTTATCAGTGTGTCTCATGGAGAGCAAGCTGGGGTATGCGAAAAGATAATTCCTAATGCAATAAATTGTAAAGGGTTAATCAAGTGATGTTATTATTATTCCTTACAGCAGAGCAAGCAAATTGTTACAAAAAACAACAGCTAATGTCCACCAGCAGAATTAACATTAATATACTGTAAGGTGCTGTTACTTGGGAGTGTTAATCTACAGATAAATTAAACTGTTCCTCTGACTTGGTGAGCCTTTGGAATTTTAAAACAGCTTTTTGCTTTTTAGCCGCACTATCACTGTGTCGTGTGTGGTCCTACACAACTACACAGCTATCTACTGGAGTCGTCTTCTGTCCGTTGCAGTTGAGAACAGATTTAATACGGAACTGCGCAGAAATTTCTGCGGCAAATCTCGCTGCAGAACTAGCCCGTGCACAACAACGAAGAGAAAAAGAAATACCACAGGGTCGCCCATAAGAGGGAAAAATAGAAATCAATTGTTCAAACAATTACAACACTCTTCCTCTTACAGTGGTCTCATGTTATTTTTCTTGCCATAAGAACAGTGGGATTGTTCAACTGTATTGTTCCCCAAATGGTTGAATAATAATAATAATGATAATAATAGTGGTGGTAGCTGATCGTTCTTGTCCGTGGCCAAGTGACCTGTGTGAATACAGTATGTTGATTTATTCTCCTCAAGGCATCGCTTTAGCAATTCAAAGAGCATGGGTTTTAACCCATTCAGTGCTTATTTCAACTAACGCCATGTTCCTTTTTCTAGGTCTTCAAATAGTTTACAATGTAGAGGTATCTTTAGTAATAAGAAAAAAGATGCACCTCCGAGATCCATCTCACAAAAGCAAAGACTTCTTAAAGTGCACTTATGAGCTGTAGAACCTGAAGGAGTTCTCTCTCCTAGATATTAAACATGCAGATAATGAAATCAGTGATTTATGATTTCTGCAACCTTCCAATAAATACATCTAAAACATGTAACAAACATGTTGTGCAGCTCCAGTAGTGCAGTTGGTTAGTGCACAGTACTTATAGGGTAGTACATAGTGGAGTCATGCTTAGGTTGTGAGTTCAATCCTGTGGCAGTTTTGTGTGATTTCAGCTGCAGAAACTTTCTGTTGGATTTAGGTTGGTTCTTCTGTTACTTTTTCCGCTCGATGGAGCTTTATTAATGCAGGCACACCTGCTTCCTCTGCATTTTATTTTATCGCTGCTCACAAACCAACATACTGCAGACACCTCTGATACTGTCACTGCTTGTGGGCCACGTGTTCCTGCTGTCAGCCTGCTATACCATGCTCATGCGTGTCTAGAAACATTACTGCTCTAGTACAAGAGCGAAAGACTAAACGAAATCGCACCCACTTTGAAAAAATCACGTTTGACAAACCATAGGATGACAAGAATGGGATTCTTTGGTTGTTTGAGTACATAAATCAAAGACACTGCGTTCAGCATATTCACATCAGGCACTCGGACAGAGATAAACCCAGAGAAAATCTTCTCACATTTTAATCTGTAACTGCAGGATTCAACAAATTGTTAATTATTTCAACTTCACTTACAATTTTTAAACAATTTACAAAGCCCACAGTGGACGACATTTGGCTCTGGCACACATCAGTTGCTAGGAATATCATTGTAATATTTCATTTGCTTTCCCGTCACACCACTTTTATTAATAATGAAGTTTATCAATACACGTTTATTTAAAACATGTCATTTATTATTGATACAGTTTAATTCCATCTTTATTAGGAGCTGTATCACAGCTAATGCATATAAAGCCTTCAGTATGTGATTGTGAGAGTTCAGTTATCCCATGGAGTGAGGAGAACTGAAATTTAGTACATACATATTTTAATAGAGTGTAAATCTTCAAAGTGTTCTGTCACTTCAAAAGCAAATTACAGGAGCAGGGATTGAACCCACATAGACATTTGCCCATTGGGCTTTAAGCACAACACCTTAACCATTCAACCATCCTGGTCAACAATTTCAGCTGCTCAATTGCTCAGCCATCCTGGTTTCACCTTTCCAGCTCTGTGTTACACAGTTCATTGAATATATTTGTTCATTGAATATATTAATTAAATATATTTGTTATATTTTTTAATGGAATGGGACTGTACACTGGTGGTTCCCAGGGGAAAACAGGGTTACTGAGCCATTGGGTATTCTGAGAATAAATTGGGTGGGTGAATGTAACCGTGTGGTAAAGTAAAACAGTCCTCTTAGATGAAGCGCTACAGATGCAGCCCCTGAAAGTGTATAAGACTTACATTTATAGTACTGCTGACACAAATGGAGCCTCTACATCAGAAAATAGCAATGTGTTCACTTAATTGTGCGTAGGATCTCCTCATGAATCTGTCTCATTCATCAGTGGAAATAGAAACCATTATTAACCATTAAGATTTTTTTATATCATAAACTGTAAGACACGAAGAAAGTTTACAGTTCGTATCCTTCGCTTTGTCCTTTAAATTAAGCGTTCGGGATTCAAACCTGTGTTCGGACTGTTGTGTTTCTTGAATTTCTTGTAATCATCAAATGTCATTGTTTAGTCCATCAGTTTTTTTCTTGGTTGTACAACGAAATTCGCGCAGTTTTCAGCTCAGTGTGGAGTCCAGAGGGAGGACTCGCTCGCTGAATGATCTCTCAAGAAATCCCGGGTGAGATTCAAAAGGTGTCTTCTTCAACAGCCACGACATGTCTGAAGACCTCTGGATTTCCTGAATATGACATAAAATTAGTTCAAATCATTTGGTAGTTAACAAAACTAAATGCTTTAGAGGTACATTTAAAACAGCAGAGCAACACCGTAGCACTTCGAGTGTGCCTGAGTTTAATTGTGTGAACTTGGCTCTCTAAGAACACGAGCAAAGAGTTCACATTTAACAGAAGATTGCAATGTGAGCACAGTAATATAAAGCACCTGGAGATGCCGGGACCTCATACATGCGAAGCATGCGCTCTACCACTGAGGTATATCCCCAACAGACTTATTAACAGAACTGAGATGTGCTGATGCTCTCTGAACACAATCCACCACTAATGAAGGATGCCCGCAGTTTCCCACTTTTGCGTTTCCTCTACTACAGAGTAAATTCATAGGAATGAAGAAATAAGGAAGGAAAAATAACCGCATCGAAGCTTCCAGAGATTGGTTAAAATGAATCCGTTATTTTTATATCCAGTCACACGGGCGACGATGATTGATTTATCGACAGGGAGTGCTTTTTTACCTCCTCACTCGACTACCTTGATTAAACTACGCATAGAACAACAGCAGTACTGATGATTTTCATGGACCGACTTGTTTTGTACAGCTCGAGTGATAAAGTCCTGTCTGCAAATATTGTAGAAGAACGAAAAAGGGCGAAACAACGCTCCAACCACAGGAATGGTAACAGGAAGGATCATGTTATTTAATATGTCCTTTGGAGTTGCCTTGTCAACGCACACAGGCGTTAGAGCTGGACAAATAATTGATAGTGCTGTTTGTAAACAATCATGGAACATTATTTCTAAAACAGGAAGAAAGGAGCAGACTTAAACTTTAAGAGACAGAAACGACACCTTATCATACCTAACATTAATTAAAATGACATCACAACAAAAGAGCGGAGCCTTGAGTGAATCAAATTAGTTTTCATTGGACGTCTGTCTCTTCATAACTTTGTAGGTGAGAGGGAGGATTGCGGAAATGTGCCGCTGTTTCTCAGAAGTGCGTTGCTGGTATAGGTGCCTTCTAAATAATTGAGCCGGGTTTGAATCCCGGTAAGTGCATCCCCAAATCTTTTCAAGAAAATCTGTGATCCGGTAACATATCTTTTGAAACTAGCATTCAAGGTAGGATACGTGTTCTTAAACACCAAAACACTCTATAAGGAAAAAGCAGATCTCTGTACACAAGATGGCAGTGCGATCTTAGAATTCCTGTGTTGTTGACAGATTCAGACTCTTTCTCAGAGTTCTTTGCTCGCCAAATAACTTTGCAGCTGAGGAAGAGCACCACGGAAAATACCAAACACAGCCAAAGAGCGTGTTGGTTGCTCTTGCTCTTAATGCAAGGAGCTGTTTTTTTTAATCATTATTAACCAAAAACAGCAGCACAGGTAGGTCGCATTTGTGATTATGTCACTTCTCTGCTTCAGCAAGGTCAATAAAAGACTCTGAAAGTAGTAAAGCAAAACTGAACTCAAAATCATATTAGGAATTCTGAGCGATTTATCCATACAGGTAATCCAATAAGAATGTTGAAATATTTGAATATCATCTCTCTATATATTTCGCTGCTTTTTAACCGGAGTAAAACTATTGGATTGAAGGAATGCTAACCGCTGGGTTAAAATGTATAGTTGTTATTTGGAGAAATCTGTAAACTCGTGATCTTATATGTTTTAAAAGACACCACAGGAAAAAAAGACAGTGCTGATTATTTTCCAGAGACGGAGCACTGATGACCTATCCGAGCTGATTGATAAAGCCCACCCAGTGGATACTCTAGCAGAACATCAAAGAACATTCACCTTTGTATCCAAAGAAACCACAGGAACAACATCAGAAAGCACAATCAATTCCCCTTTTAAATCTTTCCTGTAAGGTATGCTATGTGAATTCATGAAGTTAATCCTCTGATCTCTTTTGAGCACGAACAAAGTATTTCTGATGGAGCGCTATGTTCAAAGATTTAATAAGCTTTACCCCTGCCAACGATTCGGCGTGAAGAATTAAAAGTTTCACAGACAAAAGCAGCTCACCACCACAGCCAATATTAAATGTACTTGCTGGTACACTATCATGCGCACTGCCTCAAAAGTGATCTCGGCAGATGTTGTTCCCTACATAAAGCTGAACATGCCAAAGAGAATTTATGTTGAGAAAACAAAATATTTTTTCTGCCTTGATGTTAAGCTGACAGCCTGTCTTTTAGAAAGTCTATCACTAAACACCTCCCGCAGCCTAACAAAAAGCGCTTTTACTGATCATATTGCAGGTCTTAAAACACTGACACTTAGAAGCAGTGGGATTCAAACCCACGCCCCCAGAGAGACTGGAGCCTAAAATCCAGCGCCTTAGACCACTCAGCCACGCTACCTTCCTCCGTGCCCGTCTTCCTCACATTCCTGGCTTGGAAAATGCCAGGGGCTTCAGCTCTTGTCGTCGGATCTAATGATATCATGACATGTGGAAGTGACTGCACCTTCATCTTCTGAGATGCTTTCAATAGCACAAACGCTACTTTCACCGGCACAAACAGAGCAATAACGAAGGAGGTGGGATTCATCCTTTGTGCTGTTTGTAGGGGCGCAACTCTACGGTGATCTACTGACTTGAAGAGCAAAAATCAAAATCCTCTGCTACTACTGTTGCTTTTTTCATAGTTTCTTCAAATCCTTCATTTGAACGTAGATTTTGAAGGATATTGATGATAATACCACATAAATTGTGGTTTTCTTGTGATCGCCAATTTTATTCAAATACCAGCCTTTTTTACAGTTCCTTGCATGTTTCACAAGGTATAATAGCCCCCCTCGCATCCTCAGCTAACATATTTTAAAATTACAATAGATTATACAACATGTTTGTTTACATTTATATTAAAATTAAAGTAAATGTACCAGAATATCAACATACATACAGTGCTAACCTAATAATTCTTGTCAGGTTCTCCATCAAATCTGTGTTGTTATTTTAACATGTTTTAGCTGACAGTGTAACGGGAGTATAAATGAATTTTCCTGCCAGCCATTCAAAGACTAAATTCCTTGGGTGAACATGATTTTCTCCGACGTTGCCGGTATTAGACTTTGCCGGTGATATTGAATTATGTCTACAACTGTTGTAGTAGTTCGTACTTGAAGTTCGACATGTGCAAAGCACTCGCAATTCCTGCTAAAATCATAGGTGTTCAGAACTCCAGAACTCTTTGTACTGCTGAGCCCGGGCTAACCCCCATTCCTGTTGCTTCGCATAGGGTCTTTTCGCTCTCCTGCCTCTCCACGGTATGTCCCTTCCGACATCCATGACAGAATGCTGACCCATCTACGACCCCGCGAGCGGCGCTTTTTTGTCTTGCCGCAGTTTTTTCTTTTTCTCTGGGCTTTTTTTTTCAGTTCTCCTATTCTAATCTCGGGATGCTACTCCTGACTTCCGTGTCTGTGAGCGGGTCATTCTGTGTTATGCCGTTCCGACATACACTCCTGAATACCTGGCTTTCCTCTGGTTGTCTCTCCTGGCATCCGTGATTGAATGTTGAGCTGGCCCTCCTGTCATCATCGCTGGATATCATTCCATTCTTCCGTGCCTGTGAGTGGGCCCTGTGCCTGGCTCTCCTCAGGTAGATCACTTCGATATCAGTGATAGAATGTTGAGCTTTTTTCCTGCTTTCGTGTTCTCATTGCTGGATATTACTCTGAGCATCCATGTCTGTGAACGGGTTACATGCCTGGCTCTCCTTGGGTTGTTCATTCTGATATCAGTGATAGAATGTTGAATGTGTTTTGCCCAGTTTGTGGTATTTTTCCCAGGTTTTTGTCTTTTTATTTTTTGTTTTTGTGTTTTGATTTTTCATTTCCTGGTTTCCCCTCCTATTTGGTCCCCTTTTTGGTTCCTACCTGTTTTTTGTTGTCACCCTGGTCTCCCAGGTTTATGTTTGTTGTGGTTTGTGCTTGAGTACTTGTCTTTTTTTTTTGTTTTAAGCCTCCGGAGCTCTACCTGACCCCCCCCTTCCTCTACCCAATAAAGGTTTATACCCTGGAGGAGGGGGCAGCTCTCAGCCGTGGACTCCCGGAGGTTTCCTTTCAGTTAAATGAGGTTTTTCCTCCCCCCAGTTGTCACGCCCTCTGCAGCCAGAGGGCGCTCCTTCTCTGACCTGTCCCTAGTTTCCGGTCTGCTGTCCTTCCTGTCCCTCTCTTTCCCTTGGGCTATATATTTCCGGGTCTTGCACTCTGTCCGGGCTCAGCATTGACGTTCGGATGTCCTGAGACCCGCCTAGCACCAGGGCACCCCACGTCCGCTCCCTGAGGGCATTGGTTTCTATACGGCATTCCTGAACTCTTTGCACTATGAGCCCGGGCCTTTTTCCCGTCTCGCCGCTACGCATATGGGTCTTTTTCCGCTCTCCTGCTCCCCACGGTTAGTCCCTTTGGATGTCCGTGACAGAATGCTGAGCCACCTACTGACCCCGCGAGCGGCGCTTTTTGTTTTGCCGCAGTTTTTTCTTTTTCTCTGGGCTGTTTTTTTTTTCAGTTCCTCTATTCTAATCGCTGGATATCACTCCGATCTTCCGTGCCTGTGAGCGGGTCCTGCACCTGGCTTTCCTCGGGTAGATCACTCCGATATCAGTGATTGAATGTTGAGCTGGCTTTCCTATTCTTATTACTGGATATCACTCCGAGCTTCTGTGTCTGGAGCGGGTTTTCGTGCCTGGCTCTTCCTGGTCTTGCTCACTCCGATATCAGTGATAGAATGGTAAGCTTTCTGCCGTTCCTCCATTCTTTTCGCTGGATATCACTCCGGGCATCTGTGTCTGTGAGCGGACTTCGGTCTGGCTTTCCTCAGGTTGTCCACTCCGATATCGGCGTTAGAATGTGAACGTGCCTATTGCCCAGTCTGCGGTATTTTTCCCTGGGGTTTTTTGCTGTTTTTTCTTGTTTTTTGCCTTTTGTTTTGATTTTTTTTTCTTCCTGGTTTCCCCTCCTTTTTGTTCCCCCCTGCTCCCTGTGTCTCGGAACTTTGGTTCCTACCTGTTTTTTGGTTCCTATCTGTTTTGTGTGGTTTGTCTCCCTGGTCTTTCCCAGGTTTTTGTCTGTTGTGTTTGTGCTTGTGTACTTTGTTTTTAGTCTCCGGAGCTCTTCTCTACCCCCCCTTCCTCCACCCAATAAAGGTTTATACCCCGGAGGAAGGGGTAGCTCTCAGCCGTGGATTCCCGGAGGTTTCCTTTCAGTTAAATGAGGTTTTTCCTCCCCCCAGTGCTGGGCAGCTCATTTATTTGTATGGGCGTCGGGAGCCGCCCATGAAGGGGGGGGTACTGTCACGCCCTCTGCAGCCAGAGGGCGCTCCTTCTCTGACCTGTCCCTGGTTTCCGGTCTGCTGTCCTTCCTGTCCCTCTCTTTCCCTTGGGCTATATATTTCCGGGTCTTGCACTCTGTCCGGGCTCAGCATTGACGTTCGGATGTCCTGAGACCCGCCTAGCACCAGGG
Source organism: Atractosteus spatula (assembly GCF_055471065.1). Taxonomy (NCBI): domain Eukaryota; kingdom Metazoa; phylum Chordata; class Actinopteri; order Semionotiformes; family Lepisosteidae; genus Atractosteus; species Atractosteus spatula. The sequence continues at coordinate 18,211,581 of NC_142715.1, read as the reverse complement.
CGCCCCACGTCCGCTCCCTGAGGGCATTGGTTTCTATACGGCATTCCTGAACTCTTTGCACTATGAGCCCGGGCCTTTTTCCCGTCTCGCCGCTACGCATATGGGTCTTTTTCCGCTCTCCTGCTCCCCACGGTTAGTCCCTTTGGACGTCCGTGACACCAGTGCTATGCAGCTCATTTATTCGTTGGGTGTCTGGAGCCGCCCATGAAGGGGGGGGAGGGGTACTGTCATGCCCTCTGTAGCTTCTCTGTCCTGTCCCAAGCTTCCTGTGCTTTGCTCTCCTTCCGGTGTCTCTCTCTCTGGGATATATTTCCGGGTCACTTATTCTGCTTCGCTCAGCATTGACATTCGGATGTTCTGAGACCCGCCTAGCACCAGGTCGTGGCTCCATCCATGACCTGAGGGCATAGGTTTCTTTACGTCACTCCAGAACTCTTTGCGCAGCTGAACCCGGGCTAACCCCCATTCCGTCGCTTCGCATGGGGTCTTTTTCACTCTCCTGCCTCTCCACGGTTTGTCCCTTCTGACTTCTGTGACACTAGTTAATTTAAATAACAAATATGTTTAGAAACAGCTGGGTGAGACTAAAATGTTACTGTTATTCCTCTCAAACTTCATTTAATAATACAATTAGTCAGCATGTGTAGGCTGCAAAGGAACAAGTAAAGGTTTATTTCAATGCTGAAAAGAGAAGAAACTAAACACAAAGTTTCAGTTGTGGAGCCTTCTTCGGGTGTAAGAAAGATAGGGCAGTCAGCCAAAACATTGTGTTTCCACAGCCGGCATTGTGTTTGTTTTCTTTTGAGTATGGAATAAAACTTTACATGTTTGGTTAATAATTTTTGTTTTTTTTCTTGAACAACCTAATTTGGAGTCAATTTCCCTGTGAAATTGTTCTAGATTTATTTTGAACCATTCACTTCCTGCGCTTTGTTTCTGTGCTCCAAACTTACTTACTGAGAGACTTAGACTAGCAGACAAACAGATTGCTGCTTCTAAAATTCAAAAAACTTTTCATCTAAATGTAGCGGCGAGGCTTAATAATAAGGCAGAATTAAGTGTTTCTGAGCTTCCCAAATGAGGCCCCATTTCTCTGTTCATCTCTGTGGTGCAGCCACAGAGAAACTATTCATGCAAGATGATTTAAGGTTTCCTAGGACAGCTCCCAAAGGGGGATGCACTTAGCTAAGTCTGGCTATCATGATCAATGGTCATCCACTGGCGCCTATCAGTCTAGGGAGTGCCGGATGGACATCTGGACTGCATTACTAAGTGTCAGGACTAAGTGACTCATATCTCACCTTGATCAACCAATCAGGGACTGGTAGGGCTGAGTAACCCACGTGGGACTCTGATGCCCATGGAACTTTCAGCCAATCAACGAGCTGAAGTTCCTCCAGGTAAAAACAGGCAACACAGAGAGCCTGAGAGATTCAACAAGATTCAGATTCAACAAGATTCAGATTCGGGAGATTCAGTAAGATTCTGGAGAGGATTCTGTGGACTGTTCTAAAGGGAATTCAAAGGAGAATTCCAGGGCAGGACGGCCCAGGAGCAGAAGGCTCCCAAGGGCAGGACATTCTCGCAGCGCGCCTCCTGACCATCCCGAGACTCAGCCCGGACAACCACGGAACGGCCAGTGTGTCCGAGTGCCAGAACTTTCCTTTGTTCTAAGAGTCTAGAGTGGAGGTTGCCAGAGAGTAACCAGCAGCAGGCCTCGTGGACAGGTCAGAACTGTGGACAGCTGAATCACTATTCAGAACTAGCTCTTCATCAGGAACGAACCGGTCCTCTTCCTGACTTGCTGGGATCCACAGTCATCTTTTCTCCTGTGCACAAACTTTGCTAGTTAAAGCCAACACTAACTAGCCGGTCAGTGAGCATCAGCAGCGCACCGTCGCAAGCCGCACAGCACAACCTGGCACCGAGCCAGAGAGCGCGGATTGGACAGCAACAGCCTGCAACTGTTTCTTTGTGCCCGCAGGAGATCTGAATCCCCAGAAATTGGATGAGTATTCAACTTCAATGCATTACAGCTCGAGAATTCAATTGTTATCCCAACCAGTTGATATCAATTTAATTCCTAAGAGTTATGTACTTGTTTTGAGTATCTAATGTAGAAGTTATAACCAAGTTCATTTACGAAACGGTCTTAATGAATGATATACTGAACGTATGTCCTCTTGATGTGTAACACTTCGTAACTGATTGAATATATACCTTTTGTATTCTGATAACCCTCTCGATAAGATCTGTTAGGTTTAAGGCATATTCTATGTATTAATAAATTTATCCTCGTGTATTAGTACCTGTGTGTGCGCGTTGTTTGAGTTATGTCGCGTGGTTGGATTCTAAAGCCATCAAAAGAATCAACTTTGTGATTTACTGCTACAATTGATAATTGTCTCAGTAAATGCCCAAACCCTACAGAACTGGTGCCTTCAGAGAGCCACTATGATTACATATTTGGCGTCCCTGAACGGCTATGAAACACTACATTTATGGCGTCCCTGGACCGGCGTGGCAAGACTGAAATGAATCAACCAAGCGGAATAATTCATATAAAACGCCGCGGGTTTCATACACGACAATACAGTGTGCTGAAAGCCGAAAGGAAAAAAGTTCCCCTTGCTCTTTAAGCAGTGCTTGATTGTTTTGTGATCTTTTGCAATCTACCGGGTTGATTGCATTCTTGATCTTGTGGTTTTCTGTGGTAAAACTGTGATTTCGTACTTAAAAGTAATACTCTTTAAGTTTAACGATGGTTGCTAAAAGGTCTGAATTCGAGTCGCTATTAAGCACTCTCTCTAGCAGCAACAAGTCTGACCACGATCTCTTCCATATCTCCGTCAGCGGAGAAGCTAGAAGAATAAATCTCCATTCTCTGAGAGAGCTAGCGAAGGACATAGAGAGATTTGACCCCGCAGTGTCAGAGAATAATATCGAGAGTTATATTCAAGACCTCAGGTATAACCTGCAGTTCCTGCCAAACGCCACAGAACAGGAGAAAGTGTTTCTGGTCAGGAAAACTACCAGCAGAGCTGTACATGAGTGGATGGCTAGGCAGATGAAAGAAGTCTGTAATGATTTTGAGCAGCTATGTCATGCACTTATCGAAGAATACAGTGCGTTTATTGACCCGACTGCTGCGATAGCCGCCGCTCTTAACATTAAGCACGAGAGAGCAGAGTCCCCTCGCGAATATTACGAGAGACTTAGACGAACTTATTTTGCAGGGCGAAATTATGAGGGTTGCGAAGAGAACACACATTTCAAGGGTTTATTCATTGCGAATCTCCACCCGTCAGTCAGAAAGATGATCTTAATGCATACAGATGCACAGACCATGAAAATGACTGATATTAAGAGATTCGCGCAGAAAGCCTGGGAGTATGATGTCCAAAGTCGCTCTGAGCAAAAAGCTGCTAAAGCGACTGTGTTCGCCGTCAGAGCCAGCAGGGTTAATTCCCCCCTGCTCGAAGGAGCACAGGCTCCTGAGCTGGCTAAGCCCCGTTCCAAAGCACTCACACAGGACCGCACCCAGCATCCTAAGTGCCATGAGAACACCGGGGAAGGGAAAGGGCTAGAAAAGGCTGAACAAAAGGATTCAGTAGCCGCCCACCTGGCCAGGCTTGAACAAGCTTTATTAGGACAGGGACAACCGCTCCCCAAGGCTGCCGGAAGCGTGAATGAGCTGATACTCTCCACTGGAGGAGGCGGAGACCCGCCCCCTCTCCCTCCCTCAGTCTATCTGATTGAGCGGAAGGGTTCCTGCCTGGATGAGGTCAGCCACTCCCAAGTGAGTACTGACTCCACCCCTGAAGTCACAGAGCAGACAGTAAAACACAGAGGAAAAGCAGGAAGCTTTTACCTCAAGGCTGCCATGGGAGATGTCTTACCCAGTGAGACACTGATTGACACTGAGGTTGAAAGGTGTTTGATGTCACACGGCAAGCTCAAACGGGTAGAAAAAGAAAAGGGCATGCGACTCAGAGAGGAACCTTTGGTGGATCACCAGAAAGGCAAAGTGTGGAAACAGGTCAAGGCTCCTAAGCCTTCTGTACAGAAGGAAAGGGGGGCCAAGAGGCAGACTGTGCTCACACAGTGCCCACCGAACACAGAAGCCTATGTGGAGATTCCTTCTGTTCCCTCTGGACAAGAAATAAAAATATTTTCTTGTTCCCCGGATATACAGGGAAGTCGTGTCCCGGCTGAGGTCACAACAGCCTCCCTGCCACAGGAGCGGTGCTCCAAGCAGCCGCCTGATCCACCAGGTAAAGCACACCCCTTTTACATCCCTAAAGAGGAGCAGATCTCCCCACCTGGCGATGAAAAGGAGCTTTCCCTGTGCACCCTGGCACCCAAGAGGGGTCAGGACCACCACCCTGCAGTGGTGGAAGGGATCCAGATGGCAGGAGAGCAGGTTGGTGATGTAGCCCTCACCCTTAGCCCTGAGAGGTCCTCTATTAGTGAGGATCTGCTTGAGCAGCTGTCACGGGGCCACCGCCAGGTGCCCCTGGTGCAACATTCACAGGTTAGACAGGAGGTCCAGCTGGACGCTGAGACTACTGCGCTGTGGACACACCTGATCCCAGATGCCGATTCCCTCTGCTGTGACCCAGGGAACCTGCAGTCAGGTAACATTATTTCTCACAACTACCAGGTAGTGAGTGAGACTGACCTGATTGTTCCTGCCTCAACGGCAGGGTTGCCAACACACCCAGTCCCCCAGAAGGGACAGGGAATGAAAGCCGAGCCGGTTTTCTTACAGCCACCAGCTCAGTCTGTCAGTCTGAGTCTGACCAACAGTGGTTCAGCCAGACTGGAGCTGGATGGTCAAGTCACCCGCCTGCCAGTGCAGGACATCGCAAAGAGGGGTGTCAGAATCCCCGCCTGCACTGACATGGGCCTGGTGGGTGATAGCGAGTTCGAAGACAGTGAACTAGCTATCCCAGTGCTGGGGCAGCTCCCTGAACCCCTAGCGAGGGAAGGGGGGAGCGAGCAGGTGTCCTACACCCACGCCCAGCGAACGATTGTAAACATGCCAATAGAGGGATTCCTCAATCAGGAAGTGTGCAGGGTGGACCTGAACAGTGAGAATGGGATAACAATCCCAGATCACTCAGGTGCTCCAGATGACCACTCAGCCGAGGGTCAGGTATGCTCCACCGCTGCACCGCCCCCTGCAGGGTTCCTAGAGCACAGGCATGAACAAATCGAAAAAGCAGATGCCCTGGAAAAGGAGGAGCAGCATCAGCAGCTGTGTCAGATCTCCCCAGATTTCCAGGATGTTGGTGCCCAAGATGCCACATGGCATACTGAGAAAGACACCATGTACACGCTGCGCCAGCTTAGAAAGGCAACAGTCACTCAGAAGGAGATGACTGGGATCAGCCACCCGAAAAGACTTTTGGGAAGACTGATTGCTGCCGCCACTGTTGCACGTTTGCTTTTTCTGGTAGGTTTGTGTGCTGCTGGCACTCTCATCCTGACTGCCCCAAGAAGGCAGGTGTCAGAGATGCCAGAGGGTAGTGACAGACTGTATCGACAGCAGCAAAAGTTGGAAAGCTTAGGGAAAATCCTACAGGCAACTTCCTATGCAACAGGGTTAAACCTTATTCCCCAACCAGTGGACATGATTGTTGGTGTTATACAGTGGGTTTATGCTTGTGTGCAACAGGCCAGAATGTTGACACAAGACCTGTTAAGGGAGTTTAGTGCCACTGTAGCCAGTCTAGCCACGGCACAATTCCCAACCCACTTGATTCCACTCTTCTCAGTAGAGGAGTATGTGACATTAACCCCATTGCTCATAGCTCACCCAGAAGGCAATCCAAGATTGAATTCGGTTCCAAATCTTGAGATGGGTATGGCTACCAAAGCTATCCATTGGCTGTGTCTAAACGATTCACCAATGAAAGGTGTAAAGCTACTAATGGGCAGAGGGAGGTTAATGAACCCCATGAAGAGCAGGTGGGACGTAAATGGCTGGTCAGCACACCACGTTTAACTGACACTGTGACTTGTGACAGGCATGATGCAGCTACCTAATAAAACAGTTCCTTTAAGTTCCTGAGGAGGCCATAGTACAGCATGGTAACTTAACACTGTACGGTCTAGAACCAGACAACATAAGACTAAACTTGAGGTCATGGATGCCTTCAGGTGCCACACTAAGGAATTGGATAGAAATCCAAGAAACAGTAAGCCCTGAAGAGGTACAGGTAGTTAGTTTGCTTTAATGGAACAAACCTCCAAACCACCCTAGCAGATACCCAACACAGGTGTTCTGGTTTATCGGGGGGCTGGGAACAGGAACTGGTGTTATTGTAACACTGCTGCCGGGTAGCTGGATCATGACTGACAGTGTACTCTGAATGATGTACTCTTACATCAAGATGTACTCCGGGTAGCATGAATGAGTCAAAGGTAGCATGCCAAAAGAAAGGAAGTGACTTCTCCCCAAATATCTACCACAGAGGTATCAGATATTGACAGTGAACTTCCTGATGTGTAATTCCTAGACTAAGATAATGTCTCCTACCGTGTTTATACATACTCCAGATGTTATTCATCCTGTTTGTATCCAATGCTGGTTCCGGTATGAATTCTCGAGGAGTAATGTAGACATTTAAGATTAATGTTCTAATGGCAAGGGACATCACTTAACTCTGTTTTGTTTTGAAGGCAACAACGCCTCAGGACCTCGTGACCTTCAAAAAGGGGGGATATGTAGCGGCGAGGCTTAATAATAAGGCAGAATTAAGTGTTTCTGAGCTTCCCAAATGAGGCCCCATTTCTCTGTTCATCTCTGTGGTGCAGCCACAGAGAAACTATTCATGCAAGATGATTTAAGGTTTCCTAGGACAGCTCCCAAAGGGGGATGCACTTAGCTAAGTCTGGCTATCATGATCAATGGTCATCCACTGGCGCCTATCAGTCTAGGGAGTGCCGGATGGACATCTGGACTGCATTACTAAGTGTCAGGACTAAGTGACTCATATCTCACCTTGATCAACCAATCAGGGACTGGTAGGGCTGAGTAACCCACGTGGGACTCTGATGCCCATGGAACTTTCAGCCAATCAACGAGCTGAAGTTCCTCCAGGTAAAAACAGGCAACACAGAGAGCCTGAGAGATTCAACAAGATTCAGATTCAACAAGATTCAGATTCGGGAGATTCAGTAAGATTCTGGAGAGGATTCTGTGGACTGTTCTAAAGGGAATTCAAAGGAGAATTCCAGGGCAGGACGGCCCAGGAGCAGAAGGCTCCCAAGGGCAGGACATTCTCGCAGCGCGCCTCCTGACCATCCCGAGACTCAGCCCGGACAACCACGGAACGGCCAGTGTGTCCGAGTGCCAGAACTTTCCTTTGTTCTAAGAGTCTAGAGTGGAGGTTGCCAGAGAGTAACCAGCAGCAGGCCTCGTGGACAGGTCAGAACTGTGGACAGCTGAATCACTATTCAGAACTAGCTCTTCATCAGGAACGAACCGGTCCTCTTCCTGACTTGCTGGGATCCACAGTCATCTTTTCTCCTGTGCACAAACTTTGCTAGTTAAAGCCAACACTAACTAGCCGGTCAGTGAGCATCAGCAGCGCACCGTCGCAAGCCGCACAGCACAACCTGGCACCGAGCCAGAGAGCGCGGATTGGACAGCAACAGCCTGCAACTGTTTCTTTGTGCCCGCAGGAGATCTGAATCCCCAGAAATTGGATGAGTATTCAACTTCAATGCATTACAGCTCGAGAATTCAATTGTTATCCCAACCAGTTGATATCAATTTAATTCCTAAGAGTTATGTACTTGTTTTGAGTATCTAATGTAGAAGTTATAACCAAGTTCATTTACGAAACGGTCTTAATGAATGATATACTGAACGTATGTCCTCTTGATGTGTAACACTTCGTAACTGATTGAATATATACCTTTTGTATTCTGATAACCCTCTCGATAAGATCTGTTAGGTTTATATGCATATTCTATGTATTAATAAATTTATCCTCGTGTATTAGTACCTGTGTGTGTGCGTTGTTTGAGTTATATCGCATGGTTGGATTCTAAAGCCATTAAAAGAATCATTTTGTGATTTACTGCTACAATTAATAATTGTCCCAGTAAATGCCCAAACCCTACAGAACTGATGCCTTCAGAGATTAAATAACCTTTTTTGGTTAGCATTGGCATTGCCTCCGCCTCTTCTTTCTTCTTTCTTTCACTTTGTTTTTATCTGCCCTACTCTGCACAGTATAAAACATGGGACATTCCCACAGATGAATAATTCATGAGTTTCTCAGTTTCCGGTTGTCAGTTTCACTTTCTATTTGTCATGAATCCATCCTCAAATAACATGATACAGACTGTATTTTGCTTTTTAAGATAATCAATGTAACGGTCATTTTAAGTAACATACTGTACTGCTGTTGACAAGAACAACAAACATCAACCAAAACACAAAAGAAAACCCTGCATATTCTGTCTCAGTTTAGCTAATAGACTTTCGGGACTGCTGTCCAATCACCAACAATTTCTAAGGTGAGCTTTAAATACATTTAAAAGTTATGTCCAATAGGCCTCTGTTTTATAGTTTTTGTAGGATTCAGTTATAAAATCTTATTTCCTGTGGCAAACTATATCCTGTGGTGGTTCCCTGTGGTGTGTGTGACTTTGTCAAGAAAGTCACACATTTCATCCCATGTCATTTTTAAAAAAAATCTTTACAATATATGAAAAATGGGTGAATACCTCTTCTCTAACTCAAGTGTTTTCCTGACAGAATCCTTTTTTTCTCAGGTAAGAAATAATGGGATTAAACCACTTAAGAGACATTCCAGGAGAAATTTCTATTAGATGTTACGAAGACACAGATCCTCTTTTCCACTCAGTCTGCCTGAGCTGTTAAATCGCCATTGCCGCATAAATAGCAAGAAGTAATCGGAGCAGAATGATGGCAGGGCCACTCATAATAGGAGAAAGAAAGATACAACTGCTCTATTAAACAACTACATCTCTCTTTCCCTTAAATGTTGCGCGAGAAAACAATTAGAAAAAAAGGAAGAAAAAAATGCTTGTGAAAAGCTTCCCACTGAAAATGTTGTTTTTATTGACCAGAGCAAAATTTATTTTCTCTTTTGGTTTTGTTTTGCTCATGCGTGCATATTTACCATTTTAGATATATAATGCTGTAAAGGTTTATACTGTATGTGTTTGTTCTGTATTTGAACTTAAAAGTTGGAAAAAAATTCTCACTGCTCAATCCAGGAATGAGAGAATCTCAGAGAACATTTAGGGCACAAGAAGTGACCATTTCATAGACAATAACAATGGGAAACAACCCCTTTAGATAATAGACAGTGTACATCTGGAAAAACAAAAATTTACATAACATTTTTTTTACAGCTAAGAAAGACTGGAATAACACCTGTGTGATAGCAATGTGGAACAATTGTACAGTGTTTCATCAGTACTGCAGAAAGTGCATCTCTGTCTCTGCTTCTCCCTGCTGGCAGTGGGAGCACAGTTGGTGCTCTCTGGACAGTCAGGTCTGTCTGTGACCAGTTTCTGTGTCCAGACTGTGGTCACTGAGCCTGTCCTGTCTGAGCAGTCAGGTTTGTGTGTGTCCAGTTTCCATGGCTAGGCTGTGGTCACTGGTTCTGTGTTCTCTGGGTAGCCTGGTCTGCCCGAATACATGTCAATCATCATATTTAATTTTTTTTCTCTTTACTTTTTGCAGACATTTTCTATAGCATATCTTAACCTCAGATATTAAGTTTAATAAAATTTTGGAATATTAATATTAAATGTCCAAATAGTTTTGCAAGGCACCATATTCACAAAATTTCCTACACAACCTAAATAAATGTCTGCTACAGTACATTTTTTCAGTCCTTTGTAAAACAACTCTTCAGTACACAGGTCTCCTATCGCAAATGATAGACAATTAGCAGCAAAGGGGAATTTTAATTTCACTTTCCATTTCCTGTAAGCAATGTGTTGTCAGCAATATTCTGAGAACAAAATGAACTGGAGTGAAAAGGTCTTTATTTACAGGTTACAGGTTGCAATTAGTCCTCTTACGGAAGGAAGATCCTTTAACAAAGTGAAAACGGACTAATCCAAGGTTATTAGCACTATCAAAATTCTTTCTGGAGACAGATGAGAAGAAAACTGAAAATCTCTATATTGTTATATAACAGCAGAAATTATTGGCTAAGTTATAATGAGAGAGCTGAATCCCCCCTAACTGACTATCAAAGCGACCAGTTGCTGTTCATTTTCACTTTCAAAGTGACTCTAAAGTGTCCCATTTGATCCCCGCAGATCAATACTAGCAGCCAGCCTGATTCCAGCCAGGATTCAGTCACTGTCTCCCAGACATGCTCCCTCATTGTTTCCACCAGTAATGGATTTCATTACTTCAGCAAATCATCAGCAACTCAGCAAGGCATCCCAGCAGTGGATTTCACTACTTCAGCAAATCATTTTCACTAGTAGATAACTCAATTCATTGGTGCATCCAGGTCCCGGGCTCGCACGATGCAGGAATCAATGCAGAGACCCGAACTAAGTGGGCGTCTGGCTTTTAAGGGGGGCTGGAAGGAAGCTGAAACAGGGGGCAGGTGCACAAAATCAAGTCCGACATGAAAGAACCGGAGCACCCTTAAGGGGGAGGGACTACAATCGTGACAGCATGAATACGAATACACGACAATACATTTATTAATACATAAAATGTGCATATAAACATAACAGATCTTATAGTGAGGGTTAGCAGAATACAAAAGGTATATATTCAATAACGAAGAGTTACAAACCAATAGGGACATACATTCAGTATACCATTCATGTGTACCGTTTTGTAAATGAGCTTTGATTACAACTTCTACACTAGATACTCGCAAGCAAGTACATCACTGATAGGAATTAAATTGATATAAACTCAGGTTGAGGTAACAATTGAATTCTCGAGTTGTAATGCAGAATGTTGAATACTCATCAAATCTGTGTGGATTCAGATCTCCCACGGACACAAGGGAACAGCGACAGGCTGTTGCTGCATCTGATTGGTGTCCTCCTGCCTGGTGCCAGCCAGTCCTGTTCACTGTGGGAGAAGGAAGGAGAGATTCTTGCTGCTGTGCACAGGCAGTGGGCTCTCTGAAGACCTAGTTAGTCCCGGCTGAACTAGCAGAGCTTGTGCACATGGAAAGTGACTGCGGGTCCAAGCAAGTCACACTCTTTAGACAGGAAGAAGACCAGTTCGTTCCTGATGTAGCGCTAGTCCTGAATCCTGAGATTCAGCTGTCGACAGTTCCGACCGTAGTTCACTCGTTGATCAGGCAAGCTTTGGCGGTGGAGTACCGGCGGTTCACGAGGCTTGCTGCTGGGCTAACCTCGGGCAGATCCTTTTGTTACACCTGGGCAACCTCCATTCTCGACTCTTAGAACAAAGTCAAGTCCTGGCACTCGGACACACTGGCCGTCACGTGATTGTCCGAGCTGAGTCTGAGAGCATCCTGGAGGGGCCTCTTCTGGGCATTGTGCTGCCTGTTTTATCTGGAGGAACTATGGTAGTTCAGTGACTTAAAGTTCCGCAGGCATTCGAGACCCACGTGGGCTTACCCTGCCCTACCAGTTCCTGATTGGCTGATTGAGGTGGAGGATGAGTAACAATGACCTCTGACCTTAGGGTTGTAAACCTTGGGATGAGACTCTCCCATGGAATCTCCCAGACAGTAAGGCGCCAGAGATGACCATTTCTTAGGGTGGCTGGTAAATCTCAGCCTTGGGAGCTGTTCCTTATCAGGAAACTCTATCAGCTAGAAAAACACCTTAAATGTGAACCAGATGGAATGGCCTCTCTGTATCCAGCTGCACTGAGATGTGGGAGAGAGGGACTGGCAAGGGAACAGCAAACTTAATTCCTGTATTTTAAATACGCCTTGCCGCTACAGAAGTGTCCTTAGAAGAAAAACATCTTCTATGATAGTGGTACAGTCCATCACGCCCCTCCTATAGCCTTTCAAAGAGAAAAAAAACTGACAACAAAGTATGTCTATGTGTGGTAATCAACCAGGTCTTACAAACATTCTTAAACCCTTCCACCTCCTTTCATTGCAAATGATTTGTACATGTTAGAAGGTTAATTTTGGCTTCTGATATTATGGTGGATTAAGAGTCCTGGAATCTTTGTAGAAGGACTAAGATGAAAGAAAGGGCAGTGTAATCATGGCCAAGAGAAGGCAAATGTTGGACTATCTGCTTGGAGTGAATGGAGCAAAACGTAGGCAACTCCTTGAGCAGAACCTGCTTCATCCTTCAGACTGGGGTTTCTGAAGATCTGTACATTTGAACTTTCAAAGTGATTAAAGTAAAGGAGTTTTCCCTTTTTACCACATAATTCCCACAGATCAACACTAACAGAGAGCCTAATTCCAGCTTAACTCTAGATGTGCCAGTCTGACACAGGAAGACTAAAAGTTGTCATTGCTGCAAAAGGTGCAAAGCACAGAGTATCGACTGAATGACAAGAATGACAGGTGGATACTTCAGTAAGCCAAATATTTGTTTGTCTTTTCTTCCACAAATGAAAACTTTTTGCTCCCTTTAAAATGTTGCAGCTGTCGTGTGCATCACCAGAAAATCAATTTCAATGCATTAAAAATCTTGCTATCCTTCTGATCATTAAAGTGCCATTGCCCCAGCACTGTATAGTCTTACTTTGGACGCCTGTCTGAAGTTGGATCCATTTCTAAGAATGGTGACTCACATATCCTCATGCTCAACTTTGGCTCAACCACACAAACCATGAAGTTAATCATCTGCTTTTGCTCCAAGGGTTTATGTTACTAGGCTCTCTCCTGGGGATCCTTGTATTCAAACATTGCCCTTATTGTGGATGATCCGTGACAAACAGAATTCTGATACCTCACACCTCAGATTCTGACTGGGCAGACTGTCATTGCCTGGTGTGAATGTGTGCATATCTGTTTCTGTGCATGTTCTGTGGCCTGCTGTACAGTCCATCACAAATGAAAGGGAAATTGAAAACTAAAATAAGACTCAAGTGTTTTATCTTTCATTAACAGTGTTTCATTAGTATCTGTGCTAGATCCTGTCATCCACTGCGTATCACGACAGGCTCTAGCACAGGATAGTAGCTAATACGTTTAACAATCTCACTGCACATGTTGTATATTCAAGGGCTGATCTTCATTACTTTTTCTTTCTCTTTTCATTTCCTAGAAACTTAGTGCTGCCAGGAATATTCTGAGAACAAAATCAATCTGAGTGAAAATCTAAGCAGAGGAAGATTGTTTTACAGAGTCAACAAGGTCTAATTCAAGGTCATCAGCACTAACAACATTCTCTCTGGAGACAGGCGATAAGAAAATTGAAAGTGTGTATTGTTACACAACAGCAGAGACTATGAGTTATGCTATCATGAGAGTGGTGATGGATTTTTTTCATTGCTTAGTTTTGCAGGTTCTGTACATTTGAACATTCAAAGTGACTAAAGTAAAGGAGTTTTCCCTTTTTACCACATAATTCCCAAAGATCAACACTAATAGAAAGCCTAATTCCAGCCAAGATTCAATTACTGTCTCTCAGGCATCCCAGCAGTGGATTTCATGACTTCAGACAGCCATCTTTATCAATAAAGAACTCAATGCTCTGAAGTTTACTGGCAGAGTCTCACACTGGGTAGTGTTAGATGTTGATAAATAATGTCCTATGGAATTCTACTATTGATAAATTCTACTTTGGAACTGCGATGTGTCCTGAAAAAAATCTTCTATGATAGTGGTACAGTCCATCACACCCCACCTACAGCCTTTAAAAGAGAAAAAAAAACTTACAGCAAAGTAAGTCTGTGGTGTAATCAGCTAGGTCTTGCAAACATACTTAACCTCTTCCAGCTACCAACATTACAAATGCTGTTTACACATTAGATGGTTATTTTTGGCTTCTGATATTATGGTGGATAAAGAGCCCTGGAATCTTTGTAGAAGGACAAAAGACGGAAAGAAAGGGCAGTTTAACCATGGCCAAGAGAAGGGAAATGTTGGAGAGATCTTTTTTCATACACTTTTTATCATTGTTTTTCCAGCCCAACAAAGATCAACATATATGAGCAAGCGTCCTGTGCCAAATCCAATCTGCCTTCCTTCCAAGCATACAGGAATGTCAGTGAATTAAATATTGACATGAAAATACACAAAAATATGCAATCACACATATGCAGTTTGAGCAAACATAAGACAATAACCAAGTACCACAAACTACCAGGCATCTAGTATCATTAGCAGTTCAGGTGGGGAGCTGCGTCAGCATGTGTAGGCTGCAAAGGAACAATAGGTCTATTCCATGCTTAAAAGAGAAGAAAGAAAACACAACATTTTGGCCGTGGAGCCCTCACATCTGAAGAAGGCTCCACGGCCGAAACGTTGTGTTTTCTTTCTTCTCTTTTCATCTAGTGTCATTAGCCTTTTTACAGTTCCTGTCAAAATAAAATAGAAATGGATAACATTCTAGAGAGAGTTTGAAATACCAAGGTACAATTTAAACCATATTTATTCCACTACAACCACAATATTTTGGAGAGATCGCTGAACCTAACTGTTCTGGCATGTCCGTTAGCCTCCGTCCTGCTTCAGCAATGAATGCAGCGGGGCACATTCTGAGAGAGATGAGGTCAATCAGGTTGCAAGAAAACCACGCTATGCTTTTTTTGAGATCCTGAAAAGGACAGAGGGGCCATGTATATGTGTGCAGCTGGATATGTAATTGCAGGTGGCGTAGCAAATTCTGCTGAAGCCCCACTGCCTGGTGTGGACGGTAGCTGTGCATGTTGCAGCAGAATTGTGCATGTGAGATCAAGGGGGCATGTCATGTGTTTGAGCACTTCACTCCCTTCCGGAAGCACGTGATTCCCTGAGTCCAAGAAGTTCTTTGGATGACCTGTGGACCGATCTTTCACGATGAAGAATTCCTTAAGAAGAATAGATCTCGGCCCACCATCCCAATGCCTCCGTCTCAAAGCAGCAACCTCCCACTGCCTTTAGTCTGCAAGGCAGTCCTTGCAAGTGCGATGATGACGCCGGGACCTTCGTTGCCTGTTGTACGAGCTGAACTTTTGTGCTCATCAATTCAACGTTCTTTCCATCAACTCATCTTGTCTTTTGACGCTTCGTGTTTTGTGCTCCTTTGACTATCGGCATAGCGGGTGACTGCAAACACTGAAGTTCTTGCTTACGGAGTGTGGTACTGTACTGTCATGTTGACGCCGAGTGAATCTTTCTTTGGCAACATGGGCAGGCTGACAGCAGCGCGAGCGAAAGTAATGGCAAATTTCTTGACTTATTTCTGAATGTGAATGTTCTTTAGAAAAGGGATGCGGTGTTGCTTCTCCCCCGTGTAAAGGTCACGCATTCCAGACGAGGTTATGAGCGAACGGTTGCCGCAAGTGTTTGAAAAGAGCAAGAGAGGAAGCAGCCCTGCCCCGTGTGAGGATCAAACTCAGGACCTTCAGATGATGAGACTGACACGCTACCAACTACGCCAACAAGGCCAGCTGCAGTACACAGCCGGAAGGTTTGCCTCATATGGATTTCAGTCGCCCGTTCCCTAATCTTTAGACGCCCTCTGCTGGATGTTGCATTTGCCTTTTGATCTCACCGATACTTTTCTGGTCTGTTTCTGTTGCGAGTCCATCTTTCAGATCTCACCTAGCACAAGTCTCTCTGGCTGAAGTGGCCTCTCTGCTTCAGCATCGTGCCCTCACTCAGCCATTAAAAACGTCACTCGGACTTCTGACATGCTGACATGAAATGTCAAGAGAGAGTGGCGGAGACGCTTAAGGCAGAGAGAAGATGAAGAGGGGGCGTGGCTGCGAAATGATTGACAGCTGCATGACGCTCTCCATGCAAGGCATGACCACAGGCCAAAGGACACCTTTCGGCACATCAAGCTCTAAGCACACACCTGGAGGACATGGGAAATGATCCAACTACCTCTCGCATGCAAAGCGAGCGCTGTACCATGCAAGCTAAACCCCTTCGCGGGGGTTATGCCTCGGTGTTGCCTAGTGCCGCTTGTTCCCCTCTTACCGGGTGCAGTTCACTGCCCTTCGTCTGCAAGGCAGTCGTGTAACTGCGGCTTTCTTGACTTATTGATGAAGGTCTGACTGGACGAGCGAATGACGCCTCTCCCCCGTCCTCAAGCTCGCTGACAGAATAAAATAGAAAGTGCTGCCGTGGCTCATTGGTTTAGGGGTATGATTCTCGCTTAGGGTGCGGGAGATCCTGGGTTCAACTCCCGGATGAGCCCTTGTGTGCTCTCTTTGTCCTCGTCCACAAGACTGGGAACTGATATCCACATCACCTTGCAGCATCTGCTTATGGCAAACGATGGAATGTGACTAATGACTGAACGAGCCTGGTGAATACTCATCACGTGGCACAATGAGAGCGTGCAGTCAGCTGTCCAAGGCAGCAACCTCATTGCTCGTTCAAAAGAACACGTACTGAAAACTCATCACCACTATGTCGTAAATGAGCACCGCGATCGCTTGTTGTCATGCGTCCTTACTTGGGAAATGCAGAAGCAAAAACTGCCCTCTCTCAGCCACCGAAACGTGTGCGGCTCGCCTTGCACTCTCTGCGCCTCGCATATTTATGGAGCTGTCTGCTCTTCTTTCTGTTGAAGTACGCAAGTTACGGGGCGTACTGCAGACTATGATGTGCTTACTGACAACTTTCAAGATTTGAAAACTATGAGCTTGATGGCTCAAGTCGAACGAATGTGGTTGTTACGCAATTGATGATCAAACGCACGTATTCTAACGATTCGTGAGAGTATGTTCTAAAGGTCCCTGGCCGTGACCCGGATTCGAACCGGGGTTGTTGCGGCCACAACGCAAAGTATTGACCACTATACGATCACGGCGAGTTACCGATACACACGTGGCAGGGCGGAAAAGGCTGTGCTCTCTTCGTGTGACATAATTCGGAAAAGTCCTGACGTTGCATTTCAACTGAGTCCCAGTATACATCGACCCTTCGACACTCTGAGTGACAACTCTCTTGAATGTTTTCTCATATTTATGTAGTTTGCTTGCATGATGCCCGGAACAGCATGGTTGTGCGCTCCCATATGGTCTAGCGGTTAGGATTCCTGGTTTTCACCCAGGCGGCCCGGGTTCGACTCCCGGTATGGGAACGTGTCAGTTTTGCCTCCTGCTTTCCAAAAGATCAGCACCGTGTACGAAGGAGCCACATTAAAACTACTCGAACGTGCAAAACGTGCGAGAAGAGGGGGCGCTTGTTTCCAGCGGAAACTTCTCGCGTGTGAGACGAGCTGATCATCGTTGCAGGAGGTGGGAGGGTTACTCTGGTAGACAGGGCTGACCTTCGGCAATAGGATTTATACTCTCCAAGATGATATTTGCACTTTCTGGAGAGGCGATTTTCTCCACTTCAGTAGCCCGATTTCGTCGATTGCGTGGAGAGGGCTGTAGAATGTGGCGCTGCCTTTCCTGCTCCGTCCATGACAGGCGTGCTGGTCTCTGGAGAGAGAGCACGGTCCATCAGCGCACTCCAATAAAGGCACTGGAAGCAGCTGAATCGCATTGGCGAAGCTCAGCACTGGGCCGCTGGGCACGTCTTACCACCGTTTCCGTAGTGTAGTGGTTCTCACGTTCGCCTCACACGCGAAAGGTCCCCGGTTCGAAACGGGGCGAAAACAGACTTCTTTTGTCGCCACGCACAAAAGGGGATTGGGGATTCGCCTAGCGCTGTGATCGAACAGACCCACTCACCTCTTAGTGTGGCGGGATCTGCACAGTGCATGTCGCAGCGCATCCTGCTTTCACTTCAATGCGCGTCCTGATGTACCCCGGTCTCCCGCGTGACAGGTGGGGACAGGTGACAGGTCCGCGTGACAGGTCCTATACTAACGAGGAAGACATCGCTCTCTCCGACCCCCGGCATCATGTCTCGACCCACCATGTTGGAAGCCGACGCGTGCTGTGATTCCTTTACGGAGCAGAAATGACAACCGAGGAGCGGAGAGATCATTTCAGCATTTCACGTCTGAACGGAAAACACAAACGACCAACTCGGAATGACTTGCCTTTGACGCTTATCAAAGCGTTCTTTGTGCATCGAACAGACCCACTCACCTCTTAGTGTGGCGGGATCTGCACAGTGCATGTCGAAGCGCTCCCTGCTTTCACTTCAATGTGCTTCCTGATGTCGAGTCGTGTGCCGTGCGGAGGCTCTGAAAGCGAGAGCAATGAAAAGGTGCACGACGTTGTGAAAGAAAACAGAGAAGTGAAAGGCAGTCCTTTCTCTAAGGAGGTAAAAGAAAAGCTACTCCCCGTCGGGGAATCGAACACCGGTCTCCCGCGTGACAGGCGGGGATACTTGCCACTATACTAACGAGGAAGACATCGCACTCTCCGACCCCCGGCATCGTGTCCCGACCCAGCGTGCTGGAAGGCGACGCGTGCTGTGATTCCTTTACGGAGCAGAAATGACAACCGAGGAGCCGAGAGATCATTTCAGCATTTCGCGTCTGAACGGAAAACACAAACGACCAACTCGGAATGACTTGCTTTGGACGCTTTTCAAAGCGTTCTTTGTGCACGACGACTGCGCCGCCTAGCAGATACAAATGGGTTGTACAACTTTGAAGTAGCAAATGGAAGAGGGCTAAGCCTCCTCTCTTTTAGCCCAGGTTCGATCTGTCTCCCAGAATCACCAGGGCGCACACACACACGCGTGCCGTTGAAGTGCTCTGCTTCATTTCTAAGGGCAACTCAACATTCACTCCTACCCCGAGAACAGAAAAGACAGCGTCCGCAGCAACAACAGCTCAGGTCTCTGCACAGGAGCTAAGCTGCCCCCATCTCCTCTGCTCTGCGGCTCCTGCGGAGCGGAGTCCTGCCTGGAGCCGTGTTTGCAGGCGGCGGCTCCCTGCGCTCTGTCTGTGCGTCGTGTCCAAGAACTCCTGGGAGGAAGAGAGAGCCCTCCCACTCGGGGGCTTTTCCACGGACTGTGTGAGGAGGGGCGGGTGTGTCCAGTAGCTTATCGAGCGGAAGCCTGGGGCGGCGGAGAGCTGTGATCGTGCAGACCTTGAGGTGTCACCTCTTTGTCTGCTTTCCCGCCCCCCCTCCGCCCAAGCTCTGCTCCAAAGTAGCCCGGCAACCCCTCACACCTGCACGTGTCACAACCTAAGGTGTGGTCATGAGACACCCATGGGGTGTTGTTCTGTTCTTGCTAATTGTTTCCTGCCCGTCGCAGGCAGGAGTCCATGCGAGGAAGATGCGCTGGACAGAGCTCAGAGGGCGCAGCTGGGTGGCTTTCCTTCTGAGTGACGTTCCTGCAACACTCTCCCGCTCCTCTTGGTGCGCTCATGCCGCAACACAGGAAGGCTGGAGCAGGTGGCTGTGCGCTTTGTGCACCGCCAAAATAGCTCAGCTGGGAGAGCGTTAGACTGAAGATCTAAAGGTCCCTGGTTGGATCCCGGGTTTCGGCATTTTGTTTCATCGCGCCCTTTGTTCCTCTCTCCAGCGCCCCCTACCTAAAGTGACGCTTCCCTTTCTCAGCCCGAAACGCAAGCGAGACACCAGCAGCGGTCCCTGCAGGTTTCTGTAGTGTAGCGGCTATCATGTTCGCCTAACACGCGAAAGGTCCCTGGTTCGAGACCGGGCGGAAACAGCCTCGTTGTGCACACTCCTGTACTTCACAGAGGTATTGAGCGACCGGTCATTTGTTCCCAATGTATTTCCGGTGCCTTCATGCACTCTCGTACCAAACGCACGTTCCTTCTGTACGCAGAGCCGATCACTTGCAATTGGGCTGTGCCGACAGACCAGGATGAGCTCTGTCGGCTCAAAAGCAGCGCAGGACCTGCAAGAACAACAGAAAGATTAGCATCCAGCGGGGGCTTCTTAGTGAGCCCAAGATCTCATCAAGAATCGGCTCCAGCAACAGGGCTGGGCGCATTGTTCCATTCTCCGACCACTCTCGGTGTAAACAAGTCTCTCCTGGTCTCTGCTTGAATTGCACTTTCCTGCGTTTGCTTTGGTGTAACTGGCTTCCCCTGCATGGGCGAATGTGAAGAAGATCCTTGGTAAGTCATTGAAGAAACCCGAGAAGAGGTCGGAGTGGCCTCTGTCGTTCATCAACGATCCAGTCAGGCAGTACTCCTCTGTAAAGCGCCGTTGGTTCACATCGATTGGCTTTTTTTTGCCTTCATTCGTGCAAGTAGTAAAAGCAGACGCCCCTTTAGGGAGCCTGTCAGCACCCGGAGTTTTCCCCTTCTGTAAGCTCTCCATAGCCTCTCACCTCTTCTACTGTCAAATCCCCCTCAAGTACTTCCCTATCTTCTTCAATCAAAACGTTTTCTAGCTTTGAGGTAAAAAAATGAATTTCTTCATCCTTTACCTCTGTAGAGCTGTAAAGTCTTGAGTAGAAGTGTCACGCCCTCTGCAGCCAGAGGGCGGTCCTTCTCTGTCCTGTCCCTAGTTTCTGGTCTGCTGTCCTTCCTGTCCCTCTCTTTCCCTTGGGCTAAATATTTCCGGGTCTTGCACTCTGTCCTCGCTCAGCACTGACGTTCGGATGTCCTGAGACCCGCCTAGCACCAGGGCACCCCACGTCCGCTCCCTGAGGGCACAGGTTTCTATACGGCATTCCTGAACTCTTTGCACTAATGAGCCCGGGCCTTTTTCCCGTCTCGCCGCTACGCATATGGGTCTTTCTCCACCCTCCTGCTCCCCATGGTTAGTCCTCTTGGACGTCCGTGACAAGAAGGCCTCGATGCAGGAGAGGATAGCACTCAGCTCTGTACTCTCTCTTCCCTCCTCATCAACTACACTTTCCATGACAGACTTGGAGCCTACCACTTTCCTGAAAAAGAAGCGAGTACACTTCTCATTTTCTTCCAAGAACAGCACTCAGCTTCTTAACAGCACTCCTCGACTACTTTCTTCCGCTATGCTCCGGACATCCTTTTTAAAAAGGGTGATATCCTCGAGCACATCGAAGCCACTGTCTCGTGTAGAGACGCTGCAGCTGCCTCTGTTTCCTGGCTAGCACTCCTCTCCGTCTGGCAGCAGCCTTCCTTCCCTCAGCAATGAAAAAGGCGTTTGTCCTCACCTTCACCTCCTCCCACCACTCTCCTACTGACCTGTACAGACACTGCAAGGACAGCCACTGTGATAGTTTCTCCTTGTAGCGGGATACTACCCCCTCGTTCTCTAGCAGCTTTGTGTTGAGTTTCCAGAGGCCTGGGCCAAAGACAGTCCCGCCCTGGAGTTCCACTCTACACCTTAAAGCCTGATGATCTGAGAAGAAGACAGGCTGAAGAGTGACCCCAACAACTTTCACTCTCTCTGAGACAAAGCAATAGTCAGTTCTTGAGCTGCTATTCCTCCCTGACCATGTATATCCTGCTGTTGTGGGATATATACATCTATATGTGTCTGAGAGTTTAAAGTCTTGAACTAAGTTTTGCAGGGCCAGTGAGCTGGAATCCAATTTTATCGGAGAGCTAGACTGCCTATCTGTGTGCTCTAAGATACAACTAAAATCCCCTCCCACTATCACGTCTGTGCTACATAACAATAGGGGGTAGAGTGCCTTGAGTAGCTCCACCCTTCCTCCCACGTCAGTAGGACAATACACATTGATTAGACGCAGGTTAACGGTCCCCCATTAGACATCCACACACAGCAACCTGCCATCCTTGACCTATGACCCTCTGAATACTTTTCAATTTGAATGCCCATCCTTTGAAAAGAATGGCCACGCCAGAGGTTCTGTTGTTATTGTCCCCTGACCAAACAGAAGGCCCTTTATCCCACCTATCTTCAAAGCTTTTATACCTCTCTTGATAGGCTAAAGCACACTCCTGCAACATCAACACATCTCCCTCTCTCTGCTGGAGGTAATCAAAGACAGACTGGCATTTAACTCTGTCATTGATACCTCTGGTGTTAAGAGAAATTATGTTTAGAGCCATATTACATAAGAAAGTGGAACCAGTCTTTACAAAACACATTTCTCTTCTGTCTCACCTGTTACCTTCTTCTTTTTCTTTTTCTTCTTACCAATTTCCTGCCAGCCATCCTCTGAATGAGCCTTCATCAGGGTGGCAGCAGTAAAAGCGTTCACGGAGTCCATTTCAAGGAATGGGGTAGAGGGAGGGGTGGAGGGGTTCCAGCTGTCCCCATCACCATGCTCTCCTTCCTCCTCGCTCGGGGAGAAAACAGAGTCATTTTTCCTTTTCCTCAGGTCCAGCTCCTGGGAGCACTGAGGGGAAAGGGGTGCAGCCGATGCACCAGTCTCCTCTTCCCCCTCACCCACCAGCTGCTGCAGATCCTCCGTGATGGACTGGATGGAGGAGAGGAGGGCATCTGTAGCACTTGCAGAGTCTGAGAAAAGCAGCTCCGCTGAATCCTGGGTATCCTCGCTGGACCCGCTCCACCGGGGGGCCCCACACTGGCCCTCGTTCTGAGGAGCAGGAGTGGGGGAGGGGGCTTCGCTGTTCTCGGGGGTTTTCAAACCCTCGTGCTTGTCTGGTGCAGTCTGCGGTTGTGGGGGCGTAGTGGATTTCTCTTCCACCGGCCCCGGAGCCACAGCAGGACTGATCCTGGCTGGAGGCTGCGAGTCTTTGTCCAGCAAGGGTTCTTTGTTTGACTTGTTGTTTGCTTTGGCTTTTCGGGCCGGTTTGGCTGAAACAAGCACTGCCTCATCCTTTCTCATTTTGAGTTTATTGGCGTAGGCATGAGGGCAGTTCTTAAAAACGTGTCATTCCGAGCCACATAAATTGCACTTTGGCAGCATTGAACAGTCAGAGGCTAAATGTCCCTGTTTGCCACAGGTCTTGCAGCATTTCACAGTGCAGGACGATGCCAGGTGTCCCACAGCACCACAGCGCCGACACACCTTTGGTTGTCCCACATAAAAAACATAGCCATTGCAGGCGCCCAGCCGGATTGTAGAGGGCAGGTGCCTTAAGCCTCCATTTACATTGTCTGGTAGAAAGCTAACCTCAAATTTCCTTGCTCCTGTTTTTATACCGTCAACATCTCTAACCTCAGTTCCATGGTGGACGGTGCAGTACTGGTTAAGCCAGGTGTGAATGTCCGTCTTTGCCAGATCCGAGAACATAACAACATGCACCGTTTTCCTCTCTCTCTGTGTCAGAGGCTGCAAGTTGATCTTCTCAAGGGCAGGAACTTTCCCTCTTTTTGCCTCAAACACATCCACACATTGTTCAAACAGAGAATAGGTAGCTAAAACAACCTCAAATGCTTTCTGACCTGGGAAAGCGAAGATGAAATCCAAGTGCCGAGGTTCAAAGCCAAGTTCCTTCTGCAACACTTTTCTGCTGAACTGCATGCGATCCATGAAGAGGTCATCCAAAAGCTCAAAACGTACAGCATTCTTGTGGGATCCAAAAGCTGCCATTTCGTAAACTGCAAAACAAACACTGCTTCCACAAAACAAGAAAACAATCCAACTACTCCACCTACAGGATGATCAAGGTATCACCCCTGCCAGGTAAGTATAAGTTGTATAAGGCCCTGCAAGCGGCCCGCACCCACAGCACAAAGCGCGCAGCCTAGGCCAGCTCCTTGCCCCACACGCCACTGCCTCCTGCTGGGCCCACTCTTTCGCACACTCACACGCCACACTAACACTCAAAAGGGTGGGCAAAACGAGAAAACGAGCGCGCCGTTTCCTACACATCTGCAGTCGCCAATGCGCATTCGCAGCATGTCCCGGGACGCAATTCGGCCTCATTTGCATAACACCAGACCGGCAGATCACTACGCAAGCTCGCGTCGTGCGCCTGCCACACACCGAACAAACACTGGAGCCTTTTCAGCAATTTCCAAAAAACGGGCCTGCTCGCCTGCCCACAAGGCTCCGTCTCTTACCCGCTCTCCAGAGCCTGCTGCCTTCTGTGCTGTTCTCTCGGCACCGCTGCAGCGCACACAACTCCTGCAGCGCGGGGAGAAAGTTTCCACACTCCGCCGCAGGGAAGGCTCGCTCCGTGCGCACACGTCCTTTCAATGCCAGTTCAACAAGTGCTCCGCATTAGCAGCGTCGTGTCGCACCTCACCTCACCTCGCACAGCCCCCTCCTTGAATGTCTGGCGCTGGGCATGCCCCGCTCTCCTCCACCTTATCTTATCACGTGTGACCACCGACAATGGCCACAATGCCGGGGAATGGCACCTGTAAAGTGTTAATTGGGGCACAGAAACAGCCCGTCTCGTCTCGGGGGCCGGCTTCAAAGACAATACAGCAAACACAGCGGGGCGGGGGAAGTAGGCGACACGACACATGCAGGTACATTCAGCTCCGGCGGGAACGAGTCATTTGTCGGTCTTTTCAAGTGCTGGGAGCCGAGTAATCCTTCGCTTGTATCGTTTCTCCCCGGTGACTAGATCTCACCCTGCGACTCTCGACTGGGCTCACCCACGGCAGCCCAGCAGGTGTGAGCCTAGCCAGCACCCGGATGGGAGATTCCCCCCGGAAAAGCTCAGGTTGCTGCTGCTCCTACAAGAGGTGTGACTGGGACCAGTAGGGAGCGCTCACCCTGCGGTCTGTGTGGCTTTCTTATGCCCCAGCATCCTGATGGCGACACTCTGCTGCACAAACAGGCGCCGTCCTGCTGGGGAGGCGTAAAACCGAGGTCCGGACCCTCCTTGGCCATTAAGAAATCCCAGGGCGTCTCTCAAAAAGGGACGCCGGGGGTGTCTCTCTGGTGTTAGTGTTCCCCTTTACCAATCAGTCGGGGTCTCCTCCTAATCCCCGTCTCATATGTAACAATCAATGACGAGGTCCCCCTGTCCCGCGATATTGTACTTGTCTCCTGGCCGCTGGCTGGCGCCGTGTGATTTAGTACTCGCGCAAGAGACCGGGGGCAGAGCGTGAACGTGGTCCCCCGCCCCCCACAAAGTGTGTGCTCCAGGTTCCCTCTCGGGGCTCTGCAACACAGCGGAAAGGCAGCGAGAAGGAGCCTCTTGCTCTGACGCCGCAAGGCCACAAGAGGGCGGAGGCGCTGCGCGCCCGGCCGACGTGTTGGACTGGTGCGCTTTATGTGCTGAAATAAACACGCGACAGCCCAGAAATGTTTTCAGAGTGCTGTGCACTGGAGGTTTTTGTCTTGTGAAGACTTGCCTTGTGCTCCTCCGTGCAGTTTGTTTGTTCTCCTCCAGTGCGGGACAAGCCAACACAAGGGAGCACATTCGCCAACATCCAGGTACGCAATGCGATTTGGAAAGAGGCTTCTTTCCAAAGAGTTGCACACGAACGATCCTTCAGTCCCGCTCGGGGGGCACGGAGCCCCAGCCACACACAACTTCAAGTAGCGAGTCAGGCGTCACAGTTTTTGCTTGCGGCCACACCACCCTGAATGTGCCCGATCTCGTCTGATATCGGAAACTAAGCAGGGTTGGTGCCGTAGGCTTTGGGAGGAAAACCTGGAGGATGGAAAGGTGATCTATAGCCTCATCTCTAGAGATGTTTTGTTGCTATGGCATGTGTGTGACCCATATAAAAAAAAAAAACATTTGTAAAACGAATATCGAAGCTGCCTCTAAATCTGCAAATGAAGATGAGTCGATAAACCACTTGTTTTTCGTATAACTATACATATATTCATTTATTACTGATTTCATTCATTGAGCACGGATACAATAGACTGTTTGTGACTATTCACTGTTTGACATGTCTGCACTGGTACAGAACCTAGCAATCAGAAAACGGGTGAAACTGTCTTGAGAATTAGCATACAGTACCGAGGCTCCCATGACCAAATAAAGGCTAACCTCGATAATCAGCCTAAATAATGCAGACTACAGCAAAACTACTGACTTTGAAAAGGGAATGAATGTCCGGAAGGAGTAGTGTAACCAGCTTGAAATGCTTCTCCGGACCTCTAACTAAAAGAAACCGGGAACCAGCAGTGGCTTTCGAACTGGGATCCTATCGCAGCACGTGGTGTCATAACTCTTCCATATCTGATATTGGACCAAGCACATCAGGGGAGAGCGCGAACGCAGTCCCCCACTACCAGAAATTATGCAGTCGAGATTCCCACATTTGGGGAATTCGCAGGGGTCAGCACAGCCGGAGTGCAATGGCCGAGCCTCGCTCTGGGTGAATCGATTTTTTAAGAACTTTATTTTCTTTTCACAAAAAAATACAGGACATCACAAATTAGAAAGCTTTACATTAATATACATACTTAAAACAGTATATATGATCACATCTCATTATGTTTTGACACAGTATCAGTTACATAGCAATAATTTCTTTTTTTCTGGTGCAAATCACATTCTTTACTTAAACATGATAATGTTTTTCACAGTTTCTTGAGATATTGACCTATGCTCTCTATTTCCCACAGATTTTCTGCTTCCTCCCTCCCTTCTCTCCACAGATCTCTGAGGTAATAGTTCTCTAGGGTGATGAACAGGGCCAGGCTACCTGCTGCCTTGACTGGGACCTCGATGCCTTTGAACAGCCCCATGTTCCTCACTCTCCACAGGGCGTCTTTCCCACTGTTCACCACGGCCCAGATCCTGTCAAACACGTCAGGAGGAAGTTTGACAGGAGAGATGCCGTTGTAGCGGCAATGCTTGTTAATAAGACAGAATTAAGCGGTGGTATGCTGTCCTAAATGAGGCCCCATCTCACCCTCCATCTCTGTGGTGCAGCCACAGAGAAAGTATTCATGCAGGCTGATTTAAGATGTTTTCTTTTGATAAGGGACAGCTCCCAGATGGGGATGCACTTAGCTAAGCCTGGCTATCATGATCAATGGTCATCCATTGGCGCCTATCTGTCTAGGGAGTGCCAAATGGACATCTGGACTGCATTCCTAAGTGTCAACAGTAAGTGACTCATATCTCACCTTGATCAACCAATCAGGGACTGGCAGGGCATGGTAATACCACGTGGGTCTCCAATGCCCGCCAAACTCTCAACCAATCAGCACACATCTGTGTCTTGGTCAAAAAGGGACGCAAGCTCAGATCGGGGCTATCCTTGGCCATTTTTGCGCATCCTCAGAGACAATCATGTGACAACTGCTGTTGTCTGTAAAGGGACTTGGACTTTGTTCTAAGCGCAAGGCCGAGGATCCCGTACGTACTCAGAATTCTACCAACGTGAATGCTCCGCTTGATCAACGGCAGCCTACAGTTGGACCCTCGTCGACAACCTGAATAGCTTATTCAGAAGCAGCGCTGGACCGGGAACGAACCAGCTTCTTCCCAGGCAAAAGAGTGACTTGTGAGGACTTGCGGTCACACTCTGTGCATAGAGACTTTCTACTAGCCAGCCGGACTGCTGGTAGATCTCCTCGGAGCAACGACTGCCCTGCGCGCCGCAGTCAGATTCCGCCGCCCGTCCTACTCTGAGCTGTACCTCAACTGGTTGGCCGGTAGCCAGAGGACGCCGGGACAATGCCCATTGGACAACCGCTGGAACAGAGGCTGCGACAGAGCCTGTCAGCTGGCTTGGTGATCGTGCCGGGAAATTCCAAATCCATACACAGTGGATAAGTAAACCCCATGTTCTACATTGCGTCTCGAGAATTCAATTGTACCTCAACACAAGTTGTTATCAATTTAATTCATGAGTAATGTATTTACTTCCGAGTTTAGAGTAACAGTGGGTAATAACACTGATTAGCGATTTGGTAACCGAACGATATATATTGACATATATTCTCTGTTGTGTATCTCTTTGTGTTGGCATCTCTTCGAGATTATATATCTTGTATATTGATAACCCTCACAGTAAGGTCTGCCGCTTGTATCCAGGCAGACTAGTATATGTTTGGTGCACAATTTATGTATCTCGTGTATTGAACCCGTGTGTGTGTGTTGTTAGTTGTTCTGACGATTGATTTTCTAAAAGCCACAACGAACAACCTCGTGATTACTGCTACAATTAATAATTGTCTCAGTAAACCCATCAAACCTCTACAACCGCGATACACCACCATAAACTATATTAATTTAGGAACATAAACATATAGTGTAAACTGTATATGGCTGGTATTGGTAGTTTAAAGAAAAAATACACACCAGTATTCCACTTTCTTCCTAAACATTTTAAGCATCAAAGTCTTACATGTAGTAAGATTTTACCACGTTTTGGAAACGTTTTTACATGCTCCTTCTGACCATCTTAAGTTTATATACTTTGTGAAAAGTCATAAGATATTAACATTTTCTGTGAATGTGCTCGTTATCTGAGTAAACAAAAGTAAACTTTTAGAATTTGATTAATAGGGAATATAATATGGAATCACGTACCTAAAGAAATTAATAACGATATAATTATTTTTATGTACTGTAGCTCAAATAGTAGTATAATACACTTTCTATGGATACATGTGCTTCTACGCAACGCAGAAGCACATCCACAAGTAACATTACCTAGCTAAGAGAGGACATTGGGTAGCCAATATGATAAATACAGTGGAAAAAAGCAATTGGGAAAATAAGACCTGCTGATCTGTTATACATACCAGGAAGAGAACAGAATATGATTTTTTTCTGTTCAAAACGTGTGTTGTCTTTATGAAATTCATGTATTTTAAACATTTAATTAAGAAGAAAAAAACTTACAGAAAGATACTAAGCTGATCACGAGATAGAAAGATCACCCGTTTTTCGCGCATAAAAAGTGGCTATTAACTGGGTGAACTGTTATTAACTGGAGTCAACTGGGTGAAAACACATAATATGAACATGAAACAAAACAAAAAATAAAAATAAGATACAATCTACAGACATTAAAACCGGTGTCATGGAAATATAACTATCAAGGAAGGCACAAGAGAGAGTTCTCACCTGAGTAAGGTCTTTATTTCAATATTGCGAGCCCTGCTGCCACTTCGCAAAGTGCAACCAGAGACTCAATTTGTTACAAGCAGTACAGGGTTTTTATAAGACGTTGCGCTGTAAAAAAGCTCAGCGCTTTGTCCCTTCTAAAACTTCCCCTTTCCCTAAGAGAAAACAGATTACATCAAAAAGTGAGAGAAGAAGCACTAGATATGTTATTCAAAGCTTATCAGTTACTTTCAGCTAATTCTAACGACCCAGACAGCATATATTGTTTTGGTACATTGTCTTCTAAAGTAACCTAAACAGTGTACTTTGTTGACGCACTGTTTTCTAAAATTCTGCACGTACTGTAGCACAGCAATTACATCCTTGAAATATATTATCTAAAAGCACCAATATATATTTTTTACAAAGCTCTCTACATTTTAAGAATCAATTTACTTTCCACTTCAAGACTTATTCGGCTGGCGTTCTGGGAGTCGCGTTTTTCAGAATTGTATTAAGATCGTTTTCCACAGAGCTCAGATGTCAAAGCACAGCAGCAGCTCTCCACAGCGATTCTCTATAGCGCCCTTTCTCCCGCAGCTCCGTCCTCATTGGAAGGAAGCAAGAGTGAAAGGCTGAAGTGAAATAGAGCGGGGACGAAGGCTGTGAAGAGAGAGAACGTGGGAAGAAGAGAAAAACGCAAGGGAAAAAAAGCAGCGTCGTAAGAGAGGTGACGGAGCTGTCCTCTCTATAAGAAGGGTGCCAATGAGCCACCCACTCGCTTGAGCTCATTTGATCTTTGAAACTAAGCAGCGACGGGCCTGGTTAGTACTGGGATGGGAGACTGCCTGGGAATACCAGGTGCTGTAAGCTTTTAAGCGCAGGAGGCGCCCTATCCCCGCTCGCTCGCTTATTCCCCTTTTCACACATGCAGTGCGGCTTTTCCGTCTGTTTATTTGTCAGCTTTGGCGAGACACGGGTGCTTGTGTATTAGCGTGAGCGTTTTTTATTCTGATCATGAACAGTTTTACAAGTCCGCAAAGGATCGAGGAAAGGTTTATCGCCAGCTGAAAAGAGACACAGCGCTTCGGCTGTAGAGATTTGTTCAGCTTGCGTTCTAGGAGTCGCGTTTTTCAGAATTGTATTGAGATTGTTTTCCACAGAGCTCAGATGTCAAAGCACAGCAGCAGCTCTCCACAGCGATCCTCTATAGCGCCCTTTCTCCCGCAGCTCCGTCCTCATTGGAAGGAAGCAAGAGTGAAAGGCTGAAGTGAAATAGAGCGGGGACGAAGGCAGTGAAGAGAGAGAACGTGGGAAGAAGAGAAAAACGCAAGGGAAAAAAAGCAGTGTCGTAAAAGAGGTGACGGAGCTGTCCTCTCTATAAGAAGGGTGCCAGTGAGCCCTGCTCTTGCTTACGGCCACACCCCCTTGAGCAGGCCCTCTGATGTCACAGGGGGCGTAGTCAGCGTGAGAGCAGGAAGAAGGAGAGGAATAGAGGATTTGTTTGTCTCAAGTAAGACTTTGTTTTTTGTGAATTTTTGTGGTTTTTTGGTGTTTTTGGTTGATTTTTGAAGCCCTTCCCTTCAGCCTAGTGCTGTTTGGGGAGGGGAGCAGCTGCCCGCAACACCGAGGGGGTTGAAGATGGACTACAAGTGGCCGCTGCAGCTGACCATGGAGAGTTGCCAGCAGCGGCGCCCCAGGACCCCAGTGAGCCAGCAACGCCCCAGCCAGTGATGGGGGAGAGGCAGAGAGAGGCCCCTCAAATCCTGGGTACAACGCAGCAGAAAGGAGCCGGGGACCAGCCAGCATCTCCACCAGCAGAGGCGCCCCGTTGCCCTAACAAACCTGCTGCGTCCCACTCTGTGCCGCAAGAGAAGCGGAGGGAGGTTGCTCCACAACAGGCGGTGGTGCAGCGTGGTGCAGCTGAGATCCTACTGGCACCACCACCACCAGAGGCGGCCCCTCAGTGTACCAGTGGGCTTATGACACCCCAGCCTGTGCAGGGAGAGAGGCAGAGGGAGGAGGCGACGGCACCAGCACCACCACCACCATCACCATCAGCGGTGCCCCAGCTTACCGGTGAGCCAGCAGGGCCCTCTTCTGGGCCAGGGGATGAGAAGCCTGCTGGGGTCAGCAAAGGCGCTGCTGCGAGGCGTGTGACCAAGCGGCAGCGGCAACGGCGACAAGAACCTGGCAAGGTGGACATAGGCCCAGACGAAGAGACGCCCGAGGACCCAGAGGAGCCTGAGGGGAAGCGCCCAGTTGCCCTGCAGCAGCCACAAGACACCGCCCTGCCAGGTGAGGAAGCCTCTTCAATACTCGGGCAGGCACCATTGGCAGAGACTGAGGAAGGGGAGTTGGATATGGTCGTGGGAGGAGAGGTAGGGGAAGTGGTGGAAGAAGGAATGGAGGATGGGTGTCTTGAGATGGATGGGGCAGGGACGGAGGAGGGGGAATTACAGAGCATGAAGATGGAAGGGGAAGGGGAGGTGGTGGAGATGGATGGGGTGGAGAGGGAGGACAGGGAGGAGGGGGAGGGGAGTGGGCGAGCCGGGGTATAACTGCCTGGGCCCTCGAAGGCCGGGATCCAGTGGCACCACGTCAGGCCTCAGCCCAACCTCAAGCCCAGTTCAAGAGTTGTCCACAGACCCATCCCTGATGTCTCTGCGGTGGCGGAGACAGTGGCTGGGGAGGAAGAGGCGAGTGTTGGCAATGAGAATGTGGCAGAAAGGGCGGGGAAACTGTCGTGCGGGCCGGAGAATTAACTTCACTCTTTCCCGGCCATATGCGTGATGGCAACTTTCGCCTCTTTAAATGCCAACGGGCTGAGGGACGGAGCGAAGCTGGGGGCAGTGTTAGCTCTGCTGGGGCGGACAGATGTTGTCTGCCTCCAGGAGACCTTCTGGGATGAGGAGTGTGTCTGGAAGGTGCGAGCACAGTGGGACTGGGAGCTGTTTTACAGCAACGCCTCCGGCCTGTGCAGGAGGGGGGTGGCCGTGCTGGTGAGGAGGGGAGTGTGCGAGAGCGTAAGGCTCCTGCACCGCGACACGGACGGCTGGGTCTCGGGTTTCTAGGACAGTCCGTGCTGCTGAGCAACATCTACGCCCCCAATGGGGAAGCGGAGCGGCTCGCCTTCTTTAAGCAGCTGGAGGCGAGCTGCTTTCAGCAGCCAGAGCTGGTCGTCGGAGATTTTAACTGTGCACTGAGTGCGCTCGATGTCGCGGTTGGGATGACCTTTAAGAGCAGCACTGCTCGCAGCTTCCTGGAGCGCAGTGCGGAAGCTCACGGGTTCGTGGATGCGTGGCGTCAGGCTTATGGTGCGCGGAGGGACTTTTCTCAGCGGCAGGTCGTTGAAGGTGTCTTGAGACAGAGCCGGATCGACCTGTTGCTAGGGCACATGAGTCTCTTCCTGCGCCTGAGCCGGATGCACTATGTGTTCACGACCCTGAGTGACCATGATGTGCTTCACTTCTCGCTAGCAGGGGCACAGGAGGACCAGGGCCCCGGCCTCTGGTGCTTTAATAACGTGCTCCTGGGGGAGGCTTCATTCTGTCAGGGCATAGAAGACCTAATCCGGCAGCAGCTGCAGTGTCCCCTGTACAGGTCAGAAAAGCTGGTCTGGTGGGATAATCTCAAGTACGCCATCAAAGAGTTCAGTATCTCGTATGGCCTGTCCTGGGGGCCTGAGGGGAAGCACAACACATGCCTGGTTGTCGGGTGCACAGATGGGTACGAAGATGTGTCGTTTGCCGCGTTAGAAATTTATAAGTCTCTCAGTTTAGCCCGAATTTTATCGGCTGTTCTGTACATCCCCAGGGGTCTGGGTGCCTATACTATTACAGATGATACAGATGATACTGAGCTGAGTATAAAGCACTTGCTGAGAAACATAATTGATGACCGATCGCCATATGAGTATGTACGCTCCTTACTTGAAAAGGTAGACGGAAAAATACTAGACGTGGTGCGTTGCAAAAGAAACATTATACTTATTTTACACAAGAGAAAAAAGATCTATGTAAAACTAGGGCTGTGAAATACTCGCAATGTGAATAGAGCTTTCACTCTGTTTTACAGACACGGGTGAGCCATCATCTGAAGAATGAAGGATTCCGAATGTATACGTCAGAATTCTTACAAAGAGTGCTTTACACCCTTCTTTCTGTAAAGCTTGAAATGAAAATCAATAAGCCAAATGCTAATGTCCTTGAATTTGTTAAAGAGATATATGTGTATGTAAAGAACATGAGTGAAATTACTGTGATTCTGATGTTTTCAGATCAGAAACTGAAGCCTGGCGGATTCAGCGGTATGTATTCCAAAATACAACGCATTTTACATAGAACCTGTGGTAACACTGTCCCTCTGATCACTCAAGCAAATTTATTTGCTCTGTTAGACAGTCTCCTAGTTCGGTGTTCACGGCTATAGAAATGGCGAGAGAAAGGGCGTTATGAACACTTTTTCAGATGCTGCTGAGTTTCTGAACAATGTTGGGGTGATAGCTACAACTGATTTTCTACACCAACATTTAATTGGCGATTGCAAGCAGTAGTCTGTAACGTCTGTGAAAAGTTCAAAAGTGTATACTAGGATGTTTCTGTATTTTAAAACCTACTGATGAAATAAAGTGGTTCACATTTCACATGCTATTTGTCCTGCGAGTTCTTTCTGTGACACTTTACTCAGTCAGTGTGTTTGTGTGTGCTTGATGTTTTTTGAGACATGCTATCAGGGTCAACCAGTCTGACACCCGGCCGCGGCTGGCTCTCACACCCCGTGAACTCGTGGCCCTCACCAGACTTCCCACACCGCCGATTCCCTAGGGTTATAATAGACTGCGCACAAACCTGCAGCAAACATGATTGCCTTCCAACCCTCCTCGCTAATACGTGCTTTCATACACTTATTTATAAATCGAGGGGGATGCGGTGGTGGGCATTTGGACCCTTAGACCAGGGGCTGCTCTGGAGGGGGCAGGGCATCCGCCCATAGAGCTGGGAAGGTTAAAGATTTCTCCAAGCCCATAGTTTTTCTTTTCACCTCAAATGGCCATGATCTCTCAATGACTGACTTATTTTAATGTAATCTTCTCTATTCTCTTGCAGGTTTTGACTTCACACCTTTCTTCACCTCTCTGCACTTTGCACTTCCTGAGTGGCCTCCCTGCCGCTCCTGCCTCCTCCCTTCTCCCAGCTTTTGATCTTCTGTGCTATTTAATCTTTGTAATCTCCCCTTTCTCACACCCAAAGAAGGCTTCACAGCCGAAACGTTGCGTTTTCTCTCTTCTCTTTTCAGTATGGAATAAACCTATTACTTGTTCTTTTGAAGACTACATATGCTGACGTAGTTTAGTTCAGGTGGGTAGCTGCTTTAATATACATTTGTAAATGTCAATTTAAAACTGTAAAAATAGTAAGATTGTAACTTTACTTTTAAACTTGGCAAGAAATAGACGCATGGCAGGTTACACCCTGGAAAGGACACCAGTCCATCACAGGGCAAAGACAAACACACTCACCTGGAGGTCCAGGTTTACCTGAAGCCCACTAATCTACCACTATGCTTTTGGACTGTGGGAGGAAACTGGAGCTCCCATTTGAAACCCACTTGAACACAGGGAGAACAAAACTAAGTACTAAGAACTCAGACAGCTCCCTAAGTCTCAGGTCTCAAATTGAACCCAGGGCCCCAAGGCTGAGGCAACAATACTGACCACTGCACCACTGTGCTGCCTATAAACATATAGGCAGCACATATCAAGCCTTACAAGAAATCATTAACACCCTCAACACACACCACAGGTCCATTAAACTCAAATACACCAAGTATGGTAGCCTGATAGACGTCCTAGACACCACCACATATAAGGTTTCTTCCTTCAACAACACAGACAAACTGGACATCAAGGTATTTTTCAAAGACACATTCACACGGCTTACTGCACAAGGATAGCTTCCACCCAAAACATACTTCCGAAGGACTGGTAAAATCACAACTCCTACAGTTCCACAAAATCTGTACACAACAACAAGACTTTGAGGAAGCCAAATACACACTCTTCCATGCTTTACACCAGAGAGGATACACACAAAGTTTCCTCAAAAATGTGGCACAAACATTTCTGAAAAGAAAAACTCCAGATGATAGAAAAATACCCCTGAACACATCATATTCTCAACACAGCATATAAACCAACCAAAAACCATGATATTAGAAAACATAAACATACTGAGGGAGCACAAAAAAACAAAAACCTTCAGCATTAATTATTCCAAAGCAAGCTAAAACCTGTACAAAACAGATCAAATACACCAAGAGCCAAACATTTCATAACAGAAAACAATGATCCAAAACAACAAAACTAAAGAAATCTTCCAGTTGCAAAGGGCACTCTCAGAAAACATCAATAACGCCATCTACAGCATCCAGTGCAAAAAGTGCGGGGTGACCTATGTGGGGGAAACAGGTAATTCCATCCGAACCCGACTGGCACAACACAGGTACATCAGGAACTATGGGACTGGACAAAGACAGAAAGAAAAAGGAAAGGGAGTGGATCAAAAGGCTTGATACTATCTTTCCCCAAGGCCTGAACATCAGAAGAACTGGGAGGGATTTAGTCATTGGAAGGAGAGTGCTCTCCTTGTCCCAGATGGTCCCCTCTCGGATAAAAATCTGGGAGAAAGAGCTTTGTTTCCCTCTCCTAACTAGCCAGATCCTACAGGGACTGGAACTCTTCACTGTCACCATACTAACACTTAGGCAACAAACAGAAGAATAACTAAAACCAATCAGCTATGGAAACTCGCAAAGGTCGCACAGTCCTACTAGGGAGGTAAACAAAAGACCCTGATTGCCTATTGAGATGTTAATGGTCCATGCATAATCCCCAGCAGGGAAAGCAGAAACCCATTCACCAACTGAAACTGCACCTACTCACACAGAAATGTACAGAAGGAACACAGACCATAGGATACAAACTAGCCCACTGGGAGGAACTACAACACACCGCCCCTTACAAAACAGGATAAAAACAGGCCAGCAGGGACACTGCTCCAGAATGATGCCTGAAGAAGACCCAGGCAGAAACATAGCAACACACAGAAAGGCAAGATTGTCTTCCTATGGAGCCACAGATTCTACAGAGGTAAAGCTGCCTAACAGTGGAAACCTAACGGTGTCAATGAAGCTTTAGGCATTTAAATGGTAAGTATGGATCAATATGGTATGTATCAATCCAGAGTTGACAAAGCACGAAACCATATGGTCACCCTCCACACTGCCTACACAACAAACATGTCTAACAGACAGGATACCTTCCAACAAGGAACCAGGATCATCTACAAAATGATCCAAACAGTCCACCATTAACAAAACACAGCAGTTTTTTCGGACGGGAGAACCAAGCACCCACCAGCCTATGACAGAAGACAGAGGAACTCAAGCACCTCATAAAACCTGCCAAGCCAACCAAATTCACATATTTGAAGCTGGTAAGCAATGCCAAAAATTGGCTTCACACCACACTGCAGATCCTCGAAGAGCACTACATGGAAAATCTGTCATGACAACTAGAGGATCTTGAGCTTCCCACTGGGGGAAAGCTTTTGCACTTGTTTCTAACTGATCAAAGAAACATTATGGGAGGAAATTACAGAAGGACACCTTTGGACCCTACAGTACACAAGCTATCAATACTGTGTTAGGGAAGGACATTCAGGCATATCAAATTATCACAGCAGTTCATAAAGTCTACAATGGCTTCTATTGCAAAGACTGCGACCAAGACCAAGTATGAGTTTAGTTGTTTTATAAAGTCATTTTAGAGCAAGGTATAATTCTGATTAAAAAAATACAATAAACAACACGGTGAAGCTATTGGAGAGAAAATTAAGGCTCAGTTAATAAACTGAAACAGTCAACTTGTTTCTATACACAAAAGTTTATTTTCAAAAGAGACCCATGAGAATTGATCTGGTGTGCAAGACCTGCCTGAAGACATTTGACCAGTTTCCTCTTCACCTAAAGATGGTGTATGAAATAAGCCTCAGCAGAGGAGATCTGCAAGGTCCTTCTCCAGGCCAGGAAGGACTTGTTGAATCACCTGAGGAATGGGCAGGTCGGGGATTGCAAGAGCATAGGGCTCATGTGTGGTGAGAATGTGAGACTGGCGGAGTCCATGGACTGTTTTATGTGGAATCCTGAAGACACATCAGCAAGGTAAGATATTTAGAATTTATAAGGGTTCTTCTGTTTCTTTTCAAATTTACCATTATGTAAAGGTATGTTAAAATTATATACCCATAGTCCAGATGCCCTGAGCAAGAGGCTGCTGTCCAGGAGGAAGAGATGCCAGAGACTGAAGCAGAGGAGGAAGGGGAAGACATGAGTTCTGGAGAACGTTCTATTTTTACAAATGTATCTATTATTTTATTCTTGTATTCTAGTTTGTCTTATAGGTATAACATTTTTAAATTTGAATCTTGTATTCCTTCTGCCCCCCAGTAGTTAAAAGCCATCAGCAGGCTCTCAGGATGAGGGTGACCCAGGCTGGACTGGACAGAAAGCACTCCCTGGATGCTGTTCACCGGGCTGGGTTTAAACAGGACCTTACCAAGGATCTTGGAGTGGCAGATTGCTCTCAGGAGGTATTTATTTTTTAAAGGCATTTACAATTGAGCAGTGATATTTCCATAGCACATGTTTTTACTCCTTAGCTTAAAATTCACGCATGTGAAATGTCAGCCATAAACATTGCGACTACATTTTTCAGGTAGAAAATGTTTCCAGATTCCTGTTTCTTTATGGATCGATCTGCATCTTCCTTAAACTTTGTAAAGGACAACCAAAACACAATTATTGTAACCAAATGAATACCAATGGACTGTCTCACCAAACCATTGCTAATTATATCAAGAACATAAACCGTTTTCCACGCTACATCCTGAAGGCTATCAATGTGAAAGTAGATGATCCCAGCTTGGCTAACCTCATCATCAACTTCCATAGTATCTTAAAGGATATTCAGAAGAAAAACTGTAAGAATGTTGCCAAGAGATTATGAGAAAGAGGTACTTTTCATTTTTTAACTTTATTCAACTGTACTTCTTTTAATTTGAATACAAAAAAAGATGTTGATAGCATAACCAAGTACCAGAGATTGCTGGAAGGTGTTGAGGGTTGCAAAGAGAGATGTGTTGAACATATTGGGCAAGACATACAGCTCTGAAGAGAACACCCTGCCTGACCATCATCTTGTGCTGTATTACCTGAAGACCTTTCTCCAGCTGAAGGACCTGCAGCACCTAGGGGTGGTAAAGAACATGACAGTAAGAATACTTTCATACAACAAATAAGTTACACACACACACACATATATATATGTAGTGGTTTGATGGGTTTACTGAGACAATTATCAATTGTAGCAGTAACCACGAGGTTGTTCGTTGGGGCTTTTAGAAAATCAATCGTCAGAACAACTAACAACGCACACACACGGGTTCAATACACGAGATACATTTATTAATATAAACTGTGCACCAAACATATACTAGTCTGCCTGGATACGAGTGGCAGACCTTACTGTGAGGGTTATCAATATACAAGGTATATAATCTCGAAGAGATGCAAACACAAAGAGATACACAACAGAGAATATATGTCAATATATATCGTTCGGTTACCAAATCGCTAATCAGTGTTATTACCCACTGTTACTCTAAACTCGGAAGTAAATACATTACTCATGAATTAAATTGATAACAACTTGTGTTGAGGTACAATTAAATTCTCGAGACGCAATGTAGAACATGGGGTTTACTTATCCACTGTGTTTGGATTTGGAATTTCCCGGCACGAACACCAAACCAGCTGACAGGCTCTGTTGCAGCCTCTGTTGCAGCGGTTGTCCAATGGGCGTTGTGTCGGCGTCCTCTGGCTATCGGCCAACCAGTCGAGGTGCAGCTCGGAGTAGGACGGGCGGAGGAATCTGACTGCGGCGCGCAGGGCAGTCGTTGCTCCGAGGGGATCTACCAGCAGTCCGGCTGGCTAGTAGAAAGTCTCTATGCACAGAGTGTGACCGCGAGTCCTCACAAGTCACTCTTTTGCCTGGGAAGAAACTGGTTCGTTCCCGGTCCAGCGCTGCTTCTGAATAAGCTATTCAGGTTGTCGACGAGGGTCCAACTGTAGGCTGCCGTTGATCAAGCGGAGCATTCACGTTGGTAGAATTCTGAGTACGTACGGGATCCTCGGCCTCGCGCTTAGAACAAAGTCCAAGTCCTTTTGCAGACAACAGCAGTTGTCACGTGATTGTCTCTGAGGATGCGCGAAAATGGCCAAGGAGAGCCCAGAACTGAGCTTGCGCTCCCTTTTTGATCAAGACCCAGATGTGTGCTGATTGGTTGAGAGTTTGGCGGGCATTGGAGACCCACGTGGTATTACCAGTCCCTGATTGGTTGGTCAAGGTGAGATATAAGTCACTTACTCTTGACACTTAGAAATGCAGTCCAGATGTCCATTCGGCACTCCCTTGACTGATAGGCGCCAGTGGATGACCATTGATCATAATAGCCAGGCTTAGCTAATGGCATCCCCGTCTGGGAGTTGCTTCTTATCAAAAGAAAAACATCTTAAATCAACTTGCATGAATTCTTTCTCTGTGGTTGCACCACAGAGATGGAGGGTGAGATGGGGCCTCCTTTAGGAGCATACCAACGCTTAACTCTGTCTTATTAACAAGCATTGCCGCTACATATATATGGGATTTTTATAGTTTGGTGTATTAATTTTTATTTTCTTGCTATTACAGGTTGAGGAATGGATGCAAAGAAAGTGTTGTTTCAAGAAGTGGGCAAAAAGATGGTCTAGTTTGCTGTTAACCAGCACAAAACCTCATCACAGCAGCTGGCTTCCATTGCATTGAGTGAAGAGGAACATGTAAGTGGATGGCTACATTGATAAAGCCCTCCACTCGATTCAGGGTTGTTGTGGAACTGGAATAATCCTGGCAAGCAGTGGGTGCAAAGCACAGTATCGCCCATAATGTGACACCAGTTCATCACAGGACTTGCACACTCACACCACGGCCAATTTTCATAGAAGCCCATTAAAATCCATGTTAATACAGAACAAAAGACCTCCACTTGCATAGCTCCCATCATTTATAGTATTTAAGAGAATCTCCAATGTACCTTAATTGCATTTTTTGTGTTTTATCAGCTGTTTCATCTTTACTTCACTAAACTAAGCTGTAATGCCCAGGTCAGCAGCTGTGAAGGGAGACAAAAAGTTTTTCAGTTCATCTGCGGGAGAGCCAATTCACAGTCCTTCCAACAACTTGAGAAGACTGCATGAGAAGTAAGCAGAATAATATATTACTTTATATTTCTGTGGGTTGGAAACATTCACATATGCTTGCTTGTTTGTTTTGTAGATTCCTCCAGCCATTCATTACCAGCCAGGATGGCAATTGAGATGACAGCAAAAAATGTAACCGATGCACAGAAGAGCATTATGGCAGATTACTTAGCCCATTCCAATGTGCCCGCAGAGAAACATTATAGAATACTGACTCAGCCAGCATCTGCTCGGCAATCAAAGTAATTGAAGGCTTTGCAGGACAAGGAGTTTAGTAAGCATCATTACAATCTTAAAATAAGTCTCTAACAAAACAATCATTCATTTCTTTTTTTTAACTTCAGGTCAAGCAATCAATCATCAGACTCTGGACAAGAATGCACGCCTGCTGTGGAGTAAGTTTGAATACAGTATACCTCTTCAGTTATTTTTTGACATTGTGTTACACAGACCTGTGATATTTTATTTAAAATGTTTACAACAGTGGATCAAGGCCAAGATCCACAACAGCAGCTGCAGGATTTACAAGTCCAAAGATTGATGATGCTACAGCCTTCCAGCCTTCCAGATGATCAGAAAGTGGATAAATCCATCAAAGAAAAAAAAAAGACACCAAGGCTGTAAGAGGGTCATTTATAATTAACGAACAGCCTGTCATAATTCTGTCTGTGACAAAAAAGGACATTGTTGAGGGAGAAGAGCTCCTCTTTGATTACAGCATTTCCAGAAAATCATTTCAAGGCAAAGTACAAGCTCTGGAGTGGTTGGATCACTGAACATTTCCAAAACAGAAACTCAGTAAGTGTACTTAAGTGCATATTTTGAAGATATATATTTTTTTGTAGCTTAAAATTAATGTTAGAATTATGTTTGTGTTTTTGTCTTAAAAATGGCATTTCTCATTCTCACCAGCAAGGATATAAGGAAGGGATATGGGACTGCCAAAAAGATACATAATTTTCAGAAGAGCATAGAAGGCAGATAACTACCCCACTCAATTGTTACTGCAGAGAAATGCCACATCGTGTAAACAAAAAAGGTTTTGAGAAGTGAACCATTCTTGAAATTTATTGACAGAATCTGAATAGCACAGCATTCCCAGACCAGGCACTGGAGTTTCCTGCAGCATTAGATGGGCAGTCTCTTGGTAAGAGAGAGATCGACAGAGTACTGGAAGTCATGAACAACACCTTTCCAATTCATCGAGAACAGAGCCCACAAGATGTGTCTAGAGAACAATTTCTTACAATTTAAGTGGTAGTTTCTGAATAGGTTAAAGACAACATGGCTCTACAGCTATCTTATAACTTTTAAGAAGTTGCAAAAGTGATTACCATATTGTCAGTGGTTTATATTTAAAATCTAAAGATTTGAAATTTAATCTGTTTCTTAAACAAAGGACATGGTTCACAGGAACAGCAGCCTAAATCATTTGATGACTGTAAATATGACAAGCTCGTGACAGTGTAAATTGTGCAAAACACAGTTGTATTGTTTTGGTTTTGTCTTCAACATAATCATATTGGTAGGCATGTTATTTTTATAGCAGCAACCTGCCATTCACCACCAGCCAAGATGCCACAAGGTACAAGAGAGGACCCAGAAGTACTTAATGATGCAGAGAAGAGCATATGGGTGAAAAAAAAGAAGACAAGAAATATCCATTAACACGTGCATCTACAAATCAGAAGATGGGTGATGGTCAGCATTTCAGGAGTGACACTGGAGATTAAATTCATGTTCTTACAGCGATTTTCTATGTTTGGCTTCAACACAAATCATATTGTAACGCTACGGGGGCTCAGGCGGGCGCCCTTGCCGCATTAGGTCGGCCCCACACTGTCCGGGGCTCGAACCTGGGACTTCCGCGTCTCTCTGCAGCGACCTAGCCCCGTGAGCTAAAGAGAGATCTCTCTCCAGCCCAGTAGCTGTAGTCCTGCTATCACAGGGAAGGGCGGTGACGTCACCTGCTCTGGTACGCCGGCTCTTACACAGTACCTGTCGGCTGTAAGCATTACACTCTCCCCCGCTTAAATCGCCGTCCCCGGCGAAGGGCTATCCCCCCCGCTTCTGACACCAATGTAACGCAACGGGGGCTCAGGCGGGCGCCCTTGCCGCATCAGGTCGGCCCCACACTGTCCGGGGCTCGAACCCGGGACTTCCGCGTCTCTCTGCAGCGACCTAGCCCCGTGAGCTAAAGAGAGATCTCTCTCCAGCTCAGTAGCTGTAGTCCTGCTATCACAGGGAAGGGCGGTGACGTCACCTGCTCTGGTAACCCGGCTCTTACACAGTACCTGTCGGCCGTAAGCGTTACACTATTAATATGCTCACATTATTAATTTGCACAAAATGCCCGATATTCAATACAGGCCACATTCAGAGGAGTACACACAACCCAGCCAGAACGTGGCTAGCTGAAGTGCGGCGGACCACAGGGAAAGTACTCTTGCCCACATGGATGTCTCTGCTCTGAAAACCAGTGGATAAAGGTATATGACAGTCTGTTCTTAGCTGTTGATTTTGTGCAAAACATTGAATATGAAAGATTGAAGTGTCACCATTCTATGAAGTTCAGACATAAGTATTATATTGATAAGCTAGGTCTGTTCTACTAATACCTGAAGAACTTTTATATTGCACTGTTTGCTTTGGTTTCCTTCACGGGCTCTAGTTTTCAGACATCAGTCTAAGACCATTGGTGGGTTCATTGGTTTCTGGTAAAATTGGCCCTAAGTGTGAGTGTGTGTGTTTGATTTTCATCTGGCATCCTCAGAAGATGTCTTTGTTTTCTTTTCTTAATTGCTGTTGATTACTAGAGTTTATTTGGCATAATACCTTTGTGATGAATACTTTCTTTTTTGTCAATATTCTTATTTTAATCAACAATGTCAATGAGTTAGTACCTTAACCTTAAAGAACAAGCAGTAAAAAAATAAAAACTAAAAACACACTTCAGATGGGTTATAAGTTGAAGTTTTTGTTAGTGAACCGAGATTCCTGTGCAGTGCAGAGACCCATCTTTAAAACATTGCATGTATATATGGTGGACTTAAAATGTGTCCAATTTTCTCACAATGTAAAAGTATATTAAACAGGTGACATACTCTATCTATAAAGATTTGACTAATTTTAATTCCATACTTCCACTGACTGCTTCGGAATACATTCTGTAAATTTCCCTGAATAATCATTGTCTCACAGAGAAGACCTGGGTGACACAACAGGGGTCAGGGTTGTGCTGAAGGGAGGTTTGTGTAGACTGGCCAGTGTCTATGGGATCACCGGGGGTTCCCCCACCACCTGTAACATTGCCAGGGGGTGCAATCACAGACAAAAGCCAAGGTTTCCTTCATTGAGGGGTCACTATTTGTCACATCCTGGCTGGACAAGAGCAGTCTGGGACACTCCAGGCTGGACTGGACCATTGTCTTTGGAAGATGGGGTAACAGGAGATGAAATAGATCACACAAGACTATCAGTCCTGCCTAGTTGTTATGTGACTGACGGACTCACCACCACATTGAGAAGAGACAACCAGCTTCTCTGTAGAAAGCAGACCATTTCACTTTAACTGGTTAATCAGATCTAATGAGCTGTAATACCCTTGACAAGACTGGACACTTTACATCTAACTACCTCCAGTCCCCCCTCCTCTACAAATAGCCCCACTTGTTCGCAGTGGAACCAGCCTGGAGCAGCAGAACAGAGGTTTTTGTTTCTTAATATTGTCTGCTGTTGTAAAACATAAAAACTCTCCTTTGAGGCTGGTGGGTGTCTCCTGTATTTGCCACATATTCCCAGGGCTTCTCAGCCGAGTGATCAAAAGCTGAACTGCAAGATGCTGAATTTCACACTGGGGTACAACAGACCCTAGTGGGAGAGTGGGCAGAGGAAGGGACTCCCCTCATAAGGGGACTCTATTATCTTTATCTCACGTAGCACATTATCGCGTACGGAGTTTACGTGAGTGAGGTCAATAACGAGCAAAATCAGACCCAATCTACTGCTTTCACCAACAACAGCCCTTTATCTTGGGTTTTAACCTCCACCTATTACCCCTCAGACTCAATCTTTCTGAAAAAGGGGTTATGATCAAAACTTTGCCCAGCACTGTTTGAGCAGAAGAAAGAAATATTCCCGACGGTCTTACACAGTAACCACCAACACCAATAACTTTAATGAGAAGAATAAACCCAGCTTCTGTTCAAAAGGAAAATTTGAAATTTTAAAGTTTTTATTGATACACAAGCAATAACAATTTACACTATTAAGTTCTACATAAAATTAGATACAAAAGCGAAGAACAAAAACACTAGACAGATTTTGTGCAAGGCAAGAGGCATCACAAAAAAAGTTTCCAACATGACCTGCTGAAACATGACTTGTGATCCATCACCATTTGATTGCAACATGCTTGGGCCATAATTTCAACTTCCAGACCCTCTCAGTATCTTTCTCCCCAAATCTTCTCCGGTGGATCAAAATGTAGTCTCTCAAATAAGACACAGCCTTCTGTATCACTGACAGAGGCAGAGTTTTTTCCATTCTATATACCAATGTAGTTCTAGTCTTCCATAAAGCTTCCCTTAGGCAACAGATGACCTGCCAGGCTTTGCTTTCTTCCGATTTCGATAGCTTCTCAAGTCCATGTCCATAGAGCACTACCTGGGGGTCACTTATACTGCAAGCCAGAAAGCACCTTATCCAGCTGTTAGCCAATGTCCACACCTCTTTTGCGATGCCA
Source organism: Atractosteus spatula (assembly GCF_055471065.1). NCBI lineage: Eukaryota > Metazoa > Chordata > Actinopteri > Semionotiformes > Lepisosteidae > Atractosteus > Atractosteus spatula. The sequence goes on along the minus strand of NC_142715.1, from coordinate 18,166,616 downwards.
CAGTCCCACAGCACGTGCCGGATGGATTCTTCTTGTCCGCATCCTTCCACTGGACACCTTGATGTCTTCCCCATGCCTCTCGAATGCATCACAGCCCTTGTTGGTAAAACTTCATGTGCAATCAACCAGCACATGTCTCTGTGTCTATTCAACAAAACCGTGTGGCCAACCCTTTTCCAAACATGGCTGGGATCCCCAGCCACGAGGCCATGAATATTACATACTACATACTGCACCTCTACCTCACACAACAAGTTCCAACCTTCTTGCACTTGTCAACACATCCCGTGCCTCATTTTCCAAATTCTGTTCCCTTAAAAATTTCTTTATGATAAAATATGAATATGGGAGGTTAAAAGCAACAGGTGCCGTTAAAGGGATCTCTAAAACTTTCAATGTCCTTAAATAAAAACCACACAAAAAGCGAGACATAAAGGATACTTTCCCCCTGTTCCCTACCGCTAAAGACAAGTGTAATGATACATATTTGTACATTAGGAAAGTGAACAGTTCAGGCATGCCTTTTCCACCCATTTCCACCTTTTTTTCTACAACCACCCTCTTTACTCTCTCCCATTTTGACCTCCAGAAAAAATAAAAAATAGCCCTCTTTAAAACCAATAAAACAGACCTTGATGGCATAAATACAGCACTGACAAACAATAGTAATGGTAAAATTACAGTCTTGACAACTAAAACCTTGCCTTCCATTGTTAATTCCCGTAAACTCCACAGACCGATCTTGCTTTTGACTTTCCCTACCACCCTCTCCCAATTCCTACTCCCCATCCCATTTCTGTCAAAGTTTATTCCCAAGATCTTCATTTCATCTCTACGAATTGTGATTCCCACATTTTCCTCTTCACTCCAGTTTCCATATTGCATCAGCACACATTTGTTTTTATTCAGCTTGGCCCCTGATGCTCCGCAAAACTGGGTTGTCACCTCCAAGCTATTTCTGACCCCCTTAAAATCTGTACAAAAAACATTTACATCGTCCATGTATAGTACAGTTCTCACCTCTTGGGCCCCACTCCCAGGGATTTTAATGCCTTCAATCCCATTCTCCATTCTTAAGGCTTGTGCCAGTGGTTCTATGCATCAAACAAAAAGGAGTGGGGATAACGGACAGCTTTGGCGAACACCGCAATTCACATTAACCACATTTGACATGCTTCCATTATTATTCTACTTCCTATACCCTTATATAATAACCTTACCCAAGTGAGGAACCTGGTTGAAAGCCCCATCTTTTGTAGTACTCTAAACATACTCATAAGAGATACGATCGTAAGCTTTCTCAAAATCCAAGTTTAAGACCGCTAATCCAATATTCCTCTCTCTCGCATAACCTATGGTATCTCTAATCAGTATCAGGCTGTCCGTGATCCTCCTCCCTGCCACACCACAAGCTTGATCTGGATAAATGACTTCACTCAGGACATTTTAATCGAAGCGTTAAACACTTGGAAAGCAGTTTAAGATCACAATTCAATAAAGTTATCGGTCGCCAATTTGCCAGGTCTGTGCGATCATTCTTTTTGAATAGTAAGATCACAACTCCCGTCTTAAAGCTGTCCGGCAGTTCTTCTAAAAACTCAAATTCTTTAAAAATGGTTAAAAGATCCAATGCTAAAATATCCCAAAAGGCCCTGTAAAACTCAATGGGTAGACCATCCAACCCTGGAGTCTTGCCTGTTTTGAAGGTCTTCAAACTTTCCATTAACTCTTCTACAGAAAGGCCTTTTGATAAAACAGTATCGTCTTTTACACTCTTTGGAATAACTTGCACAAATTTTTCTAACAAATCCTTAGACACTTGTTTCTTTCCAAACAACTCCCCATAGAAATCCTCAGCTACAGTCAACATGTCTTCCATACAAGTTTGCAAAACCCCCTCTCGTCCCTTCAATGCTGACATTAGTCCCCTCCCTGCAACCCTTTTCTTGAAAAAGAATCTTGTACATTTTTCACCTTCAAGCTCTTTCACTTTGCTTTGAAATATGATTTTTTTTATCTTTTCTCTAGAGAGATTTAAAAGCTCATTCTTTAATTCTTTGATTTCCTCACTGAAGTCCCACCCCTCTTCTAATAACTTAACATACCTCTGCAATCTCTTTTGTAATCCGTTTTCAACCCTTCGAATCCTAGCCTGTTTTCTCCTCCCCATCTCTATGAAGAATGCTTTTGTACGCTCCTTCACCTCCTCCCACCACTGTGCTCTTGTGCCAAACAGGTCATACAAAGACTGCCATTCCTTATATCTTTCCCTTAACCTGCTCCTCACTTCCTCATCCTCCAGAAGTGAAATATTCAGCTTCCACACACCCTTCCCCACAGTAACAGCCTTTGGAATAGCAAGTGTACATGACAGTAAACAATGGTCAGAGAAAAAAACAGGGGTTAAGCCTGCAGTTGTGCAAGTAAAATCACGTATCAAAACGAAATCTATACGTGAGGCTTGGGTCCAATTAGACTTGTGCCATGTGAAACCTGCCCTCCCTTGACTATGAAGTTTGAGGGCATCTTTCAGTTTAAAATCTTTACATACCGTTTGGAATAATATTGATGATTTATCAAATTGGACCTGTCTCTCACCCCTCATTCTGCCTTCTCTTTCTAAAAGGCAATTAAAATCCCCAGCTAAAACCAGTGGTTCCCATCCCAATAAATATTCTCTCAATTCCTGAATTAGGACATATCTGTCATGTGGGCAACTCGGACAATACACATTTAAAAGTTTAAATTTGACATTCATGAAACCCAGATACACCACCAGTGCTCTCCCTGGTTTCACTACAAGGTACTGACGTACCTCTACCATCTTATTTTTAATTAAAACAGCTATACCATCAGATTTATTCTCATTGGACCCACTCCAAATTGATGGGCCCCAATGTCCACAGTTCTTCCATACCCTTATAGCTGTTTTTAAAAGGTAATCCACACTCCTGTAACAACATAATATCAGCATTTACCTTACTCACAAATGATAATATAGTCCTTGCCCTTAACTTGGATAGAATGCTTCTCACATTTATGGACACAATGTTCAGAGCCATACTTAATGTTAGACCAGGGGAGACTAAAAACTCTGGCTAGAATCATTCAGTCTGTGACACCTACTATACAGACCTTTTTCTTTTTCCATTTGCTCTCCTTGCCTCCTCCTCCACCACCCCCACCATCAATAGGATGGTTCTTCACCTGCCCTCCTTGAGTCTCTAGTTCTAAAGCTGGATCAGTAGGATTGGAGAGAACTAATCCCATGGGAGAACCTGCCATCTGACGACTCTGAAAATGATCTTCCCTCACTTTTCCACTCGGAGTTAGATCACTTTCTAAATCGGATGTCTCAGCAGACCTTTTAGACTGCACCCTCTGTTCTGTACATTCCATTTGAGCGCTTTCAGTCTCCACGGGTGGCAGACGATCAGGAGAGATGCTACCAATCAATTCAGAGTCCACCTCACTTTCCACATCATTATCATTCTTTTCTACCTCAGCCTCATCCCCTTCACTCCATTCTGAACCCTCGCTCTCTTTTCCACTACTTTCTTCAACGTCAACCACATCCAGTTCCTGATCCAGAACCACTGCTCCAGCCCTAAATACCTCCTCAAACTCTTCCTGTTTTTGCATCGGTCTTCCCAGTTTTGTTCTATTTGCAAAGAAATTTGGACAGTCTTTAAACACATGACCTTCACACTCACAGAGATTGCATTTCCTCACGCTTGTACATTCAGTATATGCATGTCCGATTTCCTTGCACTTACCACACACCACCTTTGTACAGGCATCCACAAAGTGACCCAGCTCCCCACACCTCCTGCACAGTTTTGGCTGCCCTTGGTAGAACACAAGGCCTCTATTTTCACCTAATCCAATCAAAGAAGGAATGTGTTTAAATCCACCATAACCATTTTTGTCTTCATGCAACGAAACAGGTACTCTCCATGCACAGTTCCAGATCCCATCATCATCCAAGACTTTGAGGCTCATACTTAGACAACCATGTCACAATATCTTCCTTCCTCACCATCTCATTAAACATACGAACAATCACAGTCCTATTAGAAAGATCCGTCAGCTTCTGCCATTCAAACATTCTAATCAGACCCACATCTTTTTTCTCTTCTATTTTTCTCCCAAATTCTTCCAATAACTTTGCCGATTTGAAACTAATGTCAAAACCAATTCCCTTCGGCAAAGTAATTAAACAATTGACATCTAATGCCTTAACCTTTAACTCTTTCTGTAACACCTTCCTTGAAAAGTCCAACCGTGAAATATCACCCGAGTGAGCCGAGCCCTCACCTCTCTTGTACAGCAAACGCGCGCAAAAATAACGGCGCATGCCGACCATACAGGCCGCCATGGCCGTTACAAATGTGTCAAAAGCAAACAAAAACCAAACCTAAACCTCTTCTGTGCACCAAACCCTATTCCCTTAATCTTATACTCGTACACAAACTCTACTCTCAACTTCTGGGCTTTAACCCTATAATTCTCCAACACTGGCTGGAGACTCTGTTTGTCCATGCTCAGCGGTTATATAGGACAGGACTCGGCGCGCAGCAGGTGCGGCTCATTGCTCTGCGCTCCTCGTGCGGAATGCGCGTCTCCTCACTCCTGACTCGTCACACCGCCTTCATACTCTACAGCGGGGAAAAAAAACTCCCCTTTACTGTCTTCATACATCCCTCTTAAATCCCAGAAACACAGAAACTCCGAGGCGTTTCTGTGAGTCAGTACTGGGTTTTTCTGTTCGAGGTTACAAGCAGAAACAAAAAAAGCGTTGAAAGCAGGAAGTTATTTCTGCTCGTAAAAATAAATTTTCTGATTCCTAAAACCTAATAAAATCCATGTAAGTCTCCCTTTCGTTCCCAATGCACATTACTGAATATAAACCAGTCAAGTTCAGGTACTTTTCTGATTTATCTGAATAGTTCTGGCGCAGCTGTTACAACAAAGATACTTATAAACTATTTTTTTTTCATACGAGTTCTTGCCGTTTTTAACTTTAATATTTTTTTCAATTCGCTAAGTCACAAGAAACACCAACAACACTCATCGTAAGCATCTGACCAATCACATTCCTGAATTTTAAAGCCATTTAGTATTTATTTTTAAATTGTTAATTTTTTTACACCTTTTACTGTGTAGAATACTATTCTTGCTGCTGTCGTCCTTTTACAGCCACTTGGACAGACCACTCGGAGACATCTGCGTTCAGTAAGCGCTGAGCCTTCTCTCAGCACAAATTGCCTCTTTTACATAGCAGCCCCGCCACTGAGAAACGAAGAGTAATGCCTTTTATCTGGCATTTTTCATGTCCAATACTTTTGACATCTACCAAGAGCGACAGAGTTCTTTTGCAACACTATTTCTTTTTTCTTTCTGTATGCTTTGATAACAAAACTAGAAATCGTGCAAGGGAAAAATGTTTTTTTTTTCGTAGAGAAAACGTGCACCAGGAAATGTTGTGTTGAGAAGAAATGATTTAACATGATATGTGACCTAATTTACCAGAGCAAATGCTCACCCAGCAAGGTCTGGAGAAGTTGGAGAGTCTGGTGGATGTGATATGAGTTGTGGAAGGAACAGTCTTTCTTTGAATCCTAAATCAATCGGAATTTCAATGCGACACATAAACTCTTTGTCTGATTTAAAGAGATTATATTTTAACTCATAAAATTTTAGAAAACACGTTTCTCACTTTGAAATTTTAGACCTGGCGGTGTATTACTAGTAGTGTATTACTGAGCTCACTACGGTGCAATTCAGGTTATATGATGTACAAGAGGTTTAATAAATAACGCGTCTGATTTTGGATCATAAGATTGTAAGTTTGACTTCTACCTGGCTCGTGTAAATGTTATTCAAGCTCCTCAGTAATAGATGTCTATTATGTAATGAAGTGCTCCTGAAAGCAAACGCTGGGTCTGTTTCCTTTCCAGCTCAAGTCCAAGTGACATTTACAGGCATCAGACACTTTTTAATAAAACAAAAGTATCCTGAAACTCCCTAACTTTCAGGTTTGTTTACACCTGTAATAAAAAGGAATCTGAAACTTCCAGGATTTCATTCTCTGATGTAGCTGTCTCTCAAGTCGGACGTGATGTTTCGCAGATGTCAACTGTGCCTTTTATCTTGTGTTCAAGGGTATTCGCTCTTTCATTTAGATTATCTATGTGATGTACAGACAGAACTCAACCGCCTAGTGAGAATTCCGGGTTCAGCACCAGCAGAACCTGAAAAACTAAGAACTGACCCCGACCTGATTTGAACACGCAGCCTTCGGATTTGGAGTTAGACACGCTAACGCTGTGCCATGAGGTCACACCAGTTCCACCCCTTCTAAACCCCCAATGGAGAAAAATCAATGTCGCGAATTTTTTATTTTATTTCATTCTCTCCTGTGAGGAGCACTGCTCTTCTGAAGAGAGTATCTTCTTCCCAGACCACATTTCATTCTTCATGCGCAGCTCTTGTGCAGGTGTTGTTCTCGATAACAGATCCAGGAACACTGATTGTTATTCTATTTTTTTTTAATTAAGTACCCCATAGTGCAATGGTAGCACGTCTGACTCTAAATCCCGAAGTTAAGTTTTCAAAGTACATGCGAGTCAACTGATACTGATCAGGTTCTTCTGCTGCTGCTGAACCCACAGTCTTCACCTTAAAGTCCAATTCCCTAAGCCTACTGACCTTATATGTCCATCCCTTCTCATAAAAACTCGTATTTTCACAGGGTACCCTTCAGAAAACGCAGTATAGAATGTAAAAAACTCCAGTAGTAAAAATTTTACGGAGTGTATCACTTTCACTGAGACCGAGAAGTGTTAAGCTGTATATGAGTCTTTGTGGCTCGGCTGTTAACAAAAATGGTGGTGGTTTGAGCCTTCCCAAGGATGCGATGAGCCTTTTAATGTACACACCCTCCTCACTTTATTTCTCCACGGCCGGTCTCGTATCGCATTCAAATACTTACTGCCCGTAGAGGGCAGCAGGCTCGCAAACATAGCTCACTGTGTATATAATGAAGAAGCGAAGGTTAGTTTCTTATCTGCATGTTGCAGAGCCTTATGCAACTCGTACTGTACCAACAGCTAGGGTTTGATCCCTGCACGGGCTATTAGTTGAAAGACCATTGTATACGACGTGCAACAGATTTATTAAGCTGGCTTTTATGTTTCACACTATATTGCAATCTTGAAACCAAAATTATTAGAAGGAAAGCTTTTTTTACACTGACGTTACTCCTTTTAATATAACCCAGATTGTGAAAACAACTCTGCCCTGTCAAAAGAAAATGTTACACAAAAGTTGGAAAGCACACTCTCAATCCATCTGTAAGCTAGCAAATTATTTCAGGGAAGAAACTCAGTTTAGTGAACTACTGTTGTATTTTCACTCATTGAATTTGATCGTTGTACTCTCTTTGCATTCTCAGCAATAATATTTCAAAATTACAGTTCGGATGTATTGGAAAACTTCACAAGCATTATTAGGTTAGGATTATAAAATTGTATTTTAATATCTCGGTATATTTACCTTCATTTTAATATAGATATAACCATAAATGTTGTGAAGCATATTGTACTTTTGTCATACTTGTTAAAACATTTTAGTTGAGGACTACATGCAAGACATCTGTAAACGAAGATGTAATTAAAATAAAATTGGTAATTAACAGAAAACCACAATTTGTATAATATTTTTCCGTGATATCGATGATCAGTTGAAGGATTTGAAGAAACTATCAAAGAAACAGCAGATGATTTTGGTTTTGAACCCATCTTTACACCTCAATAATCCATTTGTCCTCGAAAAAAGAAAAGACAGGCATATTTTGAGTCTCATAATTATCCTCTTCTCGATCCAAACAAAACGTATACATTTGATTGCTTCTGTAGTATTTTGGATTTTCTTACGAAGATCTCACGAAGTATTGCCAGGATCTATATTTAGCGTTCGGTAGCGATAACACTGCTGATATTGATTGAGTAAAAATCTATGATGTATTGACAGCTTTATCTGAAACGAGAAGTCCTTGAACGCCGCTTATGAAGTGTTGGGATTCATACCAAGAAATACTTTTTGTTTTCCCGCCCAAAATGCTGCTATTGCATTACACATTATATGAACATTACCAGTTTTGGTAGCTTCTGGGTGCGATTTTCCAAAACTGAAACTAATTACAAAATTATTTAAGATGAACCATGTCCGAAAATTGTAAATCATGACTAATATTAATATCAACTGAAATTACTACAGAAAAAAAGATTTAACCAAAATATTCATAAGGCTATGCAAGCCTAAAAAGTAGAACAATTAAATTCATATAACTTTTATTTATTTTTTTTTTTTAAATGGGCTCACACACCTGAAGACACTAACGTTTCTCTCCGCTAGAGTATGTGAATAACAGTTTAACCCAAAATGTTTGGAATTGTGATTTTGTTCAAATGCAATAAATCGTCTGTCAGTAGTAAGAAATTATTAAGAAAGTAAGAAATTGTTTTATTTCACAAACTGTAAGACGTGAAGAGAGTTTACAGTTCGTATCCTTCACTTTGTCTTTTAACTTAAGCGTTCAGGATCCAAGCCTGTGTGTGGATGGTTGTGTTTCTTGAATCTCTTGTAATCATCAAAAGTCGTTGTTTAGTCCTTCAGTTTTACCATGGATATTTCATACGATCCATACTTTTCATGCTCTTTTGAATTTTCCTTCACTTATGGAAAAAGTTCAAGGTGTTCTTGTCGCTGTGCTTCACATCTAGACGAGAGCACTTGCATCAGTACATGACACACAGTGAGGAGTTCGTGCAGCTTTCAGCTCAGTGCAGAGTGCAGAAGGAGGACTCACTCGCTGAACGATCTCTCAAGAAATCCCGGGTGAGATTCAAGAGGTGGCTTCTTCAACAGCCACGACAAGTCTGAAGACTTTCTCTGAATTTCCTGAATATGACGTTAAATTAGTTCAAATAATTTGGTAGTTAACACAACTAAATGCTTTGGATGTATATTTAAAACAACAGAGCAAGACTTCAGGCACTTTGAGTATGCATGAAGTTAATTGTGTAAACCTGGATCTATATGAAGAATAAGAGCTCTCTTGTTCACAATATCTTTTTATATTTGTTAATTGAATATATCAATTGAGTATATCTGTTATATTTTTGAATGGGATGGGACTGTACACTGGTGGTTCCCAGGGGAAAACAGGGTTATTGAGCCATTGGACATTCAGAGATTATATGTTGTGTGGGCGAATGTAATCGTGTGCGAAAGTAAAAAAAAAATCCTCTTAGATGATCAAAGAATAAATTGGGTGGGTGAATGTAACTGTGCTCTAACAATCCTCTTAGCGCTAAAGATGCAGCCCCTGAAAGTGTACTCGACTTACCTGTATAGTACTGCTGACACAAATGTAGCCTCTACTGTCACTCCCTCTGCAGCCAGAAGGCGCTCCTTCTCTGTCCTGTCCCTAGTTTCCGGTCTGCTGTCCTTCCTGTCCCTCTCTTTCCCTTGGGCTATATATTTCCGGGTCTTGCACTCCGTCCTGGCTCAGCATTGACGTTCGGATGTCCTGAGACCGCCTAGCACCAGGGCGCCCCACGTCCGCTCCCTGAGGGCATAGGTTTCTATACGGCATTCCTGAACTCTTTGCACTAATGAGCCTGGGCCTTTTTCCCGTCTCGCCGCTACGCATATGGGTCTTTTTCCGCTCTCCTGCTCCCCACGGTTAGTCCCTTTGGACGTCCGTGACATCTACATCAGACAGAAAAGGCAATGTGTTCGCTTAATCGTGTGAAGGATCTCCTTGTGAATCTGTCTCATTCATCAATGGAAACAGAAGCCATTAGAATATGATACATGTTCACCTTCAACCCTGCAGCTGCCGGACGTGCTTGTTTTGGGACTATTTGCAATAAGTATCGTATTAGTATTTGTGTGTCCTTACTGGTATCTTTTAAACTGTGCGGGGCATTCGGTAATATACAAACCGGACAGAAACACAGTAATAATCCTATTTTACCGTGTCCTTCATTTTAATTTACTGATCAGATAAATCGAAATTTTCTGATTCAAAGTCCCTGCAGTTCGTGCTAATTAGAACCACAACAATATTCCTGAGTCTTGAGCACACGTTCAGCTGGGCTCTGACTTTGTTCAGCACGATTTCTTGTTGCATTTGAGCTCAGAGCTGGAGATGATCTCCATATTCTACCGCAATAACTACTCCGAAACGTAGTACACAGTAAACACGTTTTAAGTGAAGTCTGGTTGTTAAAAAAATTAAACCAGTGCCCTGTCACAGAAACGTACCCCTGTCTTCCGCGCAACAGCTTCCGCAGCTGAGCATGAGCTCTGTTTACTCTGTTTAATGTCAGCAGACATTTCCTCATTTCCAATGACGTTTTCGCCTGTTCTCAGTTTTTTAAAAACGGTCATAAACGCTCATGAAGTAATTAATTTCAGTTTGAAGTCTGTTTCTGTTGTCTCGGCTCTTGATGAAGAAAAGCCGTACCTGGGAGACTCCCTCTCTGAAGAAGTTTGCCGTCACCCTGCAAGGGAGAAGATCCATCATTCACCGAGGCAACCGCTGAGACAATTAATATTAACCACCGATTCCAATAACCTTAACTAAAGCAGGAAGATCAGTTTCTGCTCGAGTCAGCTGTTTTCTGACTGGAGACGCTGTGTGTCCGGGCTTAGAGGTTATATAAGAAAAGACTCAGAGAGCTGCGGGCGCGGCTCATTGCTCTGCGCTCCCCGTGCTGAGTGCGCGTGTCCTCCCTCCTTTATTACCTTCGTACACTCCTCTCAAACCACAGAAAACTCCCGGAATATTTCGATGAACAGCTACTGGGTCTTTCTTTCCGAGATCACAGGCAGAAAAAATAAACACGCTGAAAACAGAAAGTTATTAATAATCGTAGGCGAAGATGGGCAAAAATATATATTTCCTAAAATCCAATAAAGTCCAGTCACGTTTAGGTACGATTCTGATGTACTGTATCTGAATAGCTTTGGCACAGTTGTTACAACAAAGAAACAAATAATCTTTTTTTTTATTTCATTCAAGCTGTAGTTTTAAAACTGTTTATTTTTAATTCTCTAAATAATACAGAACACAATCACTCATTGTAAGCGTCTGACCATTGATATTCCGGAATTGTAAACCAGTACACAGGCGTCGCGAAATTCATGCAAGAGTCACACGCTGGCGGGCAGTTCAGCGAATATGATACCTTTCAGGGGCCGGATACTAGACAGAGTCATCGTTCGGAGTTTATTCCTCCTCTGCCGCAGTCTTTGCCTCGGACCACCCCTCTTGGCACATTTGCGCTGTATTTTCGATTTTCTGTATAGAACACCGAATATCTTGAGGAAGTCTGGCAAGCGAAGACTGCTGGATTATTGAGGTGCAAACATTGGTTCAAAATCAACATCCTCTGCTATTGCCGTTGCTCCTTTGATAGTTTCTTCAAATTACTGATCTGACCTTCAATATTGAGGGATATTGAGCATAAAACCATACAAATTCAGGTGGGTCTGCGTCAGCATGCGTAAGCTGCAAGGGAACGAGTAATAGGTTTATTACAAAAAGAAAACAAAGTTTCGGCCGTGGAGCCTTCAGGTGTGCTAAGAACACCTTCTCCACACTTGAAGAAGACCCAATGCATGAAATGTTGTGCTTTTTTCTTCTTTTTTCAGCATGGAATAAACCTACTCGTTCCTTTGCATACTGTACAATGCAAATTGTAGCTTTCTTTAGATCGCCAGTTTTATTAAAATTCCAGCCTTTTTTACAGTTATTTTAGATGTTTGGCAAGGTGTAATAGCCCCTCTCGCATCCTCAGCTAAAATATTTTAAAAGTACAACAAAATTACATTATATTGAACAGCTCTTAGGTTAACATATATATTCAAATTAAGGTAAATATCCGAAAATATTGAAATACAACTCCGGCGATTTGTCGTTTTTGCTTGTCAAGTTCTCAAACAATTTTGCGTTGTATTTTAAATTACTTTAGCTGAGGATGCAACGGGAGTATAAATGAATTCTCCCGCCACCCATTAGAACATAGATTTCCATGGGTGAAAACTATCTGCTTGGAAGTTGCCGATGTCGGTAATTATTGGAAATTCCCGGTAATGTTGACTCTGGTACTCAATTGTTTACTACTGCAAATATCAAAATAGTTAAGGTTTTGCAGATAAATTAAATTTCTGCGGTGATGATGTTTTCTTTGGGTAAACATTTCACATTTCATCTTTCATAAGATATATGATTTAAAAAAGTTCCACAAAGGAAATGAATACATGCATTAAACCAAATCAAGCCCTCTGTGAGTGTCCCAAATGATCTGTTCTGTAAAACAAGACAGGAAGAAAGGTAACGCTAGAATTTAAACCCAGGATTTCCTCTTTATTTAACAGGTGCTTTAACCAGCTAAACCACGGCGCCGGCAGAGTGCTATTCTTACAACCGCTTGGACACACCGCTCTGAGACATCTGCGTTCAGTATGCACTGAGCCTGCTCGCCGAACAAGTTGCCTCCTTTTCATGCACTAGCAGCCCCGATACTAAGAGACAGGATGAGAAATGGCTTTTATCTGGCACTTTTCATATCCAAGGAGATCAATGTGCTTTCCGTGTACAACAGGGTGTCCTCTATACTCGCCACTGAAGCACAGGACACGCCTGGTGGATTGACATCACTCAAACAAAATAGTGAAATGGCAGGTGGAAGAGGAAAATGACCATCAAGAATGAAGATGATTTTGAGCGCGCCAACTCATGTCTGAAGGGGCTGTCTTTCTTGACGAGGTGGCCGAGTGGTTAAGGCGATGGACTGCTAATCCATTGTGCTCTGCACGCGTGGGTTCGAATCCCATCCTCGTCCTCTTGAGCTTCTTACTTGTGATCTGTTTCTAAGGCGGGTTTGTGCACTTTTGTGTAGAGCAGTAATATTTCTAGCGTTGGCTGAACATGGCTTACAGCAGTAGCTGACAGACAATAGTCTCTTAATATTTAGGTTATATTTATGTTTTGTACTGCTTTCACCTGATATTAATAGTAGTCCTGATGAACGGTTTTGGGACATGGCGCATCTTGAAAAATGTTCTTGTTAATTTCAGTTTGGAAAAAATGCACACACCAGAAACCGGAACTGGTCGTGTTTACATAATGCGCAATGCAATAGCAACGTTTGGATTTGAAAAAAAATCTTGCTATGAGTCCTTAGCTGTTACAGGAGGCGTTTTAGGACTTTAAGCTCATAAATTCATTTTACATTTCTACTCCATCAATATTAGCAATGTTATCTTTAGCTAGCACTAAATGTAGCTCTAAATAAATGTGTTCACTTAATCGTGTGTAGGATCTCCTCATGAATCTGTCTCCCCGTGTGTAGGATCTCCTCATGAATGGAAACAGAAGCCATTAGAATACGATACATGTTCACCTTCAACCCCGCAGCTGCCGGACGTGCTTGTTTTTGGGCTATACGCAATGAGTATCGCATTAGTAGGTTTGTGTCCTTAAAAATGTAAGGGACGTTCAGTTACAAACAAACGGGACAGAGACAAAGTAACAATCCTATTTTAATGTGTCCTGCATTTTAACTTACTGAACAGATAAATTGAAATGTTCTGATTCAGAGCCCCTGCAGTTCGTGCTAATTAGAACCACAACAATACTCCTGAGTCCTGAGCACCACACTGAACACACGTTCAGCTGGTCTCTGACTTTGTTCAGCACGACTTCTTGTTGCAGTTGAGCTCAGAGCTGGAGATGATCTCCATATTCTACCGCACTAACTAGTCCTAAACGTAGTACACAGTACACACTTTTTTAAAAACAATTAAAAATATTACACAAAGGCTGTAAAGCACACTCTGAATCGATCCGAATATTTGATTTCCGCGATCCGTTTAGGCAACAACAGGCAACGTGATGCTTCTCCAGCAAAGCATTTCTCAGTTTTGTGAACTACTGGTGCTTTTAACACAACAATCTTTGTATAGCATCAGGTTGGCTGAGTGGTCTAAGCCGCCAGATTCAAGGATTTCTCTCTTTCTATTGCTTGGGTGTTCTGCTCTCTGAATAGAGATGTGGTTTCAAATCCCCCTTCTAACAGCTGCTCCCTTTTCCCTTTCCTGCATTTTTCCGGTCTTCTTGTGCTCGCTGACAACGACAGAAAGAGGAAAACGGAGAAACCGGCTTGCGGGCACATGATGGGCAGGGAAATGCTTCGTGAACACTTCAATGTGATTAGCAGAAAGTCAAATAGGCTTCGATTTCTCGAAGCGTTTTAAATTAAGCGTTTTTTTAATGCTTAAGTTAAAAGACAAAGCAAAGGATGCAAACTGTAAACTCTCATCACGTCTTATAGTTTATGAAATAAAACAATTTCTTACTTTCTTAATAATTTCTTACTGCTGATAGACGATTTATTGCATTTTAACACAATTACAAACAGTTTGGGTTAAACTTTTATTCACACACTCTAACGGAGAGAAATGTTAGTGTCTTCAGGTGTGTGAGCCCATCTCTAAAAAAATAAAAAATAAAAGTTATATGAAATTAATTGTTCTACTTTTTAGCTTGCATAGCCTTATGAATATTTCGGTTAAATCTTTTTTTTCTGTAGTAATTTCAGTTGATATTAATATTAGTCATGATTTACAACTTTTGGACATGGTTCATCTTAAATAATTTTGTAATTAGTTTCAATTTTGGAAAATCGCACCCAGAAGCTACCAAAACTGGTAATGTTCATATAATGTGTAATGCAATAGCAGCATTTTGGGTGGGAAAACAAAAAGTATTTCTTGGTATGAATCCCAACACTTCATAAGCGGGGTTCGAGGACTTCTCGCTTCAGATAAAGCTGTCAATACATCATAGATTTTTACTCAATCAATAGCAGTGTTATCGCTACCGAACGCTAAATATAGATCCTGGCAATACTTCGTGAGATCTTTGTAAGAAAAAACAAAATACTACAGAAGCAATCAAATGTATACGTTTCTTTTGGATCTAGAATAATCTAGGATAATTATGAGACTCAAAATATGCCCATCTTTTCTTTTTTCAAGGACAAGTGGATTATTGAGGTGTAAAGATGGGTTCAAAACCAAAATCATCTGCTATTGCTGCTTTTTCTTTGATAGTTTCTTCAAATCCTTCAATTGATCATCGATATCGAGGAATAATATTATACAAATTGTGGTTTTCTGTTAATTGCCAATTTTATTGTAATTACATCTTTTTTTACAGATGTCTTGCATGTATCACAAGGTATAATAGTCCCAGTGCGTCCTCAGCTAAAATGTTTTAAAAAGTACGACAAAAGTACATTATGCTTAACAACATTCATGGTTATATCTATATTAAAATGAAGGTAAATATACCAAGATATTAAAATACAATTTTACAGTCCTAACCTAACAATGCTTGTGAAGTTTTCTAATAAATCTGAACTGTAATTTTGAGATCAAATTCAATGAGTTAAAATACACAAGTAGTTCACTAAACTGAGTTTCTTCCCTGAAATGATTTGCTTGCAAAGCATTAAGCAGCTTTGAACGGATTGCGGGAATCAAATATACAGATGGGTTCAGAGTGTGCTTTCCAACTTTTGTGTAACATTTTCCTTTGATAGGGCAAAGTTGTCTTCACAATCTGGGTTAAATAAAAAGGAGTGACATCAGTGTAAAACAGCTTTCCTTCTTGGAGAACAACGGTTGTGTTCAAAATTTCTAATTATTTTGGTTTCAAGATCGCAATTTAGTGTTAAACATAGAAGCCAGCTGGATAAATCTGTTACACGTCATTTACAATGGCCTTTCAACTAATAGCCCGTGCAGGGATCAAACCCCAGCTGTTGGTACGAGTTGCATAAGGCTCTGCAACATGCAGATGAGAAACTAACCTCTGCTTCTTCATTATATACACAGTGAGCTATATTTGCGAGCCTGCTGCTCCCTACGGGCTCTGTATTTGATTGCGGAACAAGACCGGCCATGGAGAAAAGAAGTGAGAAGGGTGTGTACATTAAAAGGCTCATAGCGTCCCTGGGAGTGCTCAGACCACCACCCTTTTGGTTAACAACCGACTCACAAAGACTCATATACAGCTTAACACTCCTCGGTCTCAGTAAAAGTGATACACTCCGTAAAATTTCTGGAGATTCAATTGTTTTTAAAGGAAAATCACCAACATCTACGGAGTTTTTCATTCTATGCTGCAATTTCTGAAGGGTACCCTGTGAAAATACGAGTTTTGACGAGAAGGGATGGACATATAAGGTCAGCAGGCTTGGGGAATTGGACCTTATGATTAAAGCTGTGGGTTCAGCAGCATCAGAACCTGATCAGTATCAGTTGACTCCGATATACTTTGAAAATTAACTTCGGGATTTAGAGTCAGACGTGTTACAGTTGCACCATGGGGTACTTAATTAAAAAAATAGAAAAACAATCAGTGTTCCTGGATCTGTTATCGAGAACAACACCTGCACAAGAGCTGCGCAGGAAAAATAAAATGTGGTCTGGGAAGAAGAGACTCTCTTCACTCTCTTCTCTATAAGAAGAGACTCTCTTCAGAAGAGCTCCTCACAGGAGGAAAAAAAATCTTTTTTTGTGAAACTGATTTTTCTCCTTTGGGGAATTCAAGTCCATAGACAGCTGTGACCTTGTGGCGCAACGGTAGCACGTCTGACTCCCGATCAGAAGGCTGTGTGTTCAAATCACATCGGAGTCAGCTCATAGTTTTTCAGGTTCTGCTGGTCCTGAACATGGAATTCACACCATGCAGTTGAGCTCTGTGTGTACACCACATAGATAATCTAAACAAAATAGAGCTCACACAGCGAATACACTTGAACAAAAGAGAAAAGGCACAGTTCACATCTGCTAAACATCACGTCCGACTTCAGAGACAGCTACATCAGAAAATGAAATGGAATCCTGGAAGTTTCAGGTAACTTCTTTTAATACAGGTTCAAGCAAACCTGCTAGGGAGTTTCAGGACACTTTTGTTTTATTAAAAAGTGTCTGAAGCCTGAAGTAAATGTAATTTAAAAAAAACGCTATTGGGCATTAGCTGGTGCTTTTTGTAACGATTTGCTATTTCATGCTGGAAAAAAAAAGGAAACAGACCCAACGTTTGCTTTCAGGTGCAGTTTATTACATAATAGACATCTATTACTGCGGAGCCTGAATAAAGTTTACACGAGCCAGGTAGAAGTCGAACCTACAATCTTATGATTCGAAATCAGACTCGTTATTTATTAAAACTCTGGTATATCACATAACCTGAATTGCACCATAGTATGCTCAGCGCTGCTACTAGTAATACACTGTCCTGTCTAAAATTTCAAATTGAGAAACAGGTGTTTTCTACATTTTTGTGAGTTTTAAAATATAATCTCTTTAAATCAGACAAAGGGTTTATGTGTCGCGCTGAAATTCCGACTGATTTAGAATTAAAAAAAGACTGTTTTCTTCCACAATGCCGAGAAATGATCAAATCTTTCACTCTTGTAGTAAAGCAGACCTCGACGGGTGAGCATTTGCTCCGGTAAGTTAGGTCACGTATCATGTTAAATCATTTCTTCTCAACACATTTCCTGGTGCATGTTTTCTCTATGAAAAAAAATGACATTTTTCCCTTGCGCGATTTCTTGTTTTTTTTTATCAAAGCGCACAGAAAGAAAAAAGAAGAAGAAATAGTGTCACAAAAGAACTCTGTCGCCCTTGGGAGATGTCAAACGCATTGGACATGAAAAATGCCAGATTAAAGCCAGTTCTCTTCGTTTCTCAGTGTCGGGGCTGCTATATAAAAGAGGCAGTTTGCTCTGAGAGCAGGTCCAGTGCTTACTGAACGCAGATGTCTCAGAGCGGTGTGTCCAAGTGGCTGTAAAAGGTGATGGTTGTCCTGTCACCGTGCCTTACTTAGTTAAAGCACCTGTCTATTAAACAAAAGAATTTAGATTCAAATCCCAGCTGTGTCTTTCTTCTTATCTTGTGGTACAGAACGTACCATTTCGGGCAATCACAAAGGGCTTGATTTCGTTAAATGCATGTGTTCATTTCCTTTCTGGAAAACTTGTTTTTCAAGAAATTCACACAGCTTGCAAAAAAATGAAATTCAATTCTTGGTTATCAGTGCAGAAGAAATATTACCGGCTGGCAAAAAGTGACTTGGAAAGCAATCAGTGGAATTGTGTTTTGACAGTCTCTTGAGAACCTAAGCTAAGTTTTTAGAGATACTTTGTCAGCTTGACATGAAGGCAGAAAACAAAAGCTTTACTGCGTCCTCTCAACCCAAATGCGCTTTGCCACCTTTAGCGTTATGCAGGGAACAACGTCTGCTGAGATCACTTTCGAGTCAGTGCAAATCGTAGTGTTTTAATGTTGGTTGTGCTGGCGTACTGCTTCTGTCTGTGAAACTTCAATGTTTTGCTTCTTCACGGCGAATCGTTGGCGGGAGTTGAGCTTGTTAAATCTTTGCACACAGCTCCATCAGAAATAACAAATAGAACATTTTTGGAACAACAATAATAATAATAAAAATCTTTCAATCCCTTGATTGCATAAGAGTGCAAACCCTTTATATAGGGGGTTGTAGCTGTTGAAATGTAACCAGTCACATCCCAAATCATGAACAAAGGTTATTTGCCTTCGCCAGACATCAATTATTATATCAATGATTATTCCTATTTAATATCAGTTCATCTCATATAACGAACCAGATTTCAGAGAACAAACGTTCAAACTGCACAACAGAACCTGAATCCATCTGCTGATTGTCACAAATTATCTGCTGAGCTGTTTTAAGTGTCTGGCCACCTCTGTCCTTCCTACTTTGCAGTGGGCACAATTCTTTCAGTTTCTTCTCTTGTATTTTCCTTGCTATTTTACTGTCTCTTTCTTCCACGAGGAAATGGATCCACAGCCAAAACCCTGCATTTCTGCAGTGTCAGTCAGTGTAGAGAGAAATACTTGCACAGCTCCAGTGCACCACTGCACCAATCGTTCTCAACAGCAGTGTGCAGTGAAGTCATGCCCAGGTTGTGAGTTTCCTGGAGAAGTCTCGCCTGTGTTTTCAGCTGCAGAAGATCGCTGTTGAATTTATGTTGGTTCTTCTGTTACTTTTTCTGCTCGATGGCCTCTATTAAATCAGGCACACCTGCTTCCTCGGCAAGTTACTTTATCGCTTCTCACAAACCAACATACTGCAGGTCCCTCTAATACCGTCACTGCTTGTGGGCCACGTGTTCCTGCTGTCAGCCTACTATACCACGTTCATGCACATCTAGAAACATTACTACTCTAGTACAAGAGTGAAAAATGAAACGAAAACACAACCACTTGGGAAAGGGTAGTGCTTTGCTGTGGCTTAGTTGGTAAAAGTGCTTGGCTAGTCAACAAGACATCCTGGGATCAAATCCCAGTGGTGCCTTTATTCCTGTCTTTTTGCACCATTTATCAGTATAGACAACATGCTTCTGCATTAAGTTTAATGGAGGTGTTCATTTAGTTTTTGGCACAACTTGTTTTTAAAAAAAATCCACACATTGTGTGTAAGTCTTACATGTGTTCTGTCACATCTGGGTGTTAAATTATTAGATGTGTTGTGTTATTTAATATGATTTGACTCCACGCTTGTGTTTCTCGGGAGACAGCAGAAATATTGGGGATTTGCAGCTACAGAAAAATATATGAACTTTATGGGCAAATGTAAGGTTACGTTAAAGAAAAAAAAAAACATTGTTACTGATGAGAATGGGATTCAAACCCATGCGTGCAGAGCACAATATATTAGTAGTTAATCACCTTAACCACTCAGCCACCTCACCTAGAAACCCACTCTCTTCAGACATGATTTGGCACCCTTAAGATGACCATCTTTCTGCATTCTTGAGGGTCATTTTCCTCTTCCACCTGTAATTTCACTATTTTCCTTGGTGATGTCAAGCCACCAAGCCTGTGCTATCCTTCGGTGGCGGGTGTAGAGGACACCCTGTTGTACACGGAAAGCACATTGATCTCCTTGGACATGAAAAGTGCCAGATAAAAGCCATTTCTCAACCTGTCTCTTAGTATCGGGGCTGCTAGTGCATTAAAGGAGGCAACTTGCTCGGTGAGTAGGCTCAACGCACACCGAATGCAGATGTCTCATGGCGGTGTGTCCAAGCTGCTATAAAAGAAGAGCGCTCTGCTGGCGCCATGACAAAGTTGATTAAAACACCTGTTTAATAAAGAGGAGATACTGGATCCGAATTCCAGTGGTACCTTTCTTCCTGTCTTGTTTTACAGAACATGTAATTTGGGACACTTACAGAGGTCTTGATTTGGTTTAATGCGTGTATTCATTTCCTTGCAGAACCCATCTTGCTTTTTTTTAACCATATAGCTTACGAAAGATGAAATGCGAGCGAATTTTTTGTTCACCAAAAGCATGTAAATGAAAAAAAAGCAAGGTGCAAGCATTTCTGTGGTGCAATCGGTTCGCATGTTCAGCTATTAACCCAAAGGTGGGTGTTTTGAACCCACCCAGGGACGCACTTCTTCCTGTAGTAAACATCATCACCGCAAAAATTTTATTTTTCCGCAAAACCTGAACTATTTTGATATTTGCAGTAGTAAACAATTGAGAAAAGAGTCAACATTACCGGGAACTTCCAATAATTCCCGACATTGGCAACTTCCAAGCAGATAGTATTCGCCCATGTTCATTTATGTTCCAATGGGTGGCGGGAGAATTCACTTCTACTCCCGTTGCATCTTCAGCTAAAGTAATTTAAAAAACAATGCAAAATTGTTTGAGAACTTGACAAGCAAAAACAACAGATCGCCGGAGTTCTATTTTAATATTTTTGTAAATTTACCTTAAGTTGAATATAAATGTTAACCGAAGTGCTATTCAATATAATGTAATGTTGTTGTACTTTTAAAATATTTTAGCTGAGGGTGAGAGGGGGGATATTACGTCTTGCCAAACATCTAAAATAACAGTAAAAGAGGATGGCATTTTAATAAAACTGGAAATCAAAAGAAAGTTACAATTTGTATGGTATTATGCTTAATATCCCTCGATTTTTGAAGGTCAGATGACGAATTTGAAGAAAGTATCAAAGAAACAACGGCAATAGCAGAGGGCGTTGATTTTGAACCAGTGTTTGCACCTCAATAATCCATCAGTCTTCGCTTGACAGGCTTCCTCAAGATATTCGGTGTTCTATACAAAAAATCGACAATTAAGCGCAAATGTGACAAGAGGCAAAGACTGCGGTAGAGGAGGAATAAACTCCACACGATGACTGTATGTATACGTCTGTCTAATATTCGGCCCCTGCAGGGGCATCATATTCGCTGAACTGCCTGCCAGCGTGTGTACGGGCTTATAATTCAAGAATATCAATGGTCAGACGCTTACAACGGGTGTTTGTGTTTGTATTATTTAGAGAATTGAAAAAACATTTTCAAAACTACAGCTCGAATGAAATTTAAAAAAAGTTTATTTGTCTCTTTGCTGTAACAACTGTGCCAAAACTATTCAGATACATCAGAATGTAACTAGATTTTATTGGATTTTAGGAAATGTATTTTTGCGCATTTCTCTATACGATCAGAATACCTTCCTGTTTTCACCGTGTTTATTGTTTCTGCCTATGACCTCGGAAAGAAAGACCCAGTATCTGTTCACCGAAATATTCTAGGAGTTTGCTGTGGTTTGAGAGGAGTGTATGAAGGTAATGAAGGAGGGAGGACACGCGCATTCAGCACGGGGAGCGCAGAGCAATGAGCCGTGCCTGCAGCTCTCCGAGTCTTTTCTTATACAACCTCTGAGTCCGGACACACAGCGTCTCCAGCCAGTGTTGAAGGTTTACAGTTCAGAAAACGGCTGTCTCGAGCAGAAACTGATCTTCCTGCTTTAGTTAAGGTTTGGTTATTGTGGGGGTTTAGCGCTTGTATCTCTCTTCTCTTACTAAACACTATCTACTGTAAAGTATATAAATAGAAGCTAAAATGCAGCTAAAATACTTCAGTAAGGCCGAGCAGATAGGAAAGTTTAATAAAAATGTTATATGATCTATGTTCTAGTTGCCCATATTTTTTTTAACTCTCTGTTCGAGCTCTGATTTAATCCTCTCGGCTCCTGCCGCTGTCACCGGGAGAGTGGCTGCATTCCATAGGGCTACAGGCTGATTTCACAATGCCACATTTAATGAAATACATGGGAAACCGCAAGGAAAACAATATGTTTTAATACATCTTCTTCTGGATTTATATTTCGGTCTTTCACCTTTGAATGCATACCTTGACCGTAAATCTTTACTCGATTACAGGCACCCCAAACAGTTCTTAAGGGAGAAATTGAAGCCTATTTGACTTTCTGCTAATCACATTGAAGTGTTCACGAAGCATTTCCCTGCCCATCATGTGCCCGCAAGCCGGTTTCTCCGTTTTCTTCTTTCTGTCGTTGTCAGCGAGCACAAGACAGGAAAAATGCAAGAGAGGGAAAAGCTGTCAGGAGTGGGATTTGAACCCACGCCTCTCTTCAGAGACCAGAACACCCAACCAATGGAAAGACAGGAGTCCTTGAATCTGGCGCCTTAGACCACTCGGCCATCCAGACGAGGTACTGTATGTAAGCTGGTGTGTTAAAAGCACCAGTAGTTCACAAAACTGAGAAATGCTTTGCTGGAGAAGCGCCACGTTGCCTAATGTTGCCTAAACGGATCTCGGAAATCAAATATTCGGATCGATTTAGAGTGTGCTTTACAGCCTTTGTGTAATATTTTAAATTGTTTTAAAAAAGTGTGTACTGTGTACTACGTTTAGGACTAGTTAGTGTGGTAGAATATAGAGATCATCTCCAGCTCTGAGCTCAACTGCAACAACAAGTCGTGCTGAACAAAGTCAGAGTTCAGCTGAACCTTTGCTCAGTGTGGTGCTCAGGACTCAGGACTATTGTTGTGGTTCTAATTAGCACGAACTGCAGGGGCTCTGAATCAGAACGTTCCAATTTATCTGTTCAGTAAGTTAAAATGCAGGACACGTTAAAATCGGATTATTACTGTGTCTCTGTCCCGTTTGTATATAACCGAATGTTTAAAAGATACCAGTAAGGACACACAACTACTAATACGGTACTTATTGGAAATAGTCCCAAAACAAGTACGTCCTGCAGCTGGTAGACCCCTGTAATAATTTTGCAGTGACACTTTGAAGATTTACACTCTATTTAAATATTAATTTACTAAATTTCAGTTCTCTTTTCTCATACTCCCTGGCATAATTGAACTCTCACTCTCGCATACTAAAGGCTTTACATGCATTAGCTGTGATACAGATTCTAATAAAGACAGAATGAAACAGTTTGTTTTGTGTCTCATGGTGATCCTCTTCTCGATCCAAATGAAATGTTTAATATGATCCCTCGAGAAAGAAAAGGAGTTAATTTCCGCCTGGAATGATTGATGCTCCATCAAACATTTTGTAATATCTCCGGAAGTTTATACAGTAGAATCCTGGTTTGTGGCTTAAATTCAAGGTAAACAAGACTAAGGAAACAAGTTGGAAACGATGTCGATCTGGGATTTAAATCATCCGGAACATTTCACTACATTGGACAGTATGTGCCAGAGAGCAGCTCCTGACATCTGTTGATAGCTCAGTTGGTAGAGCGGAGGACTGTAGCGGAAACAAGAGGGAATTCTTAGGTCACTGGTTTGACTCCGGCTCGAAGGAAGGTATCCTCTGTGTATTTCATTCAAACAGTTAAAAGAGCCGATCTTTTTTTACTCAGACTTTGATCAAAAGCTCAATAAACGACGAAGCAGAGGCTCTTGTTCCGAATTCAGCTCACGTCTGATTGTCTTGTTTTGGCCAAGATCTGATCTTTGAATTCAGGGACTACTCTGTCTGCTTTGTACAGTAATTCAAAAGTAGATACAAATGTCACATTTTTATTGTAGATATAAAGGTGTTCTGTTTTCAAAGGATAGGTACTTAATTGGCTTTATGATTTGGTTTTGATTTTGTATCGTTGTATTATTAAGTTTGTGCTTTTGGTGTTTTTAACATATTGTGAACTTATTTTTGAAACAAATGCTTACAAAGGCAGACATGGCACACATCTCTTTATACCAGCGGTGAATTGTATATTTGTATTAAGTAGAAGCTACTGCACACTTCTGGGAGTATAACAGGTTCGATATAAAGTGGCAAAAATATAAAAGGGGAAAATACCCCAGACTGGGTGTAAAGGCCTCGTTGTGACTGTTGTTTTATTGTTGAATACGGCATACTGTGCACGAAATGTTGCAGAAACACAATCTGATAGTTAAATAATTATTATTTAAATAATTTGATAAGTATGAGGCCCCGGATCAAAATATTCAGTTCTGATTTTTTTTAAGTGATATCTTCCCTTCCTCTGGTAGAAGTAACACGATGTGAGTAATTGTTTTTTGTTCTTTTTTTTTTTCACGTTGCGATCCAAAAAGCCTCAGATGCACAGTCTGACAGCAACCAAACCAGAATGGATTCTGCTGGGAGCCGGACTGAGCTCATTCTTGCTCCCTGTGCTGAAAACAGAATTAGCTCTTACCTGAGCACCATCTACAGCTGCTGGATTGTACTCTACGTCCTGCTGCTCCAGCAATTATTTTGACGAAAGACAGATCACTTGTACGCTTTTAACCTTCTCGCAGCTACAGGCGAGACTGAAGCTGGCGATATAAAGGCACGCACTGGTACACCTTCTCTAACTTTCACAATCGCGATAAACATTTTTTTAAGACCTTTGAAAAACTAGATATAGATATAGATAAAACTAGATAAAAAATATGAGCTTTATCGGTTTTTACATTAATCGATTTTGAATCAAATTTGATCTTTTTATATTGCATTTTACGTTGAAATGTAGCATGCATACAGTACCTAATCCACCAACGGACAGAGCAATATTTTACGTTGCCTTCCAGAGCTTCCAACGTGTGATGGATTTGTATGGGTGTCTGTATGATACCACTACAGCACTGGCGCAGGTGCAAAATCTACTTTCACACGACTTTTTCAGTGTCTTCTCTCTCAAATGGACCGAAGCACAGGAGCCAATATTAGAGAAAACGACAGGTGTTTAAACAGAGGATGTCCCAATGTCTGGGACAACGCATTGTGATTTTGTGTAAACGCAAATGGTTTCTCATTTAAAAGCCAACAATATTCTTTTTCTCCCTGGCGCTAATAAGCTACCACACATGCAAGCTGTTGTGTGAAAGAAAATTCATATGTCCATAGGAAGGC
This sequence comes from Atractosteus spatula, assembly GCF_055471065.1. NCBI lineage: Eukaryota > Metazoa > Chordata > Actinopteri > Semionotiformes > Lepisosteidae > Atractosteus > Atractosteus spatula. Next base: position 18,141,275 of record NC_142715.1, on the reverse strand, counting down.
AGAATAAAATCCAGAACTGTGTTGGTGATATCGATAAACAGGGCTCATGTTCACAACAAAACTTTACTGTATAAAAAGTTAAAATTCGTAAATATATTTTTTTTTATTATGGCTTTGTCATTTACTGTAGTTATTCAGGAGAACATTATGTTAATCGTATAGATGAAACGTTTAATATATTCAGGTGGGTAGCTACGTCAGCATGCGTATCTGCAAAGGAACAAGTAATATTGTAGGTTTATTCCATGCTGAAAAGAGAAGAGAGAAAACAACCCTGAAGAAGGTTTCACAGCTGAAACGTTGTGTTTTCTCTCTTCTCTTTTCAGCATGGAATAGACCTATTACTTGTTCCTTTAATATATTGTTCGGTTTGACTCAAAATGCTTTACTACTACAAGAGAGAATTATAGTATGGAGGATGAGACACATTTATGATTTCTTGGAATAAAATGTTTTTTCTTTGCATTCGAAATGAATCGAAACTTTAGCGCGACACACAAACCCTTTGTCTTTTTTAAAGATATAATATTTTTAAACAGACAAGTATAGAAAACGTTTTTTTTTACTAAGCAATTTTGGCCGGGGGCGATGTATTACTAGTAGTGGCGCTGAGGTCACTATGGTGCAGTTGAGCACCGTAAGATTAGGGCCAGTGACGTAATGTATAACGCATCTGACTTCGGAACAGAAGATTGTAGGTTTGACTCCTGCCTGGCTCATGTTGCTTTTTTAACACGGTACTGTCTGAAGATCAGCTCCTGCTCTGAGCTCAATAGCAATGCAAAACTGTGCGTAACAAAGATGGCGAGCAGCTGAACTTGTGCTCAGTAGTCAGTACAGTGCTGAGGGTTCAGTACTGGCGTTGTTCTAATTAGCACGAACTGCAATGGCTCTGAATCTGACCATTTCTATGGAAGCCCGTTTCCGCCAGGGAGTAAAAATAAAAACGCGCTATGGTATCTCAGAATTCCAACTTAGTAACTGAGAATTGCGACTTTAAAACTCAGAATTCCGACTATATATCTCACATTTGGGACTTCGAAATAACCCATATTTCATTGTCTGTCCTTTTGTTATTGTAACGGATTCGGGTTCCAGGGCTTGTGCCCTCGCCGCTCCCACCCTAGTTCGTGCCTCACTGCATTGGCTCGAACCCAGGCCTTGCCAGCTGAGCTAAAGGAGTTTCTTTTTAAAGTGAAAAAGGACATACAATGGAAATATTTAAAAAGTATAAGTTTCAGCTTTTATAATTGTGAATTCTTCTGGATGTGAAGTGTCTATTTCTGTATCTTATTTCATATTCTGTCTTCGTTTTTGTATTTCTGGTGTTTAAATAAAAAAAAAATTAAAAGCCCACCGTCCACTATTCCATCTGTGTACTATGGAAGCCTCACTACCGGAAATGGGATTCCATAAAAATTAGTGTAATTAATTTGATTTTTATCAGGGCACTGTACATGACAAGTCTTCAGGCTTATTGATCCTATGATCTTGTACGATTCATCAATATAGTGTAACGGAACGGCCAACATACAATTTTTAGTTCAGGTGGGTAGCTGCGTCAGCATGCGTAGGCTGCAAAGGAACATGTAATAGGTTTATTCCATGCTGAAAAAAAGAAGAAAGAAAATATGTTTTGGCCAAAACGTACCAGTAAACTTTACATTAACAATACCAGCCAACGATACATTATCATTTCACACCGGTTCTACAGGAATCTATAGCAGAGCCCTGAGTTGACTCCCAGAGTCCCACTGAGCCCATAGAATTCCACATCACCCCTCACTCCTGCACACAGTCCGCTGAGAGCGCCTGTCCATAAACTACTGGATTGAGAATGGGATCAAATAATTCCCCATTTTCTTAATTCTACATCAAAGGACTGTTAAAGGTCTATCTGAAGGCATCGATTCGTATTCTTAAACCAGATGAACGCCTGGAATAAGTTAATATTACTTATAAATAGTCGTACTACAATACTCCAGTTGAAGGCACGCTTCTAGCTTTGTGGTACTCTGGTGCGTCACAAATTTATATTTGAATTTCTGTGGATGAACTACTATAGGTGTACCCTCGCTCACTTTCTTTAGCGACAGTCGTTGCTCTTCATCTGAGTGATGTATTTGCCTGTTTTTCAGTTCACTTCCCTGCAAGGAATATTTACCTCAGAGCTCTCTTTCACAGACTGCAGGAGCTATGTTTGTTAACAGGTGTTATAGTGATGACATCTTTCTGTATGATCAGGACAGGAGCTGCAAGTCCACTGTGTTGTGGCTCCAGTACAATTTTAGCTTATTATTAGAATACTTTTTAACAGCGACAGATTCTTAAGATCACGAGGTGTTTACGATATTATTTCAGTATTAAGATGTTACTACATTCGGAACTGTCCCATAGGATTCAGTGTTCTATTAGTTTGGCACTAAACTGCTTAGTCTATTGCAGGAATTGTACTTAGTCCTGTCCTGTAGTGTCCTCTAGAGAGCAGCAGCTGTTTCCTTGGGCTCATTGCAATTGGGAACATTGTGATTACTGAGCAGGGGACTAAAGTCAGCAGACGAGCGAGTTGCAAATCTGTATTAATCTGGCGTACAGAGCTGCATGCTAATCTCTGGATCATCTCCAGTTAACGTGATGCTGTTCTTACCTTGCAATTGACCCAATCTGACTACTGGCACCAACAACCCTGTTATTAAAAATAAACTTCTTGTGTACCTACCGTGATACATAAGTTTGGTGGAGAGGTTTGGCAGCCCATATTCAGTCAAAGGTGTGTGTGCAGATCACTGTGATATACAGGCATCAACAAACTGACATACAATATTAAATGTTTAACTGATAAAACCCAAATGAACCAAACCTGAATAAATTAGTGGTGGAAAGGAGTCTTTTTATATAGCAAAAGGTCTCTGATCCTTTGGTAAGAACGATGGGTATATAACCCATTGTCCTCAATCTTAGAAATGAATCCTTGAGCACTGCTGTTGTACCAACGGTCCTCAAAAGTGCTGCCACTTTCCCAGTCCCATAAAAGCCTAACATTACCCTTTCTTGCATAAACTGTAGAACGTGCCTTCACATTTCAGTTGCAGTTTAATCTATTATCACCCTACTCCCCACTTCATAACCTTCAGTCTTCTAGTTCTGGTCTCCTAACTGTCCCCCAAGCCCGTCTACACTGTATGGGTGACAGGGCCTTCTGCTGTTATGCCCCCAAGCTCTGGAACTCTCTCCCCAAGGATACCAGAGTCACCTTCCCTAAACTCCTTCAAATTCAGACTCAACACCTTGTTCTGGAGAAGAGCCTTTACTGAACTGGTTCTATTCTTTACCCCTCTGCTTCTACTTTTCTTAGTTAACCTTCAGAACCATTATATAAAATAGTTTATCCTAAATCCTTGAAGCTTTAATAGGACGTTTCAGTAGGGCTAAGAATTAACAGTGTTAGTGGGCCAGCAGGATTTGTGCAAATTATAGGTAGTCACAAAAGAAGACTAGGATTCACTTGAAATTCATGACATGGGACACTGAAACAGGGGAGAGGCTTTGTGTAATAAGCGTTCAGTCCCAATCTACACAGTCTGTGCTGCTGGTAGAGGTGGTTGTGAACACTTGTCTTCCCAGTCTAGTACTGGGATCTCCAGTCTCAATCCTAATACTTCCCATGACTGTCCAATACCACTACTGTGAAACCAACACCCATAAGATAAGACCTCCAAGATTCTAACTGCACCATTATTCACTGATGTTTGTACACCAGTATTGTTCCTCTACTAAGGAAGGGAAGGGCTACTTTATACCAAGCCCCTGTTGACAATTCCTTCCTTGTGTTTCTTTTAGGAAGTTTGTGCAGCCTAGAATAGGACACCAGATCTCACTCTTACTGGGCACTACAGTAGCAACTCACACTCCATTAGCACCACCCCTCTCAGAAATGGGAGGATTTCCAGTATATTGAACACCTCTGTCTCTCCCACAGTAAAAAAAAAGTCACACTGCCCTGCCCAAGGAATAGTGCGGCCATCTTCCCCCAGTACAACGCTTTATTACTCCAGCCATTTTCAGTCCTCATTGGCAGCAATACGGGAAGCATTCTTGAAAGGGGAACCCCCACAAATACTTCCATTTATTAATGGGTCTCACTTCCCTTGCAATCCTCCACCCCATTCAAACCTATAAACCATAAAGAAACAAGGGCAGGCAGAAGGGTCTTTCACAGCTTTATTGAGATGTTGCCATTACAAGCCGAGTGGAGGCAGGAGAGTCATAAGGGCCAGGCTGGAGCCTTCATTCAGGCACCTGGGGAGGAAGAAGGAGAACAATCCAGCTGAACTGCAGGACACCCACCCCTACAGGAGCTCCTCCTGCCAGACCCTACCTGTCCACTGGCCAACATCTCCAAAGTCCTCTGCTCCCTCCACATCCTCACTGGTGCTCTCAGCATCTTCACTGGAGCTCTGAGGGTCTCCCTCCTCATCCTCAGTCCAGTCAGCTCCCACATCCAGAGGAGCTTCTACTGGTGCCACAGCCACCCGACTGCTGGTCACCAGGCTCCTGGTACCTATGGACAAGCAGCACCCAGGAGTGAGGGATCCGCTATACCCAGAGTCCCACAGTGATGCTACTCATCTAAACAGTCCCTTTGTCCAGCATGGGATCATTCCTCAGTTGTCCAAGCATGGTTGTCTCTTGAGCAGAGATGCATCCACAAGGGATAGAGAACCAGACCCACCTTCATTCCAGCTGCCAGCACACCGGGACTCACAGCAGGCACAGACCTCATGGTCACCATACAGCTCCTCCCACCTGGAGGAGAGGAGGACAGGTGAGGCCTCCACCTGGCATGTCCCAGAGCACCCTCAGCAGGCTCCTTGCAGAAGTACCTCTTAGCCTCCCTGTTGTAGGTACAGGACTTGGTCCCTGGTGTTGCTTTAGCAGGAGCCACAGCCATGACACAGTGCATGTACAGCTCAGTCACTTCATGCTGCAAGAGGGAAAGTCACAGCATTAAGGGATCAAGGCCAATAGAGGGACAGAGAAGGACCTTCTGCCATCAGTGAAGTCAAGCTGGCAGCTCTAGGCACTACAGCTGCCACAGTCTGGTTCACATCTAGATCATGGACGTGAAAGCAGACCATGGATCAGTAGAGCAAGAAGGCTGAGCAGCCTTTGAGAGTAGTACCTTCCTGGACAGCTTCTTCTGGAAGAGGAAGGCATCAATTGTGAAGCGAAGCACATCCTTCTGCTTGGAGGGGACAAACCTGGACAGGCATCCATCTGCCTTGCTGTCCACCATGCACCTGGGGACAAGGACAAGGATGAACCCCTGCAGGTTCTCGGGGCTCCTACCCACCTCTCCTCCCAGAAGGGGCCGTACCCCAAGTTGTCGATCACAGGGAAACGGGGCTGGGAGTGCTGGTCCGGTTTCTCCGTTACGTAACACGAGTGGATGTACAGCCTCTGCTCCACTGTGGCAAAGTAGGCAGTGGCCTGGAAGTACATGGGCTGACCCAGGATGTACTCATCCCTAGGAGAGAGCCGGACCCAGTGGGCTGGAGAGAGAGAGGCAGCATTACACCTGTACACAGCACCCCCTGCAGGCAGGAGGAGCCACTCGCTCAAGGAGCTTACAGTTGGTGGTGAGCAGGACAAAGCTGTGCTTGTTCTTCAGGTCCTTGAAGAAGGTCCTTCTCCTGGCCCACGTGGGGACATAGCCAACCTTGTAGGAGTAGTGGAACCTGCAGGACAGAGGGGATGAGGGGCTTCTGGACACTTTCCCCAGCAGCTTCTCAGCAGCAGCAGAGCCCTGCCTACCTGTTGTAGGAGCACTTGACCGGCACAGAGAAGGGAATGAAGCGATGCACAGGTGCACTGGAGGAGGGTGGGGCATAGCGGAGAGTGTTGGAGTACACCAGGCGGCCCTGGACAACCTGCAGGGTCACAGAGGAAGGGATATTCCCAGGAAAGGCAACCCCGACACTAGCCCTACAGCTCGCATTGATACACTGCATGTAGATGAAGACCCGCTTACCGATCGCTCGGTGCCGCACTCGTGAAGCCCGTAGATGAAGTAGAAGTAACTGCGTGTGGTTCGGCTGACGCTGCAGTTGCCCAAGGTCACCTCCGATGGCCGACAGCTGAAGCCGAGCAGGAGCCGACTGACCCTCACGTACATCCTGCTGGAGTCGCACCACACAGCCACTCCTTGGGTGCTCCCGATGGCCGGGCGAGCCGGCTGCCGCCCTCGCTGGGGAGGAAACAGGACGCTCTTGATGTAGGCGGGTAAGGGGCGGCTGCCGGCTTCGGGCTTCATCTTCTCCTTGTCGAAGTAGGGCGAGTACGCGTCTCTGGACACGGGAAGGCGGCGAAAGTCGGGAGCCAAGGACTGCGAGTCGTTCTCACTTGCAGACAGGTCTTCGGAGGGCGCATCTGCCAGGCTCAAGTCCTCCGACTGGGCTGCGTCTTCAGGAGCCGGGAGGTCGGCCTGGAGCGCTAATTCCCGAGAGTCCCAGCCAGCCGGCCCGGCAGAGATCAGTGCGGGGAGCCCGGCCCCTGCGCACAGGCACAGCACAAAGAGAAACGAGCGCATTGCCAAATCGACGTCCCGCTAAACTGCTACAGAAGTAAGACAAGTAAACCACCAAACTGTGTTAAAGCAAGAGAGCATAAAGTGTGAACGCGGTGACTAGGTTTTTATACTAGCAGGACTATGCTACCACACACATGGTCACACTACCGCTCAATCAACACAATCAATTACATACAGAGACCCGGATTGTTCTCAGCGTCTAATTAGAACCTGCTTCCAGTCTGAGGCGGGACTCCGTGAAGCCGCCTGAAAACTTTCCCGTGTGTATCTGAGCTCAGCGGAGGAGTTCCACGCAATTTCGACAGAATTAAATCACCCACACGTGTAAAATTTGCTCAGATTAATTTATTGTTCAATTAGTTTCTAATTTCCAAGGACAGTGTGTTAAACTCGCTGTCAGACAGAGTTCGGAACATGCGACACGTCCGTCCACACTTTCTTTTATCGAGGGGGCTATTCTATCAACATGTACCGCAATGAAAATAATTTTACTATTTTTCATGTGTAATTGCATGTCACATTAAAATGTGTAATACAAGCATTTCTTTGCTTCCCAGTAAAGAAATACTGATCAGCTTTTGACATGATCTGATAATAATTTGTCTGATTTTCCAGAGATTGCTTTTGCTTCGCAGCACTGAGAACCAATGGAAGCCCGTTTCCGCCAGGGAGTAAAAAAAAACGCACTATGGTATCTCAGAATTGTGACTTAGAATCTCAGAATTGCGACCTAAAAACTCAGAATTTTGACTTTTGATCTCACATTTGCGACTTCGAAATAGCCCATATTTCATTGTCGGAGTTCTGAGTACCAAGTCGCAATTTTGAGTTACTTAGTCGGAATTCTGCGATACCATAGCGCGTTTTTTTAACTCCCTGGCAGAAACGGGCTTTCATACATTTCAATTAGTCTCATCGGTGTAGAACAAGTTAATGTAGAACCATTGCTATGTCTGTCTCTTGTTTGTATATAAATGAATGTCTTTGACAACTTAATGTTAGTTTTTAATTTAGTTTTACGATGTAGGTCATGCGTTAACATATGCACGAGCATACGAAATGTCTCCCTCTTGATTCAGCTCATGCTCCATAGGAGTGAAGCGATTCCTCCTGCTTCTCGTACAACCATATCAGAACAGAAGCCCGTGTCACCCAGCTCTGATTTAAGAGCAACTCACATCTTTAGCCCCTTTTTTTTTATTCGTGATCATAATTTTCTTAAGTTATGATCAATATTGAACTTTTTCTACATAAAACGACAATAATCAAACATGCAAGCAGACTTTTGAAAAGTATTAGGAGTTGACAGGGTGCCCCTTTGGAATAGTCGTCAGAAAATGTGAGAAAAGGAAAGTTACCTAAGCTCTCACACACAGCATTAGAGATTGGAATCTGATTGTAAAAAAAAAACTATCTGTCTCCCCTTCATTTAACGGTGCTGTTGTTTTTATTTTACATATTGTTAGCATTTTAATGAATTGTTAAAAGATTGATACACAAATCGCTAAATAAGAAAACGTAAAAACCCAACTGTAAGCAATTGACCATTCATATTCCTGAATTTTAAATCCCTATGTTTATCTGTGTCCAAGTGCCTGGTGCAGCTATTTTGAAAGCAGAGTCTATGATTTATTACGGAAGCGCATTGTTGCCACCCAGGAAAAAAATCTTAATTAATAAATACCAAATTATCGCCTAATTACGAGATAGCAACGATATCATATGTGTGTATGAACAACCTGTTACATTTGTAATGGCAGTACCTACAGGCTATCGAAAGGTTTGCTGGCACTGTGGGTTTAGTTTTCCTGACAATGTGCATGCTGAGAAATGCGCACGGACTGACTTTCTTCTCGCAATGAAAATGTTACCGTTTGTAGCTCATGTAAACACAGTTTTAACCATTAGCACACTCATATATATCCTGAATCAATAACGAATGTGACCTAGAATCCATTGTACCGCTTCAAACTGAAAGTCAGATATTTAGTCTCAAAACTACATAACTCAGGATTTTTTTTCCTTGATGGCAGCATTGGCTTCTGTTATTTAGATTCAACCACTGAAGAGGTTGGTTTTGTGTTTTTAGCTATTGAACATAACTGGTAAGTTTAAGTCAGTTCTTGTAACTCTTTCCGCTCGAAAGCGCTATATTAATACCGGCGCACCTGACTCCACAGGAAAGTTATTGCTGTTCCCAAACCAATGTACTGCAGCTTGTGGCCACGTGTTCCTGCTGTCAGCCTGTGATACCATGTTCTTCCACCGCTAGAAATATTACTGCTCTAGTACAGTAGTAAAAGAGGAAACAAATGCAAACACCGTTTAGAAAAAACACACACGTCTCAGGCCTTAACCATGACAAGGATGGGATTTGAACCTAGACGAGCAGAGCACACTGGATTAGCAATCCAAAAAGTGACTCCCGTTTAATTTTCTTTTCGCTTGCTCGATTTGTAGTACGCTCCTCAATCCTTACAACCGATAAACAAAACGGCTTCATGTGCCACAGCATTCTGCTGCAGGTACGGTTTGCACCGTGTATTGGGCGAACCCGAATGAAATATTTCAAATATGTGAAGAATTTCATGAAACCTGAAAAAAGATCACAGCCAATGTCAGCAATTCGGAGCCTGTAGGTAGCTTCAACAGAACAGAACGATCTGAAGCCGCAATTCTTTCACAGAGTGTATTGTGACACTCCACGCTGTTGCTATTACTGCTACATCTGCTGCCGTTGGTTAAAACTCTACTCAGCGGGCAAGTAAAGTTGTACAAGGAATAGACTACTTTGAGCCATCCAAATTCCATTATGTGAATTTAAGCTTTTTTTAATTAATAATAGCATTAGTAATACAATGCGTGCTCAGAAACGTTACTTATTAGCTTATGAAGCAACAGTGTTTCGACCATTTGCGGTCTTCAAAAAGTAAACGCTGAAGTTTTTATACTTCCTTGTGAGCAGATCACCTTTGATTTAGAAAAGGAAAACGTACTCCCCTGTTGCTTTCATTGCAATATCTGAATCGAGACCCAAGCGCTAAGAAAGCTGAATAACGCAAAAGACATATTCCCGATTTTAATTTAGATACACATTTTCTAATGCAGCTTTCATTACAAGACAGTCTATTTCTCGAAAGCGTGTTATGTAAAAAAGAGAAAAACGAAAATATATGGATGACAATATTTAAAAGATTAAGATTTTACTTTTGAGAAATTGTCATTTTATGTATCTAGATGCTTTTCAACCGCTGGTTTTAGAACTTTGCTGTGCTTCCTGCATCATTTTCAGTGTTATAAAGTGGGTGTAGAACAATTGATAGGTTGGAGCTGTTAAGACTACTCTTGTTATTTCTCAAATGCTTCCATAATTTTTCTTTCACGCTACGACGCGAGTGTGTACATGTGTTTGGTTTTCGTTTCACTGATTCTCATTGAAGATTTGGGAATTAACGACGAAAGAATCAGTTGCCTCGGAAAGCAGAAGCTTTGGTTCACAACGATCTTGAAGACACGCCCATGTAGAGCAGCGTGTGATGATTTGTACTATAAAAGACCAAGTGCTCAAAGTGACGTCTGCGTTTACCGTTTAGACTTTTCATCTCGGGCGCACTTTTAGAAAGCAAGGATAGAGCAGTTGTGTTGAATCACGCTCTGACAGCTGTTAGCAGAGTGGCGCAGCGGAAGCGTGCTGGGCCCATAACCCAGAGGTCGATGGATCGAAACCATCCTCTGCTATACACACCGTCAGTTTAATGAAGTGCATTAAAACTGATTTTTTCTCTCGTGTGTATGCAAGCTTCACACTTACGGTACTCTTTCATCTTTACCAATAGCAGAAGCCCAAATGTATCTTTGGTTGTTCTGCGATCCTTCATAGTTTCCTCAATTCCTTCAAATGAACATCCATATCAAAGCAATTATGTATATATATATATTACAATTAAGGTACATATTAAAAATATCAACGCACATTTGTATAATGTTCATTTAATAATGATTGTCAAGGATTGTCAAGTTCTCCAACAAATCTGTGATCTAATTTTAAAATATTTTTGCTAAGGATACAACGGGTGTATAAATGAATTCTCCTGACAGCCAGTTGAAGATAAAATTCCACACGTGAAAATGGTTCTCTTGAACATTGACTTAGGTACTTAATTGTTTACATGTAGTTCCACACGAGTAAAATGCACATTTCCTGCAAAGATCAAGAGGGTTTGCAAAGAAATCCCATCAAGTTTAAACAGAGATTATGGTTATAGCGGAACAATCTGAAGCGCATCCCTGAGTGGGTTTGAACTACCAGCCCTTTGTTTAACAGCTGCACAGAAACACACTCCCGTTGTTTTTTTGCCATTCATACATTTGTAGTTAAAATAAAATACTGACATTTTCCTGCCAGACAGCAGTATTTCTCCTGCACTGACCATGAATAACCAATAACTTTATTTCATCTTTCGCAGGCTGTAATCTACAGAAAAGGAAGTGAATACTTGTATTAAGCTAAATCAAGCCGACGGAAATGCACTGCCATTGTTTTTCTCCACTTTTCGTTAAAAGGAGAAAAATCACTGGCATTTTCCTGCGGTATTTCTTCTGTCCTGATAAGCAAGACTTGTATTTTATCTTTCAGAAGTTGTTTGAATTTCTTGAAGTTCAGAAACAACTTGTTCCAGAAAAGAAATGAACACTTGCTTCAAAGTAAATCAAGACGTATGTCTCTCTCGCTGCGTGTGCTCTTATCTGTCCATCTCTCTCTCCTCTTCTCTCTGGCAGTCTGTGCAGAGTATCTGAAGGGGATGTAACACCACTTGGCAAAGAAGAAAAATTCTGAGGCAGAATAAAAAAAAAACATTATTCTCTTCTCAGTCAGATTCACAGCTTAGACTCACACTCAGACAGAAGCTCAACTCCGTACTGCTCTCTATCCTCACAATCCAGAACCAGAAGATATTCAGACAATCAGTGCTGCTACATGAACAATATCAGACAGAACAGCCTGGACTCAAGTCACATCTCCCCCTTTTCTCATTTCTCCCAGTCCTCTTAGAGACATAAAAGAGCTCCTGGTTCTCCTCTCTGTGAACTGGGCTCAGGGGTCACTGATCTGGCAGCTGTGGGCTCTGTTCCAGGGCAGAAGCAAGAAGCTTCTATTAACCCTTTCCAGGACTTCCAGCCCTTCAGTATTACTTTCTTTACTGTATATCAGCCTCCAAACATGTTTTTTAAGTGTTTTATAACACAAGTGAGTGTGGAATTATATTAGTATTTATGTAATAAACACCAGTATTGACACTCTGATCAGTATATTGATTATTAGTAGCCAATGGGCCGATGGTCATGACTACAATAGTGACCAGTTGACCAGTCTGTATCTCTGAGCAGTGCTCTGGTGACTCTACACCAGCCCTGGGATTCAGCTGCTCTCACAAGTGTCTCACAGACAGTCTTATAAATGTACAATTAGATGAAGTCTTGTAACAGTTATACAGTTAATTTAAATCATCAGACTACCTATAGAGCTGAGAGCTGGGTGGAAATGAAACCAGGATACACATTTTAACCTCCAGGAACATGAGTCTGATCCTCCTGGCTTCTATACTCTGATGATTCATGTAAAACCCTTAAAAGCGCTTATTTCAGGGACTTGTGCTCGTTCTCTACTGCTCCACATGGGTACGCTTTGTAACGCATTAATCTGTGAAGTAAACTTTTTTTTTTCTGTTTAATGAATTTAATTCCTCGGTTTGTCGCTCTCCTCCTCCAACTGTTATAAATCGCCTCTCTTCACAGCCCGTTTTTTTGGGGGAGATGTTATATTTGTATGAAAAGCCCTCCGGGCTCCGGACAGGAGTCTCCTCCAGCAGAGACGCGCTCTTTTTTTTAATTAAACGTATAGAATTTACAAATATAACTACAACCAGAGGATCAGAAACAGGTACAAGAGAAAAAAACACAACAGAAAAAAAACATTTAACCACCAGAGGTAATGAAGTAAATTATGTGATCAAATTGTATTTTTACATATATGTTTTCCTGGCTTTATTATTTCTCAATTATTTATAGAATTTAGTGTTTCAACATGCATGCATTTCCTGTATAAAATAAAAATCAGCACTCACTTTTTTACAAAACGAAAAAGACGCTTTTCTTTTTGCAACATTTCGAGTACCTCTGGCATTCCTGAAAAAGACACACAAAAGCAGCAGAGACGCGCTATGTTCTGTCAGAATAAGCGCTGTGACATCACAGACACCAGCCAGGATCAGAGAGAGAAAGAGCGCGGGAGGCGCACGGAGCACACGGAGAAGAGTTATTGATCACTTATCTATCGACAACCAATTATTTCAACTGAAGAACTGTAGAAAAATCGATTAACTTCACCGATTGGTGAGTACTGATTCTTTTCTTGATCCTGTTTAAATATCTAAAAAACAGTTAATAATAATAAATAATAATAATAACAATAATTGCTTACACTTATATAGCGCTTTTCTGGACACTCCACTCAAAGCGCTTTACAGGTAATGAGGACTCCCCTCCACCACCACCAATGTGCAGCATCCACCTGGATGATGCGACGGCAGCCATAGTGCGCCAGAACACTCACCACACATCAGCTATCAGTGGGGAGGAGAGCAGAGTAATGTAGCCCGTTCATAGACGTGGGATTATTAGGAGGCCATGATTGGTAAGGGCCAATGGGAAATTTGGCCAGGATGATAATGACTGTATCGACCAATTACCATAGTGCATTTAGGGTTAATAATAATAATAATTGCTTACACTTATATAGCGCTTTTCTGGATACTCCACTCAAAGCGCTTTACAGTAATGGGGACTCCCCTCCACCACCACCAATGTGCAGCATCCACCTGGATGATGCAACGGCAGCCATGGTGCGCCAGAACACTCCCCACACACCAGCTATCAGTGAGGGGGAGAGCAGAGTAATGAAGCCAATTCATAGATAGATAGGGTTAATAATGTTCAATCCGAAATTAAACAATGATTATTCATATTATTATTTAGGTAACTGTATCCTAGAGCTAGAAAATGATATTTCAAGTTCATAAATGTATGTAAGTAATAGTTTAAATGCATTTTTCCAGTGTTTATAAATCATAAGAATGGTAACCAAGGCGACAGGCGCTCCGTCACTGCACGCGTTTAAGTGTCTCGCATTTGTCACAGAGAGCGGTGTGACATCACGGGCAGCAACTAATACTAATATCAGTGTCTTCATGTTAATATTAGTGAGAGTACAACTGGTAGTTTTAATGCTAGTGTTCATGTGAGTATTTATGACAGTGGCACTACTTATTGTTTTAGTTTTAATGTTCATATTCATGTTAATATGAATTATAATTATAGTGTTACTGTTAGAATATTAACACTAGTAGTAATGTTAGTTTTAGTAACAGCATTACTGTTATTATTAGTAGTTTGTGTCAGTGTTAGTGATAGCGTTACTGTTGTAGTATTAGTAGTATTTATATTTGTGTTAGTTATTGTGTATCTGTGGATAAGTGTGTTTGTGGTATCTGTGCGTGTGTGGGTGCATGTCTGGAAGTGTGTGGTGTCTGTGCATGTGTGGGCTGTTAGTGTGTGAGCGTGTGAGGTCTCTGAGTGTTTGGTGTCTATAAGTGTGTGTCTGTGAGTATGCGTAGTGTCTGTTTCTGTGAATGCATGCCTGTGAATGTGTGTGTATGGTGTGTGTCTGTGAGTGTGTAGTGTCTGTCAGTGTGTAGTTTTATATTTGTAAGTGTATGTGTTGGTATGTCTGTTAGTGTGTGTAGTGCCTGTGTCTATGTGAGTATTAATGATGATAGCATGTGTGAGTGTATATATGTGAGTGTGTAAGTGTCTGATTGTGTGTATAAGTGTGTGATGTGTCTGTGATTGTAAATGTGTGAGAGTGTAGGTGTACAGTATATCTATCAGTGTGTGTGAACGTGTGTGTAGGTGGGCTTGGGTTCCACTGATGTGTCTGACAGAAGTGACCCATCAACAGGTGTTGAGTTCCAGAGCCGCTTGCAAATAAAAACACTTTCTAGAGTCATGACCAACATCCAGAGAGCTGTGAGTTCACTGTTTTTATCAGTATTAGTAATAACGACAGAAGTAATTCCCACGCAAATGATTATTAACCAAGACAGACATCAGAAAATATCGCCTTTGCAATGATGTCACACCTCTTCTTCATAAATTTTCTTTAATGACAGGACATTTCTGTGTCTGAGTGTCTACTGCAAATAGTGCGACAAGCCATTTCTCTCCAATATTTTCTGGTGCGGTTATTTATCGCATTCAAAATATTATTCTCATTAAGAATATTTTACCTGCAAAGTCACAGTGAAACTGCTACGGCGAATGAACTTTTTATGAGTGGAAAACATTCAGAAGACTTAATGGCTCCAGGGTAGGCTTGAACTTATAACCTCAGCATGACTCCACTGTGCACAGCTATACAAGTAACACAGACTGACTGATTGTACCACTAGACCTGTGCAAGGCAGGCTTGTACACAGATTGTAAAACTGGCACAAATGTAGGGTGAAACATGGGGTTTTGGATGTGGATACATCTCCACATGGGGGGAAGGGATAGTAAAATATCAAGGAAAATATAAGAGAAGAAAATGAAATATATGTGCTCACTGCAAAGTAGGAAGAGGTGGTTAGACAAGCAAAACAGCTTTGCAAATAATGTGAAGCGACATTGTTTTGTGTCTATCTGCTCACGAATTTCGCTTCATGTGCCTTAAGCTGTGCAATTTGTATGGCTGTTGAATGAGATTGGTTTCTTCAAAAGCCCGGTCAATTGCCAGTGGAGAGCTTGCCATGCACACCTTCATGAAGACTCCTTTAATTGTCAAGGTGCCTCCTTTGCATAGAATAGTAGCACCAACACTAAGAGAAAGGATGAGAAGTGTCTTTTATCAGGCTATTGCAGTGTTTGTTTGACTGAGGATCCTTGTGTGCTGAACTGGCCTCTGGAGAAGTGTAGTGCAGTAAAAGAGAAGGTTTGTGTCACTCAAGACTGTCACAGAACAGAACAATACAATTACAATACTTTTATGAGAGTAAATATTACTGGTGAAACACAGTTTTTATAATGGTGAAAACAGGAGCACCTTCTCTACATTTTTGACTGAAATATTTAAACGACAAGAAATACTATCACTATATAATTCATTAATGCAATTTAGCTCCTCTAAATGTTCTAGTCTGGTGAAACAATGCATAGAATTAGGTGACAATATCGGAATTAATTCAAATGCACAAGATAAAGTTTCAGCAACAAAAATGCGCTCGAAAATATTTTACAAGAAAGAAACCTTAGATTCACCTTAAACAACATTCACCCTCTACGTTAGCAGAGAACAGTAGGACAGATAGTGTCACTGGACACTGCGTCACAGAGGCCGATCTCTTCTCCCTCATTATGCAGGCTTACCCACTCATGATGAACTGTCCTCCAGTGATAGTCAGCTGCCATCACCGACTCAGGTTTCAGACTCAGTTCATGTACATATTATACCTTAATTGTACCTGCCACTGCATTACAATCATTTGATCAAAACAACTGCTAGACAATTATCAAATATTTCCTTTCTTCTTTTAGCAGATAGAAAATAAGTATTTATTCCTTTCCTCTCCTACCAGTCTTTGCAAGCCACCCAGTTTTCTCTGAGCCAGTGTGAGGTATGAGGCAGTCAAGAGCACTCTAAAGAGCTGGATTGAAGCTCCAGACTCTTTGGTGACGTAAGTTGGAATCCCACTACTGCCAAATATCTCCAACTATCTCTGTGTTAAGAAGCACTTAATTTTTTGTTGTTACATCCCTTGATTTAAACCAATTTCATACCAATACATTTAAATAACCACACTGTTCTTACGGCATTGCTTTGCCTGGCAAAAAAATAACATGACACCTCCTTTAAAACACACATTTTCTACGGAGGGAAAAGGAGAACTCGTGCCATTCAAGCGTGATGTCATTTTCTCACGCTCATTTTAAGATGCTTGTGATCGAATCTATGATCCTTATGAGTGCGCTCACCCTCCATAAAGGTACCACAGATATAATGTGCCACGTTTTCAGAGAATACAGGTCAGAAGAAGGCGACAAAATGTCCGCTAGGCAGTTCAGCGATGTCAACGGTGTTCTCTGTTGTTTAGGTGTAGAGTGCCAGCCGTTACAACCAGGAACCAGAGTTTCAGGCATCAAAAAGACTTCCCCAAAACCATGATTCTCTCCTTGCTCCGATCATGGCATTTAGACATTTCCTGCAACAAAGCCACAATACGGTCTCCAACAACATGAGTGAAAAGCTTGTTCCCTACCCCTGCAATCCTTCTCAAAGAAGGACCAAGTGTGCTCAGTGTTAAATGCACTGTTCATTATTAATAATAATAATAAACTTTACTTTATATAGCACCTTTAAAGGTGGCTTCTCAAAGCACTTTGCAGAATGAGAACAATACAATGAAAAAATACACAAGATAAGCAGGATGAGAATACACAGTTAAAGGAGACAGTAGATGGTGGTACTAAATACAGTAGGAGCAAAGGGGTAAAGAATAGTTAATTAAAGGCTCTTCTAAAGAAGGAGGCTCTGAGTCTGGATTTGAAAGAATTTAGACAAGGTGACTCTCTGATATCCTTAGGGATAGAGATCCAGAGGTTGGGGGAATAACCGGAGAAGGCCCTGTCACCCGTACAGTGTAGATGGGCTTGGGGGACAGATAGGAGACCAGAATTAGAAGAGCCAAGGTTGCAATTAGGGGAGTAGGGCAATAAGAGCTCAGACAGGTACTGAGGTGCCAAGCCATGGAGAGGCTCATAGGTGAGCATGAGGATTTTGAAGTTGACATGAAACTTGACAGGAAACCAGTGCAAGGACTACAGGATAGGAATAATGCGATCACTGACCAAAACATGCTAAAACATAAAACACCTGCAGAAAGCTGTAACACATGCATATCCTTTCATCCTTAAATTGAGCTCCAAAAATATTGGCAGTGATTGGCCTGGTGTCTATGAATAGATACCACTGGGATTCACACCCAGGATCTCTTGTTTTTTAGTCAGACACACTAACCAGCTAAGCCATGGCACCAAACATGCAAAATGTTATCTACAGCTTCAAACATCTGTGAGAAACAGGCAGCTTTGCAGTGTTACACCTGCTGGCTCAAAAGGTTAACCTTTTCAAAGATGAAGATCGGGAGAGGATTTCTTTGTCAATTCAATCAAACGTTTCAGAAATGCTGAAAGATTGGTGTGTCTCATGCGCAGCACAGGCTCTTGTTTGCTTACAAATAGAATTAATTTCTTACTCCAATCTACTCAACTTCAATTTTTGCTAATCATTTTGTTTAATTGCTTCCTACTGTATACTGCGCTGATTACTGCACTGTTCAATTTACCAGTTGATTTTCATTTCTTGTTTTGTAAGACAAAGAGGCTGTTCAAAACGTTACCTCACACTTCAGCCGCTCTTTTATTTCCAAAGGCACAGAGAGAGACACTATTTTCTGTGCAGTTTGTTCCCCTTCAACTATGCCCAACAACAGAGCTAGTGTTTAATACGACAAGAGTAAAGGCACACTGCACATCTGCAAAAGATCACATCCGAGTTTAGTTACAGCAACATCAGAGATTGGAAGGTACAGTTGGTAGTTTCAGATCACTTTTTTATTCAAGTTTCAAGCAACCCTGAATACCTTCTCAAGAAAAATGTGAGAATCCCAGCTAAATCCAGTACGATAGCTGCACTGATCTACAGTATACAGTTAGAACACTGTTTGTGTGTTAAAAGAAGACACACCGCCCAGAGCATTTCTAAAACAGGAATTACACATTTCGGAATGCGCCCTCCTATATAAATTAAATAAAAGGTCCGAAGTCTGCTCCAAAGAAGAACTATATTCAGAGCTGCCAAAGAAGTTGAGATTTCAACAAGTGACAGGAAATATCTCATAAAACGAAGGTACAGTCGTTTCCATGTCGGACAAGAGCTAAAGCCCAGTGTTCTTTGATCGAGTAATGTGAGGAAGGAATGTGCTGCAGAAGGTAGTGTGGCTGCGTCGTCTAAGGTGCCGGATTTTAGGCTCCAGTCTTTTTGGAGGCATGGGTTCAAATTCCAGGTTCTTCTATGTTAAGACCTTGCTTCCGATGAGAATTTAATCAGTTAAGAATTTATTTGACAGTCTGTCGGGAGATTGCGATATCTTTCAAGATAGTCTTTGTCAGCTCAACATCAAAGCAGAAAAAAGCTTTAATTTGTCATCTCAACAGAAATGCTCATTGACCCTTTCAGCTTCATGCGGGTAACAACAGCTGCCGAGATAACTTTTCAGTCAGTGCGAATCGTAGTGTGCTGTCTATTCCATTTAATATTGCTTTTGGCTTGCATTCAGCTTTTGTCAGTGAAACTCGAATGCTCTGCTTTTTCACACCGAATTGTCAGCAGGAGTACAGTTTATGAAATCTTTGCACACAGCGCTCCATCAGAAATACTTTGTCCAAGTTTAGAAGAAATTGTGGGATTCTCTGCATGCGTTCACAACGCATACCTCAAACAACAACACCATTCAATGGGAAATTGATTCTGCTTCTTGCTGTTGTTCCTGTGCTTGCGGTAGTTATAAAGTTGAAAGCTCTTCCACCTTCTGCTATAGTATTCACGGGTCGGCTTCATCAATTGGCTCACAAAGGTCAACTGTGATTCAGGTCCGGAAAAAATCAGCAGCAGTGTCGTTATTTTGTCAGTGGGTATGGCTGTCTTTTAAAACACATAAAAAACACGAGTTTGTGGATTTCTCCAAATAGCAACGGCAAGTTTTAAACCTGCGATAAACATTCTTCCAGTTGAATAGTTTTCCTTCAAGGAAAAGGCAGCACAACAGGGAGAGTCAATATTTAAAGACTTCAGCATCTGTATTGGATTGCTTGTATGCAGATATCGCTCAGAATCCCTAATATTATTCTCCCGAATTCAGTTGTGCAGTGCTTTAGCTGTTTCAGAGTTTCTTTTATCGACACTGCTGTAGTAGAGAAGTGACATAATCACAAACGCAACCATTTGTGCTGGCTGTTTCACTATAAAGCTTTGTTAACTATCACATGATTTTAACTAATTTAACGTCATCTTCAGGAAGGCAAGAGAGCGCTGCACACTGAGCTGAAAGCTGTGTGAGCTCCTAACTGGGTGTCCTGTGCTGTTACATGCGCTCTCATGTAGATTATCTACCTGCAGCCCAGTGACAATAACACCTTGAACTTGTTTCGCATTTGAAAGAAAATGCTAAAGAGCCTGAAAAGATTGAACATTTAAAATATCCATGGCACAATTTGAAAAATTGAAGGACAATACATCAATTGTTTTGGGCGTTCACAAAAGCCTCAGAAACACAGCTACCCAAACAGGTACTTAAAACCTGGACCCCCATATTGGAAATCTGATGCTTTACCGACTAAGATAAAGACACGACCTGCTAAGCGCTCTTCATAGTTCATAGTTTCTAAAATATTTTTCTTACTTTCTTACTATTGATAGAAGATGTATTTAATTTGATTAAAATAATGATTACAAACATTTTGAGATAAGCTGTTTATATGCATGCTCTAATGAAGAAAAAGTTAAGTGTCTTGTGATGTGTGTGCACATTTCTCAAAAATTAAAAGACATCATCTGAACTGATTTTTTCTACTTTAAATGCTTTCCTACTCTTGAAATATTTCAGTTAAAACTTTTATTTTGAAGTACTTTCCATTGATATTAACACTAGTCCTGATGAATGATCGCTGGGATTTGGAACCAGGACCTCCCGTTAACTAGACAGGTGCTTTAACTTACTAAACCACGGCGCCAGCAGAATGCTCCTCTTTTACAGCCATTTGGACACACCGCTGTGAGACATCTGCGTTCAGTAAGCGCTGAGTCTGCTGGCTGAGCAAGTTGCCTCCTTTACACACAGTAGCAGCCCCGACACTAAGAGAAACAAAGAGAAATGGCTTTTATTGGGCATTTTTCATGTCCAATGCGCTTGACATATCCTAAGGGCGACAGAGTTCTTTTACGACACTACTTTTTCTTTTTTTTTTCTTTCTGTTCTCTTTGATAAAAAAAGAGAAATCATCAAGGGAAAAATTTCTTTTTTTTCATGGAGAAAACGTGCACCAGTGTTTAGAAGTGATTAAACATGATACGTGACCCAATACAACTACAAGAGAGAAGTAGAGTGAAAGATTTGATCATCTTTTCTTTTAATTCTAAATCAATCAGAATTTCAGAGCGACATAAACCCTTTGTCTGTTTTAAAGAGATGCTATTTTAAAACTGATAAGAATTTAGAAAACACGTTTCTCACTTAGAATTTCATTTTAGATGGGGTGATGTATTAAGCCTGTCAAAAAAAAAGTGGTGTGAAACTTCTTAACTTCCATTCTCGGATGAAACTCTCTTTAAAGTCAGACGTGATGTTTCCCAGATGTGCAGAGTGACTTTATCATTTTCAAGAGTATTCGCTGCATGAGCTCCTCACCGCATGTCCTGCACTGCTCTGTTATTTCATTAAGATTATCTATGTGGTGTACAGATAGAACTCAACTGCATGGTGAGAATTCCAGATTCAGCACCAGCAGAACCTGAAAGATTATTGCCTGATCTCGACATGATTTGAACACAAAACCTTGTGATTGGGAGTCAGACGTGGTACCGTTGCAAGGTCACAAACTGCACTCCTTTTAATTCCCCAAAGAAGAAAAATCAGCATCCTGAAAAAGATTTTTTTAAATGTATATTCTCTCCTGTGAATAGTGCCGCTCTTCCGAAGAGAGTCCCTTCTTCCCAGACCACAGACTGTACTTCCTGCACAGCACTCATACAGAGGGTAGATACACCATCTCCACTAATGTCCTCATGAAATTCACATCTTTACCTCTTCCAGGAGGAGCACAATTAACAGAGAATCATCTCTCCATTAAGCAAATAACACAAAACACTGTTTACCTGTCAAGACAGAAAACCAAGCTGCTCCAGGTGAGGCTTAAACTCACAACCTCGGCATGACTCCATTGATTATGTCAGTTTACATTGTTACATGACATAACAAGAAGTTAAGGTGGTGTTTTTGATAACAGATCCAGGGACACTGATTGTTCTTCTTTTCAACTTGATGAAAATAGGTGGAAATTCATCCACCTATTTTTACACACAAGTGTATCATTTTCAATGTTTGGTGTATGGATGTATGGAGGATATCGGAGGTAAGTGATACTGATCAGGTTCTGCTGCTGCTGCTGTCGAACCCGCAACCTGCAGCCCTCACCATACTGTCCAAGCCTGCGGACCTTATATGTCCATCCCTTCTCGTCAAAACTTGTGTTTTCACAGGGTTCCCTTCAGAAATCACAGAATGGAATGAAATAAACCTGCAAATCTCAGACACTCTTGGTTCTTTTCCTTGAATCTCCAGAAATTCATCGAGTGTATCAATTTCACTGAGACCGAGAAGTGTAAAGCTCTACTTGAGTCTTTGTGGCTCAGCTGTTAACTGAAGGGGTGGTGGTTTGAGCCCTCCCAGGGACTCTGTGAGCCTTTTAATGAACACACCCTCCTCACTTCAAGACCGGTCCTGTACCACAGTCAAATACAGAGTCCACGGGGGGCAATAGGTTTGCAAATATTGCTCACTGTGTATATAATGAAGAAGCAGAGGTAAATTTCTCATCTGAATGTTGCAGAGCGTAACGCAGCTCATAACAACAGCTGGGGCTTGATCCCTGCACGGGCTATTAGTTGAAAGGCCATTATAAATGATTTGTAAGAGATTTATACAGCTGGCTTTAATGTTTCACACTAAATTGAGATCTTGAGACCAAAATCATTAGAAATATGGAAAACAACCATGGTGCATCGAGAAGGAAAGCTGTTTTATATTGACGTTACTCCTTTCACTTTAATCCACAGTGTGAAGACAACTGCGCCCTATCAAAGGAAAATGTTGCACAAAAGTTGGAAAGCACACTCCGAATCCATCCATATATTTGATTTCTGCGATCCGTTCAAGGCAGCTTGGTGCTTCACAAGCAAAGCAGTTCAGGGAAGAAACGTAGTTTCGTAAACTACTGGTGCATTCAGCACACCATTTGTTTTCACTTGTCAGGATGTCTGACTGGTCCTGACCAGGTCTAGTGTTCACATTACTCTCCTATCCTGGAGTCCTTGCACTGGCTACCGGTCAAATTCCGTGTAGACTTTAAAATCCTCATGCTCACCTATAAGGCTCTGCATGGCTTGGCACCTTAGTACCTGTCTGAACTTTTATCAACCTACTCCCCACCTCACAACCTTCGCTCTTCTAATTCTGCTCTCCTTACTGTCCCCCAACCACGTCTACATTGTATGGGTGACAGGGCCTTCTCTTGTTATGTCCTCAAGCTCTGGAACTCTCTCTCCAAAGATATCAGTGAGTCACCTTCTCTAAACTCCTTCAAATCCAGACTCAAAACCCTCTTCTTCAGAAAAGCCTTTACTTAATTGGTTCCATTCTTCACCCCTCTGCTTTTCTTACTACCACCATCCACTGTCTCCTCTATATATTCTAATTGTGTTTTATCTTGTGTATTTTTCTTATTTATTGTTGTTGTCATCCTGTAAAGCGCTTTGAGGAGCCACCTTTAAAGGCGCTATATAAAATAAAGTTATTTATTATTATTATTATTATTATATAACAAGCTCAACGCCTGCCAACGATTCGGTGTGAAGAAGCAGAACATTCAAGTTTCACAGACAGAAGCAGCACGCAAGCACAACCAACATTAAAATGGAGGGCATTAAAACTGAGTTTCTTGAGAGACTGTGAAAAAGCAATTCATTCCCTTTCATTTGAAGTCAGTTGAAAACAACAAAACTACATAAAATACAAACAAGAGCACATATAACATATCAATAAAATCGGCAGGGGCACATGCTATAATACAATTACACTTTATGAAAAAGGATTACACAAGGTAAATAAAGATAAGGTCCGCACAGCTTGTTCTTACATTTCGAAAGAGTCCGTAAATACCCCTTTACGTCTTTTTTGAACTGTTCAAATGTAGGACTCTTCCCAGACCATTTCACTTTATCTCACATTCCTAAACGAGAATGCATCTCCTGTTTTAGAACTATTTTGGGTGGTATGGCTTATGCAACACACCCACAGTATTCTAACCATGGACTGCAGATCTGTGCTGTAGTTCAGCTGAATTCGAGGGATCCAGCAATCGTACTGGGTTTGACCGGGATTCTGAAATTTCTCTTGCAAAGGTATTTGGGTTAGATTGAACCTTTAATAAAAAAGTGATCTGAAACTACCCAGCTTACAATCTCTGAAGTAGTTGTCACTAAACTCGGACGTGATGTGGCACACATGCGCCGTGTGCCTTTACTTTTGTAAAAAACTGGTATCGGGAAAAGTTTCTTAATATTTCTTTTGATTAGCATGCAAGAAAATTTGATCATTACCTATGGAATTTCCCGCCAGCGTGGAGCTTGAATTAACAATCTTGAGATTCAGTGTTCAAGAGTCACAGAAGAGGTCGGCCCGGTCTTCAGTTTGCCAACAATAAGCTCCGGCAGTGCTCCTCTGTAAAGCAGATTGTTCGGATCGGTTATGTGGGATGGCACTTCGATACTAAGATCGTTTGCAGCACACGCATGGTTTCCCCCCTCCATGCAAAAAACATAGACGAAGGAAGCTCTCTTGTCTTGGGCTGCTGACTCCCGGATTTAAAGCACTCTGGGTGCCTCTAACAAGTCTCTAACAAGCACACTATAAAGACAGGAATTTCACTTTGCTCACGTCACGCATGGAATGGCGAGGCTACTTGTTCCAATATTATCTAGTCTCACCTCATATGGTGCCATTCCTGGTTTTCATTTAAGAAAGAGCACTGCAAACACCGTAAACAGTGCAAAATGTGTGATGAAAAAAGTCTTTTCCCCCCTTTGTCTAAAGCAGAACACAGCGGAGTCATGCCGAGGGTTGTGAGATCAAGATTTCAGTGGAGCACTGTCGTCTACGTCTTAAGCTACATGAGTTGGACATCCTCTTGTACACGGAAAGCAGATTGAGATCCTCTGACATGAAAAGTGCCAGATAAAAGCCATTTCTCATCCTTTCTCTTAGTGGTGGAGCTATCGCATGTAAATGAGGCAACTTGCAAGGCGAGCAGGCTCGGTGCACACCGAACGCAGATGTCTCAGAGCAGTTGAGACGTGTCCAAGTGGCGGTCAAAGGGCAACCCTTTGCTGGCGCCATGGCTTAGTTGGCTAAAGCGCCTGCCTAGTAAACAGGAGATCCTGGGTCCGATTCCCAGCGGTGCCTTTCTTCCTGTCTTACTGTACAGAATTTATCCTTACGGGCAATCCCATGCCTTTTAATTCAGGTGAATGCAAGTGTTCGTTTCCTTTCTGGAACAACTTGTTTTGAAAGAAATCTATACAGCTTGCGAAAGATGAAACACAAATCTTGCTTATCAGTGAAGAAGAGGTGCTCCCAGCAAGCCAGCTAATACCAGCAAAGTTTTTTTTTCACCCTGACCCAGAGAATGGAGAAAAGCGAGGCGCCTGTGGCTCTGCAGTGTAATCAGTTTGCGAGTTCGGCGGTTAGCTGAAAGAGTAGTAAATGGAGCTCGCCCCAGCCCGTCCTTATTCTTTTAAAGAGGATAAAAAATTAACTTCGCCGCCATTACTACCAGCTTTAAAAGACTGCCATGGGCATGGAAAAAAACACACTACAGATGACTTTTCTGGAACCGAAGCAGAGATTCCTTTTCGAACCAACTGATAAAGCTCAGCCAGTGAATACAGAATTTAACAGAATGTGAAAGCACGATCAACTTTGTAACTGCAACCACAGGAAAAACAGCAAGAAGCAGACTCCATTCCCCATTTAAATCTGTCGTGCGAGGCATGCTTTTTGAACGCATGAAGTAAATCCCACGATCGCTTTTGAACTTGGACAAAGTACTTCCAAGGAGCGCTATGCGCAAAGATTTAACAAGCTCAACCCCCGCCAACGATTCGGTGTGAAGAAGCAGAACATTCAAGTTTCACAGACAGAAGTAGCACGCCAGTACAACCAACATTAAAGCGGAGGGCACACTACGATTTGCATTGACACAAAAGTGATCTCGGCAGACGTCATTCCCTGCATAACGCAAAAAGTGGCAAAACGCATTTAGGTTGAGAGGACGCAAGAAGGTTTTCGGTTTCTGCCTTGATGTCAAGCTGAGAAAGTATCTTTAAACACTTTGCTTAGTTTCTCGAGAGACTGCCAAAAAGCAGCTCCCTCCCTTTCATCTGAATTCAGCTGAAAGGGGGTCTCGACATAAGCACCTGGCAGCGGTGGGATTCAAACCCACACCCCCGCAGAGACTGGAGTCTTAGTCCAGCACCTTAGACTGCTCGGCCACGCTACCCGCTGTGCCTTCTCTCTTTGTCTCATTACTTGCCTGGAGGAAGCCGGGTGGGTTTTGCTCTTGTCGCCCGACAGAGTGGCGTTATGACCGTGGAACCGACTGCACCTGCTTTTTCTGAGATGCTTGCCCTCTCATGGCGAGATCTCGACTTCTTTAACACCTCTGGATAAAGATCTTCTGTGGAGCAGGTTTCAGACCTCTGCATACAGCACCCTTGATGTCATTTTATTTTTACAGCAGCCGCATCCGGAAAGTTGTGTCTTTTACTTTTTATTTGAACAACAAAACTACATACAATACAAACGAGCACATAAAACGTATCAAGAACATCGTCAGGGGTTCATGCTATAATACTGTACTGTTTTCAGGTTCCCTCTGGAAAAGGACAAGTGGCGACATGATAGTAAACCAAGCGACAGCTTTATTCTTTTATCTAAACCACACAAAACCAAACACAGGACATACACACACATGAGGAGACTGATGGAACACGTTCACATCGTTAGGGTGGTAATTACTTAACAACAGGCTATACACTTATAAGGCTAGACGGTACCATGAATGCCTAGGTGCGCTTCCTCCTCACCACCGGGCCAGGGGGGTTACACTGTCCCCACCTGAAGCATCTGGCGTCCCGCCGACATCGAACTCCCCCCTCAGGCTATACTCATACTAGGCTAAAGGCTGTGGAACTCTGCGTGAGCAGCTGTTATGAAGCGGTGGTGGCCGGCGGCCCGCGGTCACCCCATTGTCGGTCGGCTCCGGCCCTGGCTGCTCCTCCGGAGCCTCCCCGCGGGGCTCCTCCTCCCGGTCCCGGTAGGGGGCCAGGCGGTCTCGGTGCAGAACCACCACTCTCCCCCGGTAGCAGACCTTGCCTACCACCCCGAGGACCTCAGCGGCCCCCTCCCACAAAGGCGCCAGCTTAGGGCTGAGGCCTTTGCGGCGGCGCGGGCTGTAAACTCAAACCAAGTCCCAGGGCTGGACGGCAGGCCCCCTGCAGCGCAGGTCGTAGTTCTGCCGGACTCCCACCTGAGTCAGATGGGTCCGCGTAAAGCTGTGCACCCGCTGCATCCACTGCTGCAGGTCCTACTTGTAGTCCGGTCCAGCTGGTGGTGCCGACTCCTCTCCGGGCGGCGGGCTGAAGACCAGGTCCACCAGGGTTCGCATTTCCCGGCCCAGCATGAGTGAGGCCAGGGTACACCCGGTAGATTCCTGGACTGTGGTCCGATAAGCCCAGAGCTCGAGGGGGAGGTGGCGGTCCCAGTCCCGTTGGTGCCAGGACACCAGGGAGGCCAGCTGGGTGGCGAGCATCCAATTAAACCGCTCCACAGACCCGTCGCTCTGGGGATGCAGTGGGGTGGTCTGAGTCTTAGAGATCCCCAGGCGCTGGCACACTCTGGCGAAGACCTGGGACTCGAAGATAGGCCCCTGGTCACTGTGTAACTCCTCCGGCACCCCCAGCCTGGCAAACATCCCCTCCAGTAGTGCATCGGCCACCGTGGGGGCACTCTGGTCCGGGAGGGCATAGGCCTCCGGCCACTTCGTGAAATAGTCCATTGCTACCAGGACATAGCGGTTTCTGGCCTCGGCCTAAAACGTTCACCCCCACCCGCTCCATAGGAGCCCCTGCCTGGTGTTGTTGGAGAGGGGACCTTTCTGCGCCATGCACACCGCACATGTTCGGCAATACCGCTCCACGTCCCGGTGGCAAAGACCCCAATAAAAATGGCCTCGGAGATGCTGCAGGTTTTTTTACAGCCGAAATGCCCCACGCCCGGCTGGCCATGCACCACTCTGAGCACAGCTGCGCGGAGCGACTGTGGCACCACCAGCTGTCACCGTATCTCGCCACTGGAGGGTGCCTGCCACCCCCGGCGCAGCACCCCATCCTTTACCTCCAAGGCCTCCCACAGGGCGCAGAGGGCCTTGACGGACTTTGGGTGAGGGGCAAGCTCCTCGTCGGCATTGAGATGTAGAAGTTGTAACCAAGTTCAATTACGAAACGGTCTAAATGAATGATATACCGAACATATGTCCTCTTGATATGTGTAACTCTTCGTAACTGACTGAATATATACCTTTTGTATTCTGATAACCCTTCACGATAAGATCTGTTAGGTTTACATGCATTTTATGTATTAATAAATGTATCCTCGTGTACTAGTACCTGTGTGTGTGCGTTGTTTGAGTTATATCGCATAGTTGGATTCTAAGGCCATTAAAAGAATCAATTTTGTGATTTACTGCTACAATTAATAATTGTCCCAGTAAATACCCAAACCCCTACAGAACTGGTGCCTCGTGAGAGCACACTACATAATTGGCGTCCCTGGGTGGGCGTGGTAAGACTGAAATGAGTCAACCAAGCGGAATAATTCATATAAAACGCTGCGGGTTTCATACACGACAATACAGTGTGCTGAAAGCCGAAAGGAAAAAAGTTCCCCTTGCTCTTTAAGCAGTGCTTGATTGTTTTGTGATCTTTTGCGATCTACCGGGTTGATTGCATACTTGATCTTGTGGTTTTCTGTGGTAAAACTGTGAGTTCGTACTTAAAAGTAATACCCTTTAAGTTTAACGATGGTTGCTAAAAGGTCTGAATTCGAGTCGCTATTAAGCACTCTCTCTAGCACCGACAGGTCTGACCACGATCTCTTCCATATCTCCGTCAGCGGAGAAGCTAGAAGGATAAATCTCCATTCTCTGAGAGAGCTAGCGAAGGACATAGAGAGATTTGACCCCGCAGTGTCAGTGAATAATATCGAGAGTTATATTCAGGACCTCAGGTATACCCTGCAGTACCTGCCAAATGCCACAGACCAGAAGAAAGTGTTTCTGTTCTGGAAAACTACCAGCAGAGCCGTACATGAGTGGATGGCTAGGCAGATGAAAGAAGTCTGTAATAATTTTGAGGAGCTGTGTCAAGCTCTTATCCAAGAATAAAGTGCATTTATTGACCCGACTGCTGCCGTAGCCTCCGCCCTTAACATTAAGCATGAGAGAGCCGAGTCCCCTCGCGAATATTACGAGAGACTTAGATGAAATTATTTTGCAGGGCGAAATGATGAGGGTTGTGAGGAGAACAGAAATTTCAAGGGTTTATTCATTGCAAATCTCCATCCATCAGTCAGAAAGATGATCGTAATGCATACAGATGCACAGACCATGAAAATGACTGATATTAGGAGATTTGCGCAGAAAGCCTTGGAATATGATGTCCAAAGTCGCTCCAAGCAAAAAGCTGTTAAAGCGACTGTGTTCGCCATCAGAGGCAGCAGGGTTAATCCCCTCCTGCTCGAAGGAGCACAGGCTCCTGAGCTGGCTAAGCCCCGTTCCAAAGCAGGCACACAGGACCGCACCCAGCGTCCTAAATGCCATGAGAACACCGGGGGAGGGAAAGAGCTAGAAAAGGCTGAACAAAAAAGATTCAGTAGCCGCCCACCTGGCCAGGCTTGAACAAGATTTATTAGGACAGGGACAATCCCTCCCCAAGGCTGCCGGAAGCGTGAATGAGCTGATACTCTCCACTGGAGGAGGCGGAGACCCGCCCCCTCGCCCTCCCTCAGTCTATCTGATTGAGCGGAAGGGTTCCTGCCTGGATGAGGCCAGCCACTCCCAGAGTGCTGACTCCACCCCTGAAGTCACAGAGCAGGCAGTAAAACAGAGAGGAAAAGCAAGAAGCTTTTACCTCAAGACTGCCATGGGAGATGTCTTACACAGTGAGACAGTGATTGACATTGAAGTTGAAAGGTGTTTGATGTCACACGGCAAGCTCAAACGGGTAGAAAAAGAAAAGGGCATGCGACTCAGAGTGGAACCTTTGGTGGATCACCAGAAAAGCAAAGTGTGGAAACAGGTCAAGGCTCCTCAGCCTTCTGTACAGAAGGAAAGGGGTGCCAAGAGGCAGACTGTGCTCACACAGTGCCCACCGAACACAGAAGCCCATGTGAAGATTCCTTCTGTTCACTCTGGACAAGAAATAAAAATATTTTATAATAGACCTCTAAAGTTATCCGTATAATAGACCTCTAACCATATACGTATAATAGTCCCCTAAAGTTATCCGGAACTCTAACCATATATGTATAATAGTCCTCTAAATTTATCCGTATAATAGAACTCCAACCATTTACGTATAATGAACATCTAATCATAGACGTATAACTGATGTATAACAATAGACGTATATTAGAATTTCATTCTAGACGAATTGCGGACCACATTTAGACGTCTAAGATATGCGTTTAATAGACGTATATTATACGTCTTTTGCCCACTGGGAATGGCAAGATCATATTTGGAGTCAAGCATTTCTTATTTCTTATGCAGAGCCGTCGACTCTGAAAGCACTGCCGAGCGCAATAAGGAATTGTGGCTTCAGATCGCTGTAACTTAGAGTTGCCTTAGTCTGTTCATGCTGCCTACACGCTTTGAATTGCTGGCATTTTCTGCAAGCGTTCCATTCTGAGGTTTCATGAAATACCTTACATTTGAGACAACACTAAAATATTTCATTTCGGTTACCTAATACATAGTGCAAACTGTATCTGCATGGGAATCCTTTGGCTCATGAAGCCATTTGTTATTCTGTTGTGAGGTGTGAGGGGCAGAATGCAAATCGAGTTGGTGAATAGAAAATGAAACAGGAGTCACATCTTGAGCTACGAATTCCAAAAAGTATGAAAACCTGTGCATTTTAACAGTGCAGAATACTCTGCAAATTGCACTGAGTTGCTTGCTTACTTCTGCTGCTTTTACAGTCATTCACTGTCAGCAAGCACTGGAACAATTCAAGAGAGGTAAAAACAGAAGCTGTCAGGAGTGGGAGTTGAACCCACCCCTCCATTTGGAAACCAGAACACCCAAGCCAGCTAGAAAGACACACACACTCTAGAGTTTGGCACCTTAGACCACTCGGCCATCCTGACAAGTGAGAGTAAAAGGTGTGCTGAATGCACCAGTAGTTGACTAAACTGAATTTCTTCCCTGAAATGATTTGCTTGTGAAGAGCCAAGTTGCTTTGAACGGATCTTGGAAATCAAATATGAGGATGGATTCAGAGTGTGCTTTCCAAAGTTTGTGTAACATTTTCCTTTGCTAGGGTACAGTTATCTTCCCAATCCTGATTACGTAAAACCGGGTCCCATCATATAAAACAGCTTTTCTTCCTGGGGAACAAAGGTTGTTTTCAATATTTCTAATTTTGGTTTCAAGATTGCAATTTAGTGTGATTTTAAGAAATTATTTAACATCATATGTGATCTAATTTTCTGGAGCAAATGCGTTTTTCTATTGTAATCTCTTGTGAATGTGTGCATAGGTTTCATGGTTTCAATATAAGACTATAAAATGTCTTCTTTGTATTATTCTGTAGTAATTTGTGAAAAGACAATAAAGTTCTTAACAAATCCCATATATTTGATTTCTGCATTCTGTTAAGGCTATAACAGATAACTTTTCTCTACAATTTTGAGACAGAGTAACAAGTAGAGACGTTTTGCAAGTTACTTTACAATCTAGATAAAATAACATGGCGGTGAATAAGGAAGCCACAGTAGGTTTAGAAGACCGACAACTTAGCTCTTGGCCACCATCCCATTGCATTCAAAGTCTCAGCCTACTATACTATGTTGAATCAACGCTAGTAATATTACTGTTGTAATAGAGGAGAGCTGGCGACCCTTAAGTTCAAGATTGTGGATTCAAGGGTTGTTTGTGTCCTTCCTGATCCTTCTAAGCTTTTAGTTGGACAGTTCAAGCAGGATGTTATAGGGTACAGTGACCCCGAGTGCCTTATGACCTTTGCCTGATTCAGCTTTCTTTCCATTTTGAGCCTCGATTCAGATATTGCTCTGAAAGCATCGGGCGAGCAAGAGTGTGTCTGACTCGAGGAAGATCTGCTCACAAGTATTAAATACTTCAGCATTTACTGTTTGAATACCACACTTTGTTAAAACGCGGCTGCTTCTTAAGCTAATGGGTAGCGTTTTTTGAGCAGGCATTGTATAGTTAATGCTGTTATTAATAAAACCTTAAATTCACATAATGGAATTTTGATGGCGCAAAATAGTCTAGCTCCTGTACAACTGTACATGCCCGCTGATTAGAGCTTAAAACTACAGTAGCAAGAGTAGCAATAATGGCAACAACGAGTTCGGCATTTCTCATGTCTTCTGTAGAGCCATCTTATTGGAATGCACTGCCCGAGATAAAAGAGGACTTGTGGCTTCGTTTTTACAGACTGCTGCGTTGCTCTGTTCATGCAGACTACACGCTTTAAATTTATGACATTTACTGCAAGAGTTGATTTTCCAGGGTTTTTTTTAATTCTTCGCATTTGAGCACGCACTAAAATATTTCATTCAGGTTCGCCGAATACATCATGAAACCGGTATTTCCAACGGTCTTACATGAAACCTTTTTGTTATTCGGTTCTGAAGTTTGAAAATGAAAATGAAAAGGGGGTCACCTTCATAGGCTTGAAAGAAGTCCAAGCCACATAAAAACCCGCGAATTCTCACAAATTGCCTTGTGCTGCACCTTTCTTCTGCTGCTTTTATAATTCGGGCTTCAACATTTGAATGCATACCTTACTGCTGCTAATCACATTCACGTGTTTACGAAGCTTTTTTCTGTCCGTTATGTTCTTGCTAAGCAGTTTCTCCGTTTTCCTCCTATTGTGATTGTCAGCGAGCACAAGACTGGAACAGTGTAAGACAGGGTAAAACGCCTTACTGTCGGCAGTGTGATTTGAATCCGCGCCTCTATTTGGAGAGCGGAACACAAAGCTTAAAAGACGCTAATCTATGAAATCGTTATTTTAAACCATTCGACTATCCTGAAGAAATGTATGCTGAATGCACCAGTTGCATCCGATTTTCCGTAACTTTAGTACGATTGACACAACTGGAAGAACACAATTTGTGGCGTTTAGCATGACATAGTCTTGCAGGCAAACAATGTTTTGTCCCACTACTTATATAATTTTATCGTTTACTCGTTTAAAAAAAAAAACACGGTCTTCTCGTTCCTAAGTCAGATTTTAAGTGCTTTCGAACCTTACTTCCAACTTAGACTGACAGCTCACCCGATCTGTTTGTGATCAGACCATGGAGTGGGGGGCTGTACCAAACGCACGTTCCTTCCTAATGCTGAGACGATCATTCGGAAGATGGGTGTGAAGAGAGAAGCTTTGTTGACTACAAAACAGGGCAGGATATGCACGAACACTGATCACTGGCGACAGTTGTATTCTTCTTGCTATAGGGACTTCAACATTGCGAGTTTTTTAAAGACTTTGAAACTAAAGGAAAGTGGTGACAAATGAAACAGGCACGGGTGGGGCTTGAACCCACGATCTTTGGTTTACAAGACCAACGCCTTACCACTTGGCCTCCGCGGACGGTTAAATTTTTTTTTTTTCTGAATCTGGTTTACAACGCCTGGAGGCAGCAACAACAACAAAAAAGGGATTTTTAACAAGGAGATACGCAGCAGTGGTGTAATCCCAAAAGATGCCCCTGAAGAGACTGGAGCTTTAATCCAGCTCCTTAGAGCGCTCGGCCGCGTTACTCTCGACAGCGGCTCTTCAGCTCTTGTTGTCTGACCTAGTGGTGTTATGACGCATGGAAGCGACTGCAACTTCGTTTTCTGAGATGCTTTCTCTCACGAGGTGAAACCTCGACTTCTTTGGCACCTCTGGATATACTTCTTCTGTAGAGCAGGCTTTCACACCTTAGCTTATAGCACCCTTCAAGTCATTTTATTTTTATAGAAAGACGCATTCCTGTTTTAAAAATGCTTTATGAGGCGTGTTTGATTAAACGGACAGTTTTCTAATTGTAGAATGCAGATCTGTGCAGCAATTGTACTGGATTTGACTGGGATTCTGAAATACTTCTTGCAAAGGTATTTAGACTTTCATGAACCTATACTAAAAAACAGACCTGAAACTCCCTA
The DNA here is from genome assembly GCF_055471065.1 of Atractosteus spatula. NCBI lineage: Eukaryota > Metazoa > Chordata > Actinopteri > Semionotiformes > Lepisosteidae > Atractosteus > Atractosteus spatula. The sequence goes on along the minus strand of NC_142715.1, from coordinate 18,107,242 downwards.
GCTTCCAATCTCTGATGTTACTGTCCTGAAACTCGGACGTGATGTTCTGCAGACATGCAGTGTCCCTTTACTGTCGTTGTTTTCAAAACGACCTCCGTTGTCGTGCGCAGTTGAAGTGGAACTGGCCTGACTGCACAGGAAAGTACGGAATGATAAAATGTTTCTACGGCTCAAAATGTCCCTTTAGACTCTCGTCATATCTCTGTGTAATATACGTATATCGTTATAAGTCAATTAGACATCTCTGATTAAACAGTATGTCCATTATACATAAATGGTTGAAGTTCTATTATACGGATACATTTAGAGGACTATTATACCTATATAGTTAAAGGTCTATTATACATCAAAGATAGGTCTTATAGGTGTAGAAACTAGTAAATCAAGCCAATGATTTGGTTTAGAAATTTATTCTGAAAATATACAATTATTCACGGCTGAAAAATATGTAGTTCCAATTATGCATTTTATACAATATTGTAATAAACATGATAATGTTTATTACAATATTGTTTATTACAATATATCATAAAAACGCAACTAGTAAACTTCAGCTACAAATTATAGTAACATGGTAATATATATATATAGTAATGACAAACACAAACTAATTACATTAACACGCTAATATTTAACTCAAAACCACATTTCGATTCAAATATAAGTTTTAAAAATCACAACTTCTATATTTCCACGAAAATATGTTTAATGTAGCACAAACACTACTTTCTAATAAAGACATAATTAAACTGTTCTGTGTCTCATGGTGATCCTCCTCTCGATACTAATGAAATGTTTAATATGATCCCTCGAGAAAAAAAAAAGTGTCAATATCCGCCTGGAACGATTGATGCCCCATCAAACATTTTGTAATTTCCCCGGAAGTTCATACTGTAGAAACGTGATTCGTTGCTTAAATTCAAGGGAAACAATACTCGCTACACCCCTTCGATAGCTCAGTTGGTAGAGCGGAGGACTGTAGAGGAAATAGTGAGGCATCCTTAGGTCGCTGGTTCGACTCCGGCTCGAAGGAATGTGCTTTTTGTGAACTTTAATCAAAGAGATAAAATAGCAAATCTTTTTCACTCAGACGTTGATCAAAAGCTTAATAAACCACGAAGCAGAGGCTCTTGTTCTGAATTAAACTCCCGTCTGATTGTCTTGTTTTGGCCAAAATCTGATCTTTGAATTAAGGGACTACTCTGTCTGCTTTGTAATTCAAAAGTATATACAAATGTCACGTTTTTTTTAGATATAAAGGTGTTCTCTGTTTTCAAAGGAAAGGATATGTACTTAATTGGCTTTATGATTTGGTATTGATTTTGTATCGTTATATTATTAAGTTTGTGTTTTTTGTGTTTTTAACGTATTGTGGACTTTTTTTGTGGATTTTTGAAACAAATGCTTACAAAGGCAAACAAGGCACACATCTGTTTATACCAGCGGTGAATTGTACATTTTTATTTACAAGCTACTCTGCACTTTTGGGAATATAACAGCTTCGATATAAAGTGGCAAAAATATAAAAGGGGAAAATACCCCGGACTGCCTGTAAAGCCCTCGTTGTAACTGTTGTTTTATTGTTAAATACGGCGTACTGTGCACGAAATGTTGCAGAAACACAATCTGATATTTTAATAATTATTATTTTAATAATTTGATAAGTATGAGGCCCCGGATCCAAATATTCAGTTCTGATTTTTTTAAAGTGATATCTTCCCTTCCTCTCGTGGAAATCACACGATGTGAGCAATTGTTTTTTGTTCTTTTTTTTTTCACGTTGCGATCCAAAGAGCCTCAGACGCCCAGTCTGACAGTAACCAAACCTGAATGGATTCTGTTGGGAGCCGAACTGAGCTCATTCGCTGTGCTAAAAACAGAATCAGCTCCTCCCCGAGCACCATCTACAGCTGCTGGATGGTACTCTGCGTCCTGCTGCCCCAGCAATTATTTTGACGAAAGACAGATTACTTGTGCGCTTCTAACCTTCTCGCAGCTACAGGCGAGACTGAAGCTGACGATATGAAGGCACGCGCTGGTACACCTTCTCTAACTTTCACAATCGCGATAAACATTTTTTTAAAGACCTTTGAAAAACTAGATATAGATATAGATAAAACTAGATAAAAAACATGAGCTTTATAGGTTTTTTCATTAATCGATTTTGAATCAAATTTGATCTTTTTACATTGCATTTTACATTGAAAAAAGCGTGCATACCTAATCCACCAACAGACAGAGCAATATTTTACGTTGCCTTCCAGAGCTTCCAGCGTGTGATGGATTTAGATGGGCGTCTGTATGATACCACTACAGCACCTTGGGCAGGTGCAAAATCCACTTTCACAAGACTTTTTCAGTGTCTTTTCCTCTCTCAAATGGACCGAAGCACAGGAGCCAATATAAGAGAAAACGACAGGCGTTTAAACAGAGTATGTCCCAATGTCTGCGACAACGCATTGTGATTTTGTATAAACGCAAATGGTTTATCATTTAAAAGCCAACATCATTCTTTTTATCCCTGACGCTAATACGCTACCACACATGCGAGCTGTTGTGTGAAAGAAAATTCATATGTGCGTAGGAAGGCAGAATAAAATCCAGAACTGTATTGGTGATATCGATAAACAGGGCTCATGTTCACAATAAAACTTTATTGTATAAAACGTTAAAATTCGTAAATATTTGTTTTAATCGTGCAAAGTGTCTGTTAAACCATTCATGAAGCATTCTTAGGCAAAAAAACACACCATTATATGAGAAAATATATTTACTATATGTGCATTTAACTTACTTTTTAACAATTTTAGTTTCAAGGTCAATGAAAATTGTTTCCCTGCTTTTTTGTCATAAATACACAAGCTTGTTATGTCTTGTGTCAGAAATAAACTGCATGAAATTTGCTAAAGCAACAAAACGTAAGTGCGACAAAGAAGACAAACATTTGCGTTTATAGTGCAATGTTATCTCGAGCCTTTAAAATTACTTTAAACACAATTTGTTTTTCTCTGTGGCTCTAAGGCTTTGTCATTTAGGTGTGCTGTTTTTTTTTTTTACATGTTGTAAAAAAGTCGCTAAATCATACGAAACATAAAAACTCCTATTGTAAACAATTGACCATTCATATTCCTGAATTTTAAACCTATGGAGTATTTATACCTTGTCTTTGTATTTGTGCATATTACAGAGCTCCTTTTCAAAAGCTGTCAGTATAGATTAGTGCTTAGGTTTCCTGTTTTTTTTATCCAGGTGGTCCAGATAATACTCTTGGTATAGAAGCGCGTCTGTGTTGCCTTCTGGATTTCAAATGAGCAGCTCAGTGCAGAAAAGAACCCTGTAGATTAGCATGTACATTTGCATGGACAGTAGATTTTTCAGAAAGTGTAATTGGATTATAGCACGTGCCCCTGACGATGTTGTTGATACGTCATATGTGCTCTTTTTTGTATTATATGTATTTTTGTTGTTCAAATAAAAAATATTAAAAAAAACTTTCAGGATGCTTGCTGCTGTAAAAATAAAATGACATCAAGGGCGCTGTACGCAGAGGTCTGAAACCTGCTTCACAGAAGAACTTTATCCAGAGGTGTTAAAGAAAATTGATTTATTTTCCTGACTGCAATGTATGGTGAAGCATAAAATCTAGCTGCATAAATCTCTATTACGTGTCATTTATGAAGGCGTTTCAAATAGCAGCCAGTGAAGGATTAACGCTTTTGGAGCATGTATTATATTCTAAATACTCTTATTTAAATAAGCTTAAATTCGCATACTGTTATTTAGACATCGCAAACCAGTCTGACCTCCTACAACTTTCTGTGCCCGCGGAGTAGATCTTAAAGCAGCTTCAGCCAGAGTAGCAGTAATGGCAACACAGTGCTTGGAGTTCAGCTTTTCTTATTTCTTCTGCAGAACCAGCGGTATCGGAATATATTGATCCGCATAAGAAGCGCTTTCGGTTTCTGATCGTTTTTATTGAGCGCTGCTCTAAACTTTACATTTGCTCGTATTAGTTTTCCCTATGAACAAAAGACATTTCCCTAATTACATGATTTCACTTTTTTCTTTTCAACAAGTAGAAAGAAATAAAATATAATTCCATATAAAAGCCCCAGGCAGGATGGTTGGTGGTCTAAGGCGTTGCATTCAGGTTGCAGTTTCTCCTTGAGGCGTTTGTTCAAATTCCACTTCTGACAAAGAAGTTAGAGTAGAAACGATAAAATCCCTAGGTAGAAAACATCTCTCATTTCACGTGTTTAATGTTAGTTGTCTCAGTGGTTGCCTCGGTGATTGATGGATCTTCTCTCTTGCAGGGCGACGGCAAACGTCTTCAGAGAGGGAGTCTCACACGCACGCCTTTTCTTCATCAAGAGCGGAGACAACAGAAACAGACTTCAAACTGAAATTAATTACTTCTTGAGCGTTTATGACCGTCTATAAAAAGCTGAGAGCAGGTGAAAACGTCTTTTGAAATGAGGAAATGTCAACTGACAGTAAACAGAGCTCACGCTGAGCTCCGGACAAGAGCTCCTCGTTAGTACAGTGCTGAGTACCCCCGCTTGTTGCGCGGGAGACCGGGGTATGTTTCTGTGACAGGGCGCTGGTTTAATTTTTTAACAACCTGACTTCCCTTAAAAAGTGTGTACTGTGTACTAAGTTTCGGACTAGTTAGTGCGGTAGAATATGGAGATCATCTCCAGCTCTGAGCTCAAATGCAACAACAAGTCATGCTGAACAAAGTCAGAGCCCAGCTGAACGTGTGCTCAGTGTAGTGCTCAGGACTCAGGAGCATTGTTGAGTTCTAATTAGTATGAACTGCAGGGGTTCTGAATCAGAACATTTCAATTTATCTGATCAGTAAATTAAAATGCAGGACACTGTTAAATAGGATTATTACTGTGTCTCTGTCTCGTTTGTATATAACCGAATGTCCCTCACAGTTTAAAAGATACCAGTAAGGACACACAACTACTAATGTGATACTTATTGGAAATAGTCCCAAAACAAGCACGTCTGGCAGCTGGTAGACTCCTGTAATTTTGCAGTGACAGAACACTTAGAAGATTTGCAATCTATTTAAATATGAATTTACTAAATTTCAGTTCTCTTCACTCCCAGGCATAACTGAACTCTCACTGTCGCATACTAAAGGCTTTACATGCATTAGCTGTGATAAAGCTTCTAATAAACACATAATGAAACTTAGTTTTGTTCCTCATGGTGATCCTCTACTCGATCCAAATGAAATGTTTAATATGATCCCCCGAGAAAAAAAAAATGAGTCTATTTCCGCCTGGAATGATTGATGCCTCATCAAACATTTTGTAATATCCCCGGAAGTTTATACAGTAGAATGCTGGTTCGTGGGTTAAATTCAAGGTAAAAAAGACTAAGGAAACGAGTTGGAAACGATGTCGATCTGTGATTTAAATCATCCAGAACATTGCACAACATTGTTTAAATGTGGATTTCTTTTGGATCCACAGGATGATCAGCATGAGCCATCAGCTACAAGACGGTTAAAAGCGCACAAGTGATCTGTCTTTGGTCAAAGGAATTGCTGGAGCAGTAGGACGCAGAGCAATATCTAGCAGCTGTAGACGATGTTCGGGGAAGAGATAATTCTGTTTTCAGCACAGGGAGTGAGAATGAGCTCAGTCCGGCTCCCAGCAGAATCCATTCTGGTTTGGTTTCTGTCAGACTGTGCGTCTGAGGCTCTTAGGATCGCAACGTGAAAAAAAAGAACAAAAAACATTTGCTCACATCTTGTGATTTCCACGAGAGGAAGAGAAGATATCACAAAAAAAAAATCAGAACTGAAGATTTGGATCCGGGACCTCATACTTGTCAAATGATTAAAATAATAATGATGAAAATATCAGGTTGTGTTTCTGCAACATATCGTGCACAGTGCGCCATTTTTTTCTAAAAATACAGTAGATTGTACTTAATAAAAATGTACAATTCACCGCTGGTATAAACAGATGTGTGCTGTGTTTGCCTTTGTAAGCATTTGTTTAAAAAATAAGTTCACAATATGATAAAAAAACACAGAAAGCACAAACTTAATAATATAACGATACAAAATCAATACCAAACCATAAAGCCAATTAAGTACCTATCCTTTGAAAACGGAGAACACCTTATCTACAAAAAAAAAATGTGACATTTGTATATACTTTTGAATTACAAAGCAGACAGAGTAGTCCCTGAATTCAAAGATCAGATCTTGGCCAAAACAAGACAATCAGACGTGAGCTGAATTCAGAACAAGCGCCTCTGCTTTGTCATTTATTGAGCTTTTGATCGAAGTCTGAGTGAAAAAGATTCACAATTTTAACTCTTTCATTAAAGTACACAAAAAGCACCTGCCTTCTAGCCAGATTCAAACCAGTGACCTAAAGATTCCCAACTGTTCTTACTACAGTCCTCCACTCTACCAACTGAGCTATCAAAGGGTTGTCAGGCATTTCTCTCTGGCATATACGGCCGAATGTAGTGAAATGTTCCGGGTGATTTAAATCCCACTTCGACATCAGGTTTCCAAATCGTTCCTTAGTCTTGTTTACCTTGAATTTAAGCAGCGAACCAGGATTCTACTGTATACACTTCCAGGGATATCACAAAAGATTTGATGGGGCATCAATCATTCCAGGCGGAAATTGACTCCTTTTCTTTCTCGTGGGATCATATTAAACATTTCATTTGGATCGGGAAGAGGATCACCATGATACACATAACAAACAGTTTCATTCTGTCTTTATTAGAATCTGTATCACAGCTAATGCATATAAAGGCACAAGTAATAGGTTTATGCCATGCTGAATAGAGAAGAGAGAAAACAACGTTTCTGAAAAAGGCTTCACAGCTGAAACATTATCTTTTCTCTCTTCTCTTTTCAGCATGGAATAAACCTTTTACTTATTCCTTTGCAAACTACGCATGCTGACACAGCTACCCACCTGAACGAATGCATGTAAAGCCTTCGGTATGCGATAGTGAGAGTTCAGTTATCCCGGGGAGTGAAGATAACTGAAATTTAGTAAATTCATATTTAAATAGAGTGTAAATCTTCAGTGTTCTGTCACTGGAAATTTGTTACAGGAGTATAACGGAAGTGGGGACTGTACCCACGCAGACATTTATCCATTTGATGGAAAATCTAATGTTTTAACCACTCAGCCATCCAGGTCTACAGTAAAGCCCCTTTTACATGGGTTCATTTCTGAACAGATTGTCAGTTGTTTAACATTTCAATATGAATCGGATTCAAACATTTGCAATTATTCACCTATAAAAAGATCACTCCAACTAATCAATGGCCCAGCCATCCTGGGTTCACCTTTCCAGCTCTGTGTTACACAGTTCTTTAAATATATTTGTTATAAGTTTGAAGGGGATGGGACTGTAGGTTGGTGATTCCCAGGGGAAAACAGGGTTATTGAGCCATTTGGCATTCAGAGAATATGTTTTGTAGGTGAATGTAACCGTGTGCTAAAGTAAAGAAAACCCTCTTAGATGAAGCGCTAGAGATGCAGCCCCTGAATTCATAGTACTGCTGACACAAATGTAGTCTCTACATCAGACTGAAATAGTAATGTGTTCGTTTAATCGCGTGAAGGATCTCCTTGTCTCATTCATCAATGGAAATAGAAGCCATTAGAATATGATACATGTTCACCTTCAACCCCGCAGCTGACGGATGAGCTTGTTTCAGCTCCGTAAAGTTGGCCCCCCTACAAACAACACAAACGATGAAACCCACCTCAGTCTTTAGTGCTGTGTTTGTGCCGTTGAAAGTAGCATTTGTACTACATTAATAATATTTTCTTGGAAATACAGAAGTTGTCAGTTCTAAAACATATTTGAATCGAAATGTGGTTTTGAGTTAGATATTAGCATGTTCATGTAATTAGTCTGTGTTTGTCATTACTATATATATATATTGCCATGTTACTAGAACTTGTAGCTGAAGTTTACTAGTTGTGTTTATATGATGATCAGCCATATGTTGATTACAATATTGTATATAATGTATAATTTGAACTACATATTTTGCAGGTGTGAATGATTGTATATTTTCAGAATACATTTCTAAACCAAATCATTGGCTTGATTTACTAGTTTCTACCCCTATAACATCTATCTTTGATGTATAATAGACCTTTAACCATACAGTATATATATAATAGTCCTCTAAAGTTATCTGTATAATAGAACTCCAACCATTTATGTATAATGAACATATAATCATAGATGTCTAATTGACCTATAGCGACATACGTATATTAGAATTTCATTCTGGAGGAATTATGGACCACATTTATACAGTACGTCTAAGATATTAGTTTAATAGACGTATATTCTACATCGTTTGCCCATTGGGATGTCCCGATTTTAATTGAACAAAGCTAGATACACATTTTCTAATGCAGCCTTCATTACAAGACAGTTTATTTCTCGAAAGCACGTTATGTAAAAAAGAGAAAAACAAAAATATATGGATGACAATCTTTTAAAGCTGAAGATTTTACTCATGAGAAATTGTCATCTTATGTATCTAAACACTTTTCAACCACTGGTTTTAGAACTTTGCTGTGCTTCCTGCGTCATTTTCAGTGTTATAAACTGGGTGTGGAGGTAGCGATCACTTTGTAGAGCAGTTGATAGGCTGGAGCTGTTCAGACTACTCTTGTTATTTCTCAAATGCTTCCATCATTTTTCTTTCACGCTAGGACGCGAGTGTGTACATGTGTTTGGTTTTCGTTTCTCTGATTCTCATTGAAGATTTGGGAATTAATGACGAAAGAATCAGTTGCCTCAGAAGGCAGAAGCTTTGGTTCTCAATGATCTTGAAGACACGCCCATGTAGAGCAGCGTGTGATGATTTGTACTACAAAACACCAAGTGCTCAACGTGACGTCTGCGTTTACCGTTGAAACTTTTCATCTCGGGTGAAAAAGCAGTTGTATTGAATAGCTCCCCTCAGCAAAAGTGTGCCGGGCCCCTTACCCTGAAGTCGACGAATGGAAACCATCCTCTGCTATGCGCATGATTGATAAGTACACCATCAGTTTAATGAAGTGCATTGAAACTGATTTTTTCTCTCGTGTGTGGAAACTTCACACTTTTGGTGCTCTTTAATCTTTACAAATATGCAGATGCCCAAACGTATCTTTGGATGTTCTGAGATCCTTGATAGTTTCCTCAAATCCTTCAAATGAACATCCATATCAAAGCAATTATGTTTATATATATATTTTCCAGTTGAGGTACATATAAAAAATATCAACGTACATTTGTACAGTGCTCATTTAATAATAATTGTCAAGGATTGTCAACTTCTCTAACAAATCTGTTTTCTAATTTTAAAATATTTTTGCTAAGGATACAACAGGTGTATAAATAAATTCTCCTGACAGCCAGTTGAAGATAAAATTCCACACGTGAAAATGGTTCTTGGACGTTGACGTAGGTACTTAATTCTTTACTTCTTTACAAACAATCTGAGCTTGAACCACTAGCCCTTTGTTTAACAGCTGCACAGGAACAGGTTTTTCACCATTCATACGTTTGTAGTTAAAGAAAATAAAATACTGGCATTTTCCAGCCAGCTGGCAGTATTTCTTCTGCACTGACGAAGAATAATCAAGAACTTTATTTAATCTTTCACAGGCTATAATTTCCAGAAAAGGAAGTGAATACTTGTATTAAGATGAATCAAGCCGACGGAGATGCAATTTTTTTTGCAGTATTTCTTCTGTCCTAATAAGCAAGATATGTATTTTATCTTCCAGAAGTTGTATGAATTTCTTGAAGTTCGGAAACAGCTTGTTCTAGAAAAGAAATGAACACTTGCTTTAAAGTAAATCAAGACATATCTCTCTCGCTGTGTGTGCTCTTATCTGTCCATCTCTCTCTTCTCTCACTCTGGCAGTCTGTGCAGAGTCTCTGAAGGGGATGTAACACCACTTGGCAAAGAAGAAAATTTCTGAGGCAGAATAAAAAATCATTATTCTCTTCTCAGTCAGATTCACAGCTCAGACACACACTCAGACTGAAGTTCAACTCCATACTGCTCTCTATCCTCACAATCCAGAACAAGAGTACATTCAGACAATCAGTGCTACTACATGAATAATATCAGACAGAACAGCCTGGACTCAGGTCACATCTCCTCCTTTTCTCCTTCCTCACAGCCTCTTAGAGACAGAGCAGAGCTCCTGGTTCTCCTCTCTGTGAACTGGGCTCAGGGGTCACTGATCTGGCAGCTGTGGGCTCTGTTCCAGGTCAGAAGCAAGAAGTTTCTATTAACCCTTTCCAGGACTTCCAGCCCTTCAGTATTACTTTCTTTACTGTATGTCAGCCTCCAAAGATGTTTTTTATAAACGTTTTATAACACAAGTGAGTGTGAAATTATCTTAGTATTTATGTAATTAACACCAGTAGTGACACTGTGATCAGTATATTGATAATCAGTAGCCAATGGTCTGAAGGTCATGTCTACAATAGTGACCAGTTGACCAGTCTGTAGCTCTGAGCAGTGGGACTCAGATCACACAGAAGACCTCCCACACGTCTCTCAGAGTCTTATAAATATCCAGTTAAACAGAGTCTGATAACAGTTATACAGTTAATTAAATAATCAAACCTGCAGAGGAACTGAGAGATCAGGAGTCTGAAGATTACACTGAAGATTCGTGTAAAACCCTTAAAAGCGCTTATTTCAGGGACTCGTGCTCGTTCTCTACTGATCCACATGGGTACGCTTTGTAACGCATTAATCTGCTAAGTAAACTATTTTTTTCTGTTTAATGAATATCTTTCTTAGGTCCATCGCTCTCCTTTTCCAACTGTGATGATTTGCTTCTCTTCACAGCCCGGTGTTTTTTTTTTTATTTGGAGATGTTATATTTGTAAGAAAAGCCCCCCGGGCTCCGGACAGGAGTCTCCTCCAGCGGAGACGCATTCTGCTCTGTCAGAAAGAGCGCTGTGACGTCACAGACACTAACAGGATCGCCGGGATAAGAGAGCAAGACCGCGGGAGGCACGCAGAGAGCACGCAGGAGAGTTATTGATCACTTATCTATCGACAACCAATTAATTCAACTGAAGAACCGTAGAAAAATCGATTAACTTCACCAATTGGTGAGTATTGATTCTTTTCTTGTGCCTGTTTGAATATCTAGAAAACAGTCAATAAAGACTGTATCGATCAATAACCATAATGCGTTTAGTGTTAATAATGTTCAATCTGAAATTAAACAATGATTATTCATATTATTATTTAGGCAACTGTATCCTAGAGCTAGAAAATTATATTCCAAGTTGATAAATGTATGTAACAGTTTAAATGCATTTTTCCAATGTTTATAAATCATAAGAATGGTAACCACGGCAACAGGCGCCCCGTCCCTGTGCGCCTCTAAGTGTCTCACATTCGTCACAGAGAGCGGTGTGACGTCACGGGCAGCAAGTAATACTAATACCAGTTTCTTCATGTTAATATTAATGAGAGTACAACTGGTAGTTGTAATGCTAGTATTCATGTGAGTATTAATGACAATAACGCTACTGACAGTTTTAGTTTTAATGTTCATTTTCATGTTAATATTAATTATAACTAAAGTGTTACTGTTAGAGTATTAACACCAGTAGTAATGTTAGTTTTAATAATATCATTACTGTTATTATTAGTAGTTTGTGTCAGTGCTAGTGATAGTGTTACTGTTGTAAAATTAGTAGAATCAATTTGTGCTAGTTATTATGTATCTGTAGATAAGTGTGTTTGTGGTATCTGTGTGTGTGTGTTGTCTGTGAGCTTGTTATGTCTGTTAGTGTGTGAGCGTGTGGGGTCTCTGAGTGTGTGGTGTCTATAAGTGTGTGTCCGTGAGTATGTGTAATGTCTATTTGTTTCTGTGAATGCATGCCTGTGAATGTGTGTGTATGGTGTGTGTCTGTGAGTGTGTGGTGTCTGTCAGTATGTAGTTTTATATTTGTAAGTGTATGTGTGGATATGTGTAGTGTCTATGTGTCTATGTGAGTATTAATGATGATAGCATTATTGATAGTTTTAGTATAAATGCTAGTATTCATGTTAATATTAGTGAGAGTATATCTGGTAGTTTTACTAATAATATAAGTATACATGTGAGAGTTTGTGATGATAGATACTTTTAATTTTTGTTTTAATGCTAGTATTCATGTTAATAATAGTGATAATTATACTGTTAGTATCAGAGTATCATCATGTTAGTTTTCATGACAGTATTTCTGTAATTATAAGTATTATTAGTCTAGTAGTAGTTTTGTCAGTATTAGTAACAATGATAGTATAAGTTTTGGTGATGGTGTTATTGTTGTAATATTAGCAGTATCTGCATTAGTGTTAGTTATAGTGCATCTGTACTTAAGAGTGTATGCGGTGTCTATTTGTGTATATAGTGTTTATTTGTGTGTCTGTGAATGTGTGTGAGTAAGTGTGTGGGTGTGTATCTGTGAGTGTTTGAGTGTCTGATTGTGTGTATAATGTGTGTTGTGTCTGTGAGAGTGTGTTGTGTCTGTGGATGTAAATGTGTGTGAGTGTGTAAGTGTATATCTGTCAGTGTGTGTAAATGAGTGTGGGCTCCACTGGTGTGTCCGACAGAAGTGACCCATCAACAGTTGTTGAGGTCCAGATTAGCTTGTGAATTTAAACACTTTCTAGAGTCCAGACCAACATCCACTGTGCACAGTTGTGTATGTACCATACACTGATCGATTGCACCACTGGACCTCTGTAAGGCAGGCTCCTACACAGATTGTAAAACTGGCACAAACGTAGGGTGAAACACAGGGTTTTGGCTGTGGATACATCTCCACATGGGGAAAGGGACAGTAAAATAGTAAGGAAAATACAAAAGAAGAAACTGAAATATATGCGCTCACTGTAAAGTAGGAAGAGGTTGTCAGACAAGCAAAACAGCTTTGCGGATAATGCGAAGCGACATTGTTTTGTGTCAATCAGCTCATGGATTTCACTTCATGTGCCTTAAGCTGTGCAATTTGTATGGTTGTTGAATGAGATTCTTCACAAGCCCGGTCAATTGCCAGTGGAGAGCTTCACGACACACACCTTCATGAAGACTCTCTTTAAGATGATTACACCTTTCATTGTCATGTCGCCTTCTTTGCATACAATAGTAGCACCAACACCAAGAGAAAGGATGATAAATGGCTTTTATCAAGTGATTGCAGTGTTTGTTTGACTGAGGATCCTTGTGTGCTGAACTGTGTAGTGCAGTAAAAGAGAAGGTTTGTGTCATTCAAGACTGTAACAGAACAGAACAATACAATTACAATGCTTTTATGAGCGTAAATATTAGTGGTACATCACAGTTCTTATAATGGTGAAAACAGGAGAACCTTCTCTACATTTTTGACTGATGTATTTAAAAGGCAAGAAATACTATCATTATGCAATTGAGCTCCTCTAAATGTTGTAGACTGGTGATAAAATGTATAGAATTAGGTGACAATATTGGAATAATTCAAATGCACAAGATTTATTTTCAGCAACAAAAATGCGCTCGAAAATATTTTACAAGAAAAACCTTACATTCACCCTCTACATTAGCAGACAAAAGAAGGACAGATAGTGTCACTGGACACTGCGTCACAGATGGCTGATCTCTTCTCCCTCATTATGTAGGCTTACCCACTCATGAAGAACTGTCCTCCAGCGATAGTCAGCTGCCATCACTGACTCAGACATGATGTTCGTGTACATATTATACCTTAATTGTACCTGGCACTGCATTACAATAATTTGATCAAAATGTCTAATGAACAAACAATAATCAAATATTTTCCTTCTTTTAGTAGATAAAGTCTTTGTCCAAAAATGAAGCATTTGTTCCTTTCCTCTCCTACCACCCTTTATAAGTCACCCAGTTTTCTCTGAGCCAACAGTGTGAAGTATGAGGCAGTCAAGGCTAACACAGCCGAGCGCTCTAAAGAGCTGGATTAAAGCTCCAGTCTCTTTGGGGGCATTGACTTGGATTCCCACTGCTGCCAAATATCTCCAACTATCTCTGTGTCAAGAAGAACTTGTTTTTTCGTTGTTACATCCCTGTGGTTTAAACCAATTTCAGACCAATTAATTTAAACAACCATGCTGTTCTTATGGCACGGCAAAAAAAAATAACATGACACCTCCTTTAAAACACACATTTGCTGCAAAGGGAACAGGAGAACTCAGCCTTAGAGTGTAATGTCATTTTCTCATGCTTATTTTAAGATAATTGTGATCGAATCTATGATCAGATCTATGACCCTTCATAAAGGTAGCACACATATAACGTGCCACGTTTTCAGAGAATTGCGTTAAATACAGGTCAGAAGAAAGTGACATAATGTCCGCTAGGCAGTTCAGCAATTTCATCGGTGTTCTCTGTTGTTTAGGTGTAGAGTGCCAGCCGTTACAACCAGGAACCACACAGTTTCAGGCGTCAAAAAGACTTCCCCAAAACCCTGATTCTCTCCTTGCTCCGATGATGGCATCCACACATTTCCTGCAACAAAGCCGGGATACAGTCTTCAACAACACAATTGAAAAGCTTGTTTAGAGAACCACACAGTGTCAGGCGTCAAAAAGACTCTCCTAAACCCTGATCCTCTCCTTCAATGATGGCATCCAGACAATTCCTGCAACAAAGCCAACAAAACGGGTGAAAAGAATATTCCCTGCAATCTTTCGCAATGAAGGACTGTGTGTGGTCTGTGTTAAATACACTGTTCATCATTTATAATAATCATAAACCTTATTTTATATAGCTCCTTTAAAGGTGGCTTCTCAAAGTACTTTACAGAATGATAACAACAATAAAATAAAAAAATGCACAAGATAAGCAGGATGAGGATATACAGTTAGAGGAGACAGTAGATGGTGGTACTAAGTACAGTAGAAGCAGAGGGGTAAGGAACAGTTAAATAAAGGTTCTTCTAAAGAAGAAGGTTTTGAGTCTGGATTTGAAGGAGCTTAGAGAAGGTGACTCTCTGATATCCTTGGGGAGAGAGTTCCAGAGCTATGGGGCATAACGGGAGAAGACCCTGTCACCCAGGGAATGTTGACGGGCTTGGGGGACATATAGGAGACCAAAATTAAAAGAGCAACGATTGCAAGGTGGGGAGTAGGGCAATAACAGCTCAGAAAGGTACTGAGGTGCCAAGCCATGCGGAGCCTTATATGTGAGCATGAGGATTTTGATGTCGACACAAAACTTGACAGGCAGCCAGTGCAAGGACTACAGGATAGGAATAATGTGATCACTGATCAGGCATAGTGCTAATTTCTCCATTGTGGCCGCTGGTTCATTTTCGACTGTCGGCTATTAATAAGTCCTCTATTTGACTCTACTTGATCAACACCAATCCCTAGAGATTAAATCAGTGAAAGATTTATTTGACAGTCTGTCCTGAGGTAAGTCTTTCAAGAGGATTTTCTTACACTATTGTTATATTAGCATTACTGTAGTGTTGCTAATGTGCTACATGCAATTTATAATCCTAAAATTTTAAAATTCCTACATTTGTAGTTGGTTTTGTGTGATCTTCACCTTCACACTATTTTATGTGCCATTTATTGCTTATTAATGTACTATTTTTAACCAAAATACTATTAAGTAAGACCTGTATGTATTCAAATAGTATTATTATTATTTATACTTACTTGTCAAAAGAGGACTGCTGAGATTTTTGCAGATTTCTTCTTCGTTGAAAAACGTGAAAGTATTTAACCAAAATGGCGACTAACGAATATCAGCAATGTATTGTGGTATATAACCGGAAAAGTTACTGTTTGCAATGTCAATTATATATGCGTTTATTAATGTTGTCGATATTATGATTGCAATTTAACATTGATAATACATCGCAGCAATGTGCTCCCTGCTGTGTGCTGATGTGCAACTTTAAGGCATGCAGTTAGTAAGGAAATGGTCACTGTTGTAAGGTATTATATATAATGACATTATGGAATAGGATGGGGACAGGCCTGGCGTCACGGGGGGAGGGAGGAGTGTCGCCCTCTCAGTTCTGGACAAAAGGATTTTTGAACACTTTCTCTAACTTAACCTGCACCCTAAAAAAAAGTTGTACTTTGTCAATGGTCAGATAACACTAATTGACACTAACAGTCACTCGGACTGTTTGATGTGAAGGAGGGCTATCCGTCCAGGAACGGCACATATCAGTGTCATTATTGGGTGTCAACATTACGATCCTGTTTGTTCAGGTGGACCGATTCCTTGCAGTAGTTTATCCTTATACTTAAAATCGTTATATAACTAGATTAGTTATAGCAGTCTGTGCTTTCTGTTGGTTTTACAACTATTTTTTCTTGTTACCGTCGGATGTAGCTGCAAAAACGAATGCGTTAGGTATTATGTCGCTCCAGGCAATACTAACCGTGAGAGTGCTGAAAAATGTGAAACTGAACTTCATCGCAAATACCAGATTGCTAGTCTTTATTACAGAGATGAAGACGAATTTCAGCGGCCAAGTTCGTTGCAATCGACCCGTTGTAGATACCGATCAGCCTCAAGAAAAAAACATCACTTGTGCCTTTAAAAAAAAAAAAGAAAAACAGAGTTGTAGGTATTGAGGTAATTTCAGGTAGAATGTAAGAACTAAAGTTAACTAGTCCCACAGTAATGCGTGGGGTCCTATCAATAGAAAAAAAATAGTTGTAACCCGAAAACACAACAACCACAACACGAGAAGTCTTCCGGAAACCTAGGTAAATCCCTGTAGTAATCTAACAGCTCTAAAAACAATCAAATGAAACAACTTAAAAAGAAAAAAAAACATTAAAAACATATCTAAGGAGCAACAAAAACACAGAATCTAACTGCGAGAGCTTTATCAAGTTTCCGGTACTCCATCGTGCTCCTCTCATTTAAGAAGATATCTCTCATCTATCTGTGTACAGGTCAGCTGGAGGTCCACAGCTGATGGTAATTTAAGTAAGTAGCTGTGCTAGCATGCATGGGCTGCAAAGGAACAAGTAAAGGTTTATTCCATGCTGAAACGAGAAGAAAGCAGTGGAGCCTTCTTAGGGTGTGATACCAAGGCATCGAAAGTTTATTTTTAATTATTGTTCCAAAAAATGTTTGTTTTCTTTCTTAAATGTTGTTGATTAAAAGATCTTATTAAATGTGAAATATCTGATTATGAAAAGGTCAAAATGTTAGTGAAAAAATGAGTAATGTGAGGAAAGATGAATTGTGGGAGCCCCTTGACTCCTCACGTCGTACTGTATTTCTCTCTCATTCTACTTGGAGTGCGCCGTCACTTCTGGATAAAGTCCGTCGGTGGTCATTCCAGACGGGTCAGGTACGACTGCGCTTCGGCACAAGAAGAGATATGTGACTTGCGAGGATCCCGACAGTGTTGACTCTTTTCTTTAGCCTGGATAGCTCAGTCGGTAGAGCATCAGACTTTTAATCGGAGGGCCCAGAGTTCAAGTTCCTGTTCAGGTGGTTGTGCTTTCCTAAATCTATTGTGAATGTCATTATAAATCGGTAAGGTGTCAGTCTCGTAAACCGAAGATCGCGGGGTCCAACCCTGTTCCTATTTCGTTTGCCAAGACTTGACTTTATCTATATCGTCAATTGTCTTGCAATGCAGAAACCTCTGTAATAAGAAGAAAAGAACTATCAGTAGTAGTTAATAATCCTTTGACAAAGAAACGGGCGCATTCAAAACACCAGCCTCCACTGCTTGGTAGAATGGCTGAGTGGTCTTAGGTGCCAGACTCAAGGATTCAATCATGTGTAGTGACAGTTTTATGTTATTCACAACACAGATTTCCATTCATGTTTATTAAGATGTGTAATTTGTATGTTGGTTGTATGAGAACAGTTTCTTCAAAAGTCCTGTCAATTAACAGTGGAGAGCTAGCCGACGTATGTCTTCATGAAAACGCTCTTTAAGGCGATTAGAAATGTCTTGAACAAATCTGCGTCATATTTTTAAAATAGTTTAGCTCAAGATGCAACGGGAGTATAAATGAATTCTCCCGCCCTCCATTCCAAGATAAAACTCCATGTGTGAATCTTATTTTACGTGAAGTTGATGATGTTGGTCACTACTGGAAATTGCCCAGTGATATCGACTCAGGTACAGTACTCAGTTGTTATGTGCTGTAATTCGATACATGCAAAGCATTTGCATTCCCTCCAATTATCAATAAAGTCAATAATGTATTAAACATTACATGCCACTTCTTCCCTAGATGATGTTCATGTTGGATCAGTGAGAAAGGCATGCCAGGTTGTGCTTGAACCAGCACCTTACTATCATTTTAGTCCCAACCTGACCGCACTAAGCAATTGTACCACAGAGACTCAAATGGGTCTGTTTTCTCCATTTACGGTTTTTGGGAAAAAAATCATCTGCATTTTTAAGCAAGATTGTATTTTAAATTTCACAAATTGTAAGTATTTCTGGAAAAACGCTGTTTCAGAAAGAAACTGAGTAGACGGGAATAGCCCAGTCAGTAGAATATCGAACTTTTCATCTCAGGGTCCCTATTCAGGTGGCTGATTTTCTTGCAACTACTTATTCCATGCTGAAACGAACAGGAAATGTTTCAGCAGTGGAGCCTTCTTTGGGTGTGATATAGAAAAAAAACCTTTACTTGTTTCTTTCAAATTAATTTAAACCTCATCTCCAGCCCCTAAACTCGCCAGTTGCTTTCAGTAGCTGAAGACACAGGCCATACTGCCCCAGGTGAGGATCAAATTCACAACCTCGGCATAGTTCCGCTGTGTACTGCCGTATAAGTACCACGCACTGACCAATTGCGCCACTGGAGCTGTGAAACACCCACTCCTCATACAGACTGACGCTGCAGAAACACAGGGCGAAAACAGGGTGTCGGTTGTGAATCCATCTCCACATGGGGGAAAGGGACAGTACAATAGAAAAGAATATACAAGAGAAGAAACGGAAAGAATTGTGCTCACTGCAAAGTAGGAAGGAAAGAGGTGGCCGGATACATAAAACAGCTCGGTGGATAATCTGTAACGACATTCTTTGCTGACAACCAGCAGTCGGATTTCTTTTCATGTTCCGCTGTGCAGTTTGAACGTTTGTTCTCCCAGATCGGTTGGTTATATGAGATCAAGTGATATAAATTAGGACTAATCAGAATCAATACAATTGACGTCTGGCAAAGGCAAATAACCTTTGTACATGATCTGGAATGTGACTGGTTAAATTTCAGTACAGTTGCAACCCCCTTTATAAAGGGTGTGCACACGTATACAACCAAGGCATTGAAAGTTTTTTGTTGTTTATTGTTCCAAAAAATGTTCCATTTCTTTCCTTCCTAAATGTTGTTGATTAAAAGATCTTATTAAATGTGAAAAAATCTGATTGTGAAAAGGTCAAAATGTTAGTGAAAAAGTGTGTATTGTGAGGAAAGATGAATTGTGGGAGCCCCTTGACTCCTCACGTCGTACTGTATTTCTCTCTCATTCTACTGGGAGTGCGCCGTCACTTCTGGATAAAGTCCGTCAGTGGTCATTCCAGACGGGTCAGGTACGACTGCGCTTCGGCACAAGAAGAGACATGTGACTTGCGAGGATCCCGACAGTGTTGACTCTTTTCTGGAGCCTGGATAGCTCAGTCGGTAGAGCATCAGACTTTTAATCTGAGGGCCCAGGGTTCAAGTCCCTGTTCAGGCAGATGTGTTTTCCTTAAATCTATTGTGAATGTCATTATAAATCGGTAAGGTGTCGGTCTCGTAAACCGAAGATCGCGGAGTCCAACCCTGTCCGTGCGTATTTCGTTTGCCAAGACTTTACTTTATCTATATCGTCAATTGTCTTGCAATGCAGAAATCTCTGTAATAAGAAGAAAAGAACTATCAGTAGTAGTTAATAATCCTTCGACAAAGAAACGGGCGCATTCAAAACACCAGCCTCCACTGCTTGTCAGGATGGCTGAATGGTCTTAGGTGCCAGACTCAAGGACTCAATCATGTGTAGTGACAGTTTTATGTTATTCACAACTGTTATTCATGTTATAATAGACCTCTAACCATATACGTATAATAGACCTCTAACCATATACGTATAATAGTCCTCTAAAGTTATCCGTATAATAGACCTCTAAATTTATCCATATAATAGAACTCCAACCATTTATGTATAATGAACATCTAATCATAGACGTATAATTGACGTATAACAATAGACGTATATTAGAATTTCATTCTAGACGAATTTCAGACCACATTTATACGTCTAAGGTGTGCGTTTAATATACGTCTTTTGCCCACTGGGGTGTATCAGGCTCCGCTGCACAGCAGCGGAAGTATAAGTGTATAGATGAAACCTTTAATGTATTGTTCGGTTTCAATCAAAATGCTTTACTACTACAAGAGAGAAGTATAGTAAGAAGGATGGAACAAAATGTATGATTTATTGGAAGAAAACATTTTTTATTTATTTATAAGCTCGTGTCATCCAGCTATAATACAAAAGCGACTCGCATCTTCAGCCCTTTTTTTTGTTTGTGATCATTAATTTCTTTAGTTATAATCAACATTGATCTTTTTTTAAAATAATCAAACACGCAGACAGATTTTTTAAAAGTATTAAGAGTTGACAGGGTGCCCCTTCGGAATAGTCGTCAGAAAATGTGAGAAAAGGAAAGTTACGTACAGTAAGCTCTCATACACAGTATTTGACATTGGAATCTGATTACAAAAAAACTACCTGTCTCCCCAGCATTTGTCGGTGCTGTTGTTTTTAATTTACATATTGTTCGCATTTTAATGAATTTTTAAAAGATTGATACAAAAATCACTAAATACGAAACGTAAAAACCCCAACTGGAAGCAGTTGACCATTCATATTCTTGAATTTTAAATCCCTGTGTTTATCTGTGTCCGAGTACCTGGTGCAGCTATTTTGAAAGCCGAGTCTATGATTTATTGCGGAAGCGCATTGCCACCAAGGAAAAAAAAAATCCTGAGTTCTCTTAAGAAATACCAAATTATCTCCTAATTGTGACTCACTCTCTGAATGATCTCTCAAGAAATCCCGAGTGAGATTCAACAGGTGTTTCCTGCAACAGCCACGACAAGTGTGAAGACGTTCTCTGGATTTCCCGAATATGACGTTAAATTAGTTCAAATCATTTACCAGGTTCCCACGTACAAAAAGGCCCAAGGACTCCAGCAGTCTTACAACCACTGTCCTGTTTGCCTCACCAGACACGATCTCTATTCTGTTGTAATCCACGATGACCCCGTTCTTCAGGTGAATTATCATGTCCTTAGTCGTCTTTAATCCCTATTGCTCAATGCATGGTGAAAGCATTGCATACATGTGTCTGACAATGAGGAATGGGCCCCTGAGACACTCATTTGCCTGTTTCACAAATGATCGTATTTTACCAGAGATTCCGTTTGGGATTCAGATGTGCATTCGGACAGCAATCCCTTTAAAAAAATGATACGTTCTGGATGAGGTCAAAGGTGCAGGAACACTGTATTTAGGATGTGTTTGTAGTGATTCTCTGTCTCCTGCTTCAGTGCAGTGATATATAGATGTGCTCCTGTAATTTATTGGTACATGCCCAGGGCAATAAGCAGTCTGAGGATTTATTTCCAGACGGCATAGAGCAGTGAAGCAGTGAAGTAGTGTAACACACTGGATCATTATGTTATTATAATCTATTCTACTTATATTATTACATACAGGTCTCTAGCTTCAACACAGTGATATATATATATATATGCTCAGTGATTTATTGGTACATGCCCAGGGCAATAAGCAGTCTGAGGATTTATTTCCAGACGGGCTACAGGTAGTGTTGTGAAATACTTCAGCACACTGGATCGCAGATTTAGACCCCCTGCACTCTTACTCCTTAAAAACCAAAGAGATTAAGATATCTAGCAATCACATTGTAACAGGGGTGACAGTGACTTAATGCTTATACTAGTGGACTTCTGGTACCTTTAGGGTACGGTGTTCCCTGAAGGGCTCTCGAACCCTGCATTTCAGATGCCTAGCTGTATCGCTGATGTGTTGCACCTCAGAATCACTTTTAAACCTTACCTCTGGTATCTTTAATCCCTATTGCTCAACGCATGGTGAAAGTATTGCATAAATGTGTCTGAAAATGAGCAATGGGCCCCTGAGAGACTCATTTGCCTGTTTCACAAATGATCATATTTGACTAGAGATTCTGTTTGAGATTCAGTTGTGCATTCTGACAGCAATCCCTTTAAAAAAATAATACATTCTGGATGATGTCAAAGGTGCAGGAACACTGTATTTAGGATGTGTTTGCAGTTATTCTGTGTCTCTAGCTTCAACACAGTGATATATATATATATGCTCAGTGATTTTTTGGTACATGCCCAGGGCAATAATCATTATGAGGATTTATTTCCAGATGTGCTAGAGGTAGTGTTGTGAAATACTTCAACACACTGGATCGCAGGTTTAAACCCCCTGCACTCTTACTCAAAACTTACAAACCCAATTCTCTTACTTAAAAACCAACAAATGCAGATATGTAGCAATCATATTGTAGCAGACACTCATTTGCCTGTTTCATAAATGATCATATTTTACTAGAGATTCTGTTTGGGATACGGATGTGCATTCTGACAGCAATCTCTTTAAAAAAATGATTTTACCTTATCGCGGCTTTGCCCTTCTTGCCTCTTTGGACAATATCTCCATCTTGTGGTCATTGTTGGTAATGTCTTCTTATGCCATTTTTTTATTTCAATTCTCTATTAGTTGATTCTAGAATCTCTACAATAGAGTTGAAAACATCAGTTTTATAGCAGACAATATGACATTATTTATAGTCCAATTAGGAATGTATTACCCTGTTTTTAACATAATAACAAATTAAAATTGATTAAAACTAAGTTTGGAACACCAGGGAACATAAAAAAAGATTTTTAGGAAAACCATGAGGTTCTGTGTCCGATGCCTTTGATTTTTTAAAATTTGAAAATAAACATCATATAACAACAGCTTTCATTTCTAGGAGTGAAAAATAACCATTTTTGAAGATATATTCGATTCTAAAACACTACAATAAAGTTAAAAACATCAGTTTTATATTACATTATTTTTAGTGAAATTGGTCATTTATTAATGATTAATATAATCTCCAATTAAAAGTGATTAAAATTACGTTTGGAACAACAAGGAATACAAAAAAAAGATTTTAAGGAAAAAAATTATGTCTTTTGTGCCAGGTGCCTGCAAGGGGAGAAAGCTAGAATCCTACCCAGGCTCCTGGAGCTCTGTCCTGGCTAAAGGAGGGTGAATTCATCCCCTTCAAAGCTCCATGAAAAAATGATATTTTTAAATTTGAAAAAAAAAAACATTATAGAACAACATCTCTTGGTCCACAGAGTGCAAAAATCCAACTTTGAAGAAAATCCATTGACTGATCCCCGAATCCTGAAGTTTCTTCACATGATATCGGGCTTGCAACCATTTTCTGGAAAATGATGAAAAATGCAAAAATGAAAAAAAAAAGTTATCAAATCTAGAGCCTAAGAGGAAAACAAGACAAATGTATATCTCCAAATAATTTTATGTGCTTCAGAAGAGCCTAGGAAAGTTTTTTGCATACAAGAATCCACGCCCGTTTGCACGTAAGCACACATGCAAGCACATATGACTGCATGCAAGCACATGTGCATGCAAAGTCATCCTCTCCAACTTCTCCAGACCTTGCTGGGTGAGCATTTGCTCTGGTAAATTAGGTCACATATCATGTTTAATCATTTCTTCTCAACACACATACTGGTGCACGTTTTCTCTATGAAAAAAAAAACATTTTTCCCTTGCACGATTTCTAGTTTTGTTTTCAAAGAGAGAACAGAAAGAAAAAAAAGAAATAGTGTCGCAAAAGAACTCTGTCGCCCTTGGTAGATGTCAAACGTATTGGACATGAAAAATGCCAGATAGAAGGCATTACTCTTCGTTTCTCAGTGTCGGGGCTGCTATGTAAAAGAGGCAATTTGCTCTGAGAGCAGGCTCAGCGCTTACTGAACGCAGATGTCTCAGAGCGGTCTGTCCAAGTGGCTGTAAAAGGACAGCAGCAAGAATACGTAAAACAGGTGTAAAATAAAAAAAATAAAACAATTTAAAAATAAATACTAAATGGGTTTAAAATTCAGGAATGTGATTGGTCAGTAGCTTACGATGAGTGTTGTTGGTGTTTCTTGTGACTTAGCGAATTGAAAAAAATATTCAATTTAAAAAAGGCAAGAGCTCCTTTGAAAAAAAAAATAGTTTGTATCTGTGTTGTAACAGCTGCGCCAGAACTATTCAGATAAATCAGAAAAGTACTTGAACTTGACTGGTTTATATTCAGTAATGTGCATTGGGAACGAAAGGGAGACTTACATGGATTTTATTAGGTTTTAGGAATCAGAAAATTTATTTTTACGAGCAGAAATAACTTCCTGCTTTCAACGCTTTTTTTGTTTCTGCTTGTAACCTCGAACAGAAAAACCCAGTACTGACTCACAGAAACGCCTCGGAGTTTCTGTGTTTCTGGGATTTAAGAGGGATGTATGAAGACAGTAAAGGGGAGTTTTTTTTCCCCGCTGTAGAGTATGAAGGCGGTGTGACGAGTCAGGAGGGAGGAGACGCGCATTCCGCACGGGGAGCGCAGAGCAATGAGCCGCACCTGCTGCGCGCCGAGTCCTGTCCTATATAACTGCTGAGCATGGACAAACAGAGTCTCCAGCCAGTGTTGGAGAATTATAGGGTTAAAGCGCAGAAGTTGAGAGTAGAGTTTGTGTACGATTATAAGATTAAGGGGATAGGGTTTGGTGCACAGAAGAGGTTTGGTTTTTGTTTAGTTTTGACACATTTGTAACGGCCATGGCGGCCTGTAGGGTCGGCATGCGCCGTTACTTTTGCGCGCGTTTGGTGTACAAGAGTGGTGAGGGCTCGGCTCACTCGGGTGATATTTCACGGTTGGACTTTTCAAGGAAGGTGTTACAGAAAGAGTTAAAGGTTAAGGCATTAGATGTCAATTGCTTAATTACTTTGCCGAAGGGAATTGGTTTTGACATTAGTTTCAAATCGGCAAAGTTATTGGAAGAATTTGGGAGAAAAATAGAGGAGAAAAAAGATGTGGGCCTGATTAGAATGTTTGAATGGCAGAAGCTGACGGATCTTTCTAATAGAACTGTGATTGTTCGCATGTTTAATGAGATGGTGATGAAGGAAGATATTGTGACATGGTTGTCTAAGTATTGTTTAGTGAAAGGTGAGCCTCAGAAAGTCTTGGATGATGATGGCATCTGGAACTGTGCATGGAGAGTACCTATTTCGTTGCATGAAGACAAAAATGGTTATGGTGGATTTAAACACATTCCTTCCTTGATTGGATTAGGTGAAAATAGAGGCCTTGTGTTCTACCAAGGGCAGCCAAAACTGTGCAGGAGATGTGGGGAGCTGGGTCACTTTGTGGATGCCTGTACAAAGGTGGTGTGTGGTAAGTGCAAGGAAATTGGACATGCATATACTGAATGTACAAGCGTGAGGAAATGCAATCTCTGTGAGTGTGAAGGTCATGTGTTTAAAGACTGTCCAAATTCTTTTGCAAATAGAACAAAACTGGGAAGACCGATGCAAAAGCAGGAAGAGTTTGAAGAGGCATTTAGGGCTGGAGCAGTGGTCCTGGATCAGGAACTGGATGTGGTTGACGTTGAAGAAAGTAGTGGAAAAGAGAGCGAGGGTTCAGAATGGAGTGAAGGAGATGAGGCTGAGGTAGAAGAGAATGATGATAATGTGGAAAGTGAGGTGGACTCTGAATTGAGTGGTAGCATCTCTCCTGATCGTCTGCCACCTGTGGAGACTGAAAGGGCTCAAATGGAATGTATAGAACAAAGGGTGCAGTCTAAAAGGTCTGCTGAGACATCTGATATAGAAAGTGATCTAACTCCGAGTGGAAAAGTGAGGGAAGATCATTTTCAGAGTCCTCAGATGGCAGGTTCTCCCATGGGATTAGTTCTCTCCAATCCTACTGATCCAGCTTTAGAACTAGAGACTCAAGGAGGGCAGGTGGAGAACCATCCTATTGATGGTGGGGGTGGTGGAGGAGGAGGCAAGGAGAGCAAATGGAAAAAGAAAAAGGCCTGTATAGTAGGTGTCACAGATTGAATGATTCTAGCCAGAGTTTTTAGTCTCCCCTGGTTTAACTTTAAGTATGGCTCTGAACATTGTGTCCATAAATGTGAGAAGCATTCTATCCAAGTTAAGGGCAAGGACTATATTATCATTTGTGAGTAAGGTAAATGCTGATATTATGTTGTTACAGGAGTGTGGATTACCTTTTAAAAACAGCTATAAGGATATGGAAGAACTGTGGACATTGGGCCCATCAATTTGGAGTGGGTCCAATGAGAATAAATCTGATGGTATAGCTGTTTTAATTAAAAATAAGATGGTAGAGGTACGTCAGTACCTTGTAGTGAAACCAGGGAGAGCACTGGTGGTGAATCTGGGTTTCATGAATGTCAAATTTAAACTTTTAAATGTGTATTGTCCGAGTTGCCCACACGACAGATATGTCCTAATTCAGGAATTGAGAGAATATTTATTGGGATGGGAACCACTGGTTTTAGCTGGGGATTTTAATTGCCTTTTAGAAAGAGAAGGCAGAATGAGGGGTGAGAGACGGGTCCAATTTGATAAATCATCAATATTATTGCAAACTGTATGTAAAGATTTTAAACTGAAAGATGCCCTCAAACTTTATAGTCAGGGGAGGGCAGGTTTCACATGGCACAAGTCTAATGGGACCCAAGCCTCACGTATAGATTTTATTTTGATACGTGATTTTACTTGCACAACTGCAGGCTTAACCCCTGTTTTTTTCTCTGACCATTGTTTACTGTCATGTACACTTGCTATTCCAACAGTTGTTACTGTGGGGAAGGGTGTGTGGAAGCTGAATATTTCACTTCTGGAGGATGAGGAAGTGAGGAGCAGGTTCAGGGAAAGATATAAGGAATGGCAGACTTTGTACGACCTGTTTGGCACAAGAGCACAGTGGTGGGAGGAGGTAAAGGAGCGTACAAAAGCATTTTTCATAGAGATGGGGAGGAGAAAACAGGCTAGGATACGAAGGGTTGAAAACGGATTACAAAAGAGATTGCAGAGGTATGTTAAGTTATTAGAAGAGGGGTGGGACTTCAGTGAGGAAATCAAAGAATTAAAGAATGAGCTTTTAAATCTCTCTAGAGAAAAGATTAAAAAAATCATGTTTCAAAGCAAAGTGAAAGAGCTTGAAGAAGGTGAAAAATGTACAAGATTCTTTTTCAAGAAAAGGGTTGTAGGGAGGGGACTAATGTCTGCATTGAAGGGACGAGAGGGGGTTTTGCAAACTAGTATGGAAGACATGTTGACTGTAGCTGAGGATTTCTATGGGGAGTTGTTTGGAAAGAAACAAGTGTCTAAGGATTTGTTAGAAAAATTTGTGCAAGTCATTCCAAAAAGTGTAAAAGATGATACTGTGTTATCAAAAGGCCTTTCTGTAGAAGAGTTAATGGAAAGTTTGAAGACCTTCAAAACGGGTAAGACTCCAGGGTTGGATGGTCTACCCATTGAGTTTTACAGGGCCTTTTGGGATATTTTAGCATTGGATCTTTTAACCATTTTTAAAGAATTTGAGTTTTTAGAAGAACTGCCGGACAGCTTTAAGACGGGAGTTGTGATCTTACTATTCAAAAAGAATGATCGCACAGACCTGGCAAATTGGCGACCGATAACTTTATTGAATTGTGATCTTAAACTGCTTTCCAAGTGTTTAACGCTTCGATTAAAATCTGTCCTGAGTGAAGTCATTCATCCAGATCAAGCTTGTGGAGTGGCAGGGAGGAGGATCACGGACAGCCTGATACTGATTAGAGATACCATAGGTTATGCGAGAGAGAGGAATATTGGATTGGCGGTTTTAAACTTGGATTTTGAGAAAGCTTATGATCGTATCTCTTATGAGTATGTTTAGAGTACTACAAAAGATGGGGCTTTCAACCAGGTTCCTCACTTGGGTAAGGTTATTATATAAGGGTATAGGAAGTAGAATAATGATTAATGGCAGCATGTCAAATGTGGTTAATGTGAATTGCGGTGTTCGCCAAGGCTGTCCGTTATCCCCACTCCTTTTTGTTTGCTGTATAGAACCACTGGCACAAGCCTTGAGAATGGAGAATGGGATTGAAGGCATTAAAATCCCTGGGAGTGGGGCCCAAGAGGTGAGAACTGTACTATACATGGACGATGTAAATGTTTTTTGTACAGATTATAAGGGAGTCAGAAATAGCTTGGAGGTGACAACCCAGTTTTGCGGAGCATCAGGGGCCAAGCTGAATAAAAACAAATGTGTGCTGATGCAATATGGAAACTGGAGTGAAGAGGAAAATGTGGGAATCACAATTCGTAGAGATGAAATGAAGATCTTGGGAATAAACTTTGACAGAAATGGGATGGGGAGTAGGAATTGGGAGAGGGTGGTAGGGAAAGTCAAAAGCAAGATCGGTCTGTGGAGTTTACGGGAATTAACAATGGAAGGCAAGGTTTTAGTTGTCAAGACTGTAATTTTACCATTACTATTGTTTGTCAGTGCTGTATTTATGCCATCAAGGTCTGTTTTATTGGTTTTAAAGAGGGCTATTTTTTATTTTTTCTGGAGGTCAAAATGGGAGAGAGTAAAGAGGGTGGTTGTAGAAAAAAAGGTGGAAATGGGTGGAAAAGGCATGCCTGAACTGTTCACTTTCCTAATGTACAAATATGTATCATTACACTTGTCTTTAGCGGTAGGGAACAGGGGGAAAGTATCCTTTATGTCTCGCTTTTTGTGTGGTTTTTATTTAAGGACATTGAAAGTTTTAGAGATCCCTTTAACGGCACCTGTTGCTTTTAACCTCCCATATTCATATTTTATCATAAAGAAATTTTTAAGGGAACAGAATTTGGAAAATGAGGCACTGGATGTGTTGACAAGTGCAAGAAGGTTGGAACTTGTTGTGCAGGTTAGAGGTGCAGTATGTCAAATTCGTGGCCTCGTGGCTGGGGATCCCAGCCATGTTTGGAAAAGGGTTGGCCACACAGTTTTGTTGAATAGACACAGAGATATGTGCTGGTTGATTGCACATGAAGTAATACTAACAAGGGCTGTGATGCATTCGAGAGGCATGGTGAAGACATCAAGGTGTCCAGTGGAAGGATGCGGACAAGAAGAATCCATCCGGCACGTCCTGTGGGACTGTGGCATCGCAAAAGAGGTGTGGACATTGGCTAACAGCTGGATAAGGTGCTTTCTGGCTTGCGGTATAAGTGACCCCCAGGTAGTGCTCTATGGACATGGACTTGAGAAGCTATTGAAATCGGAAGAAAGCAAAGCCTGGCAGGTCATCTGTTGCCTAAGGGAGTCTTTATGGAAGACTAGAACTACATTGGTATATAGAATGGAAAAAACTCTGCCTCCGTCAGTGATACAGAAGGCTGTGTCTTATTTGAGAGACTACATTTTGATCCACCGGAGAAGATTTGGGGAGAAAGATACTGAGAGGGTCTGGGAGTTGACATTATGGCCCAAGCATGTTGCAATCAAATGGTGATGGATCACAAGTCATGTTTCAGCAGGTCATGTTGGAAACTTTTTTTATGATGCCTCTTGCCTTGCACAACATCTGTCTAGTGTTTTTTATTCTTTGCTTTTGTATCTTATTTAATTTTATGTAAGAACTTAATAGTGTAAATTGTTATTGCTTGTGTATCAATAAAAACTTTAAAATTTCAAATTTCTTTTTGAGCTGAAGCTGGGTTCTTCCTCTAGTTAAACTTATTGGAGTTAGTGGTTACTGTGCTAGACTGTCGGTAATAGCGCTATTATTTCTTTCTTCTGCTCAAACAGTGCCGGGCAAAACTAAAATGATAACCCTGTTTCAGAAAGATTGAGTCTGAGGGGTAATAGGTGGAGGTTAAAACCCAAAATAAAGGGTTGTTGTTGGTGAAAGCCATAGATTGGGTCTGATTTTGCTCGTTATTGACCTCACTCACGCAAACTCCGTGCGCATTAATGTAGGTGGGGCTACGTGAGATAAAGATGAGTGTCCCCTTGTGGGGAGTCCCTTCCCCTGCCCACTCTCCCACTAGGGTCTGTTGCAACCTAGTGTGAAATTCAGCATATTGCAGTTCAGCTTTTGATCACTCAGCTGAGAAGTCCTGGGAATATGGGGCAAACAGAGGAGACACCCACCAGCCTCAAAGGAGAGTTTTTATCCCCAAGGGATGACTTGTTTTACAACAGCAGACATTATCAAGAAACAAAAACCTCTGTTCTGCTGCT
This sequence comes from Atractosteus spatula, assembly GCF_055471065.1. NCBI lineage: Eukaryota > Metazoa > Chordata > Actinopteri > Semionotiformes > Lepisosteidae > Atractosteus > Atractosteus spatula. Next base: position 18,076,840 of record NC_142715.1, on the reverse strand, counting down.
CCAGGCTGGTTCCACTAGGAGCAAGTGGGGCTGTTTGTAGAGGGAGAGCTGGAGGAAGTTAGATGTAAAGTGTCCAGTCTTGTCAAGGGTAATATAGCTCATTAGATCTGACTAACCAGTTAAAATGAAATGGTCTGCTTTCTACACAGAAGCCAGTTGTCTCTTCTCAATGTGGGGGTGAGTCCGTCAGTCACATAACAGCTAGGCAGGACTGACAGTCTTGTGTGATCTATTTCATCTCCTCTTACCCCATCTTCCAAAGACAATGGTCCAGTCCAGCCTAGAGTGTCCCAGACTGCTCTGTCAGTGACAGTGGGAGGCTTATCTTTTGTCTCTTGTTCAGCTAGGATGTATGACAAATAGTGACCCCTCAATGAAGGAAACTTTAGGTTTTGTCTGTGATTACACCCCCTGGCAATGTTACAGGCGTTGGGGGAATCCCCGGTGATCCCACAGTCACCCATAGACACTGGCCAGTCTACACAAACCTTCATTCAGCACAGCCCTGACCCCTGTTGTGTCACCCAGGTCTTCTCTGTGAGACAATGATTATTCAGGGAAATTTAAGGAATGTATTCCAAAGCAGTCAATGGAAGTATGGAATTAAAATTTGTCAAATCTTTATAGATGGAGTATGTCACCTGTTTAATATACTTTTACATTGTGACAAAATTGAACAAATTTTAAGTCCACCATATATACATGCAGCATTTTAAAGACGTGTCTCTGCACTGCACAGGAATCTCGGTTCACTTACAAAAACTTCAGCTTATAACCCATCTGAAGTGTTTTTTTAATTTTACTGCTTGTTCTTTAAGGTTAAGGTACTAACTCATTGACGTTGTTGATTAAAATAAGACTATTGACAAAAAAGAAAGTATTCATCACAAAGGTATTATGCCAAATAAACTCTAGTAATCAACAGCAATTAAGAAAAGAAAAAAAAGACATCTTCTGAGGATGCCAGATGGAAATCAAACACACACACTCACACTTAGGGCCAATTTTACCAGAAACCAATTAACCCACCAATGATCTTAGACTGATGTCTGAAAACCAGAGCCCGTGAAGGAAACCAAAGCAAACAGTGCAATATAAAAGTTCTTCAGGTATTAGTAGAACAGACCTAGCTTATCAATATAATACATATGTCTGAACTTCATAGAATGGTGACACTTCAATCTTTCATATTCAATGTTTTGCACAAAATCAACAGCTGAGAACAGACTGTCATATACCTTTATCCACTGGTTTTCAGAGCAGAGACATCCATGTGGGCAAGAGTTCTTTCCCTGTGGTCCGCCGCACTTCAGCTAGCCACGTTCTGGCAGGGTTGTGTGTACTCCTCTGAACGTGGCCTGTATTGAATATCAGGCATTTTGTACAAATTAATAATGTGAGCATATTAATATGATTTGTGTTGAAGCCAAACATAGAAAATTGCTGTAAGAACTTGAATTTAATCTCCAGTGTCACTCCTGAAATGCTGACCATCACCCATCTTCTGATTTGTAGATGCACGTGTTAATGGATATTTCTTGTCTTCTTTTTTTCACCCATATGCTCTTCTCTGCATCATTAAGTACTTCTGGGTCATCTCTTGTACCTTGTGGCATCTTGGCTGGTGGTGAATGGCAGGTTGCTGCTATAAAAATAACATGCCTACCAATATGATTATGTTGAAGACAAAACCAAAACAATACAACTGTTTTGCACTGTACAATTTACACTATCACAAGCTTGTCATATTTACAGTCATCAAATGATTTGGGCTGCTGTTCCTGTGAACAATGTCGTTTAAGAAACAGATTAAATTTCAAATCTTTAGATTTTAAATATAAACCACTGACAATATGGTAGAGCCATGTTGTCTTTAACCTATTCAGAAACTACCACTTAAATTGTAAGAAATTGTTCTCTAGACACATCTTGTGGACTCTGTTCTCGATGAATTGGAAAGGTTTCGTTCATGACTTCCAGTACTCTGTCGATCTCTCTCTTACCAAGAGACTACCCATCTAACGCTGCAGGAAACTCCAGTGCCTGGTCTGGGAATGCTGTGCTATTCAGATTCTGTCAATAAATTTCAAGAATGGTTCACTTCTCAAAACCGTTTTTGTTTACACGATGTGGCATTTCTCTGCAGTAACAATTGAGTGGGGTAGTTATCTGCCTTCTGTGCTCTTCTGAAAATTATGTATCTTTTTGGCAGTCCCATATCCCTTCCTTATATCCTTGCTGGTGAGAATGAGAAATGCCATTTTTAAGACAAAAACACAAACATAATTCTAACATTAATTTTAAGCTACAAAAAATATATATCTTCAAAATATGCACTTAAGTACACTTACTGAGTTTCTGTTTTGGAAATGGTCAGTGATCCAACCACTCCAGAGCTTGTCCTTTGCCTTGAAATGATTTTCTGGAAATGCTGTAATCAAAGAGGAGCTCTTCTCCCTCAACAATGTCATTTTTTGTCACAGACAGGATTATGACAGGCTGTTCGTTTATATAAATGACCCTCTTACAGCCTTGATGTATTTTTTTTTCTTTGATTGATTTATCCACCTTCTGATTGTCTCCATATCCGTGAGGCAGGCACAGTGTTCTTCACAAGCATCAATGCACAGTTTTTGTGCAGGTCCATCAAAAAAAGAAAAGATGTATCTTCTCTCCCTCTGCCATCTGTGCCGTTAGGGCTTCAGCGGCTGTCTCTGTGATGATCTCGCCATGATAATCACACACCACCTCTCCTTTCTGAAAACCTGGAAGTCACAACCTTCTTCCCCTTCACAGGATTGTCACTGATGCTCAGGCCTTCCCAGATTTGATGCTTTTCTATCTTTTTAATTTGCTTGTCATTTGGTGGCAGTCCTGTCTTGGGCTTCCACTTCTCAAACACTTCAGATACTGTTGATGCATTGGCTGAGCGGTCCATCTTTTGAATATAGTAGGTTACCTGACAGCCATCTAGTGTAAAGGTCTAGAAGGAAAACCACATCATAAATCCTCAGAATATATTCCAAACTTAGTGTTTGTCGGTGAAGATAATTGATTTGTACACTTGCCATTAACGGTCTGCAGTCTCACTTCCTCTGTTCTGATTTCCACCTGTCATGACTTCTAGTCAGTTTCAGATGCTCCTCTTTTTGGTAAGCTGCCCATATAATAACACTGGAAACACCTTTATCAGCTGCTGAAAGGCTGTAGCATCATCCATCTTCGGACATGTAAATCCTGCAGCTGCTGTTGTGGATCTTGGCCTTGATCCACTGTTGTAAACATTTTAAATAAAATATCACAGGTCTCTGTAACACAGTCAAAAAATAACTGAATAGGTGTAATGTTTTCAAACCCACTCCACAGCAGGTGTGCATTCTTGTCCAGAGTCTGATGATTGATTACTTGACCTGAAGTTAAAAAAAAAGAAATGAATGATTGTTTTGTGAAAGACTTATTTTAAGATTGTGATGATGCTTACTAAACTCCTTGTCCTGCAAAGCCTTCAATTACTTTGATTGCCGAGCAGATGCTGGCTGAGTCAGTATTCTATAATGTTTCTCTGTGGGCTAAGTAATCCCACATAATGCTCTTCTGTGCATCGGTTACATATTTTTCTGTCAACTCAATTGCCCTCCTGGCTGGTAATGAATGGCTGGAGGAATCTACAAAACAAACAAGCAACCATTTGTGAATGTTTCCAACCCACAGAAATATAAAGTAATATATTATTCTGCTTACTTCTCATGCAGTCGTCTCAAGTTGTTGGAAGGACTGTGAATTGGCTCTCCCGCAGATGAACTGAAAAACTTTTTGTCTCCCTTCACAGCTGCTGACCTGGGCATTACAGCTTAGTTTAGTGAAGTAAAGATGAAACAGCTGATAAAACACAAATAAAATGCAATTAGGGTACATTGGAGATTTTCTTAAATACTATACATGATGGGAGCTATGCAAGTGGAGGTCTTTTGTTCTGTATTAACATGGATTTTAATGGGTTTCTATGAAAATTGGCCGTGGTGTGAGTGTGCGAGTCCTGTGATGAACTGGTGTCACATTATCGGCGATACTGTGCTTTGCACCCACTGCTTGCCAGGATTATTCCAGTTCCACAACAACCCTGAATCGAGTGGAGGGGTTTATCAGTGTAGCCATCCACTTGCATGTTCCTCTTCACTCAATGCAAAGGAAGCCAGCTGCTGTGATGAGGTTTTGTGCTGGTTAACAGCAAACTAGACCATCTTTTTGCCCACTTGTTGAAACAACACTTTCTTTGCATCTATTCCTCGACCTGTAATAGCAAAAATTAATACACCAAACTGTAAAAATCCCATATATATATATATATGTGTGTGTGTGTAACTTATTTGTTGTATGAAAGTATTCTTACTGTCATGTTCTTTACCACCCCTGGGTGCTGCAGGTCCTTCAGCTGGAGAAAGGTCTGCAGGTAATACAGCACAAGATGATGGTCAGGCAGGGTGTTCTTTTCAGAGCTGTATGTGCAACACATCTCTCTTTACAACCCTCAACACCTTCCAGCAATCTCTGGTACTTGGTTATGGACTCTGCATCTGTCTATATCTGCGGGAGAAAGTAATACTATCAACATCTTTTTTTGTATTTGAATTAAAAGAAGTACAGTTGAATATCCTTTAAGATACTATGGAAGTTGATGATGAGGTTAGCCAAGCTGGGATCATCTACTTTCACATTGATAGTCTTCAGGATGTAGCGCGGAAAACGGTTTATGTTCTTGGTATAATTAGCAATGGTTTGGTGAGACAGTCTAGTGGTCTTCATTTGGTTACAATAATTGTGTTTTGGTTATGTCCTTCACAGAGTTTAAGGAAGATGCAGATCGATCCATAAAGAAACAGGAATCTGGAAACATTTTCTACCTGAAAAATGTAAAGTCACAATGTTTATGGCTGACATTTCACCTGGGTGAATTTTAAGCTAAGGAGTAAAAAACATGTGTTATGGAAATATCACTGCTCAATTGTAAATGGGTATATAATTTTAACATACCTTTACATAATGGTAAATTTGAAAAGAAACAGAAGAACCCTTATAAATTATAAATATCTCACCTTGATGATGTGTCTTCAGGATTCCACATAAAACAGTCCATGGACTCCTCCAGTCTCACAACCTCACCAGATATGAGCTCTGTGCTCTTGCAATCCCCAACCTGCCCATTCCTCAGGTGATTCAACAAGTCCTTCTTGGCCTGGAGTGAGACCTCACTGATCTCCTCTGCTGAGGCTCATTTCATACACACCACCTTTAAGAGAAGAGGAAACTGGTCAAATGTCTTCAGGCAGGTCTTGCACACCAGAGGAATCCTCATGGGTCTTTTTTGAAAATAAATAACTTTTGTGTACAGAAACAAGTCAAGACTGTTCCAGTTTCTTAACTGAGCCTTAATTTTCTCTCCAATAGCTTCACTGTATTGTTTATTGTATTTTTTTTATCAGAATTATACCTTGCTCTTCCAGTAGAAGCCATTGTAGACTTTAAGAACTACTGTGATAATTGGTCTGCCTGAGTGTCCTTCCCTAACCCAGTATTGATAGCTTGTGTAGGGTCCAAAGGTGTCCTTCTGTAATTTCCTCCCATGATGTTTCTTTGATCAGTTGGAAGCAAGCGTGAAAGCTTCCTCCCAGTGGGAAGCTCAAGATCCTCTAGCTGTAATGACAGATTTTCCTCGTAGTGCTCTTTGAGGATCTGCAGTGTGGTGTGAAGCCAATTTTTGGCATTGCTTACCAGCTTCAAATATGTGAGTTTGGCTGGCTTGGCAGGTTTAATGAGGTGCTTGAGTTCCTCGGTCTTCCGTCATAGGCTAGTGGGTGCTCTGTTCTCCCGTCCAAAAAAACTGCTGTTTTGTAAATGGTGGACTGTTTGGATCATTTTGTAGATGATCCTGGTTCCTTGTTGGAAGGTATCCTGTCTGTTTGACATGTTTGGTTTGTGGCCGACAGTATGGAGGGTGACCATACAGTAGCATGCATTGTCAACTCTAGCACAGAAGAACAAAAGCTGGGAGGGGGGAGGAGGCAGGAGCAATAGAGAGACAGAGAGGCCAGTTGGAGTCCAAGAGCTCTGTTTAGGATTGATATTGTTGATGGCATCAGTGACTGGGTTATTGTCCTCTACCGGAGGGGAGGAGCCGTCAGCAAAATGAGCTTTAAGCTGAATCCCGTGGTAAAACCAGTTGAGGTCAACTTGGGTTTGCGGGGTGTCCAGCTTCTTGGGGACTAGAACAAAACTGAGGCCTTTGCTAAGAAGAGATCGCTCATCCTGTGAAAGGAAAAGGTCAAGGGCATAGTAATGACATGGTTGGGATTGGTTGAGCTGGTAGGGGTGTTATTGGGCTTTTTCTGTAGAAGATGATTGAGTTTTTTTTTCCTTCTCTGAAGCAAGGAACTGGTCAAGTTTACTATCTATGTGTTGAGGTTACTGTCTATGTGTACACCTAAGTACTTATATGAATCAACCTGAGTGATAAATTTGTTGTAGATTACTACCTGTGAGTGATCACCAACTGCTCTGGGATAAAAAAAAATATTTCTTGTGGTGTTTTTGTTGCATTTAGAATGAGAATGTCTGTATCTTTTTTAGGAATCTGTACAATGAGTCTCATTTACACAACGAGTATTTGAAATGGCTCATATCGATCTATAAAGTAAAACTTCATATCCAAAATCCTGAGACTTTTTAAACAAGTTGACCATTTTTTTTTCATTCAACATTGTTTACCATCCCAGATTGGTCTTTTTTTTTCGGCACTTTCCTGTTGTGCTGCTCTACTTGTATTGTGAGTCCCGCATCAATAACCTGGAAACAAAAATATCTGAACAAGCTCTGACCAAATGGAATCGACCTCCCTTTCCAGTTCAGATCCGGGTGCAAGATGCCGTGTGTCCATATTGGAGATCTTGTGCCTGCAAACTTGGGGAAAGCAGTACATGACCTGTGATTTCTGACTAAATCACTGAAACAATTGACCAAGTTTTGAAATGATCTTCACTGTTTCACTCTAGTGTTGTATATGATTTGTATTTTTAGAAAAGGTCTGCGACTCCATCCGTTCTGTAAGTCAATGCTTATCAAAAGGACAGTTCCCTCCATGTTGGGCATATTGAAACCAGTAGTTACCTGCATTTCAGAGTAATCCTGTAGAGAGAGATAAGGAATATTGCACATATACAATGCTTTGCAGTGTAGGGTGGCTGCTCATTTATTAGTGGTGCCTAGAATGCAAAAACATAAGAGGTTCCAAAAAAAGTAAATGGGCAAAAGGCCTCCTATGTCATTTGGTAGTTGATTTACTAATCCAACGATCTCATCCTGCTGTTTCTTGAAAGAAACCAGGGTATCGGCTTCAACAACATGGCTGGTTAGCTTGTTCCATATCCCCACAGCTCTTTGGCTAAAGAGCTGCTCCTTGGTCTGTTTTGAACCTGGTTCAGTCAGTAGTTGAAACCAATTGTACAGTATTGTGGAGAGGAATGCAGGAAAATGCTGTATTCATTTTTTTGAGGTGGTTAGGTTTTGAAAAACATCTTAAATGAAGCACATTCCTATGCAAATCCTCCTGCTGAGAGGCCTACATAAAGGACCCGAATAGTTTAACCGTTTAATGTTCAACTGAAAACCATCTGTAGAATTTTTCAAATCTCACATAAAAATGGTATTGGAATTAGGTTTTTAAACCCATATCTGTAACATGCAATACTCTGGTGCTCCCTCTCGGTGCTTTTTGTAGTACGCAGCTATTTGTTTTGAAAATCCAGACATTTCTGGTTGTGAAATAACTCTTTAATATCATCCCTAACATCTTATCCTACATTTGTTTCAGTAGTATTGGACATAAAATATACGTAACTGATGCATCATATTCTAGCTTAACGATGGTTGTGCAAGCATGTAATAAGGAATAAAAACTGATTATCAATAACTTAGGGGTTTGATTTTTATTTTTTTACAGTAGTAGAATATACTAAAAACAAAACGGAGCCTGAAGATGAACTTCCAAACGCATTATATTGAAACACTTCCATATAAATATCAGTTTTTGTATTTTTCAAATCTACAGTAGCACTACTGCTCACGAAACATACCATGGTGATAGTATACATGCCTAAACTACTCAGCACTACAGGCATTGTGAAATGTACATAACCAGGTGTCTTCATTCTTGGCCTTTCACATTCTTCAGTTGAGAGGCACAATTCTTGCAACCAGTTTTCACACGTGTTACACTGAAACTAGACAAAGCAAAATAAGTAATGCTATTTCAATGAGTTGTGTTCTAGGAAGATTCAAGTACTTGTAGCGTATGTTTCTTTAACGGGAGAGTCAATTAGTTCTAATAAGCAGAACAAAAACTGTGTGAAGTCGTACACATAGAATGATGGGATACACTTCTATATTTGTCCAGTCCACTGACGTACCACTCCATACATTAAGCACATCTGTAGAGTAACTTGAATAAACATGACAACGATTTAATGTCATCAATGTTCCTGTAGCGTGTGAAGATTTTCTGGCTTGAAAAGTGGACAGAGCCCGTTACATATGTGAATATTAGATTTGGCACTGTAGTGCTTTTTGGACCACATGCTCTCATCTGAGAACATAACCTATTCATTTCTTTATTTTAACTTATTAAAACTTTTTGAGGGTAATCATCACTGACATTTTCCCCTGCCTTTGTTTCAATATTACGGAACAGTAAACTGAAATTGAACGGATCTTAACAATGGTTGTGCAAGTAAATAAAAAAAATAAACTGCATATCAAACGTTTAGGGGTTTCCTTTTCATTTTTTGCAACTAAAAGTCTAGCCCTCTTCATTTTTCTTCTGATGAGATGTACAAATCATTTTAGAACTGTCAGGCTGAATGTAGAAAATAAGAAGTAAAGCTATTTCATTTCAATGAGATGTTTTGTAGGAAGATTCAAGTACTTATAGCATGTTTCTTTAACTGGAGAGTAAAATACTTCTAAAAAAACAAAAACAATATGTGAAGTCCTACCATAGAGAGATGGGATACACTTCTACAGCTTGTCTGATAACTTGACATTTATCCGCACATCTGAAGCAGAAATTAAATCATTTTGTCTTTTTTATTAAATGTCATTTGCATTTTTGTAGCATAAGTGAAGACATTCTGACTTTGAACGTCGCATTAAGTACGTGCATACTGGATTTGGCACTTCAGTGCTTTTGGGAGCACACATTATCATATGAGACCATAACTTATCCGTTACTTTAACCATTTTATGACCTTTTATGCTCTATCATAACTTTATTAAAATGCATACAGTACAGCAATGCAAAACCAACATGTTTTCCAATGGGCAGTGAGTTTCTCATTGAAGGGTGGGTCTTGGTTAACTCAACCACATTGGAAGAAAGTGTGTACTCTAACCCTAGTGAACTGGGATGTAGTACTTGAATACATCACTTTATTAAATGATACAAGCCAACTGAGGTATGTGCAAAACAGAACTGTTCCTTTACATTCCAACTTTTAATACAATATATACAGTAAATACTACTGGACTACAACAATACAAAACACACATTTTAAACAAACAAGTAATAGGTTTATTCCACGCTGAAAAGAGATGAAAGAAAATGCTATGTGTTGGCTGTGGAGCCTTCTTCAGGTGTGAGAAAGATAGGGCAGTAAGCAAAGGTAATGTAGCAGGAGAACAAAGGCTTGGAGTGAGAGACGGGAGCAGGGGACAGAAAGAGAGGCCAATCAAGACGTGTGAAGTCAGAATAGGTGTAGAGAAGTGTGAAATGAAACTTCCAATGAATGGAGAAAATTTAGAAGAAGAGCAGCTTGTCGTTAAGAGAAGGGGGAAGGTGTGATCCTAGCTGCAGGATAATTTTGGTTTCGGTAGTCTTTCTGATGGACGAGTTTGGAAAACCGTCTTTGAGAACACAGATGGAGAGATTAGAGTGGTCGTGGCCGTCAGAGGTGAAATGAGAAACAATGGGCTTGGAGAGATCTTTAATCTTCACAGCCCTGACATGTTCTCTGAAGCGGTCTCCGAGTCTCCTTCCTGTTTCTCCAATGTAGATGGCGGGGCATTTACTGCAAGAGATACAGTAAATAAGGTTGCTGGATGTAAAAGATGCCATCTGGGTGATCTGGAATTGTCCTGAGGGGCCTTGAATGAGTGTGGTTTTAGATATGTACTTGCAGGTAATACAGCGAGCTCTGTTGCAAGGGAAAGTGCCTGGTGTGGATGGTTGCTGAGGACGGTCAAGGGAGCTGTGAATAAGAAGGTTACGCAGATTAGGTGGTCGGCGATATGAGATGATGGGGCGGTCAGAAAAGAGGGCCCCAATGGAGGGATTAAGATCTCTTAAAGGGACTCGCTCATGTTTTTTAACAGAGATTGGCAATTTGATACAAATAAAGTATTTAAGCATCCATAAAAAAACATATAGGTTTTAACAGTCATGCAACTCTGACAATGTTATGTCCACTTAAACAAAACAAATAATCTTAAATCTGTTATTTCTAGATGGCTCACCAGTAACCTTTCCCTTTAAGACCATTTGTGGGAGCATTGTGGGATACTTCAAGCGGAAAAGGTGACTGGTGGTCAACTTGACGAGCATAAAACAACACTCCACTGAGGAAACACTGCAGTGATTTTAGGGAAATTAAAAAGGTTAGTATCGTTCATACTTCATTCGTATCACATACACACTCAAACATACCAGAAGGTTAGAGGCAAATATTGGAGTATTTCATATTCATCAAAAGAAAAAAAGAGCCACTCTGTCACACTCTGCATTACCCAATGACCCTCTTTACAACTTTGTACACTTCTTAGGAAACCTTTCTGCACTCTGAGAGCCAAAAAATTAAATTGCTTTCCTGGTATTCATGGTAGAGGTTCGTTCTATGCTGAAAAGAAATACCACAATTCGGTTGTGGAGTCTTTAGGTGTGAGGGGGAGAGAGAGGAAGGCATCGGAGAACAAAAGGCAGAGCAGGTAAGAACAGACAGGAAGTAGGGAGCAAATGGGCATAGAGCAGGTGAGAATTAATAATCAAGTCCTGGAGCACATTCGGCAAGAGGATTAGAAAGAGAGAAAGGAGGTGGTGTGATCCAAGTTTAAGGATAAGTATGGTTTTGGATGTCTTTCTGCAATAGCAGATGGGGAGATAAGGAAGATCGCAGCCTTTAGGGTGAATAAGGGAACTATCAGTATGGAGAAATTGCAGCTCTGACGTGTTCCCTGAAATGGTCTGTGAGTCGTCATTTTCACCAATGTCAATAGCTGGGCATTTTCTGCAAGAGATCCAGTAACTAAGATCGCCGGAAATGCATGATGTCATCTGGGTGACAGAATTGTCCAGAGGGGACCTTTGAATGAGCGTGGTATTGGATATGTATTCACAGGTGATGCTGTGAAGTCCATTGCAGGGGAAAGTGTGTGGTGTGGATGATTGCTGAGTGAGGTCAAGGGAGCTGTGAACGAGGGTGCACGGATTAGTTGGTCGGCGATAGGAGATGAAGGAACGGTCAGGAAAGAGGATAGCTGTGTCAGGGTCATCTGTTAAGATGGGGGGGAAGTTGTCATTAATGATCCTGGAGCTACATTATTGTCCACTGCTGTGGAACTTTCTTTGGCTTCTGCCACAGAAGTACAAAACACACAAGCAAAACGGAGCAGATCTGTTCCTTTACAAATCTCTAAACAGCTTCCCACAATCTTGTTCTGACAAAGAAACACAGGGTTTAGTGCAGAGCTTGAAGAGCATCATCATCTCCAACATTTAATCTAGAATCTACAGCCGGTGTCTCAAACTCAAATGAATTGGGGGGCCGCATTCATACACATACAAAATACATCACATATTTGAAAAAATTAATTGAAATTTTTTATTTCATACGTTGGTTAACTTTACCTCAATGTACTTGGCGTGTGAGATTATTTCTGAAGTTTGTCCTTCTGGCTCTTTTGCTGCTTCTGCATTTTGCAGAGACCAGAACGTCAACATGAGGCCTGATATCACAATTTTGCTCATGCACGTTCATCAGTGAGTCTTCAGCATAAACTGATTTTGTTGGTCTTCATTGATGAGAGAAACTGCTCGCTGACGTACATCCTGCCAAACATTATGATTCTACCAGATGTGGAGACTAACCTGGCAAATCTTTCTACGTTCTTTATTAACAGCACTCCATCAGGCAGCAGTTGGGGAAGAGAGATTTAACACACTCATAGGGGATGTGAATAGGACACGTACACGGGTTTAGGGTGGTAACAAGACAAGGGACAAAACAGGAGTAAACAATTAATTTAACAATACTGTTTACCTTAGGTTTTATAGTCACTATTTACATAGGCAGTGTGACCTAGTGGTCACTCTACGGACCCTCAGACCATCTCCCGGCTATAGTTCTTAGCCTGCACTGTGGCACATACATTAGCTGGGTGCACCTCTGCTTCGCTACAATATCTCCATGGCGATTATTTAACAGAAAATGAATCTCTAGAACAATGCATCAAATGACTGAATTTCATGGGTAACTTTTTGTTAGTCCAAGTGAGTCGTTGCAGGCCACAGATAATTGCTTTGGGCTGCTTGTTTGAGACCCCCCTGCTCTAGAGGCACTGGCTAAGAGGACTGCACATTACAGTACATTAACACAGCACTGAGAGAGAGAAAGGGGTTAATACAAACACACTGACTACATAATCAACTTTATTAATTCAGTTCATTTTATTTTTATAGAGCGCCTTCCACAAGGTTGCTCCAAGGTGCTTAACAAAGAAAGATAGATACTTTATTGATCCCATGAGGGAAATTGCAGTGCAACAGCAGCTTAACACAGACAACACAGCCACAGTGTAACGAATGATACAATAATAATAATACAATACATACAATACAATCAGTACAGTGAGAAGTGCACTAAGAAGAGTTACTCACAGTTCAGAACACACAGAGAACAAACCAGAAAAGAACAGTACACAAAAAAGTCGTATTGCACAATTTGAATATAAATATACTTCACAGGTCCCTGGCATATATTGCACAAAAATGGTTGTAAACGGGAAAAGAAAATGAACAGATGTATCAGTTTACTGTTCAGTCCAGAAACAGGTCACTGTCAATGTTGCCTCTGCCCAGATGCAAGGTGGATGTGTTGTACAGTCTTATGGCAGAAGGCAAGAATGACCTCCTGTAGCGCTCCCTGTCACACTGTGGATAAATCATTCCATTGCTGAACATGCTCTTCATTTCTACAAGCCTGTCATAGAGGGGATGGGAGACGTTGTCCATGATGGCCTCTAGTTTGGACACTATTCTCCTCTCAGCCACTACCTCCACTGGGTCCAGGCCAGACCCAATGACAGAGCTTGCTCTCGTGATGAGCTTATTCAGCCTGTTGGAATACACGGCTCTAATCCCAGAGCCCCAGCATACCACTGTGTAGAAAATGGCGCTCGCCACCACCGACTGATAGAACAAATGTAGCATCTTACTACAGTACATACATTGAAGGACTTGAGCCTCCTCAAGAAGTAAAGTCAGCTCTGACCCTTCTTGTAAATGGCCTTGATGTTCTTAGACCATTCCAGAAGCAAGTGACCATACATGTGAATACAGATCATAAAAGACCGGAAGAAAATGGAGGAGAGGAACCAAAAACTCCTTAGTAAGGAGGACAAAAAATATTTCTTGAGGTTCGAGATCAACTGGCTGCCCAACCCCTCTGGGCATGCTAACATTATACACTTCTAAAAAGTACTATATGTGGAGTATTAAGCCTTCCATCATGTCCTTCTGTGTGCCAGTACTGAGACCTGGGGATGTGCTCTTAGTAATCAGGCGGGCAACTTGGTTAGAATTAATGATCCTCTCCAGTTTGGGTGGAGACTGTTTAAAAAAAGCCAGGCTGTTCCCTTATTGATAAAGGTTATTCTATTTGATGCACACCAAGTCTCTAACCAGTGGTTTAGTAAGAATATAGCCTACTATAGGTTACTGTAAGAGATTTGTAAGGGACCAGACACAATAAAATGCAATAAAATGAAGTTAATCTTTAAAATCTCGGATTGTTGATACTTTATTCATTAGTTCTAGCATGAACAACCAAGGTGGAGACTTAATTGCTGGAAAATGTCTAGTTTCGCCTCAATGTCAGCATTTTATGGAAACCTCAGATTTGTGATGGTTAGGAATTCTAATGTTCCTGATTATCGAGCTGCCAATTCAGAGCACCTTATCCGCATCGAAGGACACGCTGCCTAAAGCAGAGAACCTGTTGCTGAGTCGGATGGGAAACTGGTGTGCAGGGGGTCTAGTCTTTGAGCTCTTAGACCCCCATCTGACCTTGACCCAGGGCTCGTGTGTGGTTGCTGCTGGTGCCAGTGTCAAGCTGGAGACAGCTGGGCCGGGAGGGACTGCAGCCAATTCTGAATTGACTGAGTGCTCTGACTGAGCTGAATCTATCCATCCCTCAATATGTTTAATATCAAATAGTGTGCTAATGCACCCCTCCAAAATGCAAAATCTGTCCTCCAACTCTACTATAACTGAACAGTTCTGGCATTTAAAATTTGTCTACATTGTAGGTGGAACTTTCTACGCTGTACATGCAGCAGGACTGGTGAAACACAAGGGTTGATCCCAGTGGAAAACATAATCGCGACTCGCCTTTGTTAGATGTGCTGTTGGAGATAGTCCTTGCCCAGGGGCCAGATGGTCAGTCTGTTTTTGGAGTTTTTCTTGCGGGGAGAAGCCAAGCGCTTAAGCTGCCAGTTGCTGAAAACCATGCCTTCTCTCTACAGTGGACATAGTTGTTTGACGACGCAGAGTAAAACTTTACATAATGAGTTGCATAATGGGTCCGTCTGTTTAAATGGAATATTTAATTGTCTATGCAGTTCGATAATGAATTATAGATGTATTAAATGTTTGCATTCAGCAGCAGCAATAGCAATGATGCTAGACTCGTAGGAAGAGTAACCAACCTGCTTTCTTACAATTATTTTATTTTGCTTCTCCCTAACACATCATTTCAGATCTTCAATTTCATTTGTCCTCTCGGTTCATTGGTAAACATTCTGTCATTGACCCACCTGATCCTGCTTTACCTTCATAGATGTCATAGAAAGAAGGCTTCACTTATTTTGCACCTGCACAATTTCTGTACAATGTGTACTATTTTGCTGCATGGACATTTTCTTTTTAAAACACTCAAATTGGTGAATAAGTATATTTGGTTTCAATTAGGAAGTTCAAATTCTAATTATGCATTTTATGGTTAAAAAACCAAAAAACTCAAATTATGCAATGGGTTCACAAGATTTCAAGCATGACTGTGTTGTTAACATAATGCATATTGTGTTTCCGATGAAATTCACCTTTTGCCCATTACGTTGTTGAATAGGGCACTTCCATTGCTGGATAAGCTAACTTTTCCTTGTGGCCATCTTGCTCAGGTCCATTTCAAGTATTTTAAGATTGCCATTTAGAAAATATCTACCGTTGATGACCCTCCCACGGGTCATCTTACAAGCCAATCTCTTTAAATATGTTGAAGTTGCAAACACACATTATACATTTTTCCTGCTTATTAAAAAAGAGCCAAAAGTACAGGCCCTCCTCCCCCATGTCCAGGAATTTGTGGGACGAAGGCTGAGGAAGACGTCCTGAAACTTTTTCATCTTCCTTGTGGCCCTGCTGTAAGAGTGGCTGGTGGAAACATTCCATCACATTCACTATTGTCAGTTTTACTGGATCTGAATGGAGCCCATCATACAGCACCAGGATCCTCCTCTCCTACACTACCAGGCTGAGGAAGAGGTTCACAACCAGTATATTGACTCACCCCCCCCAGCCCTGAGATACCCCCAAAGGAACAGGTTACCCCAGGTGATGCCTGTCAGTACAGCCCTATCGACTTCCCTGAACAGAACTCCCCACAAGTCCAACTTCAGGCCACCCACCCCCACACAGCTCACACAGCCGCTCCTCCTTACTGTGCTAGTGCTGCACCTTCCTCCCTAAACACACACCAGATCCAGCCCGGCTGCTCACATTTCTGAGGTAGGAAAGGCAGCTGGAGGCATGCCCACAGCCATGCTGGCTTGAAGTGAGGGAACATCTTCCCCCAAAACACTTCCAAGACCAGAGCCCTAAACACTGCCCCGAGGAGGAGCCTATAGAATGTGCTGGTGGAGCACTCCAGGATGTCCAACCTGCATTAAGATCCACACAGGCAGCAGCTTGAGCACCCCCTACTGGCCTACCTACACCTCTTCCAAGAGCAACCTTAGTTTTCCCGGGAGGTCTTCCCTCCAGGTACTGACCAGATTCACACCTGGTGAGCTTTGGTGGGTTGTGACTCTCCCTTATCACCCACAGCTCAAGCTAAGCCAGCTCCCTGCTTCTGCCTCCACTCTTAACTTCCCTGCCAGCTATCTGGGATGCTCTGCTTGATCTGCTCATAGCCTTGACAAATACTGGAGCCAGGGATCTCACCTTTGATCTCTCTCATGGCCTCTATCATTGCCTGAGTGGGCAGAAATCACTTTCGAGGTGTCTTGAAGAACACCTGTTCTAGCAGCTGCACCCTTATCTCCAGCTTATAAAATACTTGCTTTACAAATAACTCTCCTCACGCTTGCAAGAAAGGGTTGTCACACAGCAATGTAGGATCTGCCCTCCCAACCAGCATCCCTTTGATTTCTCTAAGCTCACCCTCACCCCCAAGGCAGCACAATAATCTGCACCACTTCTAAGATGGCCGGAATATCTATCGCAACTTCTGTCAATGTGAGGATCGTGTTGTCGGCATACTGATAGATCAAGGTGTCCTTTGGCAAGGCAACACCATATATCCCCACCCTGCTGCAGATCTCCAGGCCCAGGGACTCAGCCATTTGAGTAGAGTTGAACAGGGCAGAAAAAGGGAAGCCGTGTCTTGCTTACCTGGCCACTGGGAAGAAGCTTGTGAGGAACCAGTTCACTTTCGCATAGCTCGTGACCCCCTGTACACGAGTTACACTCACCAGATGAATACCTCAACAATGCTAAAGCTCAGCAGGAACGTGCTGTCAAAAGCCTTCTCCTAATTTAACTTAAAAACATAACCTCATTTGGGATAATGCCTCCTGAGGCCCACCACATCCCTTCTGTAATATACTGTATTTGCAATGCATTTCCGCTCGGTACAATAGGTCTCCGCAGGTGACAGGATCCTTGATAAGACGTTTCTGAGCCTAAAGTGGTAAGTAGACAGGTCTTACCCTGCTTCTTGTACACTTGTGAAATACCCACCTTCAACATGGACGGGCTCAAGGACCCAGTCTTTGCAATCTACTCAAACACCTCCAGTAGGAGGAGCCCCAGGAACTGGAAGTGCATGAAGAACTCAAAGGTGAGCCCATCCCACCCCGGGCTCTTGTTGAAACTCGCACCACCCAGGGTCTCTCTCTGAGCTTTGTAAGCTCACCCCGGCCAGCAAAGCCACCCATCCAGCATCACCTCAGATTTCTTCACGCTCACCTTTTTCCCCAAGGCAGCACAATCCACCCCCTCGGACTGAAACAGGGTGCTGTAGGAAGAAAATGCCTCGGTGGTCATGGAAGACTCAGAACTACTTGACCCCCTTCCACCGTTTCAAAGTGAGTGCTGTATGGGAGTGACTTTCTGTAGGAAGCACACCTGCATGTACCTGCTGCCATCCATCACAACGTTCTCGGGATAAAGATGCCTTCTGAATTCACTTATAATAACCCATTATAAGTGTCTGCCCATAGTGGGAGCAGAGGTTGAAGTAGCTGTCCAGAGCCAACTGCATCAGCAGCGAGATGTGAAAAACATCCCCCTGGGATGCTGTCAGGCGGGACACCTGTTAGAAGCTGAACTTGTAGCGGATCAGTTGGTCCTCCCCGGCCTTTGTGAGACTGGGAGACACAGGGAGTGTCAGGGCAGAAGGTCAGTTCACAGGGTGCACAGGACCCAGATTCATGGAGCCCAGAGAGGTAAAGGCCAGGACACACTGGGGTATCACCTTTCTCAAGATTTTTAATGATCACAGAGAGTCAGGACCTTGGTTATATGTCTCATCTGAAGGACAGCACCTTTTTACAGTCTAGTGTCTCCGTCACTATTCTTATGACTCCACGGGCAATAGCATGAGTGTCCCCTACTGGCCCCACTAACACCTCTTCCAGTAGAAACCTTAGTTTTCCCAGGTACTGACCAGGAACATATCTGCTTAGCTTCGGTGGATTTCCAGTTGTGACTTGCAGGGTGATATGACCACACCTTAAGATGACAGTCCAGTCCAGCCTGGAGAGTCACAGACTGCTCTGTCAATGCCAGTGTGGCTGATAATAATCTCAGTTAATAACTAATCAATTTGCTGGAGTAGTTATCTGCTGACCAGTAAACAAGAGAAGCATGTTTAGCCTGTCAGTACTCACCTTTCACTTGGTGTAGTTTGTCAGGGAGGAGAAAATGTTTCAATGTTCTGGCCAAACTTCTGTTAAGTATATCACAGCTAGTTTCAGAGACAAGCAGGCAGTCTAACACAGCCCGGAGAAAGCGAGAGGGGTTAATACAGACACACTGACTGACTGGACACTACAGCATATTAACACTGTACTGAGAGAGAGAGGGGTTAATACAGACACACTGACTGGACACTACAGTATATTAACACTGCACTGAGAAAGAGAGAGTTTAATTTTATCGACAGAAAAATAAGATGTAAATTTTAACTCTTTGAACCCCCCCTCCAACCCCCAAAAAATAATAATTTGAATACTAAACTTTAGTCACAATTTACACAGAATGGTTTTGTAACACCAACATTTTTTAAAATTGCTGAGATTGTTTGATTTATAGAACAAATTCTAATTTTATCCTGCTCTTCACCAGCCCTTCAAACATCCTCACCATGTCTACAGACCCAGAAGTTGTGTAGATGGCGAGTTTGGCCTGGCAGAACAGAAAGTTAGCAAGGAGGGTCTGAGTTTTTAGTTTTTTTGCATCACCCAACCCAAACATAATGTAGTTGAAGGCCAGGCCAAGGTTGATAAAGAGCCAGATCAGCACAGCAAACATGGGTGACAGGTGGGGGCAGGTGCTGTAGTAGTGGAACACTGTCTACCTCCGTGTGTAGAAAGGACAGTTGTCAAACACAGTCGGATCCAGAACCGACAAACAAATTGACTACCAGGGTGGTGTGCAGGACCCTCCACTGCAAATCACCAACTCTTTTATTGAGAGGAAATCTGTACAGGCTACCTTGTCACGAATGCAGTCCCAGAGCAGCGCACGCCCACTCCACGCTGCGCCAGCAGTCCTGATCCACGTCCAGCAGGTGGTGGAGTTGTGTGACGTTGGCACGGACCAGTCTGCTGGTAAAGTCCAAGGAGCAGCCCGGTTCTGTGTCCATTCGCGGATTGTGTACTAGCGGCTCTCAGAGTGTCCGCACGTGCAGATGCCGTCAGGCTTTCAGGAGACTACGCTGGAAAGGTGGCAGTGGAGACGGGTCAACCTTGCTGGTGTCCATCAAGAAGAGAACAGAGTCGAGCCCGAGGTGTCCTGCTCGACGTAGAAGGGTGAAGGTCAGCTCCCTTCAGGACAGCTAGGCCGGGCCATACAGCAGCTTCTGCACTGCCTGCAAATGAAAGGCATCCACCCGGCTCCAGATGTCAACGAGTCCTTGTCCTCCGTCCTCTCTGGGCAAATAGAGGACGCCCCTCTGCAGCCAGTGCAGTCCATCCCAGAAGAAATTGAGAAGCGTGGCCTGCAGCTCCTCGACCAGTCCAGCTGGTGGCTCCAGCTGAAGCTCCCTGAAGAAGGTGACCCTCTCCCCGCCGTCAGTGGATGTGTAAATGTTAATAAAGGTTTTCTTCCCGTAAACTACTTGCATGAGTAACAGGTGACCTTTCACCACCTCACGGACAGCGATAGAGAGGGGCTTGAACCCCACAGAGAACAGCACAGCGACCCATGCGCTCACAGGGGACCCATGACTGTACACGATGTCCCCCTGCCACTCCCGCTGCCAGGCAATGATGTTGGAGCTGTCAGTGTGGGTCTCCTGGGGGAAAGTCACCTGCAGGCTCTTTTCTTTAATTACCTCCAACACCACAGCTCGCTTCAAACCCTTTGGCATCCATTAATGTTCAAACTATCTACTTTAATGTCGCCCATATTTGTAGAAAAGAAAAAAAGAACAAAATAAAACATGAACAGACA
This sequence comes from Atractosteus spatula, assembly GCF_055471065.1. Classification (NCBI taxonomy): domain Eukaryota; kingdom Metazoa; phylum Chordata; class Actinopteri; order Semionotiformes; family Lepisosteidae; genus Atractosteus; species Atractosteus spatula. Next base: position 18,056,568 of record NC_142715.1, on the reverse strand, counting down.
CACAGTACGCAGATGGATCAGAATGTGATGTGAGAGACAGTACTCACTAATGTTGAGGTGCATTCCACGGTCCTGCCCTGCTCTTACTCATTAAGCTCTTCAGATGCCATCTCTCTTGATCACTGAAGTAATTTGCACCTGAGCCCTTTCTTAGGTGGTGTGTCATGGAGAGAACAAAGAGCTTGGTGTCGGCAAAAAAGTCCTCGACCACAGTTCCTCTCTTAATCTTCTCTAAAAACTTTGTGATGCTTTGGAAACTGTAGCCTCCTCTGTAGCTCTGCCGGGCTGAGGAGCCCGAGGCGACAGAGGAGTCTGTGAACCCGTCCTTGTCATCGCTCCCGGGCATCCGCACTCTCCCAGTGTCAGAGTCACTCGACAGAGCCGCTCTCCAGCAAGCCCTCCATGCTGTTTTTTCTGCTCTGCACTCAGGACAGATTTTTTCGTGTGCTTTCAAGTTTAATGTCATAATACTCATATACAGGTATATGGTATAACGAAATGCTATTTAGCTAGCTCTCAGATGATAAGTAGTACAAAAATAAACAATACAATTGTATAATAGACAGAGAACAGGCAGTGTGCAAAAACAACATCAGATGTGCAAAAACATGCATCAACAGAATGAAATTAAAGGATAGAAATTATGGGGAGTGAGCTTTTTGACATGTAAGGTAGATTTCAATGTGAGCTTGAGTTTTTGGTAAGAAAGAAGGCACTGTGAGGTTCAGATCATAGGTGAGAGGTGAGGTGAGAGTGAGAGAGGCTGGGAGTTTAATAGTTTGATAGCGCAGGGGTAAAAACCCCTGTCTGGTAGTCTGATAGTTTGGGCCCGAATGCTCCAGTACTGTTTTCCAGATGGTAGAGGATCATACAGTCTGTAGCTGGAGTGTGTGGGGTCTTTGATGATGCTTAGAGCTTTCCTCAAGCACCGTCTGTCATAAATTGACCTCTGTTAACTCTTTCTCTGTGGTGTCTTGAAACCATAGTCTATTTTTTCAGATGTTAACTCTTTTCCTCCCCACACTGCGTCGACAGTTTTCACTGGCACATGAGATGAGTCTTCCTCAGTTGATGTCACTGCCTGCTCCCTCTCACCCTGACTCTCCTGAGCAGTGGGGATCTGCAGCTCCCCTGCTCCGCTATCACTCCTGTCTTACTCCCCAGTGTGGGGTGGGGTTGGGGGGTTCCCTGTTCTTCTGTGGGCTGTGGCAGTCCAATCTCTCCTACCTGTTCTCCTGTGTGGGACACCTCCAGCAATCTCTTCTCCTGCACCCCGGCTGTGGGCTCTGTCTCCCCGCTGCCTCCCTGCGCTGCTCCGCTCCCCTCTGCCTGCCTGACCTCCAGTGCGCCCTGGGACTGAGGGTACCTGCTCGTTTCATCCTCCATCTCCGGGCAGTTCTTCACCATGTTCCCCTTGCTCCCGCACCTGAAGCACTTCATCGATTCCGAAGTAACGAATACCACATAATCACAGTTGTCAATTCAAAATTTAAGCACCACATTGATCACTTCCAGGGCTTTTTTCCCCCAAGATCACGTACACTTGTCTTCAGAAAGAGATGATTTGCTTTAGCTGTGGTGCCCTGCAGCCCAGAGGGACCCTCCTCATCAGAGAGACCACCTGTCTGTACAGGGACAGCTTCCTCTCCAGCAGCTCGTTCCATATAAACGGAGGCACGTTGGAGAGGGCAGCACCAGGGAGAAGGTGCCGTTCAAGACAACCCCCTTCTCCACCGGGGTGTTTGCCAGATCAGTAGACTGTAGGAAAACAACTATCCCTCCACTCATGCAGGAAGCGGACTTGATCTTGCAGCCCACGACCTCCCCAACTGTACATATGCACCTCTCCAGTGGACAGAACTCCACAGGGGAAATTTTCACACCATGGCGCCACGTAAGCTTCTCAAATGAGAAGTCTGGAGGATCAGAGCCCCCAGAGCTGCCTATGGAATGAAAATAAACCAATTTTTTACCAAACCCTTCTTTTTCTCCCCCCCAAAAAATGACAAAGAAAACACAAACCAGTGAAGAAACACTGCCACACGATTCAAACACTCTAAGGCTCCACCCACCCACTCACTCAGTCTCATGAGAAAACACAGTGAGACAGTGAATACAGGCACTGACTGACTGGACACTACAGTACATTAACACTGCACTGAGTGAGAGAGGTTAATAATGGCTTTCTCCCCACTGCAACTTCTGTGCCTCCACTTGGGAGATATTTTGTCTTCTCCCACTGAATGATATCTCTTCCTCCAAATGACTTCTTTGTCTTACCTGCCCAACTGTATGATCAGATAGTAGAGAGACACACACTCCCAGTCCCAGTATGAACTACCCTCACATTACCATCACTGGCTGGAGTCATCCCTGTTCTTACTGGGAGCTAATCATTAACATCACTGCTGCAGTATGCTGCTCCATACTGGTACTGAATGGGTTTTCAGACCTACAGCACCCCTTATCAACCCAGCACAACCCCGGAGCCAGGACCCTGTGTGACTTTCCATAGACTGTCCCCTGTTCATGGTGTATCAGGTACACTGCAGTGTTTGAGCTGCTCCTCTCTCTGCCTGGTGTTGTCTCAGGGGTCAGATTGTTCATGGGATTCCCTTGACACAGATGTCTCAGCTGCACGCACATTCTTGTAAGAACCCCCCCCCCAGCTGTCCTTCACCTTGAGCCCTGGAAAAGGAAAGAGTGGAGGAGAGTCCTGTTCATTAATCTCTCTCTCTGCAGTGTCTGTCCTCACACAACATTCAGGCAAGCAGGGTCACTGATATTACTCCCAGGTCAGCGCCTGCTGTCCACTGTTAGCCAGCTGACTGTTCTGTGGTAGTGAGAATGAGTGCCCGGTTTCTGGTACTCAATCTCTGTCCTCATTCCAGCTGACAAACATTTCTGGAACCTGCAGTACTTCCATTCTCTCCTTTGTCTTCCTGTGACATCGTAGTCCTGAATTATATCACATACATATCTCTGATTAATCCACCAATACATTATGGCCAGTATGACCACATGTTCTAAAGATACCAGTCCAGTCTGGAGAGTTGCAGACTGCTCTGTCAGTGCCAGTGTGAGTCTCATTATAATATCCAATAGCTAATCCAGCTCACAGCAGATTGCTGGATCAGGTAGCTGCCGAACAGATAGATAAGAGAAGCAAGTTTAGCCCATCTAGCCTGTCTGTCCTCTCCTCTCACTCAGCGGACAGTTTCTGAGGGAGAACAGGTTTCAAAGCTCTAGGTAACCTCCTGTTCAAACAGGAGTACAACATAGCCAGGTTCAGAGATGAGCAGGCAGTCAGACACAGCAGTACGGGAGCACTTCAGAGATGAACACAGAGGAACAAGTCAATACTTGAGCAGGCTGGGACCCCTCTGTGTCACTCTCAAATCCAAACAGTCCTGTTTCTCAAATCCAAAGAGTCCATCTTTCTTCTTGCCTCTGGAGAGAGAGAGGGGTTAATACAGACACAATGACTGGACCTTACAGTATATTAACACTCCACTGCTGGTTCGTGAAGAGACACACAGCAACTCCTAAAGGAAGATGGTGAAGATGAACACTCAGAACAGAGTACTAGAAAGAAAACACTCCAAATGGCACTCTAGCATAAGAGGCCAGGATCTTATTCATGAGACCACTAGAAGTTGAGACTGAGGTGCTGAGCTTACCACACTGGAGCTGGTCTCCTCTCTGTGTGCTTTTTATCTTCTGTACAGGGCAAACATGGCGGCAGGCCTTTGGGACTGGAGAGGTGGGTTCTCCCCTGTGTTTCACTCCTCTGAAGTTCAAGCTTTCAGTACTTGACAAGTCTGGTATCAGAAATGGAAGAGTAAAAAGGGAAGTAGTAAAGTCCAAAAACGCTATGCAAAAATTCTTAATCAAATAAACGAGCAATAAGTCCAAAACACGGTAGAGGGCAGTAGAATGAGGCAAACAAATCCAAAGACGAGAGGCGAGAGTGAAAAACCAGGAAACAGGTAAATGTCAGTAATTATCCAAAAAAGAAAGGAGTTGGAGAAGTATGCGCACTACAGGAGCTCAGGGAGATTACCACAGTGAGCGAGGAACAGGGGGAAGAGGAGAACTAAAATAGTGAAGGCAGGGAAAAGTGATAGGCTAATCACTTACGGCGTGAGCATTTGTGAAAGAGTGTGCACCTGGATATGTGAGAATGAGTGGAATGCGAGCATGTGGGAATAAGGGTGCATGTGGAATGCGTTATATTTGAACACTTTGCATCTAACTTTCTCCAGCTCCACCCTGTAGCAACAACCCTGATTACTGTTCATGAGCTCCTGGCCCCTCTTGTTCCCAGTGGAACCTGTGTGGAGCAGCAGCAGAACCAGAAGATGGGTGTGTGTTTCTTTATATTGTCTGCTATTGTAAAACAAGTTACCACTTCAGGATAAAGACTCTCCCTCTTTGTCCCTTATTCCCAGGGCTGAACCTGTTTCTCAGTTGGGTGCTCAAAAGCTCATCAACAGCCTTCTAGATTAGCAGTACTGTACTGGGTACAACAGGCCCTGCTGTGAGAGTTGGGGATATGTTCTTGTAGAGCTCTTATCCTCCTGAACTGCATCTCTCCTCTCCCAGTTACTCATGCAGTTATGTCAGTCTATAAACTCCAGCGGTACCCTATTGCTCTTGTTCAAATTATTTTAAAATGCAGTGGGTGATGTTTTCATGATACATGACAAAGGGGTCTTTTCCTTCAGCTCATGTAGCCCTTCAAGGCAACCCCGTGTACACAAACCCATATAGAGTTTGCATCAGTGAGGTCAGTAATGAGCTCAGTCAGACCCAATCCACTGCTTTCACCCCCAACATCCCTTAACCTGGGCTTTAACCACTACCTGTTGCTCCTCACATTGAGTCTTTCACCACCACAATATCAATGAAATGAAAGAACAGTTTTTTGTACCATGTTCTAGTTTTGTGGGCCAAATTGTAATCCTTTATAAGAGCATCCAACAAATCCACCCCCATGTGCTGATTGTAGTCCTTGCCATTCCTATTCCCAACACCATCCTGAACCTGCCAAGACCCATCGAGTTTTTTCACCTTGTGATGGACTGTCTCCACTGTATGCCTTGTGGATGGTACTACACATGGTCACCCATGTGTGTCCATCCACTTGGTGAACAGTAGTTCTCCAGCCCTTATCCAGCGCAAGGAGCCCCTTTCAGCCTTTTTAGGATGTTTTGTTTTGTGCGGGGGAAACCCACATGGTTCTCTCTTATCATGCCACAGGCACCAAATTTCATTTTGAAGAGGTCCCAGAAAAGGGCAGAGCTGGTGTAGAAATTGTCAATGTAAACATTATAACCTGTACCCAGGTATGAAACTTTCAAGAGGTTCAGAACTAATTCATAGCTCAGCCCTTTTCCGGTGGCAAAGGGTGATTTTCCTGTATAGATTGAGAAATCACAGGTGTAACCTGTGGAGGCATCAGCAAACATGCACAGCTTGAAGCCCCACTTAGTGGGCTTCCCCTTCATGTACTGCCTAAAGCCTATTCTTGTCTTTGAGGCCACCATCCTTTCATCGACAGACAGATTCTATCAGGGCTGATAAAATGATTCACATGCTGTTAGGATGGAGTCTAACAGGCGTCTAAGGCAGCAAAGGGGGTCATATTCTGAGGTCCCGCTTTTTAGATCACTTTCCCTGTCCTCCTCTGGATCAGGAAGGTGAAGTGTCCAGGATATTGCCTCAAATTTTGATCTGGTCATAATCGACCAGCAGAAAGGAACATCATAGGGCTCCCTAGGACTCCAATAGGGTCTCATATTATGAGATGTGAGGAGCCCCATAAAAATAAAAATTCCTATAATTATACAGGTCCACTACGGACACTGACTGTCACTCTGACTTTGAACCCTGAGCCTTTTGCTTGTCTGCATTTTTGTTCATGTTATTGCACAGTATGCACATAACTTCCATGCTAAAAAAACAGCTGGAACAAATCTAACGGGAAGTATGTTTTGGAAGTGTCCAGCTGGACACCTGGTGTCCATGCTGGACTGAACCTAAACTTTTCCAATGTCACATCCTGCTCTGCTTCAATCTTCCACCTGTCCTCTGGCTCTTCCGTTGGTGGAGGGGCTTCTTCTCTTCCTGCCCTGAACAGGTCTTGTGGTCTGGAGTGGAGTGGGAATCTTCCACCCTCTCTTTGGCCGAGGAATCTCAGCACTTGAGGGGGTGGAGGGTTCTTTGATATCTTCACTGAAAAACAAAAGGAAGTTAGAAATAAGTACTGAAACTAGGAATGAGTTTCATGATTTTATTACTGACCAACAGCCTTTGTTGCTAGGTGACAAAGTTAGGGCAAGAGGATAGCACTCCACATGTATAATGATTGAGCTGCAGACCAATGCTTTGGAGAATGAGCAAGCTTTGCCTGGCTATAATTGCAGAAGGGTGTTAATTCACACTTTAGTGCCAGGTGACCAAGGACCCCCTCTGATCTTCTAAAAAAAACTAATAAATATGAATAGAAATATAAAAACACAGACAATAGTGTTTTAAAATCATGTCCAAGGACTTTATGAAGACTGTAAGACGCAAAAAGCAGCAGTTTCAGAGGTTTGTAAACAGCCAACAAGGAAACATAACAGCTTTGTACTCAAAACTATAATAGCCAAACGTTTGTTTTGTCTGCATTGTCCATGAGACTCAGAAGGATTACCTTTCAATATTTGCAGTAAAACAAAAACATGCAAAGACTTTCTTTGGAGAAAACAATATTTGCAAATCTAATATTTCTTTGTTTTCTAATAAGACTCAAAAAGACCACTCATATTCACAACATATAACCAATAAGCATTTCTCATTCCCATATATACAGATAACGTTCGATCTAACGGTGTTATTGAGGTTTATAACTAATAATAGCAAAGGTCTGGATTGTAGAAACAAAACAAAAATACTCACAATCCAGCAGTGGGTCCAGTCCTTCATCAAAGGCGTCTTCAGAAAAAGAAGATGCACATCTTACTCTTCCCATGAATCGCCCGAATATATTTCTTCAAGTACCTGAGCAGCCGTCTTTTGGCTTTTTCGGCGCTCTGCTTGCCATTTAATTTTTGGGGATAAACCCTTCTGTTTACGCAAAAGGGCGATTAGGTGCGCTCTGAGGAAGTGCGTCTGGGAAGATGCGTTCCTTTTGGTTTGGTTTCAGACCGCCCCAATTTATTGAGCAGCTTTATAGACCCACTCTAAATTTCTAGTGGTCAAACATTCACTGATTGACAACCTTTTCCACAAATCAAAACAGCAAATAGGCACAGAAAAACTGTTGCGTTATTTGGAAGAAGCCACAAGATTTTTAAAGGAAGCTCCAATGAAAAAGGTATGCGGATCCTATGCAGACGATGGTAGATATCTGAAATAGGCGTATAATCCGAAACGTCAGGCGAGATCGTGGTCAAAAGGCGAAAGGTAGTTCGTAAACCAGGAGATACGGAGATAGACGTACAATCCAAAACAGAAAGCAAGGTGCAAGGTCGAGGGGCAAAAGGGTAATCAAATCAAAGTGTATTTATCAAATGCACAACAATATGGTGTTCAGCAGTAGTTGCTGGCAATGAAATGTCTTTTTCTGCGAGCTCACAAAAATTACAAGAATCACAAAAATCACAAAAATTCACAAGAACACAAAAATCACAAAATTGAGGTTACATTTTTGAAATGGAATAAAACTCAATATGAGTAGAGCTGTTATGTGTCCATGGTGTGTGCAATATATACAGTTATGCTGAATATAGTGAGAATTGTGTGTCCATGTAGCCATTACAGGTGATTTGCAAAGGAGCTACAGGTTGGCTATTTAGCAGTCTTATTGCCTGGAGGTAGAAGCTGTTCCGTAGTCTGTTGGACTTGGACCGAATGCTTTGGTACAGTTAACCGGACGGTAGGAGGGAAAACAGTTTGTGACTGGGATGACTGGGGTCCTTGAGAATGGACCTGGCCTTCTTCAGACATCTAGCTGAGTAGATCTCCTGGATGCTTGGTAGCTCACAGCTGGTGAGAAGCTGCGCTGACTTCACCACCCTCTGCAATACCTTGCGATCCCGGGTGGAGTAGTTCCCATACCAGGCAGTGATGCAACCAGTCAGGATGCTCAAATTATTTAAATAATAGTTATTAAAATATCAGATTGTGTTTCTGCAACATTTCGTGCACAATACGTCATTTTTATCTAATAATAAAACAACAGCCACAACAAGAGCTTTACACGCAGTCTGGGGTATTTTCCAATCAAACGTGAGGTGAATTCAGAACAGGAGCCTCTGCTTCGTCATTTATTGAGCTTTTGGTCAACGTCTGAATGAAACAGATTCACTATTTTAACTCTTTGATTAAACAAAGTACACAAAAGGTGCCTTCCTTGGAGCCGGAATTGAACCAGCAACCTAAGGATTCCCTGCTATTACCCACTACAGTCCTCCACTCGACCAAATGAGCTATCAAAGGGATGTTGGTAATTGCTCTTTGGCCCATACTGCCCAATGTAATGAAATGTTCCAGGTGATTTAAATCCCAGATTGACATCGTTTCCAACTCGTTTCCTTTTTATTTACTTGAATTTAAGCTGCGAACCAGGATTCTCTGTATAAACTTGCAGGGATATTAAAAAATGTTTGATGGGGTATCAATTATTCGGAAATGGACTCCTTTTTTTTCTTGGGGGATCATATTAAACATTTCATTTGGATCTACAAGAGGATCACCATGAGGAACAAAACTAAGTTTCATTCTGTGTTTATTAGAAGCATTATCACAGCTAATGCATGTAAAGCCTTTAGTATGCGACAGTGAGAGTTCAGTTATGCCGGAGAACTGAAATTTAGTAAATCCATATTTAAATAGATTGCAAATCTTCAAAGTGTTTTGTCACTGCAAATATTATTACAGGGGTTTACCAGCTGCCGGACGTGCTTGTTTTGGGATTATTTCCAATAAGTATCCCATTAGTAGTTGTGTGTCCTTACTGGTATCTTTTAAACATTCGATTATATACAAACGGGACAGAGACAAAGTAATAATCCCATTTTAAGGTGTCTTGCATTTTAATTTACTGAACAGATAAATTGAAATGGTCTGATTCAGAGCCCCTGCAGTTCGTGCTAATTAGAACCACAACAATGCTCCTGAGTCCTGAGCACTACACTGAGCACATGTTCAGCTGGGCTCTGACTTTGTTAAGCACGACTTCTTGTTGCAGTTGAGCTCAGAGCTAGATATGATCTCCATATTCTACCGCAATAAGTAGTCTGAAACTTAGTAAATAGTACACAGTTTTTAACTGAAGTCAGGTTGTTAAAAAATTAAACCAGCACCCTGTCACCGAAACGTACCCCGGTCTTCCGCGCGACAAGCGGGGGTACTCAACACTGTACTAACAAGGAGCGGTTGTCCGCAGTTGAGCGTGAGCTCTGATTACTGTCAGCAGACATTTCTTCATTTCCAATGACGTTTTCTTCTGCTCTCAGCTTTTTACCGGTCATAAATGCTCAAGAAGTAATTCATTTGAGTTTGAAGTCTGTCTCTGTTACCTTCGGTCCTGATAAAGAAAAGCCGTGCGTGGGAGACTCCCTCTCTGAAGAAGTTTGCCGTCACCCTGCAAGAAAAGAGAGCCATCATTCACCGAAACAACCACTAAGACAATTAACATTAAACACGTGAAATGCGAGATGTTGTGGAAATGTTTTCTACTTAGAGATTCTGTCGTTTCTACTCTAATGAGAGAGGCTCTTTGTCGGAAGTAAGATTTGAACAAACATCTCCAGGGGAAACTGCGACCTCAATGCAACGCCTTAGACCACCAGGCATCCTGTCTGTGGCTCTTATATTGTATTATATGTTTTATTTATTTCTACTTGTTGATAGGAAAAAAAGTGAAATCGTGTAATTTGGGAAATGTATTTTTTCATGGGGAAAACTAGCCTGAGCAAATGTAAAGTTAAGAGCAGCGCTCAATAAAAAACCATCAGAAGCCGAAAGCGCTACTTATGCAGATCAGTATATTCTGATGCCGGTGGTTCTGCAGAAGAAATAGGAAAAGCCGAACTGAAAGCACTGTGTTGCCATTACGGCTACTTTGGCTGCAGCTGCTTTAAGATCTACTCAGCTGGCACAGAAAGTTGTATGAGGTCAGACAGGTTTGCGCTGTCTAAATAACAGTGTGCGAATTTAAACTTATTTAAACAAGACTATTTACAATGTAATACATGCTCCAAAAGCGTTAATACTGCACTGGCTGCTATTTGAAACGCCTTTAGAAATGACGCGTAATAGAGATTGATGCAGCTGGCTTTTATGCTTCACAATACATTGTAATCAGGAAAATAAACCAATTAGAAATATGCAATACAACGTCTTTGAGTTCGGCTCTTCTTATTTCTTCTGCAGAACAACTGGTATGGGAATGTACTGATCCGCATAAGTAGCGCTTTCGGTTTCTGATCGTTTTTATTGAGTGCTGCTCTGAACTTTACATTTGCTTGTGCTAGTTTTCCACATGAAAAAAAAGAAATTTCCCTAATTACATGATTTCACTTTTTTTCTTATCAACGAGTAGAAAGAAATAAAACATATAATTCAATATAAACGCCAGAGGCAAGTTGGCTGGAGGTCTAAGGCGTTGCGTTCAGGTCGCAGTTTCCCCTGGGGATTTTGTTCCAATCCCACTTCTGATAAAGAGGTTTTCTCGTTTTTCTCTTTGAATAGACAATCAAGTTCTTAACAAATTTCATATATTAGATTTCCGCAATACGTTTTGGCTTTAACAGGAAACTGTGCGCTTCCACAGAAAAAGTAACAAGAAGAGACGTTTCCATGTTACTTGTAAACTTAGACAAAGGAACGTGGCAGTGAATGAAAGAGGCACGGACGGGGTTCGGACCCGCGATCTTCGGTTTGCGAAACCGACGCCTTACCACTTGGCCACCGTGGGGAGAGGGTCAGCTTACTATATGTTGAATCAACGCTAGTAGTTTTACTGTTGTAATAGAGGAACAAGAGGCGCAGTCGGTAGAGCTTGCGAGCTTTTAGTTCAAAATCGTCGATTCATGGGTTGTTTGTGTCCTTTCGGATCCCTCTAATCTTTTAGTAGGACAGTGCAAGCGGGACGTGATAGGGTACAGTGACTCCCAATGTCATATGGGCTTTGTGTAATTTAGCTTTCTTAACGCTATGGGGCTCGATTCAGATATCGCTGTGAAAGCAAGGGACGAGCAAACTTTTTTTTCTAAATTGAGGGTGATCTGCTCCCGAGTAATTATAAACACCTGAGCGTTTACTGTTTACTGTTGTGTTACTGTGATAAAGGAAGACCGCACTTTATCAAAATACTGCTGCTTCCTAATTTTACATAATGGTATTTAGACCGGGGAGAGTGGCTGCATTCCAAGAGGCTAAAAGTTGATTTCACAAAGCCCCCATTTAATAAAATACATTAGAAACCGCCCAGTGGGCATTGATTCGTCTAATATACGTATATTTACGGCGAAAATACGGCTATGCGTATATATACGTCTCCTCGACGTATAATCAACGTCGAATTGCAACCGTAAAATCGACGACATGAATAAACGCATATATAACGTCGAAAACACATCTAACACAGTGCCTGAGGCTTTTTACTGTAAGTATCGTGTGTGCCGCAACTAGGAGTATACGGCACTCTGCACAGTGTACGAAGTAAATTATTTTGCAGTAATTAATTTATTATATTTACTATATTTATTATACACGTGTAAATTAATTACTGCGAAAATATGATTGATTAGTGTTTCATGATAGAAGATAACGACTAGCAATCTGGTATTTGCGATGAAGTTCAGTTCACATTTTTCGTCACTCTCACGGTTTGTATTGCCTGGAGCGAAAAGTACCATAAGCGTTCATTTTTGCAGCTACATGGATGTTCTGAATCGTTAAGAAAAAAATGTTGTAAAACCAACAGAAAGCACAGACTGCTATAACTAGTCCTAGTTATATAACAATTTTAAGTATAATGATAAACTACTGCAAGGAATCGGTCCACCTGAGCAAAGAGGATCGTAATGTTGACACTCAATAACGACACTGATATGTACAGTTCCTGGACCGATAGCCCTCCTGCCCATCAAACAGACTGAGTGACTGTTCGTGTCATTTAGTGTTGTCTGACCATTGACAAAGTACAACTATTTTTTTAGGGCGCAAATTAAGTTAGGTAAATCTTTTTGCCCAAAACTGAAGGGGCGACATTCCCCCCTCCCCCCGTGATGCCAGGCCTGTCCCCATCCTATTCCATAATGTCATTATATATAATACAGATGCAGCCATTCAAAGTGCGCGTCACAGACACGTACCGCAGGTGACGTCGCTCAGTATGACGCAAGATGACGCGTGGCACCGCAGTACGTGATTGGTTGACCGACAGGGGCACTCGTGGTCCGTTGGTCTGTCGTAGAAAGACTTACAGTAAAAACGTCTTTGCTGTGCCCGTTGTAGATATTGAATTTTACCACTGAAGGGAAATCTTAGTAGCTGAGCATAAAAAGAATAGGAGCATACTGTAACGCGTGTGAAGGCCATAAACGATATTAATTTTGGAACATAAACATACAGTATATACTGTAGCTGGTCTTGGTACTTTAAAGAAAAAAATACACACCAGTATTCCATTTCTCCCTAAACATTTTAAGCTTTGAAGTCTTTAACTAACATGATACCGGAGTCAACAAGCATACTTTTAGAATTTGATTAAAAGGGAATATAATATGGAATCGCGTATCTAAAGAATTTAATAACGGTATTCGTGTGCTGCGACAGGGCTGTGTAGGGCTTTTTCGCCTGCCTGTTCATGCGAGCTGTCTTCTAGCCGACTGGTCTAGGTGCGTGACTAGCAACTGGGAGGTTGTGTGATCGAATCCAGCTGGTGCCGGACTTTTCTTTTAACAAACATTTCTTCGAAAAAATAGAATAGCGATATTATGGACAATAAATTGACTTTTATATTTCAAAATATCGCAACATGAACGATATTTGCGATATTTTGAACATATCTTCCCTTCTGACAGCGGTTCCTCCTTCTATTGTGTGTGTGTGTGCAACAGAGTAAATTTTTATAGAGAAATGGAGGCTGGACAGTATGCGTTACAATATAAACATTTATATTGATTTAAATCGTGTTCTGATTTAAATCGCAAACGCGTGTTTAATTATGTGTTTTTTAATCATAATCAGGCTAATGCATTTCTACATTTTCTGTATGAACCAGCTTAGAGGTTCATACAGAAAGACAGCTTGTGTTTAAATTGAGTGTAAGGTAATTTATGCTTCTAAAGTCATGGTCAGCATTTATTATTGTACTGTGCTGTAAACTTTTTCTGTGCCTAGTCACATTATTTTATAGCGTTTTTATTGCGTTATTAAATCCGGTGGCGCTGTGTGTTACAGTAGTTTCCTGACTCCCATGTCACATGGTCTGTGATTGAATCCCATAGAACTATGACTTTATTTTTTAACAAACATTTCTTTGAAAAAATGAAACGTTTCCCTTGGTCAGAGATTAAATAAAACCTCACTCGCACCAAACAAATTTATATTTCTAAATATCACAAAATACGTTCATTGTCTTCCAATCGAGTCGAGTTGACATTGGAAGCCTGCCACACCCGGACTGTTAAACCAACGCATTAGCACGTCAAAGCCCATCGAGGGTATTGAGCCAGTATTGCCTTTAGTATTCCCCCCTCTCCCCTCAATTCAATTCAATTCAAGGTGTTTTATTTGCATGACAGATGGGTACAAGCAGTGTTGGGTATGTATATTGTAACGCTTACGGCAGACAGGCACTGTGTAAGAGCCGGCGCACCAGAGCAGCGCACCGAGGGAGCGTCTGCATTTCTAACTTAGTTTTTAAAATTAGTCAAGCAATATGAAGCATCTCCTTTTACTTAGTGCCTGAGCATAAAAAGAATAGGAGCATACTGCAACGCGTGTGAAGTCCATAAACGATATTAATTTTGGAACTTAAACATACAGTATATGGCTGGTCTCGGTACTTTAAAGAAAACATACACACCAGTATTCCATTTCTCCTAAACATTTTAAGCATCGAAGTCTTTAACTAACGCGATACCGGAGTCAACAAGCATACTTTTAGAATTTGATTAAAAGGGAATATAATATGGAATCGCGTATCTCAAGAAATTAATAACGATATAATTATATTCATGTTGCAAAAGAACTGCAACGGACATAAAAACTCCCTTGCTTTTAACAGAGCGTTCCATAATTTCTAACTACGAAAATGCCAGGTGAAAGGATTTGTAAACATATTTTGTTAAAGCAAGTCAGAACCCATTCAGAGCCTACATTACATTTTAGCGTTTCATTCTGAGCAGAAGACCCTCACACCTGAAGAAGGGGGAGGTGTTTTTCGCTGGAAATCTCGCCTGCTTCTACTTTACAACCGGAGTGCTGGCTGTGACGAATTAAACCGGTATTACAGGTTACAATCACAGACCATGTGACATGGGAGTCAGGAAACTAACACAGCGCCACCAGATTTGATAACGCTATGAAAACGCTATAAAATAATGTGACTAGGCACAGAACAAGTTTACAGCACAGTACAAAAATGCTGACCATGACTTTAGAAGCATAAATTGCCTTACACTCAATTTAAACACAAGCTGTCTTTAGCCCTCTAAGGTGGTTCATACAGAAATGTAGAGATCCAGGCTCAGAACACACAGCTTCATTAGCGAATACATATGCAGGACAACTAGAGAAGACGTTTTACAGAGGATGGATTTTTAGAAACATCCCATCAGTGACATCACTGAAGTCAACTCCTAGGTACTGTAACTGTCGTGTGGATAGTTTCACAAGAATCAGACAAAGGTTTAAGCATCGCTTGTTCTAGATAAAACTGCAAAAAAAAACAACAACCCATAATGTACTTCTTTGCGGCTCTGTTTGCCCAAATCATATATTCACAACGTGAAATCTAGAAAATAATATTACGTAACCAAAATCCGCAATATGGAAACAGAACCTGTGTAATTGTTGATAGATGATGTACTCGTAACATTTTTTCAAGACGAACTACAACATTTAAAAAATGACTTGTATGTACTTGATATCTCTAATCAATCCACGGGTCCCAGCACGAAACGAAAGTAAAACGCATACCGTTTCGCGCTTCTTATTAGTTGCTCAAAAGTAATTTGACCGTATGAAATGCATAATATAAACCTAGAAACATATACGTGAGTAGTACTTAAGCACTGTAGTATCGGTGTTAAGACATACCTCTCAAATACTGTAAATCAAGTTAAAAATATCTCAAGATTCTGGTCATAATGAAACCATGTTTCGTGTATGTTTTCTTTAAAGTACCGAGACCAGCCATATACTGTATGTTTATGTTCCAAAATTAATATCGTTTATGGCCTTCACACGCGTTGCAGTATGCTCCTATTGTTTTTATGCTCAGCTACTAAGATTTCCCTTCAGTGGTAAAATTAGATATGAATATTCAATACTTAAATGGGCACAGTTAAGACATTAAATATACATATACATACTGTATACAGTACAGTTTGCATACGGTAATATGTTTATGTCCCTAAATCAATCTCTTTTATGAGCATGTGAAAGGCATGGTGAATCACTGTACTTTGCATGATTGGAAAAAAATGCGTGATTGCGAAATGCTGTGGCGTTACTTTTACAAAGACGGTCAATGAAAAAAAGAATGTGGACCAGGGCAATACTTTGAGTTTACAGCTTGTCCAAGGTCATTTATTATTAATACTATTATTAATATCTTCGTTAAAGACTTTGATGGCTACAGCTCAAACATGAGAGGTTGAGCTTTATTAGCTCCACCTTGCGGAAATTCCGGATACTATTATTTTGCTAGCGGTATTTACCGGTAACTCGCGGTATTTACCGGTAGCTTGCGGTAGACTGCGTACAGCGTACCGGAAAATAATGCGGTATCGCCCGCGCATTTTGAATGGCTGCATCTGTACCATACAACAGTGACCGATCCTTACTAACTGCATGCGTTAAAATTGCACATCAGCTCATAGCAGGGGGCACATAGCCGCGATGTATTATCAATGTTAAATTTCAACCATAATATCGACAACATTAATAAACGCATACGTTGAGAAAATATCGAACCCAGCATATTTTCCGGTTATATACCACAATGCATTGCTAGTATTCGTTGGTCACCATTTTGGACACGTTTTTGAAACGTAGAAGTATATCCGCAAATATCTCAGCAATCCTCTTTTGACGAGTAAGTATGAACAATAATAATACAATCTGAATACATACAGATCTTTCTTAATATTATTTTGATTAAAATAGTACGTGAATAAGCAAAAAAATGGCACATAAAATAGTGTGAATGGGGAAGATGACACAAAATCGTTTTGCCGTTTCTCTTATTCTTATTCTATGTTGTACTTTCAAACTTTGGGTACTCTTTAATTAGGACAGACTTTATTGCTCAACTGCTATGATGCAAGCCAAATTTTATACATTTATTTCAGCTTTGAGCTTAGTAAACCATTCATTTTTTAGATTATACTAAAGAAGATATTAATCATCATTTATTTGGGAAGTAATATTATATAATTTTCTCCTAGCTGCGGTGCTGAAGTCCCACCCTACATCAACAGAAAAAGAAATAAAGGAGCACGCAATGTGTTACTTGAAGAATGCAATTAGACAATTAGACAGGGTTTGCAAATAGTGGACAAAAATCGTCTTAACTTCCATTGTAATATTTTTTTTTCTTGGAAATATAGAAGTTGTACATTTTAAAATGTATATTTGAATCAAACTGTGGTTTTGAGTTAGTGTGTTAATGTAATTAGTTTTGTGTTTGTCATTACTATACTGTATATTGCCATGTTACCAGAATTAGCTGAAGTTTAAGACTAGTTGTGTTTTTTATGATTATTGCCCATATGTTGATTGTTGATTGATTGTATACAATGTGTAATTTGAAATACATATGTTTCAGGTGTGAATGTGTATTTTCAGAATAAATTTCTAAACCTAATCACTGGCTTGATTTACTTGTTTCTACACCTATAAAATCTATCTTTGATGTATAATAGACCTCTACCCATATACGTATAATAGACCTCTAAAGTTATCCGTATAATAGACGTCTAACCATATACGTATAATATACCTCTAAAGTTATATGTATAATAGACCTCTAACCATATACGTATAATAGACCTCTAAAGTTATACGTATAATAAACTTCTAACCATATACGTATAATAGTCCTCTAAATTTATCCGTATAATAGAACTCCAACCATTTATGTATAATGAACGTCTAAACATAGACGTATAATTGACGTATAACTTTAGACGTATATTAGAATTTCATTCTAGACGAATTGTAGACCACATTTAGACGTCTAAGGTATGTGTTTAATAGACGTATATTATACGTCTTTTGCCCACTGGGCGCAAGGAAAACAGTATGTTTTAATAAGTCTTCTCCTGGTTTTACATTATTATAGTCTTTCACATTTGAATGCATATCTTACCGTAAATCTTACCTAGATTACATGCAATGCAAACAGTTCTTAATGCACGAAGTCTATTTATAGTTGACTTTCTGCTAATCACATCTAATAGTTCATGAATCTTCCTGCCCATCACGTGCCTGCTAAGCGGTTTCTCCGTTTTCCTTCTCCTGTCATTGTCAGCGAGCACATCAAGGTGGGAAAAATGTAACAGGGAAAAAGAGTAGCTGGTAGGAGTGGGATTTGAACCAAAACCTCGATCTGGAGACAAGAATACCCATGAGAGCTAGAAAAAACACAAGTCCTTGATCAGGGTGCATTAGAACACTCAACCATCCTGACAAGGAACTGGTAGGAGTGGGATTTGAACCCACACCTCGATCTGGAGACAAGAACACCCATGAGAGCTAGAAAAACATGAGTATTTGATCATGGTGCTTTGGTGGTGGTGGAGGGGAGTCCCCATTACCTGTAAAGCGCTTTGAATGGTGCTTTAGAACACTCAACCATCCTGACAAGTGATGGATGAATGGAGGTGTATTGAATACACCAGTAGTTCACTAACCTGAGTTGCTTTGCTGGAGAAGTGCCATGTTACCTGTTGTAAACTTCAAACGTACAAACGTGTTGTACTTTCCAACCTTTGAGTAATATTTTCCAAAGCTAGGGCGCACTTGTCTTCACAATCTGGATTATCTCAAAAGCAATGATGTCTGTGTAAAACAGATTTTATTTTCGGGAACCGACGTTGTATTGCATATTTCTAATTGATTTGTTTTCATGATTGTAATGTATAGTGGAGCATAAAAAACATCTGCAAAAATATCTATTACGCTTCTTTAATGATGGCATTTCAAATAGTAGCAAGAGCGAGGATCAAATCCCCCTCCTGGCGATAGTTGCCTCACGCTCTGAGCAACCAAGTCCTGCTTATTCCCGCTGTGGGTCGCGGATGGTGTGTTTTGGTATTTACTCGAAATTACGGAGGATACATGGGACTGCATTTACCTGATAACATACCGTGATCTCTAGTACCTAATGAGCTTTGATAATTCAGCTTGCTTATCGCTTTGGGCTCAATTCAAAAGTTGCAGTGAAAGCAGGAGCTGAGCAGGATTCTGTTTAAATGGAGCCAGATCTGCTCACGAGCGGGGAAACACTTCAGCGTTTACTAATTGAAGACCACAATCCGCTAAAACACCCCTGTTTCTTAGACTGAAAGAAGCTAAAAGCATTTTTGAACATGGGTTATATTGTAAATACTGTTATTAAAAAGCTTATTCGCATACTGTCGGTTATTTAGACGGTGCAAAACAGGCTGCCCTTATAAAACTTTCTGTGCCCGTTTTGACCAAGGAGAAAGTATTTCTGATGGAGCGCTATGCGAAAAGATTTAATTAGCTTTACCCCTGCCAATGATTCAGCATGAAGAAGTAAAAGTTTCAAAGGGAAAAAGCAGCTCGCTAACACAGCCAATATTAAATGTACTTGCCGGCACCCTATCACGTGCATTGGCCAAGAAGTGATCTTGGCAATGTTCCCAAAGTAAAGCTGAAAGTGCCAAAGAGCATTTCTGTTGAGAAAACTGCCTTGATGTTAAGCTTAGAGAGCCTGTCTTTTAGAAGTTCTATCTCTAAACACCTTGTGCAGCCTCCCGACAGACTAACAAATATTTTTTTTGAGAAATGGGCTCACACACCGGAAGACAATAACGTTTATCTACATTCGAGTATGTGAATAACAATTTAACAGAAAAAAGTTTGTAAATGAGATTTTGCAAAAATTCAATAAATCGTCTATAAACAGTAAGGAATTATTAAGAAAGTAATATATTGTTTTATTTAATAAACTTTAAGACAATGAAGAGAGTTTACAGGTCATATCCTTCGCTTTTGTTCTTTCAACTTAAGCGTTCAGGATCCAAGCCCATGTGCGGATGGTTGTATTTCTTAAAATAACTTGTAATCATCCAAAGTCGTTGTGTAGTCCTTCAGTTCTTTCTCAAGTTGTACCATGGCTATTTTATACGATCAATACTTTTCATGATCATTTGCATTTTCCTTTTCAAACGGAAAAAGTTCAAAGTGTCCTTATAGCTGTGCTCCACATCTACACGAGAGCGCTTGTAAGAGTACAGGACACGCAGTGAGGAGTTCGCGCAGCTTTCAGTTTAGTGCTTAGTGCGGAGTCCAGAGGGACGACTCGCTCGCTGAATGATCTCTCAAGAGATTCAACGGGTGTTTTCTGCAAAAGCCATGACAACTGTGAAGAACAGAACTAAATGTTTTGGAGTTACATTTAAAACAGGAGAGAACACTGTAGCACTTCGAGTGTGTCTAAATTTAATTGTGTAAACCTGGCTGTCTATAAACACAGACGAAGAGTTCTCACTCAACAGAAGATTGCGATGTGAGCACAGTAATATAAAGCACTTGGTGATGCCAGGGATTGAACCCAGGACCTCATACATGCAAAGCATGCACTCTACCACTGAGCTACATCCCCAATGGGTAAAGTTACAGAACAGACTTAGGGATGTGCAGATGCTCACTGACCACAATCCACCACTCACAAAGAATGCCTGCAGTTTCCCACTTTCGCGTTTCCTCTAATACAGAGAAAATTCATGGGAATGAATAAATAAGGAAGGAAAAATAATCACATCTAAGCTTCCAGAGACCGGGTAAAAATGAATCAGTTATTTTTATATCCAGTCACACGGGCGACGGCCCAGTGGGCAAAAGACGTAGAATATACGTCTATTAAACGCATACCTTAGACGTCTAAATGTGGTCCGCAATTCGTCTAGAATGAAATTCTAATATACGTCTATTGTTATACGTCAATTATACATCTATGATTAGATGTTCATTATACGTAAATGGTTGGAGTTCTATTATACGGATGAATTTAGAGGACTATTAGACATATATGGTTGGAGTTCCGGATAACTTTAGAGGACTATTATACGTATATAGGTAGAGGCCTATTATACATCAAAGACTTTAAAATGTACAACTTATATATTTCCAAGAAAAAAAATATAACAAAGAAAGTTAAGACAATTTTTGTCCACCATTTGCAAACCCTGTCTAATTGTCCTAACAGTTAGAACCAGAAACCTATTATTTTCAGTGTCCAGATCTCCTGGCCCCCTGCCTTGCATATGCATTCTTCAAGTTATGCATTGCGTGCTCCTTTATTTCTTTTTCTGTCGACGTAGGGTGGGACTTCAGCACCGCAGCTACAGTACAACTCCCATAAACACCCTGAGCCACTTCCTGACAACGTCACAGTCCCTATTCCCCCTGGCTGTAGTGACGTCAGCAGGTCCCTCCCCGTTCTGGCAGCTTCACAGTCACCGGCACTCGCAGGAGAGACTCACACGGGATTTCTTTTTTAAAAGTTTATTTTCTCAAAAATTAGAAAAACACACCGGAGGGTTTCCAGAGATATTTACAAGTCAGGAGTACAGCAGGCTGGTAGCGAGGTATATCTCCCCCTCTCCTACATGTTACTTTCCCTATTTAAAACTCTTACTGTAATATAACACGTTGGAACACGAAACAACATCGTCATTTCTAAAATTATTTTTATATTTATGTCATCATCTCACTACCCATCAGTACACCCATCTCCCAGTATAAGCAGTGAGACAGAGAGCTGGGAGAGAGTCAGCCTGTGTTCATGAGTCAGTGACGGGTTTAATCTCCACACTGTCAACAGGCAGCAGCTCAAGGTCTTCAAAACTATCCCCAGTCCAGAAGACAGGATAGATCTTCTCCCCCTGAGTGAAGACCATGTCAGTGAAAGTGTAGAGATGAGCTCTGGACTCCACTGTATAAAAGGAGACCTTCCTCTCCTCAATATCCACACACCCCCAGCTTCCTGGGCTTCAGACTGAGGGGGAGAGGGGTCACAGGGTCAGTGAGAGCAGAGAAAGGGTGAGAGCCCAGACACCAGTAACCCTGCTGGGGAGAGAAGCTGAACTTTCCTCTCATCTCTGCAGACTCTCTGGTCACTCCTATTGTCCACCAGTCATTCACCTCCACCTCCCAGTAGTGTCTCCCTGAGGTGAAGGCCTCCCTGCTCACGACACAGGACCAGTGATCAAATCTGTGAGGATTGTCAGAGAGACTCTTCCTCTGTCCCTGTCTCACTCTCTTCCCATCCTCAGACAGGCTGAGCTCACAGTGAACTGTATCAGGGTCCAGAGTCACAGCAGCTGGGGAATAAAACAGCAAACATCACAACAGGCTCCTGCCGATTACATTCCAACTCAACTCCATTAGACTGTGAAATGTCTTTGTCCCCCAAACACACCGAGAGAGAAAAACAAGTCAATTACTAATTACTTCTCTTCCCTTCCAGAGAAATGACATATTCTGTCATTGTTTCACTAAGTATTACACACGCAAGTGATCCCCAATATCCTCTAAATACAAACATTAAACATTTGTTTTCACAGCGATTAAACTTTATTTTTTAAATGACATTATTAATAAACACAGGACCGACCGGACTGCAAGAGAAACTACAGCCTGACCACTCGCTTTCCAAAACTTCAAAACCCACCACAACGACCTGTATACTGTAAGAAACTGGACAACCTGTCTGTTAAAATGGTTTATTTCAAATCCCAGTTTAGCAGCTCGTTCATCTTCTCTAAGACCATTTTCCTGATGACCCAGAATAAAACAGTGCTGAATTCAAAGACTGTATAATGCCCGTTTTTACACAAAAACAATATAATTACAAAAGCAAAATCTTGCTAAAATATAAGAAAACCTTCACACTTTGAAAATGTGAAGAAATATCCAAAGTATTCAATTTAAACCAGAAATAACACATCCAGAAACCCAGAGAGAAACAGAGGCGCAGCATTCAAGATGGCATTCAGGTGGGAGGTAAAGTTTAGAGGTTGAGGAGTTTTTTTGAATTTTTCATGACCTGAATATTATTTTTTTGCTTTTTTGACTGCAGAAAAATTAGGACTTAACACTAGTTGTTTAAACTTTGGTTATAATTGGAAAAAAAAAGTTTTTTGAGGTTTAAGAATTTCGATATGAGTAGCACTGGGAACAGAAAAGAGAGTGCTGGGTCTTTGAAGGAGAAATATAAGATACCTCAATCGTATATATATGGTACTACAAAAAATCGATGGCAACTAAAGAGAAAAGTGAAGCAGCTGGAGGGGACGTGGAAAGAGTACTGGAGATGCGCTCGTACGTGAATGAGACTCAGCTGCCAGAGGAAGAGCTGGAGTCCCTGCCCGGCGACCAAGAGAGAAAGGGGTGAGCTGACGCTGGAGGAGCTGCAGACCAACATCTTCAACATGATGGCACAGAGCCTGGCTGAGCTGAAGGAAATGATTAGATTTAATACAGTCGGAATTGAAGGTCTTAAAAAGTCCATGGACTGTATATTTAAAGAGGTTGAAGACTTAAAGAGTGAAGTGAAAGCTCTTAAACGAGTGAATATCGAGCAAGAAAAACATATTAAAGAACTTGAATTGAAAGCGAACGATGCAGAAAGATAACTTCAACGATGGAATTTAAAATTACTGGAGTTAAGGAGGAACGCGATGAGGACATTGTTGCAACAGTGAAGGGTATCTGTAGAAGGACCCTGCCGGACCAGGAGGACGTGATATCAGCCATTGACTTTGTTCACAGGCTTGGGAGAGCGAACATGTCTGGGCAAGTGCGCCCCAGATCGATTAAAATACAGTTCACCAAGAGGACAGCAAGGGACATGCTGTGGCGAGCGGCGAGGGGGAATGGGTATTCGAATGAGAACAAACTGAGGTTTGATCTTAAAGGACCTGTCCTCCACAGACAGGAGCACCAGGAGCCAGCTGTGGCCCCAGGTTGAAGCTGCAAGAAGAGAGGGGAGGAGAGCCTGCTTTGTGGGACTGAGGGCCTCTGTGGACAGGAAGGAGATCCACTCCCAGTGACTGCTCAGTTAATGATTGTGTTTGGTTTTATTTGTTATAGCAGTATATACTAGTGTTTGTTTAGTGTTAGTTTGGAATGTTGTAGTTATGTATTAAAGACTGTTATAGTTCTGGTTCTTGAAAAACTCAATAATTTAGACAATCTTAGAGTTAGTTATTTGCTTTTGTGTATATCTTTTCTATTTTCTCTATTAATGCCAGAGGTATTCGAAATGTTGTAAAAAGAAAAGCAGATTTTTTGTTTTGTAAAAAAGTGAGTGCTGATTTTTATTTTATACAGGAAACGCATGCATGTCAATCGGATTTACAGTTTTGGAGGAATCAATGGGGGGATGATATTTGGCTTTCCAATGGTACTAATCACTCAGCAGGTGTTGCTGTTTTGAAAGGAAGCTTTAAGGGAAAAATTCTTCACAGTAGTATGCATCATTCTGGGAGATGGATAGTTTTAACAGTTGACATTGGGGGGAAACAGTTTATACTTGTTAATGTATATGCCACTAATAATAAAATACAAAATAGACTTCTTTTTCAGGAACTAGAAGATAGTATAAAACAGGTTTTAAATAGATTTTCGGAAGTTAAATTAATTTTGGGTGGAGATTTTAATACAGTGTTTGATGAGAGTTTGGATAGATGGCCTCGAAGGGTTAATCATAGAGGTGAGTCTGTTCATTTGGAAAATTTGTGCTTTGGCATGGGTGTAATTGATATCTGGAGATGTTTGAACCCGGGATTAAGTCAGTTTTCATGGAGTAATCAAGATTTTTCTAACCAGTCTAGAATTGATATATGGCTTATTTCAAAAGAACTGGAGAATTTCACTTCCGATGTCTATAAGAGTCCTGCAGTTTTGACAGATCATAAAGGTATTTTTTTGTCGATTAATACATCTGGATCTTTAAAAACCAAAAAAATTAGTTACTGGAAATTTAACAAAACTGTTTTGGAAGATGACCAATTTGTTAAGGATGCTAAATTAATTATTAAAGATTGTCATTGAAAGGCATTACAGAACAATTCTTTCGGCAGTTATTGGGAATTTATAAAGTATAAAGTTAGGGAGTTAGCTATTAAAAGGAGCAAAATCCTAGTTATGTCGAAAAGAAATAAAGAAGATACTCTTATTAAAGATATAATCGAATTTACTCAGATTACTGATTACAGTCAGGAAGAAAAAGAAAAATTGAATCTTTTGCAATTGCAATTACAGTAGATCAGATTTATGAAGAAAAAGCTAAAGATGCATTTATACGATCAAGAAGAAAGTGGATGGAAGAAGGGGAAAAAATACTAAATATTTTCATAATTTAGAAAAAAGAAGTTAAAGGTGTTTTTTAGATTGAAGGATTTTGATATTTTATTGTATTGTTTAATAGAAAATTTGGAAAAAGAGCATTTATTTATAGTCAATGTAGTAATCATTCTTGGTAAATTTCACATCCATGAATCCAAATGGTCTAATAATACTCCCCTTTTTAGTACTTTTGAGGTGGAGCTGAAACACGATTTAAATTCTATAAAAAATTTGAGAAATAATAAAGCAAGGAAAACATATGATGTATGTAAAAAATACAAGCTGATCACATAATTTACCTCATTACCTCTGGCAGTTAAATGTTTTTTTTTCTGTTTGTGTCTGTTCTCTTGTACCTGTTTTGATCCTCTGGTTGTATTTGTATTTGTAAATTCTTTATACATTTAATTAAAAAATCTAAAAGAAAGCATGAGAAATGGCTTTTATCTGGTACTTTGCATGTGCCAGATAAGAGTTCAATGTGAAGCGCAGTACAGGCTCGATGGCTTCACATCTCCCATCAATCAAATAAAATTGCAGTAAAACGATATAAATATGACTCTGAAGTACTGGGAAAGATGATTAGTTTGAGCGTGCCTCCCAGGGTCTGCTACGAGGCTGAAGTTGGCTTCTTATTCGCCAGCTTCTTATTTGCGTTTTTCGTTCCACCTTAAATGCTGCTGCTGTGATGTTATGTCGCCTTTCGCCTGTAGATAGCTCTCTTCGATCAGTGCTAATCCGGCTGGAATACTGTAGACATCCTCAGTGAAAGGGAATATCCAAATAAACAGCCACTGTCCAAATTATATTTTTGTATGGAATATATTTTAGAAAATCGCAAACCAATTTTAAAAACTCACCATAACACGGACTTACACTGGTAAAAAGGTGATTGTGCTTTCTGCTTATTGCTTCGGCCCTCCCCCCGATTATAGAAACGTCTCATAATTCTGACACCGAGGTGTGAGAGACAATGTAACAGACTATCAAAATCCTGAAGTACAAGACATTTTAATGCACCATTTTTTAAATATGACCCTCTGATCTTGGCTTGTCAGAATACATTGCAAAAAAGTATGGCACAAATTGCACGAATTGCAATGGCACGAATTGTTGAGAATATCACTGACCTTACCGATATTTGCAAGGAATGTGAGTGTTTTGCACATGTTGAACTACAACACGTAAAAATTGAGCTCCTTAGTCAATATCACCGGGGATGTCCAATAATTACGTACATCAACAGCTTCAAGGAAACTTAGACCACACATTAAGTTTTATCTTCGAATGGAGGGTGGGAGAATTCATTTATACTCTCATTGCTCATTAGCTAAACTATTTTAAAAATATGACGCAGATTTAATCGAGAAACTTGTAATCGCCTTAAAGAGAGTCTTCTTGAAGACGTGCACCAGCTAGCTCTCCACTGTCAATTGACAGGACTTTAGAAGAAACTGTTCTCATACAACCAACATACAAATTACACATCTTAAGGAACATGAAGAGAAATCCGTGAGCTAAATAACATAAAACCGTCGCTGCTAATTATCGCCAAACTGTTTTACATGACTGACCATCTTTCTTTCCTACTTTACAGTGAGCACAATCCTTTCTGTTTCTTCTCGTGTATTTTCCTTGCTATTTTACTGTCTCTTTCCCCCATGTGGAGATGTATCCACAGCAGAAACATTAGGTCGGTTCTTGTTACTCTATCCGATTGAAAGAGCTGTATTAAAGGCACTCCCATTTCTGCAGGAAAGTTATTGCTGCTCCCAACACAATATACTGCAGCCAAATGTGATAGCGATACTGTCACTGCTTGTGGGCCACGTGTTCCTGCTGTTATATTATGTCATGTTCATCCACAACTAGAAACATTAGTGCTGTAGCACAAGCTTTAAATAGGCGCAGTCGATAGAGCTTGAATCTCTTAATCTCAGAACCGTGGGTCCAACCCCCACGTTGGGTCCCTCTGTGTCCATTTGATCCCTCCAATGCTCCTAGCAGGACCTGATGGCGTAACAGTGATCCCCAGTGCCTTATGATCTTTGGCGTAATTCAGCTTTCTTTCCACGTTGGGTCTTGATTCAGATATTGCTTTGAAAGCATCAGGCAAGCAAGAGTTTGTCTAAATGGAGGGAGATCTACACACGAGCAAGTATTAAACACTTCAGCATTTACTTTTCGAATACCACACTTTGTCAAAACACTGCCACTTCATAAGCTAATAAGTAATGGTTTTTGAGCATGCATTGTATTGTTAATGCTGTTATTAAAAAAGCGTAAATTCACATAATGGAATTTGGACAGAGCAAAGTAGTCCAGCCCCTATACAACATTACATACCCACTGATTAGAGTTTAAAACTACAGGAGTAGGGGTAACAATAATGGCAACGATGTGTTTGGAGTTCGGCATTTCTCATTTCTTCTGCAGAAACATCGTATCGGAATGATCTGCCCGAGATAAAAGAGGAATTGCGGCTTTATATCATTTTTCTGAGCACTGCGTTGTTCTGTTCATGCTGAATACACGCTTAAATTTATGTCATTTAATGCATGTGTTACCTTTCCAGGTTTCCTGAAATTCCTCGTATTTGAGCCAGCACTAAAATATTTCATTCGGGTTCGCCCAATACATCGTGGAAACAGCATTTGCAGGGGAATGCTGTCACACATGAAACCTTATTCGGTTCGGAAGTTTGAGAAGTGTATTTCAAAAGGAGTGAATAGAAAATGAAACAGTGGTCACTTTGTAGGCTAGAAAGAAATCCAAGCAGCATAAAACCCGGTGAATTTTAACAATGCAAAACACTCACAAATTGCATTGTGCTGCACCTTTTATAATTCAGTCTTTCACATTTTAATGCATATCTTACCATACATCTTTTCTCAATAGTGTGAGATCTTCAATTTACAAGCCCAACACTTTACCACTTGGCCACCAAACCTGCTGTACCAAGTTGCTTCCCATCAAGGCACCACATTTTTAAAATAAAAAAAACATATAAAAAATAAAATAAATATGATTATTACTGTTGTTCAAATTAATTATTCTGAAATTGATTAAATCGCATGGAGGCAACAACAAAAATACCTTAACGAGGAAATATGGGGCAGAGTGGGATTACAAGTCACACCTTCGAAGAGACTGGAGCTTTAAACCAGCCAATTACCAGTTACCATTCATAACGGCTTTTCAGCACTTGTAGTCTGAGTTTGCGGTGTTATGATGCGTGGAAGCGACTTCTTTGGCACTCTGAATATAGTTCTTCTGTGGAGCAGGCTTCAGACTCTGCTTATAGCGCCTGTGTATTTTATTTTTACCAGAAGACAAATTCCGAATTGTATCTCTCCTGTTTTAGAAGTTTTGAATGGTGTATTTTATACAGCACACAAACAGTATTCTAATTGCAGAATGCAGATCTGTGCAGCAATCGTACTCGATTTGACTGTGTTTCTGAAATACTTTAGCAAACATATTCAGGTTTCCTTGAACCTTTAAAAAAAAAAACTACTTCGCTCAAGAAGACCAAAGACACTGTAGGGATCCTCGCAAGTCACATGTCTCTTCTTGTGCCGAAGCGCACTCATATCTGACCCGTCTGGAATGACCACTGACAGACTTTATCCAGAAGCGACGGCACCACTCCCAGTAGAATGAGAGAGAAATACAGAACGACACGAGGAGTCGAGGGGCTCCCACAATTCATCTTTCCGCACATTACACATTTTTTCACTATCATTTTGACCTTTTCACAATCAGATTTTTTCACATTTAATAAGATCTTTTAAGCAACAACATTTAAGAAAGAAAACAAATGGAACATTTTTTGGAACAATAATAAAAAAAAAACTTTCAATGCCTTGGTTGTGTAAGTGTGCACACCCTTTATAAAGGGGGTTGTAACTGTGCTGAAATGTAACCAGTCACATTCCAGATCATGTACAAAGGTTATTTGCCTTCACCAGACATCAATTGTATTGATTCTGATTAGTCCTAATTTATATCAGTTGATCTCATATAACCATCCGATCTGGGAGAACAAACGTTCAAACTGCACAGCGGAACATGAAGAGAAATCCAACTGCTGATTGTCAGCAAAGAATGTCGTTAAAAATTAGCTGTTTTATGTATCTGGCCACCTCTTTCCTTCCTACTTTGCAGTGAGCACAATTCTTTCAGTTTCTTCTCTTGTATTTTCCTTGCTATTTTACTGTCCCTTTCCCCCATGTGGAGATGGATCCACAACCAGAACCCTGTTTCACCCTGTGTTTGTGCAACATCAGTCTGTGAAGGGAAAGCAAATTGTACAGCTCCAGTGGAGCAATCGGTCAGTGTGTGGTACTTATATAGCAGTGCACAGCAGAGTCATGCCGAGGTTATGAGTTTGAGCCTCACCTGGAGCAGTATAGCATGTCTTTAGCTACTGAAAGCAACTGTCCACTTTAGATGCTGCTACTTATAAGTAATCTTTAACACCTTATCCAGTGGGATTGCAGTCTGTAAGGTATTTGCTGGAGATCCGCTCTAAATTAACATCAAAGTAACAGGTACAGGTTTATTCCACATCACACCCGAAGAAGGGTCCACGTCGTGTTTCCTTCTCTTTTCAGCATGGGATAAACCTATACTTTTTCATTTGCAGCCCACGTATACTGACACAGGTCACTACTTAAATTCCCATCAGCTGTGGACCCCCTGCTGATCTGTACACAGATACTGTATATGTGTGAGGTCTACTGGGACTAAGGGAGCACGATGAAGACTTGAAAAAGCTCTCGCATTAGATTCTGTGTTTTTGTTGTTCCTCAGATTTGTTTTTAATGTTCTTTTTTATTTTCTGTAGTCGTTAGACTACTACTTTTCCTAGGTTCCCGGAAGACTTCTGGCTTTGTGGTTGTTGTGTTTTCGGGTTTCAAGTATTTTTTTCTATTGATAGGACCCCACGCATTACTGTGGGACTACTTAACTTAAGTTATTACATTGTACCTGAAATTACCACATAAACTACTCATCTGTTTTTCTTTTTTTTTAATAAAGGCACAAATTATGTTTTTTTTTTCTTGCGGCTGATTGGTATCTACAAGGGGTCATTGCAACGATCTTGGCTGCTGAAATTTGTCAGCAGCGCTGTACTAAACCTGTTCTCAATTGCAACAATTTTAAAATAACATCTGCTGCCCATTAGATGTTACTGATGTAGGAGACTAACTTAAACCACCTCTTCACAGGGTTTAAGTAGCTCAGTAGTGGAACAGTCAATCTTATTTGAACTGTTCTGAATGTAGTGGAAATAATATAGTCACAATAACGAACATATGCATCACTCCCTTGAAATATTTAGCTAAAATTGTTTTCTAGGCACCACAACTATTCACAATGAATTGTAGCAATACATGTCTTTATTAATAAAAGTGTAATTTATTAATAATTCAGATTAATGTATATCTCTATTTGTAGCTGTATTACAGGTAATGCATGTACAGCCCTTAATATGGGATAGTGAATTTTCAGGTATCCTGGGGAGGGAAGAAAACGGAAATGAAGGAAATACATATTTAAAGGGGGTGTAAGTCTTACATGTGTTTTGTCACATCTGGGTGTTAGCTGAATAGATTTTTGTATTACTTATTGTGATTTGATATATACTTGTATTTCTCAGGAGACAGCAGAAAAATTGGGGACTTTGCGCATACAGAAAATAACTTGAACTGAACAGGCAAATGTAAGGTTATGTTAAATTAAAAAAAACTTTGTCACCTTTTTCAACGTGATTATTTAAGACAGTTGCTCGGAAAAGTATCTCTTCTCGTATCTATGGCTGTTGTCCTACAATAATGGTGGTGAAATAGGAGGAATGTGCAGAAAGAATCGGAGACTCACCCAGTCGATAGAAAGGTTGTGTAGGACCGCGCACACTACAGTGACAGCACTGAGAATCGTGGTTTTAAAACTTCACAACTCCAGGGAGGAGTCGAACCTACAATCTTCTTATCTGAAGTCACTGGCCCTGCGGGTGTGCTTCCTAACTATGAGCTTTGTGCCGCTATTAGTAATACTGTACATTGCTCCGGTCCAATTTTTCTCAATTAGATTCTCGTGTTTCCTACTTGTATTTAGCTACTAGGTCTTTCATTTGGTCTGTTTTAAAAATAGCATCTCTTTAAAACAGACAAACGGTTTTATGTGTCGCGCTGAAATTCACACACGGGGGAAGTCACACGAAAGATAATCGCAGATAAGATATCGCGTTTAAAAAGAAATCCAGAGTGGCAATAGAAAACAAAGCCTTACACACGCAATGCAAGCACTCTACCACTGAACTAAACTCCTGAGAGGCACTTTTGCCTGTGCCTCTTTAATTGTGTTAGGAAGAGTGACATGTCTGCACAGTGTAATTTTTAATGGTCGAAGACAATCAGATGCGAGGAGAATTCAGAACACGAGCCTCTGCTTTATCGTTTACTGAGCTTTCGATGAACGTCTAAGGGTTATCTTCTGTATCACCTTTTCTTCTACATTCATAGGTTTAAGGCAAAAGACAAAAAAATCGTTTTTATTTTCTTGCCAGCTGGTAGTAATTCTGCACTGACAGGGGAGATTAGTATTTTATCTATCGCAACTTGTGTGCAGTTTTTGAAAAACAAGTTGTTCCAGAAATGAACACTTACATTAAACTTAAGGCAGACGCCTGCTGCTGTCCATAATGATAAACTCTACACGACGAGAGAGAAAGAAAGGCACTGGCAGGATTTGAATTCAGGTTCACCAGTTTACTAGACAGGTACCTTAACCAGCTTAGCTGTGGCCCTGGTGGAGGCCTGCCCTTTTACAGCCACTTGGACACACCACTCTGAGACACCTGCGTTCTGTTTGCGCTGAGCCTGCTCGCTGAGCAAGTGACGAGAAATGGCTTTTATCTGTTCAACAGGATGTCAACTACAGCCGGCACTGAAGCACAGCACAGGCTCTGTGGTTTGACATCTTCCAAGGAAAATGTTGAAATCGTAGGTGGAAGATAAAAATTGTCCTTGAGTAGAGCTGAGTGGTTTCTCCCCATGTGTGCATTAGTTTCCTTCAGGTGGTCTAGTTTCTTGCCAGCAGCTATATCACTTTGCAACTCATAACTAACAGCCCACTGAAGCTAAAAAAAGTGTGTGCCTGGCCAGTACTTGGATGGGAGACCTCCTGGGGAACTGGTTGCTGCTGGAAGAGGTGTTAGTGGGGCCAGCAGGGGGTGCTAATACCCCAGTATAGTGATGGGGACACTATACTGTAAACTGGCTCTGTCCTTCAGGTAAGATGTAAAACTGAGGTCCTGACTCTTTGTGGCCATTAAAAATGCCGGGACTTCTTTCAAAAAGAGTAGAGGCCAAAGTAGAGGATATTACTGAGGACTAACTGTCCCTCTGTTCTACAAAGATGTGTTAAATTTCCCATTAGCCTTAACCAATCATGGCCTCCTAATAATCCCCATCTATGATTTGGCTTCATTACTCTGCTCTCCTTCTCACTGAGAGCTGGTGTGTGGTGAGTGTTCTTGTGCACTATGGCTGTGGTTCCACATTGGTGGTGGTGGAGGGGAGTCCCCATTACCTGTAAAGTGCTTTGAGTGGAGTGTCCAGAAAAGTGCTATATAAGTACAAGCAATTATTATATTTTTTTACCACAGTCCAAAAACATTCTGATATTATTTTAGCAAGTTAGTTTAAAAAGGCCTGACCCTTTATGATCGTGAGTTTTACAATGTCAGTCATTCCTGTTTATAGTTTTAGCTTTCCTGTGTTCCAGTTATTTAAATCCAGATGCTTTTGTAACTCTCTGTAGCTATACAATTTCTGTAGGTTTTGGATCACTGATGCTGTACAGTGTCTTCTTGCAGGACCCATGATTTCTCTTGATTTGTAGGGAAATTTAAATAACATTTAGGTTGTATCATGTTGTGTCTATCTTTGTGTACATTGTTTTTTTGTCCTTTGTGTGGATCTACTGATACTTATGATTTGAAACAAACAAGTAACTTTCTTCTTTCTTATGATTTTATCATTGCGAGTGACCAAGGGCTCATTAATTTTTAATGATACCTTTAATGTCATACATTAGAAATGAGCATAACAAAACCAAAGATTATTGCAAAGCAAAACTTTAATAAAACATATTAAAAAATATTCCCATCAAAAGTGGTACATTCAGAACTGTACATCAATCAACAATTTTATTTCCTATATCTGGAATATCAAAAGGTATTAAAAGAAAGGCTGAGCAGAAATGGAATGTTCAAGTCTCAATTTTTCAAAACACAACCTGCAGGACAGTGTGGAAACAGTGGAGTGAAGTGGACTCAGTTCACAGTGTCAGTGTGGAAACAGTGGAGTGAAGTGGACTCAGGTCACAGACAGTCTCAGTGCTCAGAACTGTTGTAAGACTGTGTGACTCTGTTGGTGAAGCTCTTCTGTGTCTAGACCTACAGGAGGAGCTTCTCCCAGACAGCCCTGTCAGTCTCACAGCACCCATCCTCTCCCTGAGACTCGTCCCCAACATCATCGTAGTCAGTCCTGTCAGGGGCAGGGGCTCCTTCTTCAGAGGGCAGTGTGGGCAGGACCCTGTCCACTCCAGGGCCAGCGTGGGGGACACCTGACAGAGAGACACAGACTCATATTTTTACAAATGACTCAGTTATTAACATAATACTGATACAAATAAGTATTATGAAAATGGTGAATATCAGAAATGACTGAGTAGATAAATTAATAATTAAATCATAAAGTCATAATCATAAGCCCCCAACTTGTAAAGATTTTGCCAAATATATTCCCAACAGTTAAATATTTGTTATTAACGACACAACACACACGAAATTACCCACAACATAAACATACAGCACACAATTACAAATTTGCTAACAAGGTGTTTTAGACACCTACATCCTAACCATCCAGAAAATCCTCAAACTGCTACCAAGTATTCAGCTTTTACAGAACACCTACATAAAAGAAAGAGATAAATCAAACCTTCTAAACCAAAGACATTACAACCTACAGTTAAATCTCTCTTTTTGTGAACCCAATTGCTACAAAATGAATGGGAGCCTATCTCCCTGTTCTAAAGATGCTCCCACTAGCCAAGAGAGGCACTTTTAACCAAGGGATTCTCTAAACAAGAAATTAAAGTTTCTAAAAACAACAGAAAGGCAAGCTCTCTTTATGAGGGTCAAAGACTAAACTCCAATCTGGTCTTTCCAGTTGATATGGACAAGTAGTAGAAGCAAGAAATAGCTCTGTCATTCCTGGACAGTTGATTGACAATCATTTACCCAGAACTTAACTAAACTTTATGGTTGCTTTGATCACTGAATCTCACACCTCAACATCTCAGCAAACATCTCCTTGCTTTGCAGCCCCTAGCCATGTAATGTAATTGGAACTGGAATTGGAATTGGAATTGATGACATTACCCAGGTGTACCTAGATTTTTTAAAACACTTACATAGTCACAATAATAATAATTGCTTACATTTATATAGCACTTTTCTGCACACTCCACTCAAAGCGCTTTACAGGCAATGGGGACTCCCCTCCACCACCACCAATGTGCAGCATCCACCTGGATGATGCGACGGCAGCCATAGTGCGCCAGAACGCTCACCACACATCAGCGATCAGTGGGGAGGAGAGCAGCATAATTAAGCCAATTTATAGAGGGGGATTGTTAGGAGGCCATGATTGATAAAGGCCGATGGGAAATTTGGCCAGGACGCCAGGGTACACCCCTACTCTTTTCAAGAAACACCCTGGGATTTTTAATGACCACAGAGAGTCAGGACCTCGGTTTTTACGTCTCATCCGAAGGACAGCGCCTGTTTACAGTATAGTGTCCCCGTCACTACACTGGGGCATTAAGACCCACATGAGCCGCAGAGTTAGCACCCCCTGCTGGCCCCACTAACGCCTCTTCCAGCAGCAACCTTAGTTTTTCCCAGGAGGTCTCCCATCCAGGTACTGACCAGGCTCACACCTGCTTAGCTTCAGTGGGTTGCCAGTTGTGAGTGCAGTGCAGTGAACGGGTATTTTAATTTTCTGTAACAATCAGAAATTATAGCAGTATATTTTGAGAGTACTTGTAGACTTCTAGGAACTAATCAAACATAATAATCTATAGTTTCACACATGTATTCTAACCAAACAATATACAATTTATTGATATAATGATAATTTGCATAACAAAAAATAAGCATAATAGAACATATCTGAGAAGTAATCTGCTTTGATATCAATGGCTATTAGTGGACTAACAGTTATAGTATACAGAATAGATGTTACAATACTGTAGTCAAAAGTGTTTAATAGGATTTTTTTAAATTAAATTGTATCTTTTTGGAAGACTTGATGATTCAGTGTAGAATTCACTTATACTTATGAAGTATCAATGCTCTTAAACCACAGTGAGGAAGACCTAGTCATTTCTGAGCCTAGTAATTCTCTCTGCAGTCAGAGAATAGAATTCCTGGTCTTGGGGAATCTAAAGCTTTGCTCTGTCCAGACCTTACTCCCTCATCATTGATCAGCTGCTGATCAATTTAAATCATCTGATTGGCTGGGTGTGTCAGTAGGTGGGTTTCAATGACACTCTGATCTTTGTGATCTAACTTTGTACAATTCAGGTCTCTCCGCCTTTATTGGCTGTTATTGATCCTTGTAGGACATGACAGAGTGAAGCTACCGCTACTGCAAAATGCCTGATTCCCCCCTGTCTTGGATGAGAGTGCAACAGAGATGGATTACTGGAGGTTATCTTCCCATCCCTGAACTACCTCACCCACACTGAGCCCCCTGGCTGTAGCCCCCTTTACCTGAAGTGGGGTAACCCTCACTGTCCCCCACATCACTGTATCCAGAGGGTGTCTTATCAGAGTGGAGTCTTCCTGTAAACAGAAGAGCAGGTCAGTAATGTCTCTGTCATTCTGACACAAACTGGCCTCTTCATTTCCAGTTAGTGTTTATTTGCAGATATGAAATTAGGTTGAGACTAATTTCTAATGACAAAGGCTACTGTGGGCTGGTACAGGGGTACTGATGAATCTTATTTATTATAACCCACCTGACACAGTGTCTGGACTCTGGGGCACAGTGATGGCATCATCATAGTATTCTGGACCCTCTTCTTTCACAGAGGACATTAGCTCTCCTGAAGCACACAGAGCAATGTGTCACTGTCACTCATCAGAACACTGACTCATCTAAAGAGCAGGACTGCTGGACCTCGTCAGAACACACTGATTAACTAAACATCACGTTACGACTAAAACACCAGACACTTAAGTACAGGAGATCAGGGAACCTGATTTCCTCTCCTATTCATGTCTGTCATACATTTAAAACTAACCCTAGATTTTGAATTAAGATGTTGAGGGACAACAGGGCAGTGACGTACGGATGTATTTGGACAGAGAGCAGTGATGTGAGCCCTATAATCCAAATGTGCCGTGCAGTGCACAGAATCAGACTCTCTGGGATTGGTGCAGTGTTTCTCTATGGGACTGGACTGAAATAACTCACCTGACAAGGCATCTGGGCTCTGAGGTACAGTTACAGCATCATCATAGTACTCTGGGGCCTCTTCCGTCACAGGGGACATCAGCTGTCCTGAACCACAAAGAGTACAGATTCAGTGACGCATATCAGAGCACTGATTTATCTAGAGCACATGACTGCTGGAGCTCCTCAGAACCCACTGATTAACTGAACATCACATTGGAACTTAAACTCCAGACAAGTACAGGAGATCAGGGAACCTGATTTCTAGTCCTATTCACTTCAGTAAGAAATTTAAAACAATTCTTAAAATTTAAAATAAGATGTTGAAGGACAACAGGGCAGAGAAAGGTTGGTTGTATTTGGACAGAGAGTGATTTGAACACTATGTGCAACTGAAGAGGAGCTGGACACTGGCAGCACAGTGACCCAGACTGAGTGTGCAGGGCAGAGATCACAGAGAGAGAGAGAGAGAGAGAGTCAGAGAGTCAGATTCATGTGACTGGTGCAGAATAACACAGACTCCGTATTCAGAAGCTGAGATCAAAGACATAGTAGAGAGAGTCAGACTCACTGAGATTGGTGCAGAGTTTCCCCATGTGACTAGACTGAAGTAACTGACCTGACAAGGCATCTGGGCTCTGAGCTACAGTTACAGCATCATCATAGTACTCTGGGATCTCTTCTTTCAGAGAGGTTATCGAGTCTCCTGAACCACAGAGAGAGACAGAGAATTTACACTTCCGGACTCAGACTTAGTTTGACCATAGAGCTGCAAAGTTATTGTAAAGTGTGATTTTAAATGTTTTGTGGTGTATAGTTAAGCCAGAACTCTAGGGTCGCTGATTTATCTGATCTGAAAGGCAGTTTTTACAGTATGCTGTTCCCCAGTCTCCTTTTCTATCAAAACCAATGAAAGCAGCACCCTGTTTACCACCCCAGTATTGACCAGCTATAGTTTTGCTCAGCATCTGTGATCTGCCGAGATAAGGCTAGTGTGAGGCAACATTGAAGAGCTGGCTTTATAAGGTATCAAACACATGTGGTTCTATTTGTATAATTCAGGATTTTCTACTTAAGTTCTCTAAATGTCAGCCTGGTTTGGGATGAGAGTGAGTACTGGACTGAAGACACCCCCACTCCCACACTGAGCCCCCTGACTCCATCTTCCCTCACCTGGTACTGGGTCTCCCTCACTGTCCTCCACATCGTCATATCCAGAGGGCATCTCATCAGAGAGGAATCTCCCTGTGAACAGGAGGACAGATCAGTAATACCTGCAGTCGGACAGCAGCCTCAGTGTCCTCTACTGGAAGAGAAGCCAGGGTGTGAGTTTGTGTTTATAAGGCAGATCCAGATTCGTGCTGTGTTGATTTTCGTCACTTAGTTTGACACCAGTTGAGAAAAAACCCTACAGGTTTAAAACTAAAAAATACTCTTTTTGTCAGAAACCAGTTGAGTGAGATTTTCTACAAGTGTAAGTCCTCAGATCTTCCTCCGAGGGTGGAGACTAATCACACCTGAAGACTCTCTCCACTCACCTCTCCTGGGGGCGCTGTAGGTTCCCTCTCTGGCCAGTTTGTACTCTATTTCCTCGTAGACGGCATCATGATAGGGGGTGAGTGCTCCCTTAGATAGGGCTGTGTGAGGAAACAGACACTCAGGGTTAACATGCCATGCAGGGAGCAGAGTACAAGATCAAACATTGACTACTAAACCTTCTTTGGACATTAGAGCACCTAAATGTTATGCTTCTGGATTTGCAAATTTCCTGATATCTCCATCTTTAATTGTTGATAATCTTTCTTAAACTTCAAATGGTTTTCTCTACCAGGTTTATTCCTCAAGGGAATTATATAAATATCAGTTCCATGTGAGTGACAGAACTGACCACTAGAGGTCACTATGTGGATGGCGAGTTCCCTCCCTACCTTTCCTCAGCTTCCTATTCTGGATCAGCTGCCCCACTAACAGAGCCAGCACCACGAAGAGCAGAGCCCCCAGCAGCAGGAGGACCAGGGGCGAGGCGGACAGGCCTCCCAGTGGCTGTGTCTGGGGTGTTGTCCTGTTTCTGCCTGAGAGAGGGGGAGACAATGGATGAACAGGGATCAGGAGAGGTGCTCTTGGGCTCATATACACTTTGACACATGTCCTGTTCTCCTCCTGTTCCCATATGTGGGTATCATGGCTTCAGGGTGAACCTAAGATCAATGAAGAAAAGTTAAGGATTCCCAATCTAACCCATCAGGACTGTCAGTAAATCAGTGAGGAAAGAGAGGACACTAACACAAGATCTACACTGGGAATCTAAAAACACTGATCTTCACCCTGAGGGAGGAGAGGAGACACTACAGCTACACTGGGAATCTGAAGAGACAGAATGACAGGAGTTATCAATGACAAGGAGGATTTCTGTTCACCTGTAGCTGTTGCTGGACTGGCTGTTGTCTTTGACAAACCTGTAAAAGAGATAGGAGAACTGTCATTATTTTGCCTTTGGTTTTATAGCAAGTTGAATCCAGAGTGGTCTTAATAAAAAGAAAATCTTTACATTTGTTCCTTGAGGTGAAATCTAGGATTGCAGGATGAATGGTGTCTTGTTCGGAATTAAAGCCTAGTGCTGTTCACACACACACAGGGCTACAAAACATCCCAATCTTGTCACTGATGATCTTAGTTGATTCAGTTAGATATTAAGCAGTGATAGAGTATGGGTAACATCAGTCTAACTTTTCCATTGATCTGCTACCTTGTTTATTTACAGTTCTAAGACTCTCCTCACCTGTACAGGTAACCCCTGCATCTTCCTTGTGTCGACAGTCGCTCTGATTCAGTCCAGAGTGACAGCAGTCCCACAGGTGAAGTTCACTGCCTGTGCAGTTCACCTCGTCCAGCCAGATGGCGCCATTTCCTGGTCCGAATGAGGCCTCTATTGCTGCGCTCACTGCGTCCCCACAGCCCAGCTGTCTGCAGACCACCTGGGCATCCTGCAGGTCCCAGGAGTCATCACAGACTGTCGCCCAGGAGCCCTCATACCACAGCTCCACCCGCCCAGAGCAGTTAGTGCCTCCAACCAGGCGCAGAGCCAGGGGGACTGAAAGACAACAGTGAGGTTACTGAGTGTCATTAGATCTGTGACTGTAGACAAAAGCACAGAGGCTACTGAGTGTCTTTAGCTCAATGACTGTAGTAGAGACTAGTGAGGTATTGAATGACTCTGGAAGAGAGCTGTATGGTTACTGTTCCTCAGCTCACAGCTGCAGTGTCTCTGACTGTTTTACACACTGAACTCACCTGGGCAGTGCTGCTGAAGCTGCTGTTCCTGAGGGGCTGGAGTGCTTCTGTCAGCTTTTTTTCTAGGACCTTCAAAGATTAATAATCATATAAAAACATTATTATTATTATAAAATGAATAACAATGACATTGCTTTCATTTTTATACATGCTTGGATATAAATTAATAAGAATTCAGTTTATGTATTTAAGCACTCCAGATGCAAACCATATCCACAATGTGGAATTCCAGTATGTGGATTATTTTATTTAGTTAACTTACTGAACACAAGATTCTCACATCCTCACATGTCAAACATATCTAGGCACTCTAAATGCAAGCCATATCCACAATGTGGGATTAAATAATCTGAATCATTGTAATTTTAATTCTCTCCCCTACCTGAACACAGGATTCTCACATCCTCCTTGTGTCCACAGTCGTGCTGTCCCCACCCTGCTGAGGGACACTCCCACAGAGACGACTCGTTCCCCAGACAGCCCACCTCATCCAGCCAGATGGGACCAGTTCCCTGGCTGAAGGAGGCCATCATTGGGGCACTGAGGGCCGTCCCACACTGGAGCTGCCTGCACACCACCTGAGAGTCTGCCAGGTCCCAGGAGTCATCACAGACTGTCCCCCAGGAGCTATTATGATAAACCTCCAGCCTCCCAGCACAGTCATCTCCTCCCCCAATCAGCCTGAGGGACAGCTGATCTAGGAGCAGAGAATTAGAGGTCAGGGGTCAGAGGTCAGTGTAGTACTAAGAGATCACCATGACCTGCTGTTACAAGTTGAAGATTATCTCGGCCCACTAGGCACAGCAGATACAGTTCAAGTACAGTGTTTCTTGACTTTTGATTAATTTAATATATACACTTATTGTAACAGACTGTTCATAAGCAGTATATATGTATACAGTGCCTTGCGAAAGTATTCGGCCCCCTTGAACTTTTCAACCTTTTGCCACATTTCAGGCTTCAAACATAAAGATATAAATTTTTTATTTTATGTGAAGAATCACCAACAAGTGGGACACAATTGTGAAGTGGAACGAAATCTATTGGATTTTTGAAACTTTTTTAACTAATAAAAAAAATGAAAAGTGTGGCGTGCAAAATTATTCGGCCCCCTTGCGTTAATACTTTGTAGAGCCACCTTTTGCTGCGATTACAGCTGCAAGTCGCTTGGGGTATGTCTCTATCAGTTTTGCACATCGAGAGACTGAAATTCTTGCCCATTCTTCCTTGCAAAACCGCTCGAGCTCAGTGAGGTTGGATGGAGAGCGTTTGTGAACAGCAGTTTTCAGCTCTTTCCACAGCTTCTCGATTGGATTCAGGTCTGGACTTTGACTTGGCCATTCAAACACCTGGATACGTTTATTTGTGAACCATTCCTTTGTAGATTTTGCTGTATGTTTGGGATCATTGTCTTGTTGGAAGATAAATCTCCGTCCCAGTCTCAGGTCTTTTGCAGACTCCAACAGGTTTTCATCCAGAATGGTCCTGTATTTGGCTGCATCCATCTTCCCCTCAATTTTAACCATCTTCCCTGTCCCTGCTGAAGAAAAGCAGGCCCAAACCATGATGCTGCCACCACCATGTTTGACAGTGGGGATGGTGTGTTGAGGGTGATGAGCTGTGTTGCTTTTACGCCAAACATATCGTTTTGCATTGTGGCCAAAAAGTTCGATTTTGGTTTCATCTGACCAGAGCACCTTCTTCCACATGTTTGGGGTGTCTCCCAGGTGGCTTGTGGCAAACTTTAGACGAGACTTTTTATGGATATCTTTGAGAAATGGCTTTCTTCTTGCCACTCTTCCATAAAGGCCAGATTTGTGCAGTGTAAGACTGATTGTTGTCCTATGGACAGACTCTCCCACCTCAGCTGTAGTTCTCTGCAGTTCATCCAGAGTGATCATGGGCCTCTTGGCTGCATCTCTGATCAGTCTTCTCCTTGTCTGAGCTGAAAGTTTAGAGGGACGGCCAGGTCTTGGTAGATTTGCAGTGGTCTGATACTCCTTCCATTTCAAGATGATCGCTTGCACAGTGCTCCTTGGGATGTTTGAAGCTTGGGAAATCTTTTTGTATCCAAATCCGGCTTTAAACTTCTCCACAACAGTATTACGGACCTGCCTGGTGTGTTCCTTGGTCTTCATGATGCTCTCTGCGCTTTCAACAGAACCTTGAGACTATCACAGAGCAGGTGCATTTATACAGAGACTTGATTACACACAGGTGGATTCTATTTATCACCATCAGTCATTTAGGACAACATTGGATCATTCAGAGATCCTCGCTGAACTTCTGGAGTGAGTTTGCTGCACTGAAAGTAAAGGGGCCGAATAATTTTGCACGCCCCACTTTTCATTTTTTTGTTAGTTAAAAAAGTTTCAAAAATCCAATAGATTTCGTTCCACTTCACAATTGTGTCCCACTTGTTGGTGATTCTTCACATAAAATAAAAAATTTATATCTTTATGTTTGAAGCCTGAAATGTGGCAAAAGGTTGAAAAGTTCAAGGGGGCCGAATACTTTCGCAAGGCACTGTATATATATTATATTATATATATATATTTAATATATACAGTAAGTTTAATATATTCCACATTGTTCATAAACAGTATACCAGATAAGTTATTTTTTCTGACCCACTGTTGGGCATAGAGACAATAGCTCCACCAGTGTCAAATTGCAGTATTCAGATAGATGTGTTTGCCTTAGATCCCAAAGACCCGAGTGTGTTTGTGACACACAGAAAAAACTGCACACACACAGCTGTTGCCTCACTGACTGATCTGGGATTCCGCTGAGCAACAGAGACATCAACACACACTGAGAGCCCTGGAGATACAGAACAGGGGCTAATTCATACCTGGTGTTTTGGAAGAGGGTACAGCTGAAGAAGGGAAGCCTGTGGAACAAACAGAGAGAGAGAAATCAGACTGTGAACCTTGTGTGAGAAGAGCAATTTAACACCAGAAATGAAACTACAAATAAAACAGCACTGATGTGATTAAGACAGTCCTCATTCTCTCTTTACCTGCTCCAGGTGAATCTCTGGTCATATTTGAGTCTGTGAAAGAGAAGGAAGCAGCTCATTTCTGTCCACAGGAGTGATGTTTCACCAGTGGAGTGTCAGCTGCGTGTGGGGCTCAGGTGTACATAACATCTGTAAACCTTGACTT
Source organism: Atractosteus spatula (assembly GCF_055471065.1). Taxonomy (NCBI): domain Eukaryota; kingdom Metazoa; phylum Chordata; class Actinopteri; order Semionotiformes; family Lepisosteidae; genus Atractosteus; species Atractosteus spatula. The sequence goes on along the minus strand of NC_142715.1, from coordinate 18,013,742 downwards.
TTTTGAGACTCACTTTCTTTTCAGCCTCCTGTTTAATTGGGCTCTATTAATTAAACTAATTAAGCAGGTCAGATGTTAATTACAGGATACTGAGGTACAGAACTTTCTTTAATCTTTTAGAGCCATTAGTGATATCAATATAAATATAAAACTGATTTTTAGTCTTCAGTGTATTTGTGTATCTATCCATCAGAAAGAAAATAACAACCTAATAACACCTTGAGGGAGTATTTGAGATAGATATGACATGTTAAAAACACACTCACGTTTTAAGGAATATGTGTTTTCATCTTTGCATCTCTTACATAACTGGCAGTGTGTAACAGAGCAGATATTCAATCATGAAAACAGTGTGCTTCTGTGTGTAAGCAGAGGGTGTGTCACTGTGTTTTAAACACACGATTCTCACCAGAGCAGATGACTCCTGCGTCCTGTCCATGAGAGCACCCTGCTCTGCCCCATGAAGAGACAGCGCAGTGTGAGAGACGACTCTCATTGCCCTGGCACTCAAACACATCAGCCCATACTGGTCCACTGCCCTGTCCAAACCTGGCCTGTCCTGGTGCTGCTACAGCCTCCCCACAGCCCAGCTGCTGGCAGAGAGCCCTGGCATCTGTCAGGTCCCAGTACAGGTCACACACTGTCCCCCAGTCCTTGAAGAACCACTGTAACTCCACTCGGCCAGAGCAGGAGTCAGAGCCGTTCGCCAGCCTGAACCCTGTGTATCCTGCAGATAGGAGAGAACTTCAACAGCATGACACCAGGCCACAAGAAATACAACAAAATAAAGTACCAATACAGTGAAAAAAAACTAGCATATCCAGTATATAGTGACTGAGAAACCAAATGCTGGCACATAATAAGAACAGATATTGTGATGCCATAAGGGATTGTTTCCTCAAAAGGTGCTACTTTCCCTGGGGACTTATCTTTCCAAGTTTTCCCCATACGTAAGATAACGATGTGCAGCTCATAGGAGACAATTAGCACCCTGCTCTAGGCCACATAAAACCAAGAAGGACTTGGAGAAGACAAAAAAATTCCACAATAATTGCCTCAGCCTGGCACATATTGAAATAAAGTATCAATAAATTGTCCCCATGATGAAGGTTTTTACTTACATTTTTCATCTCTACAATTCCAGTCTTAGGCCCGAAGAATAGCGTTTGATATTCCTGTAACAGCCCTTCACAGGCTTTTACCTTACTTTTCCGAGCTTCATCGGTGAGCAGCTTTGTTACAATTGAAAAAACTACCTACTACCTGCTACAGATGCAGCCATTCAAAATGGGTGGGGTATTTCGCGGCATACCCCGGTGGGCGTGTCGCGGTATCACGCGGTGTCACGCAGTATCACGTGGTTAATCACGTCATTTGACGTCATGCCGGAAACTATCCGGCGTCACCTTGTAAAACCGCCAGGGGGAGCTTAACCTCTCATGTACAGCATTTGAGCTTTTAATTTTGAACTGTGTATTAAAGCATGTTAATCATCAGTCATTAAAATGTTGGTATATTTTATGAAAGCAAGATTGCTCAGTTGGACAAAAGTACACAACCTACCTTTATCAGAAATATTTATGCATCAAAGCCTTTACCGAAGATATTACTAATAGTATTAATAATGAATGACTTTGGACAAGCTGTATACTCAAAGTATAATTTCTTTAGCACATTTGTACAAGCACTTGGAATCTGTCCATGCCCTACTTTGTCAGGCATTTTGTTTTACTTCAACGGGCATAAAAACTCCCTTGCTTTTAACAGGGCGTTTCATAATTTCTAACTACGAAAATGATTTAAAATGCGACACTTATCATTCAACTAGAGCTCAAAATATCACAAGGATCCTCAAGAGCACAGCAAAGACTGTATTAAAAGATACTTGTATGAGATACATGAGAATCCAGGCTTTTTTTATCAATGCTTTCTTTTCCGTATCCCAGATTTTATGGAACCACTTCAGAAGGGTGTCAGCCAGTCAGATTCCAGGAATCGGTACTTTAAAGGAAAAATACACACCGGTATTCCATTTCTCCGTAACGATTTTAAGCATCGAAGTATTTAACTAGCATGTGAAATAGCGTGTGAAAAAGTGGTAGTTTTAAGCTTTTCTAAACACATATAATTAAACGCATGTTTAATTATATGTGTTTTTTTAATCATAATCAGGCTAATGCAACATAAATTGATACAGTATCTCTGTCTTCTAGGTATCTTAATAAACTTTCAGCATAGCTTTCTACCCATTTAGATTTATATTTCTTGGGATTTTGGGATCAAACGTGGAAGGATTAGATTGTAATCGTTTTTATTTTTCAAATACGTTTTAGAAAAGTGTAATCTATACCTGCCCAGACTGTACGCCTTCCTAAACCCCGCCTTTCACTAGTGTCCTGCTCTTCCCCGCGCACCCCAGCCGGGCGCTCTTCGGCCTGTGCCTGGGATGAATGTATATTTTGATATTTACACCCGGCGCGGCACCGAGGGAGCGTCTGCATTTATAACTTAGTTTTTAAAATTAGTCAAGCAATATGAAGCATCTCCTTTTACTTTTAAGTCCCTTAAATACATTGAGCACAGCTTTCTCACCACTAAGATTACTTTTTGATACTATCCTTACATAAAGCAGAAACTTTCCGATGACATACGGTACAAGTGGAAAGATTACAGATTTTAATCGTCTTTAATTTTGTTACGTTATACGTTTTAGGAACGTTTCATCTAAACAAACACCACAAAACTATTCTCGATTGTATTTCTGAATGTTATGTTACACCTACAGTAGTTCACTGCTTTAAATATATCGAATTAAGAATGTTATGTGTAGCACTTTAGATCTTTTTTTCTGAACCAGGGAAAATCTGATCATGTTTCTCTATAACAATTGTAGCGGCGAGGCTTAATAATAAGGCAGAATTAAGTGTTTCTGAGCTTCCCAAATGAGGCCCCATTTCTCTGTTCATCTCTGTGGTGCAGCCACAGAGAGACCATTAGTGCAGGGTGATTTAAGGTCCTAGGACAGCTCCCAAAGGGGGATGCACTTAGCTAAGTCTGGCTATCAGGATCAATGGTCATCCATTGGCGCCTATCTGTCTAGGGAGTGCCAGTTGGACATCTGGACTGCATTACTAAGTGTCAGGAGTAAGTGACTCATATCTCACCTTGATCAACCAATCAGGGACTGGTAGGGCCGAGTAACCCACGTGGGACTCTGATGCCCATGGAACTTTCAGCCAATCAACGAGCTGAAGTTCCTCCAGGTAAAAACAGGCAACACAGAGATTCAGATTCAGATTCGGGAGATTCAGTAAGATTCAGGAGTGGACTTCTTTGGACTGTTCTAAAGGGAATTCAAAGGAGAATTCCAGGGCAGGACGGCCCAGGAGCAGAAGGCTCCCAAGGGCAGGACATTCTCGCAGCGCGCCTCCTGACCATCCTGAGACTCAGCCCGGACAACCACGGAACGGCCAGTGTGTCCGAGTGCCAGAACTTTCCTTTGTTCTAAGAGTCTAGAGCGGAGGTTGCCAGAGAGTAACCAAAGGATCCACCCGAGGTTAGCAACAGCAGCAGGCCTCGTGAACAGGTCGGAACTGTGGACAGCTGAATCATTATTCAGAACTAGCGCTTCATCAGGAACGAACCGGTCCTCTTCCTGACCTGCTGGAACCCACAGTCATCTTTTCTCCTGTGCACAAACTTTGCTAGTTAAAGCCAACACTAACTAGCCGGTCAGTGAGCATCAGCAGCGCACCGTCGCAAGCCGCACAGCACAGCCTGGCACACAGCCAGAGAGCGCGGATTGGACAGCAACAGCCTGCAACTGTTTCTTTGTGCCCGCAGGAGATCTGAATCCCCAAAGATTGGATGAGTATTCAACTTCAATGCATTACAACTCGAGAATTCAATTGTTATCCCAACCAGTTGATATCAATTTAATTCCTAAGAGTTATGTACTTGTTTTGAGTATCTAATGTAGAAGTTATAACCAAGTTCATTTACGAAACGGTCTTAATGAATGATATACTGAACGTATGTCCTCTTGATATGTGTAACACTTCGTAACTGATTGAATATATACCTTTTGTATTCTGATAACCCTCTCGATAAGATCTGTTAGGTTTATATGCATATTCTATGTATTAATAAATGTATCCTCGTGTATTAGTACCTGTGTGTGTGCGTTGTTTGAGTTATGTCGCATGGTTGGATTCTAAAGCCATCGCAAGAATCAACTTTGTGATTTACTGCTACAATTAATAATTGTCTCAGTAAATGCCCAAACCCTACAGAACTGGTGCCTTCAGAGAGCCACTATGATTACATATTTGGCGTCCCTGAACGGCTATGAAACATTACACAATAATAAAAAACTTTATTTTACATATCACCTTTAAAAGTGGCATCTCAAAGCAATACAGTAGATCGAAAAACAGTTAAAAGGGACCAAAGTAAATACCAGACAAACGCAAATGCGTTTTTAATAAAATGCTTTTATTCATTCAGCAGAGAGAGACACACACACTGGTTTCCATTGACAAAAAGTAATTGTTTTTTTTACATGTTTTGTTTGTGGACAGACTGTCCACAAATGTGAGACTGTCTTTCTCAGACTTACATTCCCGAATGTCCCCCGCCCCGGTCAACAATCCTAGGAAGGCTAGGTGCCTTTTGCCGAAGTCGGGAGACATTAGAGGCTTGCCACACCCGGACTGTTAAACCAACGCATTAGCACGTCAAAGCCCATTGAGGACCCGGGCGCAATAATTGTTTTGTCCCTTGATTTACTTATCTGCATTAAAATTATGGAAATCGAGTTCCTGCTCTGTGCAGACGACCTGGTCCCGCTGTTGCCCACAGAACAGAGGCTGCGCCAGAACCTGGCACTGCTAGAGCAGCACTGTCAGACCTGGGCACCGACAGTCAATCTGGACAAGACCAGAGTTATGGTTTTCCAGAAAAAAAGCCAGACCTCAGGGAAACAGGTACAAATTCACACTTAACAACACGTTAACACCTAACAACGGGAGCAGGGACAAATTAGGCCAGTACCCACTATTGTTAAACATACAGAAAAGGATATTAAAGTATTGAATATTAGTATGGGCTTTAGTATTAGCCATACAGAACATTAAAGTGCCCCTTTTCCATTCAGCGGGTGCCTGAGCCGCTGTGTCCTATCTTCTGACAGTCGCCGTTGTGAATGTCTGTAGAGTGTATCTTATTTTTAGTACTATATTTTTGTATTATATTCCCTATTAATCAAACTCTAAGAGTATGTATCGGCTTGTCCCCTCCTCCCGCCCCTCTCTGTGTACAGTAGAGCCTCCTGTCCAGCCAGCACATGTCCACAGACATTCACAACAGCGACATATCATAAAACGTTTGCACATATAGTTAAATTATTAGTTGTTTTTCAGGAAGTTAAAAAAAACACTTGAACTACTTCTCCAATCTCTCGAAATAAAAAAACTAATAATAATGTAAAATGCCACTGTTTGTTCATGAACAAAGCTATACTGAGATTTCCTTAGATACGCTTAGAAAAATTTGAATCCCCGGCGGAACACATTCCATAAGAATCAGCGCTTTTACAGTATATATCGCCTTTAAAGGTGGCTTCTCAAAACGCTTTACAGGATAAAAACAACAAGAACAGCAACAACAACAATATTGTATTTCATTGCACTTTGAAAACCAAGTAATAACTTAATTATATGTGCAAACGTTTCATATGTTGCTGTTGTGAATGCCTGTGGAGTGTATCTTATTTGCCTTGCGTCCTGGTTATCTTGCGCGCCCTCCCCCCCTCTCTCCCTCAATTCAATTCAATTCAAGGTGTTTTATTAGCATGACAGATGGGTTCAATCAGTGTTGGGTATTTACTTTGCTTTGAGATTCCACTTTTAAAGGTGATATATAAATTTTTGACTAAAATAAATTGAGATCTTATAAATAAGTAGAGCCTCCTGTCCAGCCAGCACATGTCCACAGACATTCACAACAGCGACATATCATAAAACTTTTGCACATATAGTGTGCAAAAATGCACTTTATTTACTAAAAATAAGATACACTCTACAGACATTCACAACGGCGACTGTCAGAAGATAGGACACAGCGGCTCAGGCACCCGCTGAATGGAAAAGGGGCACTTTAATGTTCTGTATGGCTAATACTAAAGCCAATACTAATATTCAATACTTTAATATTCTTTTCTGTATGTTTAACAACAGTGGGTACTGGCCTAATTCGTCCCTGCTCCCGTTGTTAGGTGTTAATGTGTTGTTAAGTGTGAATTTGTACCTGTTTCCCTGAGGTCTGGCTTTTTTTCTGGAAAACCATAACTCTGGTCTTGTCCAGATTGACTGTCGGCGCCCAGGTCTGACAGTGCTGCTCTAGCAGTGCCAGGTTCTGGTGCAGCCTCTGTTCTGTGGGCCACAGCAGGACCAGGTCGTCTGCAAAGAGCAGGAACTCGATTTCCATAATTAATGCAGATCAGTAAATCAAGGGACAAAGCAACTATTGCGCCCGGGTCCTCAATGGGCTTTGACGTGCTAATGCGTTGGTTCAACAGTCCGGGTGTGGCAAGCCTCTAATGTCTCCCGACTTCAGCAAAAGGCACCCGCCTTTCATTGGAAGACAATGAACATTCTAGCCGTACATGTGAATATAGCATAAATACACCAAGGGATTGGGTGAGCTCCCATCACAAAAAAAACTGCGAACCTGCACTACAGCGACCACAGTACAGTATGGAGACCAAGACCTTTTACGGGAAGAGACGGGGTGCTTCTGCCACCCCAGCTTCCAAAGAGCGAAGGGTAAGCAAATACAGCAGACTTCATCTGAAATACGTGATTACAGTGCATATTTCAAGGTATTATCGCCGTTTTGAATTTTAAATTCAATTATAATTATTTCTTCGTAGCCTGTTCTTCAAGAAAACACCGCACGGGCGAAACGATCTTCGAAATCTACCACCAGGACAGTAAAAAAGAAAGCGGTAAGATGGAAAAAAAGAAAAGCTTATTTAGACGTCTGTTCCGCGACTGATGAATACTACTGTGTGACTTTATTTCTTACATGAAATATGATATTTTGCCACAGGCCGTGGGTCTCTGCTCTCGGCCACTGGCCAGGGTGCCAACCTGTAGAAGCAGCACCTGTGTGGAGACATTTCTGCAGCAGCGGGAGCAGTACGATGCATTACTGGGGAGGATTGGGAGGCTAGAGACACTCCTGAAAATGCAGAGGAAGGAGACAGTATGTTCCAGCAGTCAAACAGTTGAGCAGCTGTCTCCTGAAAAGTGCCTCTCCCCGCCGCGCAGGTTGCAATGCCTGGCGGAAGCTCTGCCCCCCGCAGAGCACACACCGCCTCAGGACACTCCATCCCGGCCTCTCCGCTCACCACCGCGCAGGAATTTGTTGATGCTGTCCCCGCCGTCTATCTCCCCCCAGGAAGCACAGCGGAATTCACAGACGCCAGTGGGATGAATAATTCTCCCAGATGTCCAACTGTTACCCATCACCCAGGAGATGGAGGGGGGGTTGTACTTGCAGTGCATCGGCATAGATGGGAAAGCAAGAGCCGACCGCTACGCCGCCCTCGTGTTTCGAAATCTTGTGACTTTTGAAATTTACTGGGGGTGGACCACGTCTGTAAATTTCGATGGGTCCAGAGGCAAAAGTGCCTTGCCTTGCAATCTCCGGGAAACCATTAGTAGCATGGTGAATCGGAGATTCTCAACCCTTACTGCGTGCGACTGGAAAAGAATTTGTGATCGGATCAACGAAATGCTTCGTAGAAGGAGGCTCTCTTTTCCTCTAGTCTAACAGTCTGTCCACAAACAAAACATTCCTGTTAGACAAGAGGAATTGAAAAAAAAACTATTTTGTCAATGGAAACCGGTGTGTGTGTCTCTCTCTGCTGGATGTCCCTCTCACTCTCTGCTGAATGAATAAAAGCATTTTATTAAAAACGCGTTTGCATTTGTCTGGTATTTACTTTGGTCCCTTTTAACTGTTTTTCGATCTACTGTATTGCTTTGAGATGCCACTTTTAAAGGTGATATGTAAAATAAAGTTTTTTATTATTGTTATAGAGAAACATGATCAGATTTTCCCTGGTTCAGAAAAAAAGATCTAAAGTGCTACACATAACTTTCTTAATTCGATGTATTTATAGCAGTGAACTACTGTAGGTGTGACATAACATTCAAAAATACAATCGAGAATAGTTTTGTGGTGTTTGTTTAGATGAAACGTTCCTAAAACGTATAACGTAACAAAATTAAAGACGATTAAAATCTGTAATCTTTCCACTTGTACTGTATGTCATCGGAAAGTTTCTGCTTTGTGTAAGGATGGTATCAAAAAGCAATCTTAAGTGGTGAGAAAGCTGTGCTCAATGTATTTAAGGGACTTAAAAGTAAAAGGAGATGCTTCATATTGCTTGACTAATTTTAAAAACTAAGTTATAAATGCAGACGCTCCCTCGGTGCCGCGCCGGGTGTAAATATCAAAATATACATTCGTCCCGGGCAGAGGCCGAAGAGTGCCCGGCTGGGGTGCGCGGGGAAGAGCAGGACAGGAGTGAAAGGCGAGGTTTAGGAAGGCGTACAGTCTGGGCAGGTATAGATTACACTTTTCTAAAACGTATTTGAAAAATAAAAACGATTACAATCTAATCCTTCCACGTTTGATCCCAAAATCCCAAGAAATATAAATCTAAACGGGTAGAAAGCTATGCTGAAAGTTTATTAAGATACTTAGAAGACAAAGATACTGTATCAATTTATGTTGCATTAGCCTGATTATGATAAAAAAACACATATAATTAAACACACGTTTGAGATTTAAATCAAAACACGATTTAAATCAATATAAATGTTTATATTGTAACGCATACTGTCCAGCCTCCATTTCTCTATAAAAATGTACTCTATTACAGACACACACACAATAGAAGCAGGAAGCAGAAGCAGGGACCGTTGTCAGAAGGGAAGAAGGTGACTATTCATTGTTACCAAAAATGACTTAGAATCGATCATGTTGTGATATTTTGAAATAAAAAAGTCAATTGATTTTCCATAATATCGCTATTCTATTTTTTCGAAGAAATGTTTGTTTAAAGAAAAGTCCAGCACCAGCTGGATTTGAACACACAACCCGTGAGTCGGTAATCGGGCACGCAGACCAGTAGGCTACAAGGGAAGTTGCAAGAAAAGAGAGGTGAAACAGCACTACACAGCCCTGTCGCAGTACACGAATATAATCATATCGTTATTAAATTCTTTAGATACGCGATTCCATATTATATTAGCAGAAAAGCTTAAAACTACCACTTTTTCACACGCTATTTCACATGCTAGTTAAATACTTCGATGCTTAAAATCGTTACGGAGAAATGGAATACCGGTGTGTATTTTTCCTTTAAAGTACCGATTCCTGGAATCTGACTGGCTGACACCCTTCTGAAGTGGTTCCATAAAATCTGGTATACGGAAAAGAAAGCGTTGATAAAAAAGCCTGGATTCACATGTATCTCATACAAGTATCTTTTAATACAGTCTTTGCTGTGCTCTTGAGGATCCTTGTGACATTTTGAACTCTAGTTGAATGATAAGTGTCACATTTTAAATCATTTTCGTAGCTAGAAATTATGAAACGCCCTGTTAAAAGCAAGGGAGTTTTTATGCCCGTTGAAGTAAAACAAAATGCCTGACAAAGTATGGCTTGGACAGATTCCAAGTGCTTGTACAAATGTGCTAAAGAAATTATACTTTGAGTATACAGCTTGTCCAGAGTCATTCATTATTAATACTATTAGTAATATCTTCGGTAAAGCCTTGGATGCATAAATATTTCTGATAAAGGTAGGTTGTGTACTTTTGTCCAACTGAGCAATCTTGCTTTCATAAAATATACCAACATTTTAATGACTGATAATTAACATGCTGTAATACACAGTTCAAAATTAAAAGCTCAAATGTTGTACATGAGAGGTTAAGCTCCCCCTGGCGGTTTTACAAGGTGACGCTGGATAGTTTCCGGCATGACGTCAAATGACGTGATTAACCACGTGATACTGCGTGACACCGCGTGATACCGCGACACGCCCACCGGGGTATGCCGCGAAATACCCCAACCATTTTGAATGGCTGCATCTGTATGTTCACTGAACACAATCCACCCTTCACGAAGAATGCCTGCAGTTTCCCACTTTCGTGTTTCTTCTACTACAAAGTAAATTCATGGGAATGAAGAAATAAGCAAGGGAAAATAATCGCATCGAAGCTTCCAGAGACTGGGCAAAATGAATAATTTATTTTTATATCCAGTCACATGGGCGATGGTGGTTGATTCTTCAACAGGGGAGTACGTTTTTCTACCTCCTTACTCGACTGTCTTTCAATTATGTTTTCTTTGAAACCTTTTTTCATCTTTTAAGTGCTTGTGATTAAATTACGCATAGAAATACAGCAGTACAGTTGATGTTCATGGACCGATGCACACAACTCCAGTGATAAAGCCCTGTCTGTAAATATTGTAGAAGAACGTTAAAGGGCGAAACAACGCTCCAACCACGGGAATGGTAACAAGAAGGATCGTGTTCTTATTTAATATGTGCTTTTGAATTGCCTTCTCAATAAACACAGGCTTTAGAGATGGACAAATAATTTACAGTGGTGTTTGTAAACAAAGATGGAACATGTTATTTCTATACCAGGAAGAAAGGAGCAGACTCTTAAACTTTAAGAGACAGAAACAACACCTCATCACAGCTAACACTAATTAAAACAACATCACAACAGAAGAGTGAAACCTTGAGTGAATCAAATTAGTTTTCATTGGTCGTCTGTGTCTTCATAACTTTGTACTGTAGGTGAGAGAGAGGATTGCGAAAATGTGCGGGTGCTTCTTAGAAGTGTGTTGGTAGTACAGATGACTTCCAAAAAATTGAGCCAGGTTTTAATCCCAGCCAGTGCATCCCCAAACCTTTTCAAGATAATCTGTTATCCGGTAGCACATCTCCTGAAACTAACATTCGAGGTAGGAAGTGTGCTCTTAAACACCAAAACACTCAAAAAGGAAGAAGCAGATCTCTGTACACAAGACAGTAGTGCGATATTAGGATTTCTGAGTTCTTGACGGATTCAGGCTGGTTCTCAGAGGTCCTTGCTCGCCAAATAACTTTACATCTGAGGAAGAGCACCACGGAAAAAAACCCAACTCAACAAGCGAGCGCGTTGGTTGCTCTTGCTCTTAATGCAAGGAGCTGTTTTTTTTTCCCTCTCAATAATCATTATTAACCAAAAACAGCAGCACAGGTAGGTTGCATTTGTGATTATCTCACTTCTCTGCTTCAGCAAGGTCAATAAAAGACTCTGAAAGTAGTAAAGCAAAACTGAACTCAAAATCATATTAGGAATTCTGAGCGATATCTCCATACAGGTAATCCAACAAGAACGTTGAAATCTTTGAATATCATCTCTCTATATATTTCGCTGCTTTTTACCCGGAGTAAAACTATTGGATTGAAGGAATCCTAACCGCTGGGTTAAAATGTATAGTTGTTATTTGGAGAAATCTGTAAACTCGTGATCTTATATGTTTTAAAAGACAGCACAGGAAAAAACGACAGTGCTGATTATTTTCCGGAGACGGAGCACTGATGACCTATCTGAGCTGATTGATAAAGCCCACCCAGTGGACACTCTAGCAGAACGTCAAAAAACATTCACCTTTGTATCCAAGGAAACCACAGGAACAACATCAAGAAGCACAATCAATTCCCCTTTTAAATCTTTCCTGTAAGGTATGCTATGTGAAATCATGAAGTTAATCCTCTGATCTCTTTTGATCACGAACAAAGTATTTCTGATGGAGCGCTATGTTCAAAGATTTAATAAGCTTTACCCCTGCCGACGATTCGGCGTGAAGAATTAAAAGTTTCACAGACAAAAGCAGCTCACCACCACAGCCAATATTACAGTAAATGTACTTGCCGGTACACTATCATCTGCACTCCCTCAAAAGTAATCTCGGCAGATGTTGTTCCCTACATAAAGCTGAACGTGCCAAAGAGAATTTCTGTTGAGAAAACAAAATATTTTTTCTGCCTTGATGTTAAGCCTGTCTTTTAGAAAGTCTATCTCTAAACACCTCCTGCAGCCTAACAAAAAGCGCTTTTACTGATCGTATTGCAGGTAATAAAACATTAACATTTGGCAGCGGTGGGATTCGAACCCACGCCCCCAGAGAGACTGGAGCCTAAAATCCAGCGCCTTAGACCGCTCGGCCACGCTACCTTCTTCCATATCCATCTTCCTCACATTACTGGCTTGGAAAATGCCAGGGACTTCAGCTCTTGTCATCAGATCTAATGATATCATGACATGTGGAAGTGACTGCACCTTCATCTTCCGAGATGCTTTCAATAGCACAAACGCTACTTTCACCGGCACAAACATAGCAATAACGAAGGAGGTGGGTTTCATCCTTTGTGCTGTTTGTAGGGGCGCAACTCTACGGTGATCTACTGACTTGAAGAGCAAAAATCAAAATCCTCTGCTACCACTGTTGCTTTTTTCATAGTTTCTTCAAATCCTTCATTTGAACGTAGATTTTGAAGGATATTGATGATAATACCACATAAATTGTGGTTTTCTTGTGATCGCCAATTTTATTCAAATACCAGCCTTTTTTACAGTTCCTTGCGTGTTTCACAAGGTATAATAGCCCCCCTCGCATCCTCAGCTAACATATTTTAAAATTACAATAGATTATACATGTTTAATCAGACAATTATCAGATTATACATGTAAGCATGCATGTTAACATTTATATTAAAGTTAAAGTAAATATACCAGAATACAGTGCCTTGCGAAAGTATTCGGCCCCCTTGAACTTTTCAACCTTTTGCCACATTTCAGGCTTCAAACATAAAGATATAAATTTTTTATTTTATGTGAAGAATCACCAACAAGTGGGACACAATTGTGAAGTGGAACGAAATCTATTGGATTTTTGAAACTTTTTTAACTAATAAAAAAATGAAAAGTGGGGCGTGCAAAATTATTCGGCCCCCTTGCGTTAATACTTTGTAGAGCCACCTTTTGCTGCGATTACAGCTGCAAGTCGCTTGGGGTATGTCTCTATCAGTTTTGCACATCGAGAGACTGAAATTCTTGCCCATTCTTCCTTGCAAAACCGCTCGAGCTCAGTGAGGTTGGATGGAGAGCGTTTGTGAACAGCAGTTTTCAGCTCTTTCCACAGATTCTCGATTGGATTCAGGTCTGGACTTTGACTTGGCCATTCAAACACCTGGATACGTTTATTTGTGAACCATTCCTTTGTAGATTTTGCTGTATGTTTGGGATCATTGTCTTGTTGGAAGATAAATCTCCGTCCCAGTCTCAGGTCTTTTGCAGACTCCAACAGGTTTTCATCCAGAATGGTCCTGTATTTGGCTGCATCCATCTTCCCCTCAATTTTAACCATCTTCCCTGTCCCTGCTGAAGAAAAGCAGGCCCAAACCATGATGCTGCCACCACCATGTTTGACAGTGGGGATGGTGTGTTGAGGGTGATGAGCTGTGTTGCTTTTACGCCAAACATATCGTTTTGCATTGTGGCCAAAAAGTTCGATTTTGGTTTCATCTGACCAGAGCACCTTCTTCCACATGTTTGGGGTGTCTCCCAGGTGGCTTGTGGCAAACTTTAGACGAGACTTTTTATGGATATCTTTGAGAAATGGCTTTCTTCTTGCCACTCTTCCATAAAGGCCAGATTTGTGCAGTGTAAGACTGATTGTTGTCCTATGGACAGACTCTCCCACCTCAGCTGTAGTTCTCTGCAGTTCATCCAGAGTGATCATGGGCCTCTTGGCTGCATCTCTGATCAGTCTTCTCCTTGTCTGAGCTGAAAGTTTAGAGGGACGGCCAGGTCTTGGTAGATTTGCAGTGGTCTGATACTCCTTCCATTTCAAGATGATCGCTTGCACAGTGCTCCTTGGGATGTTTGAAGCTTGGGAAATCTTTTTGTATCCAAATCCGGCTTTAAACTTCTCCACAACAGTATTACGGACCTGCCTGGTGTGTTCCTTGGTCTTCATGATGCTCTCTGCGCTTTCAACAGAACCTTGAGACTATCACAGAGCAGGTGCATTTATACAGAGACTTGATTACACACAGGTGGATTCTATTTATCACCATCAGTCATTTAGGACAACATTGGATCATTCAGAGATCCTCGCTGAACTTCTGGAGTGAGTTTGCTGCACTGAAAGTAAAGGGGCCGAATAATTTTGCACGCCCCACTTTTCATTTTTTTATTAGTTAAAAAAGTTTCAAAAATCCAATAGATTTCGTTCCACTTCACAATTGTGTCCCACTTGTTGGTGATTCTTCACATAAAATAAAAAATTTATATCTTTATGTTTGAAGCCTGAAATGTGGCAAAAGGTTGAAAAGTTCAAGGGGGCCGAATACTTTCGCAAGGCACTGTACATACGGTGCTAACCCAATAATTCTTGTCAGGTTCTCCAACAAATCTGCGTTGTTATTTTAACATGTTTCAGCTGAGGGTGCAACAGGAGTATAAATGAATTTTCCCGCCAGCCATTCAAAGACCAAATTCCATGAGTGAACATTATTTTCTCAGACGTTGCCGGCATTGGACTTTGCCGGTGGTATTGAATTATGTCCACAACTGTTGTAGTAGTTCCTTCTTGAAGTTCGACACGTGCAAAGCACTCGTAATATCATAGGTGTTAAAGTTCGCTGAGTCTATTCGAGTCATGGTGTGTATCCCTGCCTATCATTGGGAGACGGGTAGCTTTCTTACACTCAGATTCCAATCTTCAATGCTTTGTGTGAGAGCTTACATAACTTTCATTTTCTCACATTTTCTGACGACTGTTCCAAAGGGGCACCCTGTCAATTCCGAATACTTTTCAAAAATCTGCCTGCATGTTTGATTATTGTCATTTCATTTAGAAAAAGTTCAATATTGATCATAACTAAAGAAAATAATGATCACGAACAAAACAGGGATAAAGATGCGAGTCGATCTTGAATTACAGCTGGGTGACACGGGCTTCTGTTCTGATATTGTGGTACGAGAAACAGGAGGAATCGCCAATCTCCTATAGAACATGAGTTGAATCAGGAGACATTTCGTATACTCTTGCATATGTCAATGCCTGACCTACATCGTAAAACTAAATTAAAAACTAACATTAAGTTGTCAGAGACATTCATTTATATACAAACAAGAGACAGACCAAGTAATAATTCTACATTAGTTCAGGTAGTAAACCTGAACTAACTAACTAATAAACCTATTAATAATTCTACATTAACGTGTCCTACACTGATCAGACTAATTGACATGGTCTGATTCAGAGCCTGTGCAGTTCGTGCTAATTACAACAAGGACAGTTCTGATCCCTCATCACCGAACTGAGCACAAGTTCAGCTGTTCTCCAGTTTTGTTACGCATGGTTTTTCATTGCAATTGAGTTCAGAGCTGGAGCTGATCTCCAGACAGTACAGTGTTTTGGGTAAGTTGTCGAAATTCGCATGAGGCTGCAGACAACTTACCCAAAGTGTTTTCTATAGCTTTCAGGTGCAGTTCATTTATATAAAAGAATGTAAGTGGTATAAACTCAACAAGCCAGACGGCAGTCGAACCTATAATTTTCTGACTCGAGGCCTGACGCGTTATTCATTACGTCACTGACCCTGCTATTGTAGGGCTAAAAAAACACGTTTTCTACATTTTTGTCTGTTTAAAAATCACTCTAAAAAAGACAAAGGGTTTGTGTGTCGCGCTAAAATTCCGCTTCATTTCGAACGCAAATAAAAACCGTTTTGTTCCAAGAAATCATACATTTGTCACATTCTTCATACTATACTTCTCTCTTGTATTAGTAAAGCATTTTGATTTAAACTGAACAATATATGAAAGGTTTCATCTATACACTTACACATAATAAGTATACGAATAAATACTCGGAAGAAGCCGCAGCTCAGGTATTAGAGAGATTTAAAATCAGATCGGAGGATTTAGAGTCCAGAGTGCAAACCAACAGCTGACACGGGTCTTTTATAGAACCGTTTTGATTTCCTCTACTTTGTCCCCGTGACGTGATTATCCTGCTCGCAGCCGAGCCCGACACACGTCTGGTTTTTGTCGCTGGGCGCACACCCTGCGGTCCATGCGGGTCCTAATACCCCAGTACAATGACGGGGACACTAAACTGTAAACAGGTGCCGTCCTTCGGCTGAGACGTAAAACCGAGGTCCTGACTCTCTGTGATCATTCAGGAGAATGGTGGTGGTGGAGGGGAGTCCCCATTACCTGTAAAGCGCATTGAGTGGAGTATCCAGAACAGCGCTATATAAGTGTAAGCAATAATGATTATTATAATTATAAAGTAAAATGCAATAAAAAAAATCAAACTTTGATTCAAAATAGATTAATGTAAAAACTGATAAAGCTACTGCTTTTTTCAGGGCTATATCTACTTTTTTTTTTTAAAAAGCGAAGTCTGTCGCGATTGTGAGAGTTAGAGAATGTGTTCCAGCGGGTGCCTTCATATCATGAGCGTCAGTCTCGCCCGTAGCTGCGAGAAGGTTAAAAGCGCACAAGTGATCTGTAGACGATGTTCGGGGAAGAAATAAGTTTTCAGCACAGGGAGTGAGAATGAGCTCAGCCCGGCTCCCAGCAGAATCCATTCTGGTTTTGTTACTGTTAGACTGTGATCTGAGGCTCTTTGGATCGCAACGTAAAAAAAACAATTGCTCACATCGTGTGACTTCCACGACAGGAAGGAAAGATATCACTTTAAAAAATCAGAACTGAAGATTTGGATCCTGGGAATCAACTTAAAAATAAACAGAGTTTAACGACAGGAAATTGATTCCAGTTGTCAGATCACGTATACGCATACCTTAGCTTTGTGCAACAACCTGAAACTTTCAGGTACCATAAATAATATTATTGCTAAACATATGCCATTCTAATCTGCAAGCGACCAGAATATAGAATACAAATTTTTGTATAAAAGTGCATTAAGTCCTGTTCTACACCTGCATGCTTTGGAAGCACTGGCCTACCTGTATCAAAATATCAGATTGTGTTTCTGCAACATTTCGTGCATAGTACGCCATTTTATCTAAAACAGTCACAACGAGGGCTTTACATGCAGTCTGGGGTATTTTCCCCTTTTATATTTTTGCCACTTTATATCGAACCTGTTATACTCCCAGAAGTGCACAGTAGCTTGTACTTAATAAAAATGTACAATTCACCGCTGGTATAAACAGATGTGTGCCGTGTTTGCCTTTGTAAGCATGTGTTTAAAAAATAAGTTCACAATACGATAAAAACACAGAAAGCACAAACTTTATAATACAACGATACAAAATCAATACCAAATCATTATGCCAATTAAGTAACTATCCTTTGAAAACAGAGAACACCTTTATATCTACAAAAATCTTGACATTTGTATGTATTTTTGAATTACAAAGCAGACAGTGTAGTCCCTTAATTCAAAGATCAGATCTTGGCCAAAACAAGACAATCAGACGTGGGCTGAATTCAGAACAGGAGCCTTTGCTTCGTCGATTATTGAGCTTTTGATCAATGACTGAATTAAACAGATTCACTATTTTAACTCTTTGATTAAAATACACAAAAAGCACCTTCCTTCAAGCCAGAGTCGAACCAACAACCTTTCTGTCTTTATTAGAAAGTAGCGTTTGTGCTACATTAATAATATTTTCGTGGAAATAAAGGAGTTGTAAATTTTAAAATTTATATTTGAATCGAAATGTGGTTTTGAGTTAAATATTAGCGTTCATGTAATTAGTTTGTGTTTGTCATTACTATATATATTGCCATGTTACTAGAATTTGTAACTGAAGTTTACTAGTTGTGTTTTTTATGATGATTAGACATTTGAATACAATATTGTATATAATGTATAATTTGAACTACATATTGTTCAGGTGTGAATAATTGTATATTTTATGAATACATTTCTAAAACAAATCATTGGCTTTATTTACTAGTTTCTACACCTATAAAAATCTTTCTTTGATGTATAATAGACATCAAAGAAAGATGTCTATTATACATCAAAGATGAGCAGTGTGTGTCGTGTTCACAGCTGATAACTAGATGATGTCTGGAAGAGGCAAAGGCGGAAAGGGACTCGGGAAAGGAGGTGCTAAGCAACACCGTAAGGTTCTCCTCGACAACATCCAGGGAATCACCAAGCCCGCCATCCGCCGCCTGGCTCGCCATGGGGGAGTGAAGCGGATCTCCGGGCTGAACTACGAGGAGACCCGCGGGGTGCTGAAGGTGTTCCTGGAGAACGTCACCTGCACCAAGCACGCCAAGCACGCCAAGAGGAAGACCGTCACCGCCATGGACATGGTGTACGCGCTGAAGCGCCAGGGCCGCACCCTGTATGGCTTCGGAGGCTAAACAGGAGCGGAGCTTCACTACCGGACCCCGACGTATAAACCCAAGTGACCCAGTAACTGCTCGAGTGTATGGAAGCACACAGCTTTATCAAGATTTCCAAGTGCAAGATCTTTTTATTCATAAAAGACCCTATTTATGTTGTATGAGAAATATTAATATTAATACAGAATCTTTTTTCACCAAATAAATGGGCTTCCTGACTTCAGAAAGCCTTCTAGACAAATACTAAAAGAGAAAAAATTCAATTTGGTAAATGAAATGAAAACACATACCCTACCAAACCTTAAGTACAAGCCATTCAGGATGATAATACAAAACCATTTATAATTCAACAAATAAAACCTGTCAACTGGTAATCACCACTTATCATAAAAAAATAAGTAGCAATACACAGTAGGGGACTCTTGGGTGCAAGTTAAATCCATGCAAGAAGGGGTTTAGTGTCATATTTCCAAATCAGATATGCAAATGAGAGATCTGGCCCAGCCAATCTCAAAGCTCCCTTGGTCTGGAATGGAGCTGCTCCCCTCTTCTAGTTATTCACACTGGAGTTAGGTTACATATTAGCACATTTCATCTAACAGTTGCACCAGAAACAAAAAACGTAAACAAATGACCTGGAATGTGACCACACCTATGAGAATGTAGTTCAACAGATAACTTGTAAACCTTGTCATAAGATTTTTTCTGTTCTACAAAATATACTTTATTCCGCAAAAAAAACATCTCAAAAGGAACATTTCACACATATTAACACTCCATGTAATAAAAAGCAACGGCGGAACGGAGATTGATTGTCTGTTATCAATCTTTGCAAGTGGGGGCGGATTTGTGCAATTAAGAGAGTCCCTCCAAACCTACCACTGGCTATTGTCCTTTAATCCCTGTATAGGGCCCAAAGTCCTTTCCAGCGCTCCCTCGCCGTGGGGATACCCCATTTTGGCGACGTGGCACTTCGTCCTCCTCCTGAGGTCCACCAGGATCCTCTCCTGCATCTCCCTCGCCCCCCACTTTATGTTGTGCCGGATGAGAGTGTTCCTCGCCTTCCACAGTCCTTGTTTTGTGAGGGACAGCAGCAGCCCCCGCAGGTCCTGTGTCCCCTTGTCCAGTCTGGTGGGTGCCAGCCCCCAGCAGAATGTACTGGTAACTGAGCACCGCACCCGTTCCCAGGAGTTGCATAATGTTGTCCATTCTGCCCCACACCACCTTGGCGAAGGGGCAGCTCCAAAACATGTGTTCCTGAGTCTCCTCGACAAAACACGTGTCCCTGGGGCAATGCGGATTCCTGGAGATCGAGTGTCTGTAGAGGACCTTTCTGGTAGCCAGTCTCTTGTGTATAACCATCCAGTTGAGGTCCTTCAGTTGGTTGTCAAGTTCTTTGGGCTGTGTCCTTTCCCAGACTTGTCTGGGAACCTGCAGCCTTTCGTCAGCGACCAAATGCCCCCTCACCTCTTTGTACAGGGCTCTGTGGTTGGTGCAGAGCTCTGGCTGTCTCGTGGCCTCGTACCTCCTGCTCCACTTGACAGCATGAATGTTGAACTCCAGTCGCATCTCTGCCTTGGGCCCAGTGTTTAACCACTGGACCAAGTGCCTCATTGGGACGGAGAGCCACAGCCTGACAAAGTACTGGTACTTGTGGCCGACGGGCTCCCGCAGCGCCCGACAGAGCTTGCAATAGATGATTCAGTCGAGTTTCAGGGGGAAATGTGGGACATCTTGACCCCCTTCCTCGACTGGCTGACACATCCGGTTTCTCGTGATGTACTCGTACTTGCCGCCTCAGACGAAGCCAAAGATCATCCCTTGCAGCGCTCGTCTGAGTCTGGCCGGCAGCGGGTACACCACCGCCAGGTAAACCAAAGCCGGCAGGATGTCTGCTTTCAACACCATCACTTTCCCTGTGTAGGACAGCGACCGCGTTTTCCACAGACCCAGCTTCGCGTTAACCTTGGCAATCCTCTTTGTCCAGTTGTTGGTCTCGTTGTCCTGGCTCTGGAAGGAAACCCCCAGTATTTTGAGGGGCTCCGTGCAGAGCTCGAGACCCTCCGGCGCCGTCGTCCTGTGCTTCCAGGGCCCGAAGAACTTCAGTTTGCTCTTTCGGCGGTTGAGTTTCGACCCCGAGGCTCTGGAGTTTTGCTCCATGACCTGCAGGGCCCTCCTCAACCCCCTGTCCGACCTCAGGAACAGCGTCGTGTCGTCGGCGTACTGGGAGATCTTCAGGGTTTCCCCTGCGCCTCCCGGTATCTCCAGGGTCCCGTCTCACCGTCTCTGCTAAGGGCTCTTGAAGAGCAGGGAGATGATGCCCTCCCTCATGGTGTCTCCGAGTTTCCCCCGGCGGAAGATCTCCTGTGCCACTTCCACCAGATCTGCCGCCAGGGTGTCCCAGAAGCAGGTGTAGAATTCCTTGGGGAGTCCATCCGGCCCTGGCACCTTGCCATTCTCCATGGAAAAGAGCGCTGCCTTCAGCTCCTCGGCTGCGATCGGACCCTCCAAGTCCTCCCTCACCTCCTCCGGTACTCGTGCCTTCAGCTCCTCCAGAAAAGCATCGCCTGCCTCCACCTCCGTCTGCTTTTCTGAAAAGAGCTCCGTGTAGAAAATGGTGGCTTTCTCAGTTGTCTCTGGAGTCGTGCAGCTTCCTTCCTCTCCCTGGCCACCTTCCGTCTGCAGTACGTCTGCGCCAGGGTTCGGGTCCTGTCTTTCACCGACTCCCACCATTCCACCATAGAGCTGTAGCCGTCTCTCAGATCGACCCAGCTCGCGTAGTCTTTACGGAACAGTGCCTTGAAGTCGTCTTCCTCCAGTATCTCCTGGTTCAGCTTCCATACCCACGACCGAATGCCGGCAGGTTGGTGTTAGCCACCACCGTCAAGCGCTCGTGGTTGGAATACCACTCCGGGGACACCGTCGCCGACTCCAGGGAGCAGGTTGTGTACAGAAAGATGTAGTCCAGGCGGCTGCACACTCCCCGGGAGTTTTTCCATGTCATTCCGGCGTCGTTAGGGCGGCACCGTCTGAAACCGTCTACCAGGGAGAACTGCTTGAGTAGCGACTCCAGCTCTGCCGAGCTAGCGTCGCTCCCCTTCTCCCGGTCGACGTTGAAGTCCCTGCCAAGCACCACCTGTCTGTTGGTGGTGCAGCAGCTGGCCAGGTCAGCAAACACTTCCTTCAGGATAGAGGGTTCTGTTGGAGCATAGACGTTAATTGCTCTCAACTTCTGCCCCCTCCAGTCGATGTCTGTGACCAGGATCCGGCCCTGCACCACCGAGAAGGAGGAAACCAGCGTCATCTCTGGGTTTCCGAGGAGGATTACCACTCCGGAAGAGTGGACCCCTCCTACGCTCCAGCATGATTCTCCCTTCGTCCATTCCCTGGTGAATGTCAGCTTTTCGCTTTCATCCTTCAGGTGGACCTCCTGTAAGAAACAAACTGAGAAAGACTTTGAGGCCAGATCATGAAAGACTCCCCGTCTTTTCAACGGGTCTATTAGCCCTCTCACGTTAGTTGTTAAAAAGGTAAGTTTTACAATCATGATTAAACAAGTGAAAGTTGAACCTCCTCTCTTTGTGCTTACAGTGGAAAACTTGGGAGTCTACATCTGGGCACTGTTTAGCCTAGATGTAACTCCTCTCATTCAGGTCCTGGGGGGAATATGCTGGGCTCCCTCCAGGTCTCGCTGGGGACTGAAAGGTAAACATGCTGGACAGGTCCAGCCCTACCATCAGTCCCGGCTCCAGGGCGGCTTCAAAGTAATCCTCGTCTTCCTTGAGGATACTCTCCACCACCGCTTCGGGAAGGCTTTTTTCTTCCCTTTCTCCAGGAGTTTCGGGGACCTCCAGTTGCTCCTGGGCCTTGGGGGAGGGGGGCTCCACTTCCTGTGCTGCCTCTTCGTGTTGTTCATGGGCCTCGGGGGAGGGGGTTCCGACTTCCTGGGCTGCCTCTTCCTGTTGTCCCTGGGCCTCGGGGGAGGGGGGTTCTGTTTCCTGGGCTGTCACTTCCTGTCGTCTTTGGGCCTCGGGGGGGAGGGTTTCCATTTCCTGGGCTGCCTCCTCCGGTTGTTCCTGGGCCTCGGGGGAAGAAAGATCCGTTTCCTCGTCCTAGAGGTTCTCCCTTACCACTCTTTTCTTTTGTCCTTCCGAAGGTGGATCCGCCCTGCATCTCTTCTCCCGCTTTCTCTTTTATTAGGGCCCTTTCTCCGGTCAGCCATTTTGTCCGTCGTCCTGGCAGCCATCTTGTGGCACTGGTGCGGCTGGGGGTGTGGCCTCGGCAGTTTCAGTTCTCTGCGGGGGAGGTGCGGGTTCTTTGTTCTCACTTCTCTCCCTTTGTCTTGAGACCGGTTTCTGCCGGCCGGCTTCCACCACCTGCGCAAACGAAGGTTTGCTTACCTTGCATTGGTGAAGGAGGTGTCCCTCGGAGCTGCATCCGTTGCACTTTTTGGCTGCCCGGCAGGTTTTTGCCAGGTACCCCTCTTTTTTACAGTTGTGACATCTGACGATGTCACACGTGTTCTCCTTGTGGCATCCTGGGGTAGTAAAGGTACCCCCTGTCGGCTCCGATGTTGAAGCGGGCCGGGGGGTGCTGGAAACCGTCGACGCCCTCTGGGTCCTCTTTCAGGAGGACTCGGTACTGGCGTTTGCCGTACCAGACGCCGCAACTGTCCCTGATCTCCGTCGGTTTGCCCACCACAGTTACATACCTCCCTAGGTACGCTGTTACCAGTTCCATTGGTTCGTAGGGGTTGTATGTGAGGACTGTGATGGTCCTCTGGTTTGTCTTTCTCATAGGCTCCGGCCTGAAATCAGAGAAACCGGGGTGCTTACCTTTTTCTCTGATCATTTTCGTTGCCTTTTCATATGAGGCGTCCGTGGCCATGTAGGCCTCCATGTATCTCTCTGCCTTGTTGTCTTGCAGGCAGTAGAGATCTCCAGCCACCAACTGCAGGATCCCTCTCAGGAACGTAATGAAAAAGGATTTCGCAGTTGGCATCGTCTCTGTTTTCTTGGTCCAGTGGAACCGGATCAGTGTCTTCTTGTCTGCCATCTGGAAGGAGAAAAAAGAAAAAAGGAGAGAAATTGAGAGAGCAAGGTCCTGTGGAGAGGAGGGTTTAGCTGCTAAAGGAGCAGCGAGGGAACCCTGGCCTTTGTCCTTGTGGGCAAAGCCCAGCTAGGTGCAGGCGCAGGAGGAGAGAGAGAGGGAGCGGACAGTGCTTCCGAGTCTCGAGGAAGAAAGTAAGAACTGCGGGCAGGCCACGAGTACCTACTCCCCGCCAAGAGGCCAAGGAGGCAGAGAGAGAAGAGAGAGGGAGCAGATAGCTCTTCCGAGTCTCGAGGAAGAAAGCAAGCACTGCGGGCAGGCCACGAGTACCTACTCCCAGCCAAGAGGCCAAGGAGGCGGAGCAAGAGAAAGGGGGAGGGGAGAGGAGAGAGCAGAGAGAGAGAACGTTGCTGCCGGATCCCACCCAGCTCA
The DNA here is from genome assembly GCF_055471065.1 of Atractosteus spatula. NCBI lineage: Eukaryota > Metazoa > Chordata > Actinopteri > Semionotiformes > Lepisosteidae > Atractosteus > Atractosteus spatula. The sequence goes on along the minus strand of NC_142715.1, from coordinate 17,989,776 downwards.
GCTGCTGCTTGGCCTTAACCCCCTAGGTTCAACCTAGGGCGATACCAGCTCAAGCACTCTTCAGGATCTTCGATCGCCTTCTAGAACTTTGGAAAGACAGGAACTGCGGGCATGCCACTTGAACTTGACCTTAGCCAAAAGGCCGATAAAATTGGATTCCAGCTCACTGGCCCTGCAAAACTTAGTTCAAGACTTTAAACTCTCAGACACATATAGATGTATATATCCCACAACAGCAGGATATACATGGTCAGGGAGGAATAGCAGCTCCAGAATTGACTATTGCTTTGTCTCAGAGAGAGTGAAAGTTGTTGGGGTCACTCTTCAGCCTGTCTTCTTCTCAGATCACCAAGCTTTAGGGTGTAGAGTGGAACTCCAGGGCGGGACTGTCTTTGGCCCAGGCCTCTGAAAACTCAACACAAAGCTGCTAGAGAACGACGGGGTAGTATCCCGCTACAAGGAGAAACTATCACAGTGGCTGTCCTTGCAGTGTCTGTATGGGTCAGTAGGAGAGTGGTGGGAGGAGGTGAAGGTGAGGACAAGGGCCTTTTTCATGGCTGAGGGAAGGAAGGCTGCCACACGGAGAGGAGTGTTAGCCAGGAAACAGAGGCAGCTGCAGCATCTCTACACGATGCTGCACAGTGGCTTCAATGTGCTCAAGACATCACCCTTTTAAAAAAGGACATCCGGAGTATAGCGGAAGAAAGTAGTTGAGGAGTGCGGTTAAGAAGCTGAGTGCAGTTCTTGGAAGAAAATGAGAAGTGTACTCGCTTCTTTTTCAGGAAAGTGGTAGGCTCCAAGTCTGTCATGGAAAGTGTAGTTGATGAGGAGGGAAGAGAGAGAACAGAGCCGAGTGCTATCCTCTCCTGCATCGAGGCCTTCTACTCAAGACTGTACAGAGGTAAAGGATGAAGAAATTCATTTTTTTACCTCAAAGCTAGAAAACGTTTTGAGTGAAGAAGATAGGGAAGTACTTGAGAGGGATTTGACAGTAGAAGAGCTGAGACAGGCTATGGAGAGCTTACAGAAGGGGAAAACTCCGGGTGCTGACGGGCTCCCTAAGGAATTTTATTGCACCTTTTGGGATCTGCTTCAGGATCCGCTAATGCTCCTTTTCGAGGAAAGCTATGACAGAATTGCTGCCTGACTCCTTAAGAGAAGGCACTATCTCTCTCTTGTTTAAGAAAGGAGCAAAGAATGACATAAAGAACTGGAGACCCCTCAGCCTGTTAGGCGTGGACACTAAGATCCTGTCCAAAGCCCTTTTCCTGTGCCTACAAAATGTAGTGACCTCACTGGTAGGGAAAGAACAGACTTGTGCGATAGCAGGATGCCTGATGAGCGACAACCTGGCCTTGTTGAGGGATGTCTGTCTGTACTCAGAGGACCGCTCCCTCCCTCTGTGCATTTTAGGTGTAGACCTAGAAAAGGCCTTTGACCACCTAAACCGGCAGTACTTAACATCGGTACTTGAGCACATGAAGTTTGGCCCCATCATGAGAAAGTGGATTAACCTCCGCAAAAATTAACAAATCTAAGAGTGAGATTTTTTATCAGAACTGGAGGGAGCCAAAAGAAGGACATGATCTCAGGCTGCAAGAGAAGAGAATTAAGGTCCTGGGGGTGTATTTTGGAGAAGAGATGGGAACAGTAAATTGGCAGAACAAATTGCCAATCTTAAACAAAAAACTGACGCAATGGAAGGACCGAGACCTCACCATGACAGGGAAGGTGCTGGTCATCAAAGCCCAGCTCTTGCCTATCTTGAATTTTCTGGCTTCTACCTTCCCAATCCCACACCGTGTTGCGGCGATGCTGAGGAGATGGATGTTTCATTTTCTATGGGGTGGGAAGCAGGAAAGACTCAGAAGGGAAATAATGTACAGGCCGCTACTCTCAGGGGGGAAGTCTGTCCCAGATATTGCTACGAAGCTGCTGTGCATTTTCCTGGCCTTTGTGCTGAGAGGCTTTGCAACAGCACCTGAAGCGCGTACCTGGACTTATTTTGCCAGGCTCCGGGTAGGTAGGGAGGTGTTCAGAGTGTGGGGTGTCAGACCCAAGCTGGATGTCCCACTCTCTGACACATGCCCTGCAATTTATGGGACAGTTAAAAGTTTTCTAAGATCTCACCCAATTGGCCATATTCCCCTCCGAGATGTCAGCGTCCAAAAACTGGAAGATTTCGTTGCACCGCAGAAGAATAGGCAGACCCCTGTGGGCATTTTAACATCAGCCCAAACAAGGAAGGTGTGGAAACACACATCCTCTAAGTTTCTGTGCAACATTCACAGAGATTTAGCCTGGAGTGTCGTCCACCAGTGCTTACCGGTCCGAACTTTCTTGTACCGTAGAGGCCTCACCCCCAGCCCTCGCTGTTTAGGGTGGGCTGCGGCGAGGAGGAGACTGTGACCCATCTCCTGTGGTCCTGCTTTTTTGCTAAGGCCTTCTGGGCACAGTTTGAAGATTGGTTGCAAGCTCTCTCGCTCCAATTTACCCTGACCGCTGCTTTCGTCATATACGGCATCTCTCCTGTCAAACTTCCTCCTGACGTGTTTGACAGGATCTGGGCCGTGGTGAACAGTGGGAAAGACGCCCTGTGGAGAGTGAGGAACATGGGGCTGTTCAAAGGCATCGAGGTCCCAGTCAAGGCAGAAGGTAGCCTGGCCCTGTTCATCACCCGAGAGAACTATTACCTCAGAGATCTGTGGAGAGAAGGGAGGGAGAAAGCAGAATATCTGTGGGAAATAGAGAGCATAGGTCAATATCTCAAGAAACTGTGAAAAACATTATCATGTTTAAGTAAAGAATGTGATTTGCACCAGAAAAAAAGAAAATTGTTGCTATGTAACTGGTACCGTGTCAAAATGTAATGAGATGTGATCATATATCTTGTTTTAAGTATTTATATTAATGTAAACCTTTCTAATTTGTGATGTCCTGTATTTTTTTATGAAAAGAAAATAAAGTTCTTAAAAAATCGGTTCACCCAGGGCGAGGCTCGGCCATTGCACTCCGGCTGTGCTGACCCCTGCGAATTCCCCAAATGTGGGAATCTCGACTGCATAATTTCTGGTAGTGGGGGACTGCGTTCGCGCTCTCCCCTGATGTGCTTGGTCCAATATCAGATAGGGAAGAGTTACGACACCACGAGCTGCGATAGGATCCCAGTTCGAAAGGAGTCGATGCCACTGCTGGTTCCCGGTTTCTTTTAGTTAGAGGTCCGGAGAAGCATTTCAAGCTGGTTACACTACTCCTTAAGGACATTCGTTCCCTTTTCAAAGTCAGTCGTTTTGCTGTAGTCTGCATTATTTAGGCTGATTATCGAGGTTAGCCTTTATCTGGTCATGGGGGCCGCGGTACTGTATGCTAATTCTCAAGACAGTTTCACCCGTTTTCTGATTGCTAGGTTCTGTACCAGTGCAGACATGTCAAACAGTGAATGGCTGTACCTCTATTGTATCCGTGCTCAATGAATGAAATCAGTAATAAATGAATATACAGATGCAGCCATTCAAAGTGTGCGTCACAGACACGTACCGCAGGTGACGTCGCTCAGTATGACGCAAGATGACGCGCGGCACCGCAGTAAGTGATTGGTTGACCGACAGGGGCACTCGTGGTCCGTTGGTCTGTCGTAGAAAGACTTACAGTAAAAACGTCTTTGCTGTGCCCGTTGTAGATATTGAATTTACCAATGAAGGGAAATCTTAGTAGCTGAGCATAAAAAGAATAGGAGCATACTGTAACGCGTGTGAAGGCCATAAACGATATTAATTTTGGAACATAAACATACAGTATATAGCTGGTCTTGGTACTTTAAAGAAAAAAATACACACCAGTATTCCATTTCTCCCTAAACATTTTAAGCTTTGAAGTCTTTAACTAATGTGATACCGGAGTCAACAAGCATACTTTTAGAATTTGATTAAAAGGGAATATAATATGGAATCGCGTATCTAAGGAATTTAATAATGGTATTCGTGTGCTGCGACAGGGCTGTGTAGGGCTGTTTCGCCTGCCTGGTCATGCGAGCTGTGTTGTAGCCGACTGGTCTAGGTGCGTGCCTAGCAACTGGTAGGTTGTGTGTTCAAATCCAGCTGGTACCGGACTTTTCTTTTAACAAACATTTCTTCGAAAAAATAGAATAGCGATATTATGGACAATCAATTGACTTTTATATTTCAAAATATCGCAACATGATCGATATTTGCGATATTTTGAACATATCTTCCCTTCTGACAGCGGTTCCTCCTTCTATTGTGTGTGTGTGTGCAACAGAGTAATTTTTTATAGAGAAATGGAGGCTGGACAGTATGCGTTACAATATAAACATTTATATTGATTTAAATCGTGTTCTGATTTAAATCGCAAACGCGTGTTTAATTATGTGTTTTTTAATCATAATCAGGCTAATGCATTCCTACATTTTCTGTATGAACCAGCTTAGAGGTTCATACAGAAAGACAGCTTGTGTTTAAATTGAGTGTAAGGTAATTTATGCTTCTAAAGTCATGGTCAGCATTTATTATCGTACTGTGCTGTAAACTTTTTCTGTGCCTAGTCACATTATTTTATAGCGTTTTTATTGCGTTATTAAATCTGGTGGCGCTGTGTGTTACAGTAGTTTCGTGACTCCCATGTCACATGGTCTGTGATTGAATCCCATAGAACTATGACTTATTTTTTTAACAAACATTTCTTTGAAAAAATGAAACGTTTCCCTTGGTCAGAGATTAAATAAAACCTCACTCGCACCAAACAAATTTATATTTCTAAATATCACAAAATATGTTCATTGTCTTCCAATCGAGTCGAGTTGACATTGGAAGCCTGCCACACCCGGACTCTTAAACCAACGCATTAGCACGTCAAAGCCCATCGAGGGTATTGAGCCAGTATTGGCTTTAGTATTCCCCCCCTCTCCCCTCAATTCAATTCAATTCAAGGTGTTTTATTTGCATGACAGATGGGTACAAGCAGTGTTGGGTATGTATATTGTAACGCTTACGGCAGACAGGCACTGTGTAAGAGCCGGCACACCAGAGCAGCGCACCGAGGGAGCGTCTGCATTTCTAACTTAGTTTTTAAAATTAGTCAAGCAATATGAAGCATCCCCTTTTACTTTGTGCCTGAGCATAAAAAGAATAGGAGCATACTGCAACGCGTGTGAAGTCCATAAACGATATTAATTTTGGAACTTAAACATACAGTATATGGCTGGTATCGGTACTTTAAAGAAAACATACACACCAGTATTCCATTTCTCCCTAAACATTTTAAGCATCGAAGTCTTTAACTACCGCGATACCGGAGTCAACAAGCATACTTTTAGAATTTGATTAAAAGGGAATATAATATGGAATCGCGTATCTCAAGAAATTAATAACGATATAATTATATTCATGTTGCAAAAGAACTGCAACGGACATAAAAACTCCCTTGCTTTTAATAGAGCGCTCCATAATTTCTAACTACGAAAATGCCAAGTGAAAGGATTTGTAAACATATTTTGTTAAAGCAAGTCAGTTTTTTCCGCAACACATAAAAGACATTTTTCCAAGAAAGTTTAGCCTTTGTCACTAATGAAACCACTAAATAAAGACATAAATATAGAAATCTTAAGATTTGTTTTATTTAATGTTGGTAGCAGGATGAACTGTCAGAGTGTATATTTTGTCGCAGAGTTGCTGCAAGATGTTAACAGTGAAAAAGGTATTTAGAAATTAGTTATTTCAAGATGAAAATTTTCAGAATAATTGCAAATCTAGCAGGATAGAGAAAGCACAGAAAACTGGCAGTTAGATTGATCAGATTAGTATGAAAAGTCATTTAGCAAAGGGAATTAGAAGAGTGACAAACTAGTATACTTTAGATCTTTTTTTTCTGAACCAGGGACAATCTGATCATGTTTCCCTATAACAATAATAAAAAACTTTATTTGATATATCACCATTAAAGGTGGCATCTCAAAGCAATACAGTAGATGTAAAAACAGATAAAAGGACCACAGATTACAAAGTAAATGCATATAAGAAAGACAAGCAGGTAGAGGTGCTACCAAAATTAGAAAATGAAGCAGATACAGACACTAAGTCTTCTGAAAAGAAAGGTTCTGAGGTTAGATTTAAAGTGGCCCTGGTGTGTGTGTGTTTGTGTCTGTCCTGTGATGGACTGGCGCTATGTCCAGGGTGTATTCTGCCTTGTGTCCGTCGCTTCATTCATGTGCATCCAACACACAGTTCAACGCTAGCAACTACACAAAATCTAAAATATGAGCTCTACTTGCCACTTACAGTACCAACAGTACCAGCTAACTTTAGTAGTGACATTTTCATGGATCTTTTTAACAATAAAATTTACAACATCAGACTTCAGACACAATTAAACAGGCCTCAAAAAAGTGTTTATATAGAATAAGTGATTTATGAGCAATCTAATTTCTTGTTCGTTTAAAACAGTGAAATGTCAGCTGTAAAAGATCGCACCAGAAACAGCACTCACTCTGCCTGTCATAGACGTTCAGGAAAGGCTGAATGAAGTCATGTCAAGTACAATAATTCGGAGAACAATAATACCAGTTGTAGGACAGTATATAAGGAGGATAAGGATTTTGAAGTTGACTCGAAATCTGATAGGTAACCAGTGCAAGGACTTGAAAACAGGTGTAATGCATCCCTGATAGGATTCTTGCTGTCATATTCTGAACATATTGAAGATTGCTCAGTGTGGATATAATTTCCCCAGTGAACAGGATGTGCATTTATTAATTCTAGAAAAAAAGCCTTTCTTGATTTCTCTAGTTCTTAGTTTCTCTAGTTCCCTTTAAAATAAACTATTATTCCACAATGCAGAGTATTACATGGCCAGTATTTACACATGATATTTGTGATTTAAAGAAATTAACACAAGCAGCTTTTGGAGATTTAAGTGTTGGCTGAGTTATTGCAGGATAAAAGACTAGAGATGTTGGCAAGAAGAAGATAGTTTGGGGAAAGCTGAGGAATACACTTATAACAAGAACACTTCCTAATGGGGTTAGGCATACTTTTGATGAAGATGATGAAGTTAACAGACTATATGTTTACATAGATACTGAAATAAGGATTGTATTTTAGATTATGTGTAGTTGCTGGCATTGAACTGTGTGTTGGATGCACATGAATTGAAGGAATGGGCAAACATAGCTGATGCGGATCCACAGAGCCAGCATATTAAGATGTTTATAATTAGAGGCAATTTGTTTAAATAACTAGGTATGGATACTGATGTGCAAGAGAGGTGGAAAGGCTGTTTCCTTAAGCCAGCAGTAAAAAATATTTTATTCTCAGTGAGATGCTGCCATTTCATAGTGGGTTTCTAACACTGTGTATAGTTCCATCCACACAGTGCCTTTACTTCCATTTCTAATCTCTTTATCCAGTACAGAGGATTTGGAGCCTATCCCAGTAAGCAACGGACACAAGGCAGAATACACCCTGGACATAGCGCCAGTCCATCACAGGACAGACAGACACAAACACACACAGACCAGGGCCAGGTTTCCCATAAACTAATTAACTTACCAGTATGTTTTGGAGTGCGAGAGGGAGTCATATCACACATATGGAGAAAAACCATGTAACCCAGAGAGAACATGTAAACCCCACACACACAGGATGGCAGGAATTGAACCTAGGACCCCAGTGCTGCAAGATAGCAATGCTAACCACTTTGCCACCATTATAAATGGATGGATATCTTAGTTATCTTTCTAGTTCACAGGTTTGCATGCATAATTTAATTTTGAAAGCCACTGAGACATCAGGTACTACTGTTGTATTTATGAAAAAGAAACAAAACAAAAAACATACTAACAACTGTGCCATCCTACGCCTTAGCTAATACATTTTATTATTCATAAACAGTTAACATTGTTAGCAAAATATTTTGAATTATATTTAACCCTATTTTTTCTTTAGTTTTGTATTTAACTTATTATATGATAGTCAGACTTAATGTATATTTGAACAATGAAAATATATTTTTACAAGATTTTACATTAAGCACTTAAAATTAATATGGTTAATAATAGTAAACTGTAACATGCTGTAACAAGATCGGTTAAACAGCGAAGAAAATGCTTTCAGAGAAAATGTTTCAGGTGTGAAGAACATAGATCTCCAATGCAATTTCAACCAAACCTGTTCCCACACACCCTGCCCCCACTACCATTAGAATATACACAAAGCACTCAAATCTTTCGAGCTAATGATCAGGTGACCCGAGAGAGAGCGAGAGAAACACCAAGGGGTATCACCAAGGGTATTAATAATACGATCTATAGTTGAAATCTGAGCCTAAATAAAAAGAAAAAGCAAGTGATTAGGTTTATGAGCAATCTAATTACTTATTCGTTTAAAACGCTATATAAAATAAAGTTTATTATTAATTTGCTGCACAGAGCGGTGAATATTGTTATGCATAAGACAAAGATAACGATCCTGATCAGTTTAGAAATCTGTGTACGCTGTAAGGTTTTTACTTCTTAAACTTTTAAAGTACACGTTTTGAATAGAAAGAAATCCTCTTCCTGTTACAGTATGTATAGCAAACTAGCACGTCTTTTTTCTCCAATCAGAGGGGTGTCAGATGGTGTCAGCCAATCACCATTCTGCGTTGGGTAGCAACGGGTGACTGTTCTCAGGCGGAAGATGTAAACAGCTTAATGTTCGTGTTAAATAATTTTTTAAAATTCAATTAAACGGGCACAATTAAGACATTAAATATACATATACATACTGTATACAGTACAGTTTGCATACGGTAATATGTTACGCGATTAAAAAATAAATAAATAAAACTGGAAGGTTCAGCACCAGCTGGATTCGAGCACACACCCTGCCCGTTGGCAGGCACGCACCTAGACCAGTCGGCTACAGTCAGCTCGCATGAGCAGGCAGGCGAAACAGCCCTACACAGCCCTGCCGCAGTACATGGATATACTCATACCGTTATTAAATTCTTGAGATACGCGATTCCATATTATATTCCCTTTTAATCAAATTCTAAAAGTATGCTTGTTGACTCCGGTATCACGTTAGTTAAAGACTTCGAAGCTTACAATGTTTAGGGAGAAATGGAATACCGGTGTGTATTTTTCCTTGTGATATTTTAAGCTCTAGTTGAATGATAGGTGTCGCATTTTAAATCATTTTCGTAGTTAGAAATTATGAAACGCCCTGTTAAAAGCAAGGAAGTTTTTATGCCCGTTGAAGTAAAACAAAATGCCTGACAAAGTATGGCTTGGACAGATTCCAAGTGCTTGTACAAATGTGCTAAAGAAATTATACTTTGAGTATACAGCTTGTCCAAAGTCATCCATTATTAATACTATTAGTAATATCTCCGGTAAAGGCTTTGATGCATAAATATTTCTGATAAAGGTAGGTTGTGTACTTTTGTCCAACTGAGCAATCTTGCTTTCATAAAATATACCAACATTTTAATGACTGAAGATTAACATGCTGTAATACACTGTTCAAAATTAAAGGCTCAAATGCTGTACATGAGAGGTTAAGCTCCCCCTGGCGGTTTTACAAGGTGACGCCGGATAGTTTCCGGCAGAGCGTCAAATGACGCGCGATTAACACGTCACACTGCGTGACACTGCGAGATGCCGCGCCACGCCCACCGGGGTATGCCGCAAAATAACGCACGCATTTTGAATGGCTGCATCTGTATGTATAGTTATACGAAAAACAAGTGGTTTATCGACTCATCTTCATTTGCAGATTTAGAGGCAGCTTCGATATTCGTTTTACAAATGTTTTTTTTTTTTATATGGGTCACACACATGCCATAGCAACAAAACATCTCTAGAGATGAGGCTATAGATCACCTTTCCATCCTCCTGGTTTTCCTCCCAAAGCCTACGGTACCAATGGCGACCCCTGCTGGCCGAGAGAGCAAAAGCTTGCAGCACCTGGTATTCCCAGGCAGTCTCCCATTCAAGTACTAACCAGACCCAACCCTGCTTAGCTTCCAAGATCAAACAAGATCGGGCACATTCAGGGTGGTGTGGCCACAAGTGAAAGCCATGGCGCCTGACTCGCTACTTGAAGCTGTGTGCGGCTGGAGCTCCGTGCCCCCCGAGTGGGACTGAAGGATCGTTCGTGTGCAACTCTTTGGAAAGGAGCTTCTTTCCAAATCGCATTGCGTACCTGGATGTTGGCGAATGTGCTCCCTTGTGTTGGCTTGTCCCGCACTGGAGGAGAACCAACAAACTGCTCGGGGGAGCACAAGGCAAGTCTTCACAAGACAAAAACCTCCAGTGCACAGCACTCCAAACATTTCTGGGCTGTCGCGTGTTTATTTCAGCACATAAAGCGCACCAGTCCAACACGTCAGCCGGGCGCGCGGCGCCTCCGCCCTCTTGTGGCCTTGCGGCATCAGAGCAAGAGGCTCCTTCTCGCTGTCTTTCTGCTGTGTTGCAGAGCCCCGAGAGAGAACCTGGAGCGCACACTTTGTGGGGGGTGAGGGACCGCGTTCGCGCTCTGCCCCCGGTCTCTTGTGCGAGTACTAAATCTCACGGCTCCAGCCAGCGGCCAGGAGACAAGTATAGTATCGCGGGACAGGGGGGCCTCGTCATTGATTGTTACATATGAGACAGGGATTAGGAAGAGACCCCGACTGATTGGTAAAGGGGAACACTAACACCAGAGTGACACCCCGACGTCTCTTTTTGAGAGACGCACTGGCATTTCTTAATGGCCAAGGAGGGTCGGGACCTCGGTTTTACGCCTCCCCCGAAGGACGGTGCCTGTTTGTGCAGCAGAGTGTCGCCATCAGGATGCTGGGGCATAAGAAAGCCACACAGACCGCAGGGTGAGCGCTCCCTACTGGTCCCAGTCACACCTCTTGCAGGAGCAGCAGCAACCTGAGCTTTTCCGGGGGGAATCTCCCATCCGGGTGCCGGCTAGGCTCACACCTGCTGGGCTGCTGTGGGTGAGCCCATTCGAGAGTCGCAGGGTGAGATCTAGTCACCGGGGAGAAACGATACAAGCGAAGGATTACTCGGCTCCCAGCACTTGAAAAGACCGACAAATGACTCGTTCCCGCCAGAGCTGAATGTACCTGCATGTGTCGTGTCGTCTTCTTCCCCCGCCCCGCTGTGTTTGCTGTATTGTCTTTGAAGCCGGCCCCCGAGACGAGACGGGCTGTTCCTGTGCCCCAATTAACACTTTACAGGTGCCATTCCCCGGCATTGTGGCCATTGTCGGTGGTCACACGCGATAAGATAAGGTGGAGGAGAGCGGGGCATGCCCAGCGCCAGACATTCAAGGAGGGGGCTGTGCAAGGTGAGGTGAGGTGCGACATGCCGGAGCCCCGACGCTGCTAATGCGGAGCACTTGTTGAACTGGCATTGAAAGGACGTGTGCGCACGGAGCGAGCCTTCCCTGCGGCGGAGCGTGGAAACTTTCTCCCCGCGCTGCAGGAGTTGTGTGCACTGCAGCGGTGCCGAGAGAACAGCACAGAAGGCAGCAGGCTCTGGAGAGCGGGTAAGAGACGGAGCCTTGTGGGCAGGCAAGCAGGCCCGTTTTTTGGAAATTGCTGAAAAGGCTCCGGTGTTTGTTCGGTGTGTGGCAATTCACATCTCTAAAGATCTAACCTGGACTTTGAACACTGACTCTATCATGAAGAAGGCTCAGCAGCGCCTTTATTTCTTGAGGTGCCTCAAGCGATGGGGGATGCCAATACATGTGATGGTGAACCGCTGCACCATCGAGAGCGTCCTCACCAACGGGATCACCGTGTGGTATGGCAACACCTCTTCTCGAGAAAGAAAGGCACTGCAGAGAATGGTCAATATGGCCCAGAAGATCATCGGCTGCGGTCTCACCGAGATTAAACAGCTCTATGAGGATCGCTGCCGTGGTAGAATTCTGGCCATCACAGAGGACAGTCACCACCCCGCGCATGAGCTCTTCACCCCACTGCCCTCAGGCAAGAGATATAAGAGCATACGGACACTTACCACTAGATTCTTCAATAGCTTCTACCCACAAGCAGTGAGACTGGCGAACACATTTAGCCATCCCCCTCGGACCACACCTACACCATCACCATCTACCTCTTTATGATTTCTTATCTATTGCACATCTCCAGTCATTGTTTACACGTCTGTATTGTTTACATTCAAACTGTCTACATGTTTACTTGCACATTGTCTATTGTTTGTTTGTACATTGTCTTGATGCACTGTTTGCACTTTGTCTTGTTTTTTACACTTGTTTTACAATCGAGAGACTTTCTGTAAGTAAGAATTCCATTGTACCAGTACCAGTTACATATGGCAATAAAGTTCAAGCTCAATTTCAAGTTCAAGTTCAAGGCGCACGACGCGAGCTTGCATAGTGATCTGCTGGTCTGGTGTTATGCGAATGAGGCCGAATTGCGTCCCGGGACATGCTGCGAATGCGCAATGGCGACTGCAGATGTGTAGGAAACGGCGCGCTCGTTTTCTCGTTTTGCCCACACTTTTGAGTGTTTTGTGGCATGTGAGTGTGCGAAAGAGTGGGCCCAGCAGGAGGCGGTGGCGTGCGGAGCGAGGAGCGGGCCTAGGCTGCGCGATTTGTCCTGTGGGTGCGGGCCGCTTGCAGGGGCTTGTACAACTCATACTTACCTGGCAGGGGAGATACCTTGATCAGCCTGTAGGTGGAGTAGTTAGATTGTTTTCTTGTTTTGTGGAAGCAGTGTTTGTTTTGCAGTTTACGAAATGGCAACCTTTGGATCCCACAAGAATGCTGTGCGTTTTGAGCTTTTGGATGATCTCTTCATGGATCGTATGCAGTTCAGCAGAAAAGTGTTGCAGAAGGAACTTGGCTTTGAACCTCGGCACTTGGATTTCATCTTCGCTCTCCCAGGTCAGAAAGCATTTGAGGTTGTATTTTGCTACCTATCCTCTGTTTAAACAATGTGTGGATGTGTTTGAGTTAAAAAGAGGGAAAGTTCCTGCACTTGAGAAGATCAACTTGCAGCCCCTGACACAGAGAGAGAGGAAAATGGTGCATGTTGTTATGTTCTCGGAACTGGCAAAGAGGGAGGACATTCACACCTGGCTTAACCAGTACTGCACCGTCCACCATGGAACTGAGGTTAGAGATGTTGACGGTGTAAAAACAGGAGCAAAGAAATTCGAGGTTCGCTTGCTACCGGACAACGTAAATGGAGGCTTAAGGCACCTGCCCTCTACAATCCGGCTGGGCGCCTGCAATGGCTATGTTTTTCATGTGGGACAGCCAAAGGTGTGTCGGCGCTGTGGTTGTGTGGGTCAGCTGGCATCGTCCTGCACTGTGAAATGCTGCAAGACCTGCGACAAACAGGGACATTTAGCCTCTGACTGTTCAATGCTGCCAAAGTGCAATTTATGTGGCTCGGAAGGACATGTTTTTAAGAATTTCCCTCACGCCTACGCCAATAAACTCAAAATGAGAAAGGATGAGGCAGTGCTTGTTTCAGCCAAACTGTCCCGAAAAGCCAAAGCAAATGACAAGTCAAACAAAGAACTTGACGTGGGAGGAAGGGTGGAGCTACTCAAAGCACTCTCTCCCCTATTGTTATGTAGCACAGACGTGATAGTGGGAGGAGATTTTAATTGAATCTTAGAGCACACAGATAGGCAGTCTAGCTCTCCGATAAAATTGGACTCCAGCTCACTGGCCCTGCAAAACTTAGTTCAAGACTTTAAACTCTCAGACACATATAGATGTATATATCCCACAACAGCAGGATATACATGGTCAGGGAGGAATAGCAGCTCCAGAATTGACTATTGCTTTGTCTCAGAGAGAGTGAAAGTTGTTGGGGTCACTCTTCAGCCTGTCTTCTTCTCAGATCATCAGGCTTTAAGGTGTAGAGTGGAACTCCAGGGCGGGACTGTCTTTGGCCCAGGCCTCTGGAAACTCAACACAAAGCTGCTAGAGAACGAGGGGGTAGTATCCCGCTACAAGGAGAAACTATCACAGTGGCTGTCCTTGCAGTGTCTGTACGGGTCAGTAGGAGAGTGGTGGGAGGAGGTGAAGGTGAGGACAAAGGCCTTTTTCATTGCTGAGGGAAGGAAGGCTGCTGCCAGACGGAGAGGAGTGCTAGCCAGGAAACAGAGGCAGCTGCAACGTCTCTACACGAGACAGTGGCTTCGATGTGCTCGAGGATATCACCCTTTTAAAAAAGGATGTCCGGAGCATAGCGGAAGAAAGTAGTCGAGGAGTGCTGTTAAGAAGCTGAGTGCAGTTCTTGGAAGAAAATGAGAAGTGTACTCGCTTCTTTTTCAGGAAAGTGGTAGGCTCCAAGTCTGTCATGGAAAGTGTAGTTGCTGAGGAGGGAAGAGAGAGTACAGAGCTGAGTGCTATCATCTCCTGCATCGAGGCCTTCTTGTCACGGACGTCCAAGAGTACTAACCATGGGGAGCAGGAGGGCGGAAAAAGACCCATATGCGTAGCGGCGAGACGGGAAAAAGGCCCGGGCTAATTAGTGCAAAGAGTTCAGGAATGCCGTATAGAAACCTGTGCCCTCAGGGAGCGGACGTGGGGTGCCCTGGTGCTAGGCGGGTCTCAGGACATCCGAACGTCAGTGCTGAGCGAGGACAGAGTGCAAGACCCGGAAATATTTAGCCCAAGGGAAAGAGAGGGACAGGAAGGACAGCAGACCAGAAACTAGGGACAGGACAGAGAAGGACCGCCCTCTGGCTGCAGAGGGCGTGACACTTCTGCTCAAGACTGTACAGCTCTACAGAGGTAAAGGATGAAGAAATTCATTTTTTTACCTCAAAGCTAGAAAACGTTTTGATTGAAGAAGATAGGGAAGTTCTTGAGGGGGATTTGACAGTAGAAGAGCTGAGAGGCTATGGAGAGCTTACAGAAGGGGAAAACTCCGGGTGCTGACAGGCTCCCTAAAGGGGCGTCTGCTTTTACTACTTGCACGAATGAAGGCAAAAAAAAGCCAATCGATGTGAACGAACGGCACTTTACAGAGGAGTACTGCCTGACTGGATCGTTGATGAACGACAGAGGCCACTCCGACCTCTTCTTGGGTTTCTTCAATTACTTAATAAGGATCTTCTTCACATTCGCCCATGCAGGGGAAGCCAGTTACACCAAAGCAAACGCAGGAAAGTGCAATTCAAGCAGAGACCAGGAGGGACTTGTTTACACCGAGAGTGGTCGGAGAATGGAACAATGCGCCCAGCCCTGTTGCTGGAGCCGATTCTTGATGAGATCTTGGGCTCACTAAGAAGCCCCCGCTGGATGCTAATCTTTCTGTTGTTCTTGCAGGTCCTGCGCTGCTTTTGAGCCGACAGAGCTTGTCCTGGTCTGTCGGCATAGCCCAATTGCAAATGATCGGCTCCGTGTACAGAAGGAACGTGCGTTTGGTACAGGAGTGCATGAAGGCACAGGAAATACATTGGGAACAAATGACCGGTGGCTCAATACCTCTGTGAAGTACAGGAGCGTGCAAAACGAGGCTGTTTCTGCCCGGTCTCGACCCGGGGACCTTTTGCATGTTAGGCGAACGTGACAGCCGCTACACTACGGAAACCTGCAGGGACTGCTGCTGGTGTCTCGCTTGCGTTTCGGGCTGAGAAAGGGAAGCGTCACTTTAGGCAGGGGGCGCTGGATAGAGGAACAAAGGGCGCGATGAAACAAAATGCCGAAACCCGGGATCCAACCAGGGACCTTTAGATCTTCAGTCTAACGCTCTCCCAGCTGAGCTATTTCGGCGGTGCACAGAGCGCACAGCCACCTGCTCCAGCCTTCCTGTGTTGCGGCATGAGCGCACCAAGAGGAGCGGGAGAGTGTTGCAGAAACGTCAT
The DNA here is from genome assembly GCF_055471065.1 of Atractosteus spatula. NCBI lineage: Eukaryota > Metazoa > Chordata > Actinopteri > Semionotiformes > Lepisosteidae > Atractosteus > Atractosteus spatula. The sequence goes on along the minus strand of NC_142715.1, from coordinate 17,973,929 downwards.
TCAGAAGGAAAGCCACCCAGCTGCGCCCTCTGAGCTCTGTCCAGCGCATCTTCCTCGCATGGACTCCTTCCTGCGACGGGCAGGAAACAATTAGCAAGAACAGAACAACACCCCATGGGTGTCTCATGACCACACCTTAGGTTGTGACACGTGCAGGTGTGAGGGGTTGCCGGGCTACTCTGGAGCAGAGCTTGGGCGGAGGGGGGGCGGGAAAGCAGACAAAGAGGTGACACCTCAAGGTCTGCACGATCACAGCTCTCCGCCGCCCCAGGCTTCCGCTCGATAAGCTACTGGACACACCCGCCCCTCCTCACACAGACCGTGGAAAAGCCCCCGAGTGGGAGGGCTCTCTCTTCCTCCCAGGAGTTCTTGGACACGACGCACAGACAGAGCGCGGGGAGACGCCGCCTGCAAACACGGCTCCAGGCAGGACTCCGCTCCGCAGGAGCCGCAGAGCAGAGCAGAGGAGATGGGGGCAGCTTAGCTCCTGTGCAGAGACCTGAGCTGTTGTTGCTGCGGAAGCTGTCTTTTCTGTTCTCGGGGTAGGAGTGAATGTTGAGTTGCCCTTAGAAATGAAGCAGAGCACTTCAACGGCACGGGTGTGTGTGTGTGCGCCCTGGTGATTCTGGGAGACAGATCGAACCTGGGCTAAAAGAGAGGAGGCTTAGCCCTCTTCCATTTGCTACTTCAAAGTTGTACAACCCATTTGTATCTGCTAGGCGGCGCAGTCGTCGTGCACAAAGAACGCTTTGATAAGCGTCAAAGGCAAGTCATTCCGAGTTGGTCGTTTGTGTTTTCCGTTCAGACGCGAAATGCTGAAATGATCTCTCGGCTCCTCGGTTGTCATTTCTGCTCCGTAAAGGAATCACAGCACGCGTCGCCTTCCAGCACGCTGGGTCGGGACATGATGCCGGGGGTCGGAAAGTGCGATGTCTTCCTTGTTAGTATAGTGGCAAGTATCCCCGCCTGTCACGCGGGAGACCGGGGTTCGATTCCCCGATGGGGAGTAGCTTTTCTTTTACCTCCTTAGAGAAAGGACTGCCTTTCACTTCTCTGTTTTCTTTCACAGCGTCGTGCACCTTTTCATTGCTCTCGCTTTCAGAGCCTCCGCACGGCACACGACTCGACATCAGGAAGCACATTGAAGTGAAAGCAGGGAGCGCTGCGACATGCACTGTGCAGATCCCGCCACACTAAGAGGTGAGTGGGTCTGTTCGATGCACAAAGAACGCTTTGATAAGCGTCAAAGGCAAGTCATTCCGAGTTGGTCGTTTGTGTTTTCCGTTCAGACGCGAAATGCTGAAATGATCTCTCGGCTCCTCGGTTGTCATTTCTGCTCCGTAAAGGAATCACAGCACGCGTCGGCTTCCAGCACGGTGGGTCGGGACACGATGCCGGGGGTCGGAGAGAGCGATGTCTTCCTCGTTAGTATAGGACCTGTCACGCGGACCTGTCACCTGTCCCCACCTGTCACGCGGGAGACCGGGGTACATCAGGACGCGCATTGAAGTGAAAGCAGGATGCGCTGCGACATGCACTGTGCAGATCCCGCCACACTAAGAGGTGAGTGGGTCTGTTCGATCACAGCGCTAGGCGAATCCCCAATCCCCTTTTGTGCGTGGCGACAAAAGAAGTCTGTTTCTGCCCGGTTTCGAACCGGGGACCTTTTGCGTGTGAGGCGAACGTGATAACCACTACACTATGGAAACGGTGGTAAGATGTGCCCAGCGGCCCAGTGCTGAGCTTCGCCAATGCGATTCAGCTGCTTCCAGTGCCTTTATTGGAGTGCGCTGATGGACCGTGCTCTCTCTCCAGAGACCAGCACGCCTGTCATGGACGGAGCAGGAAAGGCGGCGCCACATTCTACAGCCCTCTCCACGCAATCGACGAAATCGGGCTACTGAAGTGGAGAAAATCGCCTCTCCAGAAAGTGCAAATATCATCTTGGAGAGTATAAATCCTATTGCCGAAGGTCAGCCCTGTCTACCAGAGTAACCTCCCACCTCCTGCAGCGATGATCAGCTCGTCTCACACGCGAGAAGTTTCGGCTGGAAACAAGCGCCCCCTCTTCTCGCACGTTTTGCACGTTCGAGTAGTTTTAATGCGGCTCCTTCGTACACGGTGCTGATCTTTTGGAAAGCAGGAGGCAAAACTGACACGTTCCCATACCGGGAGTCGAACCCGGGCCACCTGGGTGAAAACCAGGAATCCTAACCGCTAGACCATATGGGAGCACACAACCCCGCTGTTCCGGGCATCATGCAAGCAAACTACATAAATAAGAGAAAACACGCAAGAGAGTTGTCACTCAGAGTGTCGAAGGGTCGATGTATACTGGGACTCAGTTGAAATGCAACGTCAGGACTTTTCCGAATTATGTCACACGAAGAGAGCACAGCCTTTTCCGCCCTGCCACGTGTGTATCGGTAACTCGCCGTGATCGTATAGTGGTCAGTACTTTGCGTTGTGGCCGCAACAACCCCGGTTCGAATCCGGGTCACGGCAGAATAGGGGCGTCTGCTTTTACTACTTGCACGAATGAAGGCAAAAAAAAGCCAATCGATGTGAACGAACGGCGCTTTACAGAGGAGTACTGCCTGACTGGATCGTTGATGAACGACAGAGGCCACTCCGACCTCTTCTCGGGTTTTTTCAATGACTTACTAAGGATCTTCTTCACATTCGCCCATGCAGGGGAAGCCAGTTACACCAAAGCAAACGTAGGAAAGTGCAATTCAAGCAGAGACCAGGAGGGACTTGTTTACACCGAGAGTGGTCGGAGAATGGAACAATGCGCCCAGCCCTGTTGCTGGAGCCGATTCTTGATGAGATCTTGGGCTCACTAAGAAGCCCCCGCTGGATGCTAATCTTTCTGTTGTTCTTGCAGGTCCTGCGCTGCTTTTGAGCCGACAGAGCTCATCCTGGTCTGTCGGCAGAGCCCAATTGCAAATGATCGGCTCCGCGTACAGAAGGAACGTGCGTTTGGTACAAGAGTGCATGAAGGCACTGGAAATACATTGGGAACAAATGACTAGTGGTTCAAGACCTCTGTGAAGTGCAGGAGCGTGCAAGAAGAGGCTGTTTTCACCCGGTCTCGAACCTGGGACCTTTCGCATGTTAGGCGAACGTGATAACCACTACACTACGGAAATCTGTAGGGTTTGCTGCTGGTGTATCGCTTGCGTTTCGGGCTGAGAAAGGGACGCGTCATTTTAGGCAGGGGGCGCTGGAGAGAGGAACAAAGGGAGCGATGAAACAAAATGCCGAAACCCGGGATCGAGCCAGGGACCTTTAGAACATACTCTCACGAATCGTTAGAATACGTGCGTTTGATCATCAATTGCGTAACAACCACATTCGTTCGACTTGAGCCATCAAGCTCATAGTTTTCAAATCTTGAAAGCTGTCAGTGAGCACATCATAGTCTGCAGTACGCCCCGTAACTTGAGTACTTCAACAGAAAGAAGAGCAGACAGCTCCATAAATATGCGAGGCGCAGAGAGTGCAAGGCGAGCCGTACACGTTTCGGTGGCTGAGAGAGGGCAGTTTTTGCTTCTGCATTTCCCAAGTAAGGACGCATGACAACAAGCGATCGCGGTGCTCATTTACGACATAGTGGTGATGAGTTTTCAGTACGTGTTCTTTTGAACGAGCAATGAGGTTGCTGCCTTGGACAGCTGACTGCACGCTCTCATTATGCCACGTGATGAGTATTCACCAGGCTCGTTCAGTCATTAGTCACATTCCATCGTTTGCCATAAGCAGATGCTGCAAGGTGATGTGGATATCAGTTCCCAGTCTTGTGGACGAGGACAAAAAGAGCACACAAGGGCTCATCCAGGAGTTAAACCCAGGACCTCCCGCACCCTAAGCGAGAATCATACCCCTAAACCAATGAGCCACGGCAGCACTTTCCATTTTATTCTGTCAGCGAGCTTGAGGACGGGGGAGAGGCTTCATTCGCTCGTCCAGTCAGACCTTCATCAATAAGTCAAGAAAGCCGCAATTACACGACTGCCTTGCAGACAAAGGGCAGTGAACTGCACCCGGTAAGAGTGGAACAAGCGGCACTAGGCAACACCGAGGCATAACCCCCACGAGGGGGTTTAGCTTGCATGGTACAGCGCTCGCTTTGCATGCGAGAGGTAGCGGGATCATTTCCCCCGTCCTCCAGGTGTGTGCTTAGAGCTTGATGTGCCGAAAGGTGTCCTTTAGCCTGTGGTCACGCCTTGCGTGGAGAGCGTCATGCAGCTGTCAATCATTTCGCAGCCACGCTCCCTCTTCATCTTCTCTCTGCCTTAAGCGTCTCCGCCACTCTCTCTTGACATTTCATGTCAGCATGTCAGAAGTCCGAGTGACGTTTTTAATGGCTGAGTGAGGGCACGATGCTGAAGCAGAGAGGCCACTTCAGCCAGAGAGACTTGTGCTAGGTGAGATCTGAAAGACGGACTCGCAACAGAAACAGACCAAAAAAGTATCGGTGAGATCAAAAGGCAAATGCAACATCCAGCAGAGGGCGTCTAAAGATTAGGGAACGGGCGACTGAAATCCATATGAGGCAAACTTTCCGGCTGTGTACTGCAGCTGGCCTCGTTGGCGTAGTTGGTAGCGCGTCAGTCTCATCATCTGAAGGTCCTGAGTTTGATCCTCACACGGGGCAGGGCTGCTTCCTCTCTTGCTCTTTTCAAACACTTGCGGCAACTGTTCGCTCATAACCACGTCTGGAATGCGTGACCTTTACACGGGGGAGAACAACACCGCATCCCTTTTCTAAAGAACATTCACATTCAGAAATAAGTCAAGAAATTTGCCATTACTTTCGCTCGCGCTGCTGTCAGCCTGCCCATGTTGCCAAAGAAAGATTCACTCGGCGTCAACATGACAGTACAGTACCACACTCCGTAAGCAAGAACTTCAGTGTTTGCAGTCACCCGATATGCCGATAGTCAAAGGAGCACAAAACACAAAGCGTCAAAAGACAAGATGAGTTGATGGAAAGAACGTTGAATTGATGAGCACAAAAGTTCAGCTCGTACAATAGGCAACGAAGGTCCCGGCGTCATCATCGCACTTGCAAGGACTGCCTTGCAGACTAAGGGCAGTGGGAGGTTGCTGTTTTGAGATGGAGGCATTGGGATGGTGGGCCGAGATCTATTCTTCTTAAGGAATTCTTCATCGTGAAAGATCGGTCCACAGGTCATCCAAAGAACTTACAAATTTTTTGGACTCAGGGAATCACGTGCTTCCGGAAGGGAGTGAAGTGCTCAAACACATGACATGCCCCCTTGATCTCACATGCACAATTCTGCTGCAACATGCACAGCTACCGTCCACACCAGGCAGTGGGGCTTCAGCAGAATTTGCTACGCCACCTGCAATTACATATCCAGCTGCACACATATACATGGCCCCTCTGTCCTTTTCAGGATCTCAAAAAAAAGCATAGCGTGGTTTTCCTGCAACCTGATTGACCGCATCTCCCTCAGAATGTGCCCCGTTGCATTCATTGCTGAAGCAGGACGGAGGCTAACGGACATGCCAGAACAGTTAGGCTCAGCAATCTCTCCAAAATATTGTGGTTGTAGTGGAAGAAATATGGTTTAAATTGTACCTTGGTATTTCAAACTCTCTTTAGAATGTTATCCATTTCTATTTTATTTTGACAGGAACTGGCTAATGACACTAGATGAAAAGAGAAGAAAGAAAACACAACGTTTCGGCCGTGGAGCCTTCTTCAGGTGTGAGGGCTCCACGGCTGAAATGTTGTGTTTTCTTTCTTCTCTTTTAAGCATGGAATAGACCTATTACTTGTTCCTTTGCAGCCTACGCATGCTGACACAGCTCCCCACCTGAACTGCTAATGATGCCTGGTAGTTTGTGGTACTTGGTTATTGTCTTATGTTTGCTCAAACTGCATATGTGTGATTGCATATTTTTGGGTATTTTCATATGTCAATATTTAATTCACTGACATTCCTGTATGCTTGGAAGAAAGGTAGATTGGATTTGGCACAGGACGCCTGCCCATATTTGTTGATCATTGTTGGGCTGGAAAAACAATGATAAAAAGTGTATGAAAAAAGCTCTCTCCAATACTTCCCTTCTCTTCGCCATGGTTACACTGCCCGTTCTTTCTGTCTTTTGTCCTTCTACAAAGATTCCAGGGCTCTTTTTCCACCATAATATCAGAAGCCAAAAAATAACCATCTAATGTGTAAACAGCATTTGTAATGTTGGTAGCTGGAAGAGGTTAAGTATGTTTGCAAGACCTAGTTGATTACACCACAGACTTACTTTGTTGTTGTCAGTTTTTTTTACTCTTTTAAAGGCTGTAGGTGGGGTGTGATGGACTGTACCACTATCATAGAAGATTTTTTCAGGACACATCGCAGTTCCATAGTAGAATTTATCAATAGTAGAATTCCATAGGACATTATTTACCAACATATTACCCAGTGTGAGACTCTGCCAGTAAACCTCAGAGTATTGAGTTCTCCACTGATAAAGATGGCTGTCTGAAGTCATGAAATCCACTGCTGGGATGCCTGAGAGACAGTAATTGAATCTTGGCTGGAATTAGGCTTTCTATTAGTGTTGATCTTTGGGAATTATGTGGTAAAAAGGGAAAACTCCTTTACTTTAGTCACTTTGAATGTTCAAATGTACAGAACCTGCAAAACTAAGCAATGAAAAAAATCCATCAGCACTCTCATGATAGCATAACTCATAGTATCTGCTGTTGTGTAACAATACACACTTTCAATTTTCTTATCGCCTGTCTCCAGAGAGAATGTTGTTAGTGCTGATGACCTTGAATTAGACCTTGTTGACTCTGTAAAACAATCTTCCTCTGCTTAGATTTTCACTCAGATTGATTTTGTTCTCAGATTATTCCTGGCAGCACTGAGTTTCTAGGAAATGAAAAGTGAAAGAAAAAGTACAGAAGATCAGCCCTTGAATATACAACATTGTGCAGTGAGATTGTTAAATGTATTAGCTGCTATCCTGTGCTAGAGCCTGTCGTGGTAAGCAGTGGATGACAGGATCTAGCACAGATACTAATGAAACACTGTTAATGAAAGATAAAACACTTGAGTCTTATTTTAGTTTTCCATTTCCCTTTCATTTGTGATGTACTGTACAACAGGCCACAGAACATGCACAAAAACAGATATGCACACATTCACACCAGGCAATGACAGTCTGCCCAGTCAGAATCTGAGCTGAGGTATCAGAATTCTGAATTCCCTGAATTCTGTCATGGATCATCCACAATAAGGGCAATGTTTGAACACGAGGATCCCCAGGAGAGAGCCTAGTAACATAAATCTTGGAGCAAAAGCAGATGATTAACTTCATAGTTTGTGTGGTTGAGCCAAAGTTGAGCATGAGGATATGTGAGTCACCATTCTTAGAAATGGATCCAACTTCAAACAGGCGTCAAAAGTAAGAGTATACAGTGCTGGGGCAATGACACTTCAATGATCAGAAGGATAACAAGAGTTTTAATGCATTGAAATTGATTTTCTGGTGATGCACACTGTCATGGAACTATTAATTTTTTAAGGATCACTTACTGACGTCAGACAGCTGCCAATTCTCCAGACTGGAAGGATGAACAGTTTATCCCCCTAGGTACCATATTTCCATATTTCGAAGCATTGGAATAATACATGTCATACAGCAACATAAAAACAGGAAGACAAGTATCACAGCCCCTATAATCGGTGTTAGTAACTTAAAAGAAAAACATTCCCCCTGGCCCAAACAGTGATTCTAACCAGGAGAGAAAAGCCGGTGTATCTTTTATGCCTCTCTCTTTATTCACCTTGTCTTTTAGTTCTTTCAAATGCTGAATAGCGAGCGTAAGATTTCCGTAATCATCGTCATTAGCCGGAATATATGTACAACAGGAGTCTCCTACTAAAGCATAGACTCCTCCAGATGCTGCATTTTGAAGGTCCAGCACGAACCTGTTCTGAAGTGCCATTAATCTAACTCCCCTTAATTCTTGTTTGATAGCGTCTAAGCCTTCTAACGTGATATTTATAAAGGAGTACATTTCATAAAAAGTCGCATGGGTGAGGCTGTAGAATGAGGCATTAAAGCACATATATAACAAGATGCATTAAATTTCTTTAACTTTACAGTATGATTTATAAATTTATACCACAAAGTATTCATATCCCCCTCATTATCAGTTTCATTCAGCCAGTTTGTATACAAAGAGGCTTCGTGTTTAGATTCTTCCTCTTTTGGGGTGGTGACAGGCTTCTACATAAAAAGGAAAAAGGCTGTGCACATCAGTCCCAAGCAGGTTATCCCCATCTGTCCTTGTGGAGACATCACTCCTGCGCTTTGCTCAGTTCGTTTGTGACCTTTTTACAGTGGGAAGCATGAATCCAGGGCACCATTTCTGTGACCTTCACAGCAGTGGCAGTGGTCAGCAGCACCTGGTACAGCCCCCTCCACCTGAGTGAACACCATTTCTTTTTCCTGAAGTCTTTCACCAGAATCCAGTCTCCTTATTCACTCATTAGTTCTTACAGCACAGGTAAATCCCTGTGGGCTGGAGCCCAGCATAATCTTAGGCTTTTTTAGTCAACATTGGTCAACAGATTGGTCAACAACTGAGTAATAACTCTTAGAAAAATCTACACATTGTTCCCCTGCCTCAGCTGTGACGTTTTGCAGAACAATTGTAGCTGAAGTTGTAAAATTTCTCTTTGTTCCGTTCCTGCAAAACATCTTATTATGAACAAACAAACCACAATAATCATTTGCATCTAGGGGAATCACTCCCAAGGGTAACCCCCCTTAAAACTATATTGTTCTACCCATCAGGTTCTGCCACTAGATAAGAGAACCTTTTCCATGAAATCATTTTTTGACCTTCATGATCCCTTCAGGGCGTACAATTAGCACAGAAGCAGCAGCTTTAGTCCACATGTTTTTCAAACAGGATATTAACGATATGATCATAACGAATAATACCAGACCCACAAATATGTATTGAACCAGAGACCCTCTCCATGTTCCTAGCACAGACTGTAGCCATGCACCAATGCCCGAATCATCTGGATTATAATTATGATATATATTTTTCTTCATAATAGATGTGCTTTGCTAAGTCCCAACAACCTACAATACTACAATAGAGAATTAGCAAATTCAACAATCCATTAGCTAAATTCGTCCCTCCAGGAAGTTTCATTGATTGGCCCGTGATGATATCAAACAGGCTCTGTTACACAGTTCTGTTTGATCCAGCCCGCATCCCATGGCATTCCTTCAGTCTGATGTCTAGTCGATCTTTCAGAGATCTGTTCCTTCATTCCACTGTTCCAGCAGACTGAGGGTGATCTCAGTCCATCTCACCCCGAACAACGCAGCCACAGCCTGACACACCTTCCCTGTGAAGTGTGTTCCTTGATCATAATACAGGGGGCAGGGCAGTGCCCACCGAGGGCTTATCTCTGTTATCAAGTGTTTGGTAGACACAGAGGCAGTGGCAGCAACCCACTGGGAAAACAGATTATAAGAGCGCAGGTTTCCCTTTACAATTTTCAATTTCCCAGGTTTGAAAGGTTCCTCAGGAGCAGGCCTTTTGAGCTGTTGCACCCGCACCTGAACTGTAGTTGAGTTCCTTTGATAAACATTACATCCAGATACCACATAAGTGGTTACTGCTTCCAACCCGGTTCTCACCCAGTTTTGGGTAACCGGCACACCATTTGACTCCCACCTGGGTGTCCAACAGAGTGCATTTGTCGGGCTATAAAGGGCATTAGGCTGTGAGGGCATGCAGGGCGTCTGGTGTGCTGTCAGCTCCACACCCCATCATCATGCAGCCCCACAATGTTTTCTAACCATGTCCATTTCTCTGCTTCACAGAGGTCTCAGACTACTGTTCTACAAGTATTGCTCACCTGACAGTTGCATCTGCAAAGTTGTTCCCTCGAGTTACTGGAAACATTTCTTTATTATGTGATTTACACATTACCACAGCTACTTCAGTCAGTAGCTGCAAAGCTTCTAACAGTTCAGAGATAAACCCAGCATTCTTAACTGGAGTCCCTGCCGTGTTGAGAAAATCCCTATGCCTCCACCACCATCCAAAATTGTGGCATGCACCAAATGTATATATAGAGTCTATATACATATGCAGCCATTCAAAACAAGCGGGGTATGCTGCAGTATAACACGGTGGGCGTGTCACAGTATACCGCATCATACCGTATGCAAATTAGATTATGTTAATAGTATCTGGAATCACCTTGTAAAACTGCCAGGTGGAGCTAATAAAGGTTAACCTCTCCTGTACAGCATTTGAGCTGTCACCAGAAAACGTTGGTTTCGAATCCCGATCACTGCTGAGGGACAATCTTTATTCAATTTCGAATTTAAATTGTATACTCTTTTCACTTTTAAATTTAAACAGTGTATTACAGCATGTTAATCATTAGACATTAAAAAGGCAGTATATTTTATAAAAGCAAGATTGTTCTGTTGGACAAAAGTACACAACCTACCACCTTTATCTTAACTTTTTTAATTATGCAGGAATATTTTATGCATCAAAGTCTTTACTGAAGATATTACTAATAGTATTAATAATGAATGACCTTGGACAAGCTGTAAGCTCAAAGTATTACCCTGGTCCACATTCTTTGTAACCGTCTTTGTAAACGAAAATAGTTTATTTTTTCATTGACAAAAAGTAACACCACAGCATTTAGTTGATCCGATCACACATTCGTTTCCAATCATACAAAATAATTCTTGAGAATCTCCGATTCACCATGCCTTTCACATGCTCATAAACGATATTAATTTAGGAACATAAACATATTACTGTATGTAAACTGTACTGTATATTGCTGGTCTTGGTAGTTTAAAGAAAAAATACACACCAGTATTCCATTTCTCCCTAAACATTTTAAGCATCAAAGTCTTACATGTTGTTATTTGGGAAACGTTTTTACGTGCTCCTTCTGACCATATTAAGATTATATACTTTGTGAAAAGTGATAGTCTTTTAACCTTTTCTGTGAATTCGCTTGTTATCTAACAAATGCATACTTTTAGAATTTGATTAACAGGGAATATAATATGGAATTGTGTATCTAAACAAATTAATAACGATATAATTATATTCATGTACTGTCTGGCGGAATAAACTGAAGAGGTTAGTTAATGCGACACGGAATTATTAAGAATTATCACCTATTTTTACACTTGAGAACAAATGAGAACATTCCACTCAGTGGGTGGTGCATTGTTATCTCAATCTCCTGCTAATTCGTTTTACGCCACTGGACGACAGGAGAATGTGACTGTACTGTATCTGTACAGAATGTGTGTTTCAATCAATACAGTAATTGATTAAAATCGCAATCACGTGTTTAATTAAATGCTTTTTTGATTCACAATCTGAAAATGAAAACCGCGGTAAAGTCACCTTGAATTAAAAAAAAACGATTTTGGCACGCCTGTAGCATTTTCACGAAACCTCCTAGAGTTGTGAGAACACTTGCTTTGTGTATAAAGTACATTGCGTATGTTTTCACAGCCTTCACTTTGTCGTTTTTATGCCATTTTTTTGACCACACACGAATATTCCTATGCCCGTATCTTCGCAAGGAAATCAGTGCGAATTTTAATACTAATTAAATGACCGCGGGCACTTTCCACCCCCTTTACATTCTCAGAGTAGAACAGACTAACCTTCTAATAAAAGACGGTCCACCCCCCACCCCCCACGGACAGGAAAAGTGCCCACAGGCACTTAAACTTAATATGGTCAGTAACAGTAAACAGTAACACGGTCAGAAGGAGCACGTACAAACGTTTCCGAAATAACCACATGTAAGACTCTGATGCTTAAAATATTTAGGGAGAAAGTGGAATACTGGTGTGTATTTTTTCTTTAAACTACCAATACCAGCCATATACAGTCTGTAGCGTAGGGATTTCTATATGTCTTTATTTAGTGGTTACATTAGTGACAAAGGCTAAACTTTTAGGTTCAGTAACGCGTACGTCGTATGGCATACATGTTTGTTTTGGGTTTTGCTTGTTCACATATCTCTTCTTTTTATAAAACGACATGGTTGAAAACTGTTCCAGAGCCACTGTTGTTTCATCAGTGAAAAGTACATCATGAAATGCCTCTCCCTGTTCAATCCACTGGAAAAACGAAAAGGAGCATAAAGCGTCTGATGGTCATAAATGATATTCATTTAGGAACAGCATCAGAGATATGTTTTTAACTGCACTGCATCGGAGAGAATACCATAGTGTGTTTTTTTTTACTCCCTGACGGAAACTGGCTTCCATAAGAATCAGTATGGCTCAGAGATTAAATAAAACTTCACTCGCACCAAACAAATTTATATTTCTAAATATCACAACATGATCGAATTAAATTCATTTTAATAACAATGAATAGTCACCTATGCGTTACAATATAAACATTTATATTGATTTAAATCGCCTTTATTTAAAACCCATAAATAAAGCTGATACTGTTTAGACTTTTAATTATTTAAAACTGTATTACAGCAGCACAATGCATAATGCAACATAAATCGCTATCTTTGTCTTCTGTGTAATAATGTTCACCTCTCTGTCCAGCAAATTAACAATAGTATTAATAGTGAACTTTATTGTATATGGCGCCTTTAAAGATGGCTCCTCAAAGCGCTTTACAGGTTAAAGACAATAACAACAATACTGTTAGGCTGGGCAAACGATTTTTTTTTTAAGAAATACAAAATGAGATATAATGATGTGTTCCGGCTTAGACATTAACGAAGAGCATAACACGTGGCGGCGTAGCGGTCGGCTCTGGCTTTCCCATCTACTGTATTACCAATGCACTGCAAATACAACCCCCCTCTCTGCGGGAGTGCTGGCTGTGACGAATTAAACCAGTTTCACAGGTATTTTCAAAGAAGAAGGGGGCGAGATTTCCAGCGAAAGACACCTCCCCCTTCAAAAACCCAGTAAGTACAGTACTTACTAGTTAAGAAAGCTAGGCTCCTTAATGAAATCGCTTTAACATGCTAATGCGTTGGTGTAACAGTCCGGGCGTGGCAAGCTTCTAATGTCAACTCGACTACGGCGAAAAGAACCCTTCTTTCATTGGAAGACAATGAACATATTCTAGCCCTAAATGAATTAACAGCAAACATGGTTTACATAAAAGACATATGCATAAGACAAAGATAACGATCCTGATCAGTTTAGAAATCTGTGTACGCTGTAAGGTTTTTACTTCTTAATAGAAAGAAATCCTCTTCCTGGTACAGTATGTATAGCAAACCAGCACATCTTTTTTCTCCAATCAGAGGGGTGTCAGATGGTGTCAGCCAATCACCATTCTGAAGCCCTACCATAATCTCTGGTATGGGGAGACCCCAGAATTCTGTCCCATAGTTTAGATAGATGATAGATACTTTTATTGATCCCGTGAGGGAAATAAAGTAAATCATTTTCATTTTAGGAAATTATTAAACGCTCGGTTAAAAGCAAAGGAGATTGTCTGTTATAGTGGACATAAAAACAAGACTTCGCTGGCATTATATCCTAGAAGACACAGACCGGCGCCAGACCGGGAGAATGCCCGCAGCGTAAAAGAAAATGCCTGATGAACTAGGGATTGGACAGTTTCCAAGTACTTGTACAATCGAAGGAAATGTTCAAATAAATGTGCAAAAGAAATAAACAAAATAATCATTTATTTCTTTATCATATTGGCTAGCTAATGTCCTCTCTTTGCTAGTTAGTGGCTGTGTTTCTGCGTTGGGTAGCAACAGGTGACTGTTCTCAGGCGGAAGATGTAAACAGCTTAATTTTCGTGTTAAATAATTTTTTAAAATTAAAATTCATCCTATACAGCAATCGCATATTTGGGTACCGTTTCATAAAACTTTCATACTTAAAATGTTTAGGGAGAAATGGAAGACTGGTGTGTATTTTTTCTTTAAACTACCAAGACCAGCCATACACAGTACAGTTTACGTACATACAGTAATGTTTATGTTCCTAAATTAATATCGTTTATGACCTTCAGATGCGTTATGCTCCTCTTCTTTTTATGCTCAGCTACTAAAATTTCCCTTTAGTGGTAAAATTCCATATAAATATTCAAAACTAAGTGGATTAAAATGTGCACAGTAAAGAGATTAAATGATTAAATCTTTTCACTACCAACCAATGCACCACGAGTGCCCCTGTCGGTCATTTTGGCCAGCCAATCACTTACCGCGGTGCCCTGCAGTGGCTTGTGGGTAGTTTACTGTACCGTGGGTTTGTACTGTGCATTTTGAATGCTTGCATCTGTACTTTAATGCCCTCGCCCGGTGGTGAGGAGGAAGCCCACCTAGGCTCTCATAGTACCGCGGAGCAGGCTTGGAGTTGTAGCCGGGGGGAGTCTGAGGGTCAGCACGATGATATGTATCTGCATATGTAAATATTGTGATAGTAGTTTTAGTGTCCTGTATAGCTCTATAAGTGTATAGCCCGAAGTTAACGAGTTACCACCCTAGCCATGTGTAAGTGTTCTGTCGGTCTCCTCCTGTGTGTATAGCCTGTGTTTGGTTTTTGTGTGGTTTTGTTTGGAGAATAAGGCCGTCGCTTGGTTTACTATCAAGTCTCCACTTGTCCTTTGTCCCGACGGAACCTGAAAAATGTTACATTGGTGTCAGAGCGGGCAGAATGGACAAACCGTGGAAGACATTAACTGATTCTGTCAAGCGCCTGCTAACCCTAAAAGAGACCGAACCCACGGGCAGCGCACATACAGAGCCTGAGCAACTCCTGGGTGCGACAGGTGGCCACCGCCCTTTCCAGGGCTACCCAGTAGTGGTCCCGCTGGTAGAATTGGGGCGACTGCCCACTACTCCCGCCCAGTGGATGCCCCAGAGAGAAGATGCCCTCCCTGCCGGAGCCGGCCAGCTATTCCCACACCCGCCAGCGCGGGTGCGACCTGGTCGCTACGACGGGGAAGCGCCTTGGGAAACCTACAAGGCGCAGTTCCAGCACGCGGCCCGGACGAATGGCTGGAACCGGGCAGAGATGGGCGGCCACCTGGCGGCGGCGCTGAAAGGAGTGGCCTGCCAGGTGCTCCTGGATGTCCCAGAGGAGGACTGAGGTGAATATGCGGCGCTGGCAGCAGCTCTCCGGCTGGGCCCGGTCGCCACTGATGTCATGTTCCTTGTCCGCCGAGGATACCCGGCTTTCCCCCGGGAGGCGCAGCGGGAGATGGCTCTTCAGGCCTTTCTCAAGGCCCTCTTACCCGAGGAGCTGTGCCGGCCTCGCTGGAGCAGGCCTTGGCCCTTGCTAAACGGGCTGAGGCCGTGTTCGGGGTGGCTGGAAGCGCCAGCAGACGCAGTGCACCCTGCCGGCTGACCGAGGTGGCGACGGAGGAGTCCAGTGAGGGGGAAGAGGAGCCAGCCTGCACAGCGACCCCCACGGAACAGCCCTGCAAGCTGTTTTGCCAACGCTGCAGGAAGAGGGTACACCGGGCCCCAGAGCCTCGCACACCTAGATCGGCTTTGGGAAACGGGAATGGGGCGGCTCAGCACGGGGATGGCCACCCTTGGAACACCTCAACCCCCGCTCCGGAGAGCACTGTGAAGACCGGCGCCCTGCACGCCACCGTGGGGCGAGTCGGCTGTAGCCGGGGCCTATACCTCCACTGCCGAATCGAGGACCAACCCTGCCTGGCCCTGCTCGATACCGGTTCATCGGTAACCCTACTCTGGCCTGGCGTCCTCCCCGACACCGAGGGAACTAACCCTCCAGGATGGGAGGCCTCCGGCCTGCTGCTAAGGACTGTGACGGGACAGCTCGCTGCAGTCCGGGGGAAACAGGTGCTTGCCTTCCGTCTGGGTACAGCGATGGTGCGCCTGCTACCTTGCACCCATCCAGGAGGACTGCATCCTGGGGCTGGACCTGCTGCAGTGAGTGGAGGCCAGCGTGGACTTGGACCGGCAGGAGTTGGTGTGGCAGGGGGAGTGACTTCACCTGGTGGAGGGCAGGTCCGGCGAAGGCCGAGGGACACGGGCTTACCGGAGATGGGAGAAAAAGAGGCAGTGGCGGTGGCAGTCGCCGGGGCGGAATGGGTCTGCGAGCCGGGGAGCGAGTGTGCCGGATCCTGCCCCGGGGGGGCCTGACAAGTCGGCGGTGGTGGGGGCCGAGCGTTGCGTGGAAGCGAGGCGCGCCGTTGAGGACCTCTACCACCGCCGAGGAAAAGATCCGGGAGATGGCCGCAGCGGGAAGTTCTGCGTGAACTACTGCAAGCTGAACGAGGTCACCCGGAAAGATTCCTACCCCCTGCCAAAGACAGACAACGCCTTGGATCACTGGGTCGACCTGGTTCAGCTCCATGGACCTCCGCTGCGTTTTCTGGCAGGTACCGCTTGCTCCCGATGCTCGCTCGAAGACGGCCTTTTCCATCGGCCAGGGCCTCTGGCACTTTACTGTCATTCCCTTTGGCCTGTGCAATGCCCCGGCGATTTTCAAGAGGCTGATGGAGAGGGTGCTGGCATCGGTCCTGTGGAACCAGTGTGTGCTGTATCTGGACGATCTGCTGGTTCATGCCCAGGGTTTCGACCAGGCCTTGACGAACCTCCAGGCAGTGCTGGCCTGCATCCGCCGTGCTGGCCTGAGGCTCAACCACCACAAGTGAGAGCTCCTGCGGCGGGAGGGGACCTTCCTCGGACATGTTGTTGGACCGCGACGGGTGGCTACAGACCCAGGTAAGGTCGCCGCAGTGAGGGGATGGCTGACTCCCCGCACCGTCGCAGAGCTGCACAGCTTTCTGGGGTTGGCTTTGTATTACCGGAGGTTTGTCCGGGACTTTGCCAGCATCGCTTCCCCACTGCACTGCCTCACCAACAAGGGCCGCCGTTTCGACTTGGACCCGGGCTGCGAGACGGCTTTCAGCCGGTTACGTGAAGCTCTGGTGGGGGCCCCCGTGCTAGCCTACCCCGATCCATGGTTACCATATATCCTGGATACCGACGCGAGTGACTCGGGGGTGGGCGCGGTGTTGGCGCAGGAGGGGCCAGATGGGGAGCGTGTAGTTGCCTACTACAGTTGGGCTTTGAATAAGGCTTAACGGAACTACTGGTTGGAGTACCGAAAACTTGAAAAAGCTCTCGCAGTTAAATTCTGTTTTTCTTGTTCCCCAGATATGTTTTTAATGTTCTTTTTCTTTTTCTTTTGAAGTTGTTTCATTTGTTTGTTTGTTTTACAGTTTTCAGTGGGTTTTGTAATGTTGTATAGGGGCTGGATTACTTTGTTCCATCCAAATTCCATTATGTGAATTTATGCTTTTTAAAAATACAAGGCATGCTCAAAAAACGTTACTTATTAGCTTAAGAAGCGGATGTTTTGACAAACTGTGGTATTCGAACAGTAAATGCTGAAGTGTTTAATACTTGCTTGAGAGCAGGTCTCCCTCGATTTAGATAAACTCTTGTTCGGCTGATGATTTCAGATCAAAATCTGAATCAAGTGGAAAGAAAGCTGAATTACGCAAAGGTCATATAAAGCACTGGGTATCACTGTTACACCATCAGGTCATGCTAGGAGGATTGGGGGGATCAAATTGACACAGAGGGACTCAATGTGGGAGCTGAACCCACAGTTCTGAGATTAAGAGATTCATGCTCTATCGACTGCGCCTATATAACTCTTGTGCTACAGCAGTAATGTTTCTGGGTGTGGATGAACATGACATAATAGGCTAACAGCTGGAACACGTGGCCCACAGGCAGTGATAGTATCACTATCACATTTGGCTGCAGTATATTGTGTTGAGAGCAGCAATAACTTTCCTGCAGAGATGGGAGTGCCTTTAATACAGCTCCTTCAATTGGACAGAGTAACAGGAACCGACCTAAAGTTTCGGCTGTGAATCCATCTCTACATGGGGAAAAGAGACAGTAAAATAGCGATGAAGAAACAGAAAGAATTGTGCTTGCTGCAAAGTAGGAAAGAGGTGGTCAGACACATAAAACAGCTTGGTGATAATTTGCAGCGACAGTTTTATGTTATTTAGTACACGGATTTCTCTTCATGTTCCTTAAGATGTGTAATTTGTATGATGGTTGTATGAGAACAGTTTCTTCTAAAGTCCTGTCAATTGACAGTGGAGAGCTAGCTGGTGCACATCTTCAAGAAGACTCTCTTTAAGGCGATTAGAAGTTTCTCGAACAAATCCGTGTCATATTTTTAAAATAATTTAGCTAATGAGCAACGAGAGTATAAATGAATTCTCCCACCCTCCAGTCAAAGATAAAACTCCATGTGCGAGTCTAAGTTTCCTTGAAGCTACTGATGTTCGTCATTATTGGACATTCCCGGTGATATTGACTAAGGAGCTCAATTTTTACGTGTTGTAGTTCAACACGTGCAACATTCGTATCCCCTGCAAATATCGACAAGGTCAGTGATATTTTCAACAATGTGTGCCATTGCAATTCATGCAATTCGTGCCATACTTTTTCCCAATGTATTCTGACATGCCAAGATCAGAGGGTCATATTTAAAAAACTGGTGCATTAAAAGTTTTGGTACTTCAGGATTTTGATAGTCTGTTACATTGTCTTTCACACGTCGGTGTCAGAACATTGAAATTGTAGCCATTTCTCATGCTTTCTCTCAGTGTCGGGGATGCAATTGCGTGTAAAGGAGGCGACTTGAAAACGAAACGTGCAATCACCTTACAGAGGGTCTTCACGACGGGGTGCGTCAGCTAGTTCTCCATTATTGTCAATTTACTGGACTTCTGAAGAAACCTATCTACAGCGAAGATACTAACTGAACAGTTTAATGCACATGAAGAGAAATCTGTGTGCTGATTGACTCAAAAAACGTCGCTGCAAATAATCTGCCAGGCTGATTTACTTGTCTGACAACCTCCCTCCGTCCCCCTTTGCTGTTAGCACAATTCTTTCAGTTTCTTTTCTTGCATTTTCCTTGCTATTTTAGTGTTCCCAATGTATAGATGGATCGAGTTTAGATACTCTTAGGTATTTGATGGAGATAAATTAACATCAAACGAACAAGTAAGGTTTACTTCGAGTCACAATCAAATAAGGCTCCACAGCTGAAACAGTGTGTTTCTTTCTCTTTTCAGCATGGAATAAACCTATACTTTTCCCTTTGCAGCCCACGCATGCTGACGCAGCTCCCTACTTAAGTTACTATCAGCTGTGTACCTCCGGTTGACCTGTACACAAATATATGAGAGAGGTCTACTGAGACGAGAGGAGCACTGAAGACTTGATAAAGCTCTCGCATTAGATTCTGTGTTTATGTTGTTCCCCAGATTTGTTTTTAATGTTCTTTTTCTTTTGAAGTTGTTGCATTTGGTTATTTTTTTATAGTTGCCAGACTACTACAGGGATTTACCTAGGTTCCCGAAGACTTCTCGTTTTGTGTTTGTTGTGTTTTCGGGTTACAACTATTTTTTTTTCTGTTGATAGGATCCCATGCATTACTATGGGACTAGTTAACTTTAGTTCATACATTGTACCTGAAATTACCACATAAACTACTACTCGGTAGTAAAAAAAAAAGGCAAAACTAATGTTTGTTTCACCTTGCTGCTGATTGGTAGCTACAACGGGTCGGTTGCAACAAACTGGCTGCTGAAATTTGTCAGCAACTCTGTACCAAACCTGTTCTCAATTGCAAAAAAACTAAAATAACAGCTGCTGCCCATTAGATGTTACTAGAGTAGGAGACTAAGCGGACTAAGCGGAACAATAGATTACATTGGAACTGTCCTGAATGTAGTGGAAATATTATCGTCATTAAGTAATGAACAATTGCTTTCCGGACACTACAATTATTCACAAGGAATTTTATCAATACATATTTTATTAATAAAAGTGTAATATCTTAATAATGAAGTTTAATGTTATCTGTATTAGTAGCTGTATTACAGGTAATGCATGCACAGACTTTATTATGCTATAATGAATTTTCAGGTATCCCGGGGAGAGAACTGAAATGAAGGAAATACATATTTAAAGGGGTGTAAGTCTTAAATATGTTCTGTCACATAGGGGTGTTAATTGAATAGATTTGTTGTATTATTTAATATGATTTGACTCTACACTTGTGTTTCTCAGGAGACAGCATTAATATTGGGGATTTGCGGATACAGATGATAAGTTGTACTATACAGGCAAATGTACGGTTACCTTAATGAAAAAAAACTCTTATCATAACCCTTTTCAACATTATTATTCAAGACAGTCTTTCAGAACAGTATTCTCGTATTAGTGGCTATAGTCTAATGATAATGGTGGTGAAACAGACGAAATGTGCAGAAAGAATTGGAGATGGAACAGGAGACTCATCCAGTCGATAGAAAGCTTGAGTAGGACTGCACAGACACCGTGCCAGTGCTTAGTAGTGTCATTTAAAAATAATACGTGGTTTAACAATATCAACTGCTCTTCTGTGAGCTCAGTTCCACTATTAGTAATACATTGCCCACATTTTCAAATTAGATACATGTGTTTTCTACGTGTATGTAATTGGTACTTTTTTTGTTTTAACTGATTTAAAATATAATCTTTATAAAACAGACAAAGGGTTTATGTGTCGCGCTGAAATTCACACACAAGTAAGGAAGGATATCGCGCTTAGGAAGAAATCCAGAGTGAAGACGCCGGCGATTGAAAACAACCACATACAGCCTGTATGTGCTTTACCACTGAACTAAATTTCCGACAACTACTTTATCTGCAGCACTTTCTTTTAGGAAGAGTGAGGAGTCTACAAGCCTAGAAAATGTTAGAAGAATTCAGAACAAGAGGCTCTGCTTCACCGTTTACTCAGCTTTCGTTGGACAACTAAGTGAACGACAAATTTTCACTTTTTGATTAAAAAACATAAAAAACACCTTTCTTCCAGCCAGATTCAAACCAGAGAACAAAGAGTTCCCAGCTGTTTCCACTATATTCCTCCGCTCTTACAACTGAGTTATCGAAAACACAGGAAGCCCACCTTTTGTCTTACATAAAGCACAATGTAGTGCAGCGGTCCAATTTATTTAAATCCCAGTTCGAAATCAAATCTCATTCCCATAGTCCTGTTTAGTTTGAATTTAAGCAGTTGTAGCAGCAATGCTTGGTAATAAGACAGAATTAAGCGTTGCTGTGCTTTCCTAAATGAGGCCCCATCTCACTCTCCATCTCTGTGGTGCAACCACAGAGAAAGTATTCATGCAGGCTGATTTAAGATGTTTTCTTTTGATAAGGGACAGCTCCCAAACGGGGATGCACTTAGCTAAGCCTGGCTATCATGATAAATGGTCATCCATTGGCGCCTATCTGTCTAGGGAGTGCCAAATGGACATCTGGACTGCATTCCTAAGTGTCAGGAGTAAGTGACTCGTATCTCACCTTGATCAACCAATCAGAGACTGGCAGGGAGTGGTAACACCACGTGGGTCTCCAATGCCCACCAAACTCTCAACCAATCAGAACACATCTGTGTCTTGGTCAAAAAGGGAGCGCAACCTCAGGTCGGGGCTCTCCTTGGCCATTTTCGCGCATCCTCAGAGACAATCACGTGACAAAGGCTGTTGTCTGCAAAGGGACTTGGACTTTGTTCTAAGCGCGAGGCTGAGGATCCCGTATGTACTCAGAATTCTACCAACGTGAATGCTCCACTTGATCAAGGGCAGCCTACAGTTGGACCCTCGTCGACAACCTGAATAGCTTATTCAGAAGCAGCGCTGGACCGGGAACGAACCAGCTTCTTCCCGGGCAAAAGAGTGACTTGTGAGGACTCGCAGTCACACTCTGTGCATAGAGACTTTCTACTAGCCAACCGGACTGCTGGTAGATCCCCTCGGAGCAACGTCTGCCCTGCGCGCCGCAGTCAGATTCCTCCGCCCGTCCTACTCCGAGCTGCACCTCGACTGGTTGGCCGGTAGCCAGAGGACGCCGGGACAACGCCCATTGGACAACCGCTGGAACAAAGGCTGTAACAGAGCCTGTCAGCTGGTTTGGTGTTCATGCCGGGAGATTTCAAATCCATACACAGTGGATAAGTAAACCCCATGTTCTACACTGCGTCTCGAGAATTCAATTGTACCTCAACACAAGTTGTTATCAATTTAATTCATGAGTAATGTATTTACTTCCGAGTTTAGAGTAACAGTGGCTAATAACACTGATTAGCGATTTGGTAACCGAACGATATATATTGACATATATTCTCTGTTGTGTATCTCTTTGTGTTTGCATCTCTTCGAGATTATATACCTTGTATATTGATAACCCTCACAGTAAGGTCTGCCGCTTGTATCCAGGCAGACTAGTATATGTTTGGTGCACAATTTATGTTAATAAATGTATCTCGTGTATTGAACCCGTGTGTGTGCATTGTTAGTTGTTCTGATGATTGATTTGATTGATTTTCTAAAAGCCACAACGAACCACCTCGTGATTACTGCTACAATTAATAATTGTCTCAGTAAAACCATCAAACCACTACATTTCTTGGCTTCCCTGGGTGAGCTCGTTTAGAATGAAATGAGAATCAATCACACAGAATAACTGATGCTGCTGTGAGTTTAAGTTCAGCACAGCACCGCGGCTTCTATACGCGAATACCGGGTGTGCTGATAACTGCGTAAAGAAATCCCCCTGTTTTCTAGCGTTTAGTGTAACGTGTGTTGATTGGAAATCCATCTGCTCGGGTGTTTAGATTCCATACTGTATTTTGGTAACAGGAAAAAAAGGGTAATACTCTTAAAGTTTCTCTGACGTAATGACAATGGCTGCTAAAATGTCTGAAGTGGAGTCGCTTATAAGTACTATTTCTAGAGACGACAATCCTGGTTACTGGAGCGGTATCGAAAAGTTGAACTTTGATGATATTGAGAAGCTGCAGTTAGATTTAGTAGCTAAGGTAGCAAACCAGCTTAACACAGGAGGGTCTGTGAACGCAGTTCAGGTCCTGTCGAGTTTCGCCTTAAATCTAGCTAAACAGCTGGAACTGTCTTTGTCCGACCTGACAAAGTTTCAAAAGCTTCAGGGTAAGCTAGAAAGATATAAGGCGGAGCGAGTTGAGTTGTTGGATATAATCAGAGAAAAAAGAGTGAAAAATGAGGAAAGTGAAGACCGACTCAGGGAAGTTTTAGGTAAATTAGATGACCTGTCTGTTAGAGAAACTGCGGCTGAGGTAGCTAGGAGAGACCTGGAAGCGAGCTTGAAAGAAAAAGAAATTGAGAGTTTAAATGAGCTCAGCCAGGAAAGGCAAAAGGAGTTAGATGCTGCCGTACTGGAAGCAAAACAGGCTAGATCCCACTTGCATGCCAGCCCACCTAGCAGCCCGGAGCGCTCACCCAGCGCGCCGGGAGGAGGTTTCTCCCGGCCAGGGTCTGTGGTCGGATCGGCATGGGGGAGATCGCCGAGTCCTGCGCGAGATGCAAGGGCGATTCAATTCAGGCATAGACCCCCTGCTCCTGATCACGGCCGTCTACCTGCCCGCGGAGAAACCGTAAAAATTAACCTCCACTCCCTGAGGCAGTTAGCCAAAGATGTAGAAAGCTTTGACCCGTCAGCGTCAGGGAATAATGTGGAGACCTACGTCGATGAGCTGAGATATACTTTGCAGTTTATGCCCGAAGCATCCGAACAGGAAAAGGCTATGTTAGTAAGGAAAACTACCAGTCGAGCGGTCCACGAGTGGATGTCTAGACAAGGACCGGAGGTCTGTAATAGCTTTGAGGAGCTGTGTCAGGCAATGATCGGAGAATTTTCGGCTTTTATCGATCCCATATCTGCCGTGGTGCTGCAGGGAAGGCAAGGGCTCAGGCAGAGCCTATCATAAGGCTGGACGAAGGGAGTCGACTGCAGCCCGCCTGGCCAGGCTTGAACAAGCCCTGCTTGAGAGATCAGGACAGGGTAAACCTTCCGCACCGACTGCCGGAAGCGTGAATGAGCTGAGGGGGACCACACCCCTCCTCACTGGAGGAGGCGGGGATCTGCCCCAAGCCCCTCCCTCAGTCTGAATGGGTGGGAGGTTTCCTGCCTGGAGGAAGGCTGTGACTCTGAGTTGGGCGCTGACCTTAGGGAATCTCAGCCAGAAAGGCAAAGCAAGGCGTATTTATATCAAGGTTTCTCTTGAAAACGTCTTAGATAGAGAAGCACTGATTGACACTGGGGCTAAAATTAGTTTGATGTCAGCCGATCTACTCAGCGAGCTCAAACGAGTAGCGAAAGGAAAAGGCATCAGACTTAAGGTAGAACTGTGTAAGATAGATATTTCCAGCTATACCCAGGATCATGCCAGGATCACACACCGAGTGTGGGTGGCACTTAGGTTCGGGCCAATGAACGTAGTGCATCCTGTTTACATCTCTAGGTTTAAAACAGAGCCATTACTCATTGGCCAAGACCTGCTTGACAGGCTGGAGCCTCTGGTGGACTGCCAGCGTGGAAAATTGCGGGCTCAGGTCAAAAACCCTTAGCCTGTTGTACAGCGAAAAGGGGGGTTCAGTGGTTATGCTGTGCTCACACAGTGCCCACTGAACACTATAGCTGAGTTGGAGGTTCCTCCTGGTTCCTCTGGACGAGAAATAAATGTCTCTTCTTGCTTTCCAAAACTACAGGGAAGTCCTGCCCAGGCCAGCACTCCCACGGTCTCCCAACTACAAGAGCAGTGCTCCGAGCAGCTGCTTGACCCGCCAGGTAAAGCACACCCCTTTTTCATCCCTGAAGAAGAGTGGATCTCCCTGTCCAGTAATGAATGGGAGTCCTTTCTGTGCATCCTGGCACCTCAGGGGGACCAGGACTACCACCCTGTGGTGGTGGGAGGGGTCCAGGTGGCAGAAGTGCAGGTTGATGATGTAATTCTTAGCCTCAGCTCTGAGAAGACCATAATCAGTGAAGGTCTGTTCGAGGACCTGACGCGAAGCCGTCAGGTGACCCTGGTGACGCATTCACAGGTTCTGTGGTGGGCCCCCCCACCTCATAGGTCCATTTGGAGCAAAGGAAGCTGTGTAGCTTCCATCTCCATCGGAAAAAGGAAGTTTGCTCACTACTTCCAGGAAGCACCTCAGCTGACCCATTCAGTCTGTATTGGTGCAGACCTGTTGGTTTGACTGGGCGCCCAGCTGGACACAGTAAACAGTGTGCTGTGGACACGGGTGAACCCAGATGCTCACTCTCTAAGCAGCGACCCCGAGAACATTCGGTCAGGTCAGACGATTCCTCAGGCCTGCCAGGTACTAAACGATTCGGACCTGATCGTTCCTGCGTCGACAGCAGGGTTTCCGGTACGCCTAGTCCTAAAGAAGGGACAGAGAACGGACGCTGAGATGGTTTTCTTCCAACCATCAGCTCAGTTTAACAGACTGAACCTAGCAGTCTGTGGTACCCCCAGACTGGAACGGAATGGCCGAGCCACCTGCCTGTTGGTGCAGAACATAGCAAAACAAGATGTCAAAATCCCTGCTCGCACTGACACGGGACTGGTAATTGACAATGGTTTCTATGATTTCGAACTGGCCATCCCAGTACTGGGGCAGCTCCCTGGTCCCTTGGCCAGGGAGGGGGTAACCAAGCAGGTGTAGTACACCTACCCCCGGCGGATGATTGCAATTATGCCAATAGAGGGATTCTGCAACCAGGAGGTGTGCAGAGTGGACCTTAGCGATAAGGATGAGATGGTTGTGTACACAGTGCACGCAGGTGTTCCGACGGACCACTCAGCCGAGAGTGCGACCCGGGATACCGCCATGCCGTCAAAAGCGGGGTTCCTAGAGCAGGTACAGGAACAGGTTGGTAAGGCAGATGCCCTGGAAACGGAAAGCCAGCATCAGCAGCTGCGTCAGATCTTCCAGAATTTCCAGGAAGTGTTGACTGAGGGTGACGGATTTGCACACAGTGCGCATTCCCACGGCCCCTGGCGCCCGCCCAACCTATGTCAGGCAGTATCGCATTCCCCTCACGGCATACGAGTCCATAAAGCAGACGTTGGATGCTCTACTAGAGCGTCAGATCATAAGGGAGTGTAACTGCACTTACTACTCCCCACTGTGGCCGGTGCTGAAACCCAGTGGTAAGTGTCGTCTGACCATTGACTACCGGCAGCTGAATAAACAGGTTCCTTTGTCACGATGGCCAATGATCTACCTAGATCAGGAGTTAGCCAAGGTGACAACAGCGAAATATTTTACCACAGTGGATGTGGCCAATGGGTTCTGGACCCTTAAGGTAGAACCGACAGACCAGTACAAACTGGCCTTTTCCTTTGGAAACAGGCAGTTCACCTGGAATCGATGCCCCTTTGCGTACTCCAACTCCCCAGCGGAGTTCAACATATTTCTGCACAAAGCCATGAGTGATGCAGCCGCCAGGGGCAACCTGGTCTATGTGGACGATATTCTGATGCGGAGTCAGACCTGGGAAGAACACATGGCCGAGATCAGGCATGTGTTGACCCAGTTCTCCTGTGCAGGGGCCAAACTGTCCCTGGCTAAGGGACAGTGGTGTAGGACCCAAGTGGAGTACGTGGGACTATTGGTTGGAGCCCAAGGCATACAGCCACAGTCCAGCAGAGTCCAAGCTATCCAGAATATGAAGTCGCCCACTAACCTGTCTGATCTGCGCAGCTTTCTGGGAGTATGTAATTATTCCCGGCAGTTCATTGAGGATTACGCTGAAATAGCAAGGCCCCTCCACAAGCTGTTGCAGAAAGACGTGCCCTTTGAGTGGGGGCCTTCCCCAGAACAGGCTGTGATGGAGCTGAAGCGCAGACTCGGTATTGCGCCGTGCTTGGCCTACCCTGAGAAAAATAAGGTCTTCTACCTTGAAGCAGGGTTCTCAGAGCACTGCCTTGGGGCTGCTCTGAGTCAGGAATATGACCAAGAGCGAAGGGTGGTGGTGTATGCCAGTCGAGCCCTGAGCCCAGTGGAGCAAAAGTTCTTGGACTGCGAGAAGGCCTTGTTGTCTACGGTCTGGACGGTAGAACACTTCCGTAGTTATGTTGGGGGACAAAAGATCATCATCGAAACCTGCCACCAACCTGTGACATTCCTGCATAGCCAGAGACTGAAAGCGGGCAGGGTGTCAAATAGCAGGATTGTGGCATGGATGATGGCCCTACAAGGCTATGAGATAGAGGTAAGTTATGCACAGAGCAAGAAAATGTACCTGGGACAGGGCCTGGCTTTGGGCCAAGTGTGTCACGGCTGTGACACTGACATGGAAGCTCCAGAAACAATTCCCGCTGCTGAGCTACTGAACAATCATCGGTACTACGATGAGAACGTGGGCCAGGGCTTACCCATGGCCTATGTTGACGGTTGCTCTTTTCGCCACAAACAGCAGGTGCTAGCAGGGGTAGGAGTAGTCTGGCAAGACAATACTCCCTGTGGGCCGACCCGCTATAAGCTAGGACCAAAGACTAGTCAGTATGCGGAAGTAGCTGGGGTGCTGATCACCCTCCAGCAGGCCCTGACACATGGCCTTAAACAATTTGTCATCTGTAGTGACTCGAACTACGCCCGACATAGCTTCGTGTCCCATCTTCCGTATTGGAAGGGTAACGGCATGAAAAATGCCCGGGGCAAGGAAGTTAAGAACAAAGAGTTGTTCCTGGCCAGTGACAAGCTCACAACCGAGGCTGGAATGATGGTTTACTGGAGGAAGGTGAAGGGACACTCCCAGGTAAAGGGACCCGACAAAGACGGGAATGATGAGGCCGACTGGCTGGCCAAATCTGGCGCCTTAGAGGGTGAACCCTGGCAGTTCCAGCAGGAATGGCTACCCCCAGAAACCGTGGCTGAGGTCAAGGCGGTCACCCGAAGCAGGGCTAGACAGGATGTCGGAGCTGACCCTCAATCTGTAGTGCTTGGGTCACAGGGTTTTAACACCGATCTTGCGGAAATGCAGAAACAGGACCCAGCAATTGGGCAAATGTATCAGCATATCGCTGACCCAGTGCGTCAACCTCTTTCGGAGCAGGTGCTGAGCCAGTCTCCGGAGTTGAAGGAACTGGCAGAGGTGAAAGACAACCTAAAAATTATAAAGGGGTTGTTGGTTTGTGTACCAGTTGCACAAGGTGTCCCAAAGTGGGTAGTTCCCCGCTGCCATCGCGGGGTCATGATCCAACACGCTCATGACGAGCCCCGTGGGGGCCACCGGGGAATCAAGGCCACGTACGACACTATCCAGCAGGTGGCATTCTGGCCTCACATGGGCCAAGACATCGCCGCGTATGTAAAGGGGTGTCTGACGTGTAGCCAGTTCCAACCATCATGGCCCTTGCACCGTGCACCACTCCAGAAAAAGGGCATGACATTCCCCTGGTCCAATCTACAAATGGATTGGGTGGGGCCGCTGGTGAGGTCATCCAGAGGGAACAAATATTTCCTCACTGTTACGTGTGCATTCACAAAATGGATTGAGTGCCTCCCAGCACCCAACGACACGGCAGAGACAACTGCAGTGCTGTTGGTGAACCATGTGTTCAGTCGATGGGGACTCCCCCTGACCGTGGACTCGGATCGGGGAACCCATTTCACAGCTACAGTAATGGCAACCCTGTGGAATATGCTTGGGTCAAGGCCCAGTTGCATATCTCCTACCACCCTCAATCCTCGGGCCAGGCAGAAAGGGCAAACCGAACGGTGGTTAGTATGCTCAAAAAGTTTGTCTCCACCAGCAGTAGGGACTGGGACATTAAGCTGCCCCTGGTTCTGATGGCCATCCGAGCCACGCCCCATTGCTCTACGGGGGTCCCACCTTTTGAGATGATGACAGGTCGGAAGATGACTCTTCCCCTACACTGTCTTTATGGGGTGGAGGACCTGAGCACAACGGGGGCTGCTACGGCCCATCAGTATGTGTCAGACCTGCGAGCACATCTGCAGGCAACCTTTGCTTTTGCCCAGAACAATCTGGGAAGGAGTGCAGAGGGTAGGAAAGCATACTATGACCGAAAGGCAGTTAACCAGGAACTCCAAGTAGGAGACAAGGTCCTGTACTTCCAATTTACCAAACCCACAGGGGTGGCCCGGAAGTTCTTACCCAGTTGGACAGGACCCCACGAGATTGTCGATAAGGTATCACCGGTAGCTTATCGAATTCGGACTGAAAAAGGAAGGCAATCTCTGGTCTACAAGTGGGTGCATCGCAACCACCTCCGGTTGTATCGCCCACCTCAAATGGCGCCGGAGGACACAGAATAGGGTTAAAAATCTAAACCCGATCAAGAGGGGGGTGCCCCTTTGTAGCTGCAGGTAGTTAGGTACTGTAGTGTAGGTCCTCCTAGGAAAATATATTCAAAATTATAGTGGAACTGTACCATGTGCCTCATCTGTGTTCCAGAATGGGAATCCTAAAACTGCCACGGCTGGTCCTGACAGTGCTGTGGATCGCCTCGACACAGCCCCTTGAAGTTGTGGAACCCGGTCCTCCTACCGGCATAGTCCTGCAGGACGCTCCCGGATTGTTGTTAACAAATTGCAGAACATATACTCAGCGAGTGTATGTACGGCTGGACCCACATGATGTGTTTCGGAAGCACATCAACATGAACAGTAGGGTGTCCTATCATGGTAGGCAGTGGGCTGGGGATACTGTATGGCATGCCCAGCTAGACACTATACACATGCTCCGCCAGCTGAGGAAGGCAACAGTCACCCAGGAGGAGATGACAGGCCTCAGCCGCCCAAAAAGGTTCTTGGGGGGTCTGATTGCTGCGGCCTCCGCCGTGGGTTCGCTATTTTCAGCGGGTCTGTTTGCTGCTAACACTGTCACCCTGACCACCCTGAGAAGGCAGGTGTCTGGGTTACGTAAGGAAATGCCAGAAATTTATGACAAGCTGTATCAACAGCAGCAGCGGCTGGAAAGCCTAGGGAAAACCTTACAGGGCACAATTTTAGCAGTAAACCTTCATGCAGCAGTGTTAAATAACACCCTCCACACCGTGGGCAGGATTGTCGACGTGTTACAGTGGGACTACGCTTATGTGCAACAGGTCAGAATGCTGATGCAGGATCTGCTTAGGGAGCTTAGTGCCACGGTAACTAGCCTAGCCATGGGACAGATTCCAACCTACTTGGTTCCACTGTCCTTAGTAGAAGAAGTACTGAAGACAACCACTTCCGAGATGGTGCAGCTATTGCAAGTACATCTTGCATACAGTCTAGGCAGTGCCATTCCCATACATGTCAACCCCGAAGCCAAGGAAATAGGTTTCCTGTTGAACCTTCCCATCGTGAGTAGCAAGGATATCTATAGACTCAAGTCTATATCGAACGTTGGCTTCTGGAGGGGGGACATGCATGTGACGTTGACCACCCCACCGCTCGTAGCTTACCAGGAGGATGATCCGAATTTGTACCTTGTTCCAAACCTGGAACTGTGTATATCAACCAAGGATATCCACTGGGTATGCCCAAGTAAGCCATTCCTTAGGGACACAACTCAGAGGTTGTGTGGTATCAGAAAGGGGGCTGCCACTGAAAAGTCTAAAGCCACAGTGACGAGCAAAAGTGAGGTTAACGAACCCCAGGTTGAGCAGGTGGGAAAGAAATGGCTGGTCAGCACACCACAGTTAACGGTTACAATAACCTATGACAGACATGATACATCTACCGAAGTGCAGCTACCCAACCAAACAGTTTTTCTACAAGTTCCTGAAGGAGCTATAGTGCATCTCAACGATTTAGCACTATATCATCTGGAGTCAGAACTGTATGATACGGAACTCGAGATTGTGGACGCTTTCAGAGGACACAGCGTTGACTTGGATGAGAGAATCCAAGAGACAGTAAGCCTTGAGGGTGTACAGTTAGTCGAATTTGTTCTCAACGACACAAACTTAAAAACTACGCTGGTAGGTCCCAAGCACAGTCGTTGTGGATCCTCTGGGGCGCTGGGAACAGTAAACGTGGTCATCTTGACACTGCTGCTGGGTAGCTGGATCATGGCTGGGGTAATGTGTTGGATGCTGTTCTCTTGTATCAAAGCCTTGCGGGGTAGTTTGAATGAGACAAAGGGAGCAATGGTGTATCACCGAAATCAGGTAACCACTCCCAAACGTCTGCCTGCTGCAGAGCTGTCCGATACTGATAGTGAACTGCCGGAAGTTTAAGGTCTAGGGCTAATGATGATGCCCGATGCCTCATTTCTATGTACCTTATAACTGAGAGCAGGTATACGCAATGTTCTTTCCAACACTATTTCCTGTACAAATTCTCGAGAGTTAATATGAGTATTGGGTGGTAGAATCCACCCTGGCACAACAGACATCACTTAACTCTGTTTTTGTTTTGAAGGCAACAACGCCTCAGGACTTCGTGACCTTCAAAAAGGGGGGATATGTAGCGGCAATGCTTGTTAATAAGAGAGAATTAAGCGTTGGTACGCTGTCCTAAAGGAGGCCCCATCTCACCCTCCATCTCTGTGGTGCAGCCACAGAGAAAGTATTCATGCAGGCTGATTTAAGATGTTTTCTTTTGATAAGGAACAAGCTCCCAGACGGGGATGCGCTTAGCTAAGCCTGGCTATCATGATCAATGGTCATCCATTGGCGCCTATCAGTCTAGGGAGTGCCGAATGGACATCTGGACTGCATTCCTAAGTGTCAAGAGTAAGTGACTTATATCTCATCTTGACCAACCAATCAGGGACTGGCAGGGCGTGGTAATACCACGTGGGTCTCCAATGCCTGCCAAACTCTCAACCAATCAGCACACATCTGGGTCTTGGTCAAAAAGGAAGCGCAAGCTCAGATCGGGGCTCTCCTTGGCCATTTTCGCGCATCCTCAGAGACAATCACGTGACAACTGCTGTTGTCTGCAAAAGGACTTGGACTTTGTTCTAAGCGCGAGGCCGAGGATCCCATACGTACTCAGAATTCTACCAACGTGAATGCTCCGCTTGATCAACGGCAGCCTACAGTTGGACCCTCGTCGACAACCTGAATAGCTTATTCAGAAGCAGTGCTGGACCGGGAACGAACCAGCTTCTTCCCAGGCAAAAGAGTGACTTGTGAGGACTCGCGGTCACACTCTGTGCATAGAGACTTTCTACTAGCCAGTCGGACTGCTGGTAGATCCCCTCCGAGCAACGACTGCCCTGCGCTCCGCAGTCAGATTCCTCCGCCCGTCCTACTCCGAGCTGCACCTTCACTGGTTGGCCGGTAGCCAGAGGACGCCGACACAATGCCCATTGGACAACCGCTGGAACAGAGGCTGCAACAGAGCCTGTCAGCTGGTTTGGTGTTCGTGCCAGGAGATTCCAAATCCATACACAGTGGATAAGTAAACCCCATGTTCTACATTGGGTCTCGAGAATTCAATTGTACCTCAACACAAGTTGTTATCAATTTAATTCATGAGTAATGTATTTACTTCCGAGTTTGAAGTAACAGTGGGTAATAACACTGATTAGCGATTTGGTGACCGAACGATATATATTGACATATATTCTCTGTTGTGTATCTCTTTGTGTTTGCATCTCTTCGAGATTATATACCTTGTATATTGATAACCCTCACAGTAAGGTCTGCCGCTCGTATCCAGGCAGACTAGTATATCTTTGGTGCACAATGTATATTAATAAATGTATCTCGTGTATTGAACCCGTGTGTGTGCGTTGTTAGTTGTTCTGACGATTGATTTTCTAAAAGCTATAACGAACAACCACGTGATTACTGTTACAATTAATAATTGTCTCAGTAAGCCCATCAAACCACTACACATGTCTTTATTAATAAAAGTGTAATTTATTTATAATTCAGATTAATGTATATCTTTATTTGTAGCTGTATTACCGGTAATGCATGTATAGCCGTTAATATGGGATAGTGAATTTTCAGGTATCCTGGGGAGGGAAGAAAACGGAAATGAAGGAAATACATATTTAAAGGGGTTGTAAGTCTTACATGTGTTTTGTCACATCTGGGTGTTAGCTGAATAGATTTTTGTATTACTTATTGTGATTTGATATATACTTGTATTTCTCAGGAGACAGCAGAAAAATTGAGGAATTTGCGCGTACAGAAAATAACTTGAACTGAACAGGCAAATGTAAGGTTATGTTAAATTAAAAAAAAAACTTTTTCAACGTGATTATTGACATTTGCTCGGAAAAGTATCTCTTCTCGTATCTATGGTTGTTGTCCTACAATAATGGTGGTGAAATAGGTGGAATGTGCAGAAAGAATCGAACAGAAGACTCACCCAGTCGATAGAAAGGTTGTGTAGGACCGCGCACACTACAGTGACAGCACTGAGAATCGTGGTTTTAAAACTTCACAACTCCAGGGAGGAGTCGAACCTACAATCTTCTTATCTGAAGTCACTGGCCCTGCGGGTGTGCTTCCTAACTATGAGCTTTGTGCCGCTATTAGTAATACTGTACATTGCTCCGGTCCAATTTTTCTCAATTAGATTCTCGTGTTTCCTACTTGTATTTAGCTACTAGGTCTTTCATTTGGTCTGTTTTAAAAATAGCATCTCTTTAAAACAGACAAACGGTTTTATGTGTCGCGCTGAAATTCACACACGGGGGAAGTCACAGGAAAGATAATCGCAGATAAGATATCGCGTTTAAAAAGAAATCCAGAGTGGCAATAGAAGGGCAGGATTTGAATTCAGGTTCACCAGTTTACTAGACAGGTACTTTAACCAGCTAAGCTGTGGCCCTGGTGGAGGCCTGCCCTTTTACAGCCACTTGGACACACCACTCTGAGACACCTGTGTTCTGTTTGCGCTGAGCCTGCTCGCTGAGCAAGTGACGAGAAATGGCTTTTATCTGGTAATTTCATGTCCAAGGAACTCAATATGCTTTTTATGTTCAACAGGATGTCCACTACAGCCGGCACTGAAGCGCAGCACAGGCTCTGTGGTTTGACATCTCCAAGGAAAATGTTGAAATCGTAGGTGGGAGATAAAAATTGTCCTTGAGTAGAGCTGAGTGGTTTCTCCCCATGTGTGCATTAGTTTCCTTCAGGTGGTCTAGTTTCTTGCCAGCAGCCATATCACTTTGCAACTCGTAACTAACAACCTACTGAAGCTAAAAACGTGGGTGCCTGGCCAGTACCTGGATGGGAGACCTCCTGGGGAAAAAAAAAACTGGTTGCTGCTGGATGAGGTGTTAGTGGGGCCAGCAGGGGGTGCTAATACCCCAGTATAGTGATGGGGACACTATACTGTAAACTGGCTCTGTCCTTCAGGTAGGATGTAAAACTGAGGTCCTGACTCTTTGTGGCCATTAAAAATGCCGGGACTTCTTTCAAAAAGAGTAGAGGCCAAAGTAGAGGATATTACTGAGGACTAACTGTCCCTCTGTTCTACAAAGATGTGTCAAATTTCCCATTGGCCTTAACCAATCATGGCCTCCTAATAATCCCCATCTATGATTTAGCTTCATTACTCTGCTCTCCTTCTCACTGAGAGCTGGTGTGTGGTGAGTGTTCTTGTGCACTATGGCTGTGGTTCCACATTGGTGGTGGTGGAGGGGAGTCCCCATTACCTGTAAAGTGCTTTGAGTGGAGTGTCCAGAAAAGTGCTATATAAGTACAAGCAATTATTAATTATATTTTTTTACCACAGTCCAAAAACATTCTGATATTATTTTAGCAAGTTAGCTTAAAAAGGCCTGAACCTTTATGACCATGAGTTTTACAATGTCAGTCATTCCTGTTTATAGTTTTAGCTTTCCTGTGTTCCAGTTATTTAAATCCAGATGCTTTTGTAACTCACTGTAGCTATACAATTTCTGTAGGTTTAGGATTAGTGATGCTATACAGTGTCTTCTTGCAGGACCCTTGATTTCTCTTGATTTGTAGGGAAATTTAAATAACATTTAGGTTGTATCATGTTGTGTCTATCTTTGTGTACATTGTTTTTTTGTCCTTTGTGTAGATCTACTGATACTTATGATTTGAAACAAACAAGTAACTTTCTTCTTTCTTATGATTTTATCATTGCGAGTGACCAAGGGCTCCTTAATTTTTAATGATACCTTTAATGTCATACATTAGAAATGAGCATAACAAAACCAAAGATTATTGCAAAGCAAAACTTTAATAAAATGTATCAAAAAATATTCCCATCAAAAGTGGTACATTCAGAACTGTACATCAATCAACAATTTTATTTCCTATATCTGGAACATCAAAAGGTATTAAAAGAAAGGCTGAGCAGAAATGGAATGTTCAAGTCTCAATTTTGCAAAACACAACCTGCAGGACAGTGTGGAAACAGTGGAGTGAAGTGGAATCAGGTCACAGACAGTGTCAGTGTGGAAACAGTGGAGTGAAGTGGACTCAGGTCACAGACAGTGTCAGTGTGGAAACAGTGGAGTGACGTGGACTCAGGTCACAGTGTGAGTGTGGAAACAGTGGAGTGAAGTGGACTCAGGTCACAGACAGTCTCAGTGCTCAGAACTGTTGTAAGACTGTGTGACTCTGTTGGTGAAGCTCTTCTGTGTCTAGACCTACAGGAGGAGCTTCTCCCAGACAGCCCTGTCAGTCTCACAGCACCCATCCTCTCCCTGAGACTCATCCCCAACATCATCGTAGTCAGTCCTGTCAGGGGCAGGGGCTCCTTCTTCAGAGGGCAGTGTGGGCAGGACCCTGTCCACTCCAGGGCCAGCGTGGGGGACACCTGACAGAGAGACACAGACTCATATTTTTAAAAATGACTCAGTTATTAACATAATATTGATACAAATAAGTATTATGAAAATGGTGAATATCAGAAATGACTGAGTAGATAAATTAATAATTAAATCATAAAGTCATAATCATAAGCCTCCAACTTGTAAAGATTTTGCCAAATATATTCCCAATAGTTAAATATTTGTTATTAACGACGCAACACACACGAAATTACACACGACATAAACATACAGCACACAATTACAAATTTGCTAACAAGGTGTTTTAGACACGTACATCCTAACCATCCAGAAAATCCTCAAACTGCTACCAAGTATTCAGCTTTTACAGAACACCTATATAAAAGAAAGAGAAACCAAACCTTCTAAACCTAAGACATTACAACCTACAGTTAAATTTCTCTTTGTGAACCCAATTGCTACAAAATGAATGGGAACCTATCTCCCTGTTCTAAAGATGCTCCCACTAGCCAGGAGAGGCACTTTTTAACCAAGGGATTCTCTAAACAAGAAATTAAAGTTTCTAAAAACAACAGAAAGGCAAGCTCTCTTTATGAGGGTCAAAGACTAAACTCCAATCTGGTCTTTCCAGTTGATCTGGACAAGTAGTAGAAGCAAGAAGTAGCTCTCGCCTTCTATCATTCCTGGACGGTTGATTGACAATCATTTACCCAGAAATTAACTAAACTTTATGGTTGCTTTGATCACTGAATCTCACACCTCAACATCTCAGCAAACATCTCCTTGCTTTGCAGCCCCTAGCCATGTACTGTAATTGGAATTGGAATTGGAATTGATGACATTACCCAGGTGTACCTAGGTTTTTTAAAACACTTACATAATCAAAATAGTGTAGTGAATGGGGATTTTAATTTTCTGTAACAATCAGAAATTATAGCAGTATATTTTGAGAGTACTTGTAGACTTTTAGGAACTAATTAAACATAATAATCAATATTCTCACACATGTATTCTAACCAAACAATATACAATTTATTGATATAATCATAGTTTGCATAACAAAAAATAAGCATAATAGAACATATCTGAGAAGTAATCTGCTTTGATATCAATGGCTATTAGTGGACTTACAGTTATAGTATACAGAATAGATGTTACAATATTGTAGTCAAAAGTGTTTAAAAGGATTTGTTTAATTAAATTGTATCTTTTTTGGAAAAAATGATGATTCAGTGTAGAATTCACTTATACTTATGAAGTATCAATGCTCTAAAATCACAGTGAAGAAGACCTAGTAATTTCTGAGCCTAGTAATTGTCTCTGCAATCAGAGAATAGAATTCCTGGTCTTGGGGAATCTAAAGCTTTGCTCTGTCCAGACCTTACTCCCTCATCATTGTTCAGATGCTGATCAATTTAAATCATCTGATTGGCTGGGTGTGTCAGTAGGTGGGTTTCAATGACACTCTGATCTTTGTGGTCTAACTTTGTACAATTCAGGTCTCTCAGCCTTTATTGGCTGTTATTGATCCTTGTAGGACATGACAGAGTGAAGCTACCGCAACTGCAAAATGCCTGATTCCCCCCTGTCTTGGATGGGAGTGGCACAGAGATGGATTACTGGAGGTTATCTTCCCATCCCTGAACTACCTCACCCACACTGAGCCCCCTGGCTGTAGCCCCCTTTACCTGAAGTGGGGTAACCCTCACTGTCCCCCACATCACTGTATCCAGAGGGTGTCTTATCAGGGAGGAGTCTTCCTGTAAACAGAAGAGGAGGTCATTAATATCTCTGTCATTCTGACACAAACTGGCCTCTTCATTTCCAGTTAGTGTTTATTTGCAGATATGAAATTAGGTTGAGACTAATTTCTAATGACAAAGGCTACTGTGGGCTGGTACAGGGGGTACTCCTTAGTCTTATTTATAATAACTCACCTGACACAGTGTCTGGACTCTGGGGCACAGTTACAGCATCATCATAGTACTCTGGAGCCTCTTCTTTCACAAAGGACATCATCTCTCCTAAAGCACACAGAGCACAATGTCACTATCAGTCATCAGAACACTGACTCATCTAAAGCGCAGGACTGCTGGAGCTCATCAGAACACACTGATTTATTGAACATCATGTTACAAGTAAAATACCAGACTAAATACAGGAGATCAGGGAACCTGATTTCCTCTCCTATTCATGTCTGTCATAAATTTAAAATGAATCCTAGATTTTGGACTAAGATGTTGAGGGACAACAGGGCAGTGACGTACGGATGTATTTGGACAGAGAACAGTGATGTGAGCCCTGTAATCCAGACTCTGTGTGATGAGCTGTGCAGTGCACAGTGAGAGGAGAGAGAATCAGGCTCACTGGGATTGGTGCAGTGTTCCTTTATGGGACTGGACTGAAATAACCCACCTGACAAGCCATCTGGGCTCTGAGGTACAGTTACAGCATCATCATAGTACTCTGGGGCCTCTTCTGTCACAGGGGACATCAGCTCTCCTGAACCACAAAGAGCACAGATTCAGTGACACATATCAGAGAACTGAGTTATCTAGAGCACCGGACTGCTGGAGCTCCTCAGAACACACTGATTAACTGAACATCACATTGGAACTAAAACTCCAGACTAAATACAGGAGATCAGGGAACCTGATTTCTAATTCTATTCAATTCAGTAATAAATTAAAACTCCAGAAAATTCCTGAATTTTAAAATAAGATGTTGAAGGACAACAGGGCAGAGAAAGATTGGTTGTATTTGGACAGAGAGAGTGGTGATGTGGACACTATGAGCAACTGAAGAGGAGTTGGACACTGGCAGCACAGTGACACAGACTGAGTATGCAGGGCAGAGATCACAGAGAGATAGAGTCAGACTCATGAGACTGGTGCAGAATAACACAGACTCCATATTCAGAGGCTGAGATCAAAGAGAGAGTCAGACTCACTGAGATTGGTGCAGAGTTTCCCCATTTGACTGGACTGAAATAACCCACCTGACAAGGCATCTGAGGTTTGAAGTACTGTTACTGCATCATCATAGTACTCTGGGATCTCTTCTTTCAGAGAGATTATCGACTCTTCTGAACCACACAGAGAGACAGAGAATTTACACTTCAGGACTCAGACTTAGTTTGACCATAGAGCTGCAAAGTTATTTTAAAGTGTGATTTTAAATATTTTGTAGTGTATAGTTAAGCCAGAACTCTAGGGTCGCTGATTAATCTGATCTGAAAGGCAGTTTTTACAGCATGCTATTTTCTATCAAAACCAATTAGAGCAGCACCCTGTTTACCACCTCAGTATTGACCAGGTCAATACTAGTTTTGCTCAGCATCTGTGATCTGCCAAGATAAGATTAGTTTGAGACAACACTGAAGAGCTGGCTTTATAAGGTATCAAACACATGTGGTTATATTTATATAATTCAGGATTTCCTACATAAGTTCTCTAAATGTCAGCCTGTTCTGAGGTGAGAGTGCATACTGGACTGAAGAACCCCTCACTCACACACTGAGCCCCTTGACTCCACCTCCCCTCACCTGGCACTGGGTCTCCCTCACTGTCCTCCACATCGTCGTATCCAGAGGGCAGCTCATCAGAGAGGAATCTCCCTGTGAACAGGAGGACAGATCAATATTACCTGTAGTCAGACAGCAGCCTCACTGTCATCCACTGGGGGAGAAGCCAGGGTGTGAGTTTGTGTTTATAAGGCAGATCCAGAATCGTGTTGGGTTGATTTTCTTCACTTAGTTTGACGCCAGTTGAGAAAGAAAACTATACAGGTTTAAAACTAAAAAATACTTTTTTATAAGGCAGCCCAGGGATAGTGATGTGATCATTTTCTTTATCTACCTTAACACACCTCTTGAGAAAACCAGTCAGAAACCAGGATGGTTAGATTTTCTACAAGTTTTAAGTCCTCAGATCTTCCTCAGAGGGTGGAGATCAATCACACCTGAAGACTCTCTCCACTCACCTCTCCTGGGGGCGCTGTAGGTTCCCTCTCTGGCCAGTTTGTACTCTATTTCCTCGTAGACGGCATCATGATAGGGGGCGAGTGCTCCCTTAGATAGGGCTGTGTGAGGAAACAGACACTCAGGGTTAACATGCAGGGAGCAGAGTACAAGATCAAACATTGACTACTAAACCTTCTTTGGACATTACAGCACATAAATGTTATGCTTCTGGATTTGCAAATTTCCTGATCTCTCCATCTGTAATTGTTGATAATCTTTTTTCAACTTTAAATGGTTTTCTCTACCAGGTTTATTCCTCAAGGTAATTATGTAAATATCAGTTCCATGTGAGTGACAGAACTGACCACTAGAGGTCACTATGTGGATGGAGAGTTCCCTCCCTACCTTTCCTCAGATTCCTGTTCTGGATCAGCTGCCCCACTAACAGGGCCAGCACCACGAAGAGCAGAGCCCCCAGCAGCAGGAGGACCAGGGGCGAGGCAGACAGGCCTCCCAGTGGCTGTGTCTGGGGTGTTGTCCTGGTTCTGCCTGAGAGATGGGGAGAAAATGGATGAACAGGGATCAGGAGAGGTGCTCTTGGGCTCATATACACTTCGACACATGTCCTGTTCTCCTCCTGTTCCGATATGTGGCTATCATGGCTTCAGGGTTAATCCAAGATCACCGAAGAATAGTTAAGGATTCCCAATCTAACCCATCAGGACTGTCACTAAATCAGTGAGGAAAGAGAGGACACTAGCACAAGATCTACACTGGGAATCTGAAAACACTGATCTTCACCCTGAGAGAGGAGAGGAGACACTACAACAACACAAGGAATCTGAAAACACTGATCTTCACACTCAAAGAGGAGAGGAGACACTACAGCTACACTGGGAATCTGAAGAGACACTGATCTTCACCCTGAGAGAGGAGAGGAGACACTACAGATACACTGGGAATCTGAAGAGACAGAAAGACAGGAGTTATCAATGACAAAGGAAGATTTCTGTTCACCTGTAGCTGTTGCTGGACTGGCTGTTGTCTCTGACAAACCTGTAAAACAGATAGGAGAACTGTCATTATTTTGCCTTTGGTTTTAAAGCAAGTTGAATCCAGAGTGGTCTTAATAATAAAAAAAAATCTTTACATTTGTTCCTTGAGGTCAAATCTAGGATTGCAGGATGAATGGTGTCTTGTTCAGAATTAAAGCCTAGTGCTGTTCACACACACAGGGCTACACAACATCCCGATCTTGTGACTGATGATCTTAGTTGGATTAGTTAGATATTAAGCAGTGATAAAGTATGGGTGACATCAGTCTAACTTCTCCATTGATCTGCTACCTTGTTCATCTACAGTTCTAAGACTCTCCTCACCTGTACAGGTAACCCCTGCATCCTCCTTGTGTCGACAGTCGCTCTGATTCAGTCCAGAGTGACAGCAGTCCCACAGGTGAAGTTCACTGCCTGTGCAGTTCACCTCGTCCAGCCAGATGGTGCCATTTCCTGGTCTGAATGAGGCCTCTATTGCTGCTCTCACTGCATCCCCACAGCCCAGCTGTCTGCAGACCACCTGGGCATCCTGCAGGTCCCAGGAGTCGTCACAGACTGTCCCCCAGGAGCCCTCATACCGCAGCTCCACCCGGCCAGAGCAGTTAGTGCCTCCAACCAGGCGCAGAGCCAGTGGGACTGAAAGTCAACAGAAAGGTTACCGAGTGTCATTAGATCTGTGACTGTAGACGAGAGCAGAGAGGTTACTGAGTGTCTTCAGCTCAGTGACTGTAGTAGAGATTAGTGAGGTTCCTGTTCCTCAGCTCAGGGCTGCAGTGTCTCTGACTGTTTTACACACTGAACTCACCTGGGCAGTACAGCTGAGGCTGCTCTTCCTGAGGGGCTGGAGTGCTTCTGTCAGCTTCTTTTCTAGGACCTTCAAAGATTAATAATCATATAAAAACATTATTATTATTATAAAATGAATAACAATGACATTGCTTTCATTTTTATACATGCTTGGATATAAATTAATAAGAATTCAGTTTAAAGCTTTTGTCTGTTCTAAATATGGCAAAACACTAATTCACAGAGCATTACTCTTCACCCTGTACCTGAGCAGGTGATGTTAGCCACTTCCCGGTCTGTGCAGTCATTCTGACCCCAGGGGGAGGAAGGACACTGCCACAGGGTGGAGTCGTGTTTGCGACAGGAGATAAAGTCCAGCCATTTGGGATCAGGCCTCAGCCTGGAGTTTGTCTCTCTGATGGTGCCCTTGTCTCCACAACCCAGCTGTTTACAGATCACTGCAGCTGTGGTGTCTGTCATGCCGTTGGCACAGATGCTGCCCCAGGTGCCATTGTAGTAAACCTCTGCCTGTCCTGAACATCCTGCAGACAGCCTCAGGAGAGTGTGATCTGTCAAGACAGCAGGGAAAGTCAAAGGAAACAAACCCTGACAAGACAGCCCAACGTCTCATTCTGAACTGGTAAGAAACAACCAGCAAACAATGTGGACAGCAACCAGTCTCATTTCCTGTACTAATCCAGTTATAACTGACTCACGTCATGAAATAAGGACAGCTGTACAATCACACAGTTGACATGAAGGTGACAGGTGTGTGTAGTGCTGTTCATTCAGAATCTGGACAGTGCATCACACAGAGCTTTAAAATCCCATTACATGATCAGGTTCTGAACCAAAACGTCATTCTGATCAACTTGGCTATTCAGCAGCAGCACAACTAAGAGACTGAGTATGAAAGCAGAACGCGTGGTTCAGGGTGAGCGGTGCAGCGCTGTGAGTGGAGAAAACGAGGCTCAGGGTGACATTAACACCAAGTGGTTCATCAGGATCTGACAGGAAGATTCTTTGAACAAATCAAAATAAAACATTTGAGGCAGAAAATCATGAAAGATAATGGCCAAGACAAATACACCCAAACAGACAACAGGTCTAATTGATGTGAGAAGTTTAAAGTTTGGACCCTAGATTTTACTGAAGGACTGAGATGAATTTATCCCCATTCACTAGTGGAGGGGAATTTATCTTGAGTGCCAGAGTTTCTTTCTCTCTTTATTTATTTTCGCTGGGATGTGAATATGTGCATTCCCAGCTGTATCATTAATATAAACACCTGAAGAAGGCTCCACGGCCGAAATGTTGTGTTTTCTCTCTTCTTTTTTTCAGCATGGAATAAACCTATTACTAGTTCCTTTGCAACCTACGCATGCTGACGCAGCTACCCACCTGAACTCATCAATATAAATATTTATTTTAAAATTAATTCTGCATCCAGCTCATGTACTGTATTTAAGCACTCCAGATGCAAACCATATCCACAATGTGGAATTCCAGTATGTGGATTATTTTATTTAGTTAACTTACTGAACACAAGATTCTCACAAGTCAAACATATCTAGGCACTCTAGATGCAAGCCATATCCACAATGTGGGATTAAATAATCTGAATCATTGTAATTTTAATTATCTCCCCTACCTGAACACAGGATTCTCACATCCTCCTTGTGTCCACAGTCGTGCTGTCCCCACCCTGCTGAGGGACACTCCCACAGAGACGACTCGTTCCCCAGACAGCCCACCTCGTCCAGCCAGATGGGACCAGTTCCCTGGCTGAAGGAGGCCATCATTGGGGCACTGAGGGCCGTCGCACACTGGAGCTGCCTGCACAACACCTGAGAGTCTGCCAGGTCCCAGGAGTCATCGCAGACTGTCCCCCAGGAGCTATTATGATAAACCTCCAGCCTCCCAGCACAGTCATCTCCTCCACCAACCAGCCTGAGGGACAGCTGATCTAGGAGCAGAGAATTAGAGGTCAGGGGTCAGAGGTCAGTGTAGTACTAAGAGATCACCATGACCTGCTGTTACAAGTTGAAGATTATCTCGGCCCACTAGGCACAGCAGATACAGTTCAAGTACAGTGTTTCTTGACTTTTGATTAATTTAATATATACACTTATTGTAACAGATTGTTCATAAGCAGTATATATGTATATATATTATTATATTATATATATATTTAATATATATAGTAAGTTTAATATATTCCACATTGTTCATAAACAGTATACCAGATAAGTTATTTTTCCTGACCCACTGTTGGGCATAGAGACAATAGCTCCACCAGTGTCAAATTGCAGTATTCAGATAGACCTGAGTGTGTTTGTGACACACAGAAAAAACTGCACACACACAGCTGTTGCCTCACTGACTGATCTGGGATTCCGCTGAGCAACAGAGACATCAACACACACTGAGAGCCCTAGATACAGAACAGGGGCTAATTCATACCTGGTGTTTTGGAAGAGGGTACAGCTGAAGTAGGGAAGCCTGTGGAACAAACAGAGAGAGAGAAATCAGACTGTGAACCTTGTGTGAGAGGAGCAATTTAACACCAGAAATGAAACTACAAATAAAACAGCACTGATGTGATTAAGACAGTCCTCATTCTCTCTTTACCTGCTCCA
This sequence comes from Atractosteus spatula, assembly GCF_055471065.1. NCBI lineage: Eukaryota > Metazoa > Chordata > Actinopteri > Semionotiformes > Lepisosteidae > Atractosteus > Atractosteus spatula. The sequence goes on along the minus strand of NC_142715.1, from coordinate 17,929,843 downwards.
GGTGAATCTTTGGTCATATTTGAGTCTGTGAAAGAGAAGAAAGGAGCTCATTTCTGTCCACAGGAGTGATGTTTCACCAGTGGAGTGTCAGCTGTGTGTGGGGCTCAGGTGTACATAACATCTGTAAACTTTGACTTTCTGAGACTCACTTTCTTTTCAGGCTCCTGTTTAGTTGGGCTCTATTAATTAAACTAATTAAGCAGGTCAGATGTTAATTACAGGATACTGAGGTACAGAACTTTCTTTAATCTTTAAGAGCCATCAGTGATATCAACATAAATATAAAACTGATTTTTAGTCCTCAGTGTATTTGTGTATCTATCCATCAGAAAGAAAATGACAATCTAATAACCCCTTGAGGGAATATTTGAGTTAGATATGACATGTTTAAAACACACTCACGTTTTAAGGAATATGTGTTTTCATCTTTGCATCTCTTACATAACTGGCAGTGTGTAACAGAGCAGATATTCAGTCAATCATGAAAACAGTGTGCTTCTGTGTGTAAGCAGAGGGAGTGTCACTTTGTTTTAAACACACGATTCTCACCAGAGCAGATGACTCCTGCGTCCTGTCCATGAGAGCACCCTGCTCTGCCCCATGAAGAGACAGCGCAGTGTGAGAGACGACTCTCATTGCCCTTGCACTCAAACACATCAGCCCATACTGGTCCACTGCCCTGTCCAAACCTGGCCTGTCCTGGTGCTGCTACAGCCTCCCCACAGCCCAGCTGCTGGCAGAGAGCCCTGGCATCTGTCAGGTCCCAGTACAGGTCACACACTGTCCCCCAGTCCTTGAAGAACCACTGTAACTCCACTCGGCCAGAGCAGGAGTCAGAGCCGTTCGCCAGCCTGAACCCTGTGTATCCTGCAGATAGGAGAGAACTTCACCAGCATGACACCACTGCAGGCCACAAGAAATACAACAAAATAAAGTATCAATACAGTGAAAAAAACTAGCATATCCAGTATATAGTGACTGAGAAACCAATTGCAGGCATATAATAAGAACGGATATTGTGATGCCATAAGGGATTGTTTCCTCAAAAGGTGCTACTTTCCCTGGGGACTTATCTTTCCAAGTTTTCCCCATACGTAAGATAACGATGTGCAGCTCATAGGAGACAATTAGCACCCTGCTCTAGGCCACATAAAACCAAGAAGGACTTGGAGAAGACAAAAAAATTCCACAATAATTGCCTCAGCCTGGCACATATTGAAATAAAGTATCAATAAATTGTCCCCATGATGAAGGTTTTTACTTACATTTTTCATCTCTACAATTCCAGTCTTAGGCCCGAAGAATAGCGTTTGATATTCCTGTAACAGCCCTTGTCATCACAGGCTGTTTACCTTACTTTTCCGAGCTTCATCGGTGAGCAGCTTTGTTACAATTGAAAAAACTACCTACTACCTGCTAACTGTACTTTTTTCCCCACACAGTCTGAGAGCTGAAGGATAGGTTGCTGCTATTAAAACAGGCTTTGGCACAGCACAGGCTGATAAGTTTTCTCATCCTCAAGGCTGAAGGAAAGTTTTGGTAGATGTACATTTCAGAAACCAGCCCAGGCAGAAAGCACCATCCCCTCAGTTGTTACACTAAACCACCTGTGTTATTTTCTTCCCCTAGCAGTTTCCACACCGGGCGCTGATGGGAACACCGACACAGCCACAGGGACTGTCCTACGGTCATATACTGTAAGTTCCAGCCAATAAATCACTGTTTTAAATTAAGTCTGGTGTGTGGGGTGTGTGCTTGGGACCCTGCCTAGAACCTGCCGATTGCGTGCTGCCCCACTCGGCACTCCTCCCCCACTCTCCCCTGGAGATCACTCAGTCTACAGCAGAAATCACCCAATCAAAATATGTGTCATTTACGACTCTATAACGATTGTTTCCATGAAGGACAGTGATGTGACTCTCTTACCTGTACAAGTCAGACCCACAGCTCTGCTCTGGGAGCAGCTGTGCTCTGGCCTGGCTGCAGTGGGGCAGTGCTGTAGTTTGGACTCTTGTCCTGTACACTGGAACTGCTCTGACCCGACTGCACCCTGGCCCTGTCCGAAATGAGCCCCTCTGTGTATCACTGAAGGAGCCCCACAGTCCAGGTCACGACAGACGACCTCTGCATCCTGCCAGTCAAAGTCAGAGTCACACACTGAGGTCCAGGTCTTCTTGAGATTCACCTCCACTCTCCCAGAGCAGAGACTGTGTCCGTTCACCAGCCTCAGGAAACCTGCAATAGAGAACTACAGGCTGTCAGTCTGAGCAGGTAATCTCTCATAGTGCAGCTCATTGCTCACTGTCGCTGAACCTGGTGTCTGTGAAAATTAAACTTACTACCCTATGAAAATAAATTACCTTCGTGTGAAAAATAGATATCATTGATTCTCAATTTAAATCTTGACTTCTTATTGTTCCATCCATAAATAGATTTACACCTATGATTAGGCGTAGAAAATTACATTTTATAAATGCATATACTATTACAATCAATTGTACAATAATGCAAAGTGCTTTCAATAAGAATATAGATAATAGGACAGATATAGATAAGAAAGTAGATAATAGGATATAAAAATTAAATGAAAGAGAGGAGTGTTGGAAGAAAATCTGAAAGGTCAACGTCAAATAGTTAAACCAAAAAATATTTTGTGGCTGAATGTTTTAACTGAATGTAAAATTGATTAATTTCTTCCAGAAATAATGTAGATACATGTTAATCTAATAATTTTAGATGTATATTAAGATCAAAGAGGCTAAATCACCAATCTCCACCTCCACCTCCACCTGTTCTCTAAAATGTGTCTCTGAAGAAAGTCAGTGCATTATTAGCTGTACACTGGGGCAAATAAAACTCACAGACACCAAATTGATCAGTCTGTGGAACATTACAAAGTACCCAAATTATCACTATCATTCCAGCTGCTCAACATGCCCATAACTATTACTACAGCGCTAACAGTAGTGCTACATGTTGCACAAAGACTGCTGTGAAATCAATCAAAACAGAAAGTGATAACAAATCCATCCATGAATTCTGCTTCTTCCAATTCAGTGGAGCCAGAGGTATGGAACTAATAACTACAGAAGAAATGGCTGATCATTATCATCTAATTCACAAAAGAAGAGCAGTGTGTCACTCCAGGCGTTATAAACCCAAGGAACAGAGATCTCACATCCTGGCACTGCTGGAGCAGGACAGTCTGACCTGGGCACTGACAGATACTCTGGACAAGACCAGGACTGTCACAGCCTGGCACTGCTGGAGCAGGACTGTCTGACCTGGGCACTGACACACACACTGGACAAGACTAGGACTTTCACAGCCTGGCATTGCTGGAGCAGGACTGTCTGACCTGGGCACTGACAGACACTCTGGACAAGACCAGGACTGTCACAGCCTGGCACTGCTGGAGCAGGACTGTCTGACCTGGGCACTGACACACACTCTGGACAAGACCAGGACTGTCACAGCCTGACACTGCTGGAGCAGGACTGTCTGACCTGGGCACTGACACACACTCTGGACAAGACCAGGACTGTCACAGTCTGGCACTGCTGGAGCAGGACTGTCTGACATGGGCACTGACACACACTCTGGACAAGACCAGGACTGTCACAGTCTGGCACTGCTGGAGCAGGACTGTCTGACCTGGGCACTGACAGACACTCAGGACAAGACCAGGACTGTCACAGCCTGGCACTGCTGGAGCAGGACTGTCTGACCTGGGCACTGACAGACACTCTGGACAAGACCAGGACTGTCACAGCCTGGCACTGCTGGAGCAGGACTGTCTGACCTGGGCACTGACAGACACTCTGGACAAGACCAGGACTGTCACAGCCTGGCACTGCTGGAGCAGGACTGTCTGACCTGGGCACTGACAGACACTCTGGACAAGACCAGGACTGTCACAGCCTGGCACTGCTGGAGCAGGACTGTCTGACCTGGGCACTGACACACACTCTGGACAAGACCAGGACTGTCACAGCCTGGCACTGCTGGAGCAGGACTGTCTGACCTGGGCACTGACACACACTCTGGACAATACCAGGACTGTCACAGCCTGGCACTGCTGGAGCAGGACTGTCTGACCTGGGCACTGACAGACAGTCTGGACAAGACCAGGACTGTCACAGCCTGGCACTGCTGGAGCAGGACTGTCTGACCTGGGCACTGACAGACAGTCTGGACAAGACCAGGACTGTCACAGCCTGGCACTGCTGGAGCAGGACTGTCTGACCTGGGCACTGACAGACGCTCTGGACACATCCAGGGTTGTCCTTCTCCACATGAAAGCAGATCTCAGAGAATGACACACTCTCATGGAGTTCAGCTCCACGTACACACAGCTGGGTCTAGCAGACAGCTCCTGGCTATGTTAGGGATTCGGTAAGAGAAACCGAAACCAGTGAATGAACCCACTTGCAGGAGCTGATAAAGCCTAGCTGTGATCCGAAGAAAGCCGTAGTCGAAGAAACGAGCCGAGAGTCCAGGGGAAGCCAGAGATCCAAACAGGGAACGAGTTAGCGAAGCCAAACCGTGATCCGAAACCGTAGACAATAGAGCAATCCGGGAGTCCAGGGGAAGCCAGATATTCAAAACAGAGAGTGAGTACCGAAGCCAAGCCGTGATCGGAAAACCGTCATCAAAGGGGGAAAAACCGTAATCCGAAAACCAAGAAAGACACAAAGCAGAAGAAGGAGTAGCGCAACTAGGAAGCTCGAAAGGAAAACCAATACTGAGCCAAGAGGTAGGAAAAGACAGGTGTTTAAGTACAGGATGAGACGGGGGTGTGGTGGTGAATAAGTAAACTGATAGGTAGACTGATGAAGTAAGGCTACGCCTTCTTCTGCCTCCTCCGTTGCCGGGAGGCAGGGATCGTAACAGGCTACAGTGCATCACAAGAAAATACATGACCATCAGTGCCTTAAAGAAGTCAAAATATGGCAGAGCAGTTTAGATGTTAGTGGTCTAGTCTGAAATATCAAACCTGAAATCATTAATTTACATAAATGAGCCAACAGAACTGTTTCTTCTCTATTTATATCCAAAGCTGCATTGTTTTCTTGAATTCTTAAATTCTGGGCTCATCAGAATCAGACCGACAGTCCCTCCACCACCAAGGATCAGCCCTTTGGACAGCTGGTAGTGCAGCTGAACTCCACTACAGCACTGAGCCCCACAAGACCATTATAAGACACCTGAGACTGTCCAGATCCACTGACACTGACACCAACATACCATTTAAACACACCTGAGACTGACCAGATCCACTGACACTGACACCAACATACCATTTAAACACACCTGAGACTGACCAGATCCACTGACACTGACACCAATATACCATTAAAACACACCTGAAACTGACCAGATCCACTGACACTGACACCAACATACCATTAAAACACACTTGAGACTGACCAGATCCACTGACACTGACACCAACATACCATTTAAACACACCTGAGACTGACCAGATCCACTGACACTGACACCAACATACCATTTAAACACACTTGAGACTGACCAGATCCACTGACACTGACACCAAAATACCATTAAAACACACTTGAGACTGACCAGATCCACTGACACTGACACCAAAATACCATTAAAACACACCTGAGACTGACCAGATCCACTGACACTGACACCAACATACCATTAAAACACACCTGAAACTGACCAGATCCACTGACACTGGCACCAACATACCATTAAAACACACCTGAAACTGACCAGATCCACTGACACTGACACTAACATACCATTAAAACACACCTGAGACTGACCAGATCCACTGACACTGACACCAACATACCATTAAAACACACCTGAGACTGACCAGATCCACTGACACTGACACCAACATACCATTAAAACACACCTGAAACTGACCAGATCCACTGACACTGGCACCAACATACCATTAAAACACACCTGAAACTGACCAGATCCACTGACACTGACACCATCATACCATTTAAACACACCTGAGACTGACCAGATCCACTGACACTGGCACCAACATACCATTAAAACACACCTGAAACTGACCAGATCCACTGACACTGACACCAACATACCATTTAAACACACCTGAGACTGACCAGATCCACTGACACTGACACCAAAATACCATTAAAACACACTTGAGACTGACCAGATCCACTGACACTGACACCAAAATACCATTAAAACACACCTGAGACTGACCAGATCCACTGACACTGACACCAAAATACCATTAAAACACACTTGAGACTGACCAGATCCACTGACACTGACACCAACATACCATTTAAACACACCTGAGACTGACCAGATCCACTGACACTGACACCAACATACCATTTAAACACACCTGAGACTGACCAGATCCACTGACACTGACACCAAAATACCATTAAAACACACTTGAGACTGACCAGATCCACTGACACTGACACCAAAATACCATTAAAACACACCTGAGACTGACCAGATCCACTGACACTGACACCAAAATACCATTAAAACACACTTGAGACTGACCAGATCCACTGACACTGACACCAAAATACCATTAAAACACACCTGAGACTGACCAGATCCACTGACACTGACACCAACATACCATTAAAACACACCTGAGACTGACCAGATCCACTGACACTGGCACCAACATACCATTAAAACACACCTGAAACTGACCAGATCCACTGACACTGACACCAACATACCATTTAAACACACCTGAGACTGACCAGATCCACTGTCACTGACACCAACATACCATTAAAACACACCTGAGACTGACCAGATCCACTGACACTGACACCAACATACTATTTAAATACACCTGAAACTGACCAGATCCACTGACACTGACACCAACATACCATTAAAACACACCTGAGACTGACCAGATCCACTGACACTGACACCAACATACCATTAAAACACACCTGAAACTGACCAGATCCACTGACACTGACACCAAAACACCATTAAATCACCTGAAAATGAAAAGGCATTTCACCCAACAGCACAGTGGAACCACAGTAGATTGTCACTTCACCAGTGCTAAAACAGTAAAGGCGCAGTGAAGTAGATACAGACTCACTGAGCACAGCCTGCCTATTTAAACAGAACATCACCGAAGTGCCTGGAGACAGAGGATGAGCTACAGGCTCAGTGAGACTGCATAAACACAGAGGAAACACAGAAACAAGACACACTAATCAAATTAAATATATTATGTTTATAACATATATTGCTTTGAATTATTATTATCATCATATTATCAATACTAGATTTGAATTAATTTAATTTTAATTAAATGGATCATGATGATGGACTCTAGATCAGTGGAGGAGTTTTCATTGTCCTCAGTGCTGGAGTCTGGAGACAGTCTGTGTCTCTTACCTGAACACCTTACTCCAGCATCATAGTCATGAGGAACGCTATACTGTTTCATTTCTTGTTTTTCACAGTCCCTCACATCAGACTCTGACCCACTGCACTTGACCCCACCCAGCAGGACTGATCCAGACCCTGGTCCGAAGTGAGAGCTCTTTGGTGCTGAAACAGCAGATCCACAGCCCAGCTGTCTGCACACCACTGCAGCATCATTGAGATCCCAGCCACTGTGATAAACTGTCCCCCACTCTCCTTTATACTGGATCTCCAGTGTCCCTTCACAGGGACTGGCACCATGCACCAGCCTCACATCAACACTGCCTGTAGAGAGAGAGGAACAAAACTTATCGTCATGTCTACTGGATATTTTATTTTAAGACATTTTAGAAACACACCAGCTTTTTTTATTTTGTTTTACCTGTTTGATTGGATTGCTAGTCTCTCCCATGGGGAACAAGAGACAGTGGAGTGACAGGAAGTCCACCAGCAGCCATCTCACGTCTCCCTCCACACACCTGTGTCCAGATCCTGTTATATATCTCTCTGTCCATATCACTGTGTGACTGCAGAGGGCTGTTCCACTGTGGTCAGTACAGAGGACAGTGGCTGTAATGACGGTGTTCCTGTGTTTCTGGGAGCTGTGGGCAGTATAGTGGACAGTGGCTGTAATGACTGTGTTCCTGTGTTTGTGGGAGCTGTGGGCAGTATAGTGGACAGTGGCTGTAATGACGGTGTTCCTGTGTTTGTAGAAGCTGTGGTCAGTACAGTGGACAGTGGCTGTAATGACTGTGTTCCTGTGTTTCTGGAAGCTGTGGGCAGTATAGTGGACAGTGGCTGTAATGACTGTGTTCCTGTGTTTCTGGGAGCTGTGGTCAGTACAGTGGACAGTGGCTGTAATGACGGTGTTCCTGTGTTTGTAGAAGCTGTGGTCAGTACAGTGGATAGTGGCTGTAATGACTGTGTTCCTGTGTTTCTGGGAGCTGTGGGCAGTACAGTGGACAGTGGCTAATGAACTGTGTTCCTGTGTTTCTAGAAGCTGTGGTCAGTATAGTGGTCAGTGGCTGTAATGACTGTGTTCCTGTGTTTCTGGAAGCTGTGGTCAGTACAGTGGACAGTAGCTGTAATGACTGTGTTCCTGTGTTTCTGGGAGCTGTGGTCAGTATAGTGGTCAGTGGCTGTAATGACTGTGTTCCTGTGTTTCTAGAAGCTGTGGTCAGTATAGTAGTCAGTGGCTGTAATGACTGTGTTCCTGTGTTTCTGGAAGCTGTGGTCAGTACAGTGGACAGTAGCTGTAATGATCGTGTTCCTGTGTTTGTCAGAAGGCTGAATCACTGAAACCAGGTTTGGTGTATCTGGTGTATCTGGGTCTCAGACCCCACATGTACTTAACAGTGCACACTGACTGCATGTCTGTATCAATTAAGACATTTAAACACTAATAAGTCTTTTCAACATTCTACTTTGAAAATAAGTTATAATAAAAATAAAAATATTTTCTTAATAGATGGGTGCTTCACAAGCTGAAATATGTGAAGTGTAATGCTGCAGAAAGATGGAAAATCTGCAGCAGGAGATATAATTGAAACCCAGGCGCAGGACTTTGAGCTCTTTCAGAGTTTGAATGATCAGGGAGTAACAGATCGAATGCAGGCTGCTGGGCTGAATGAAAAAGGTGAACAGAAAGAAAAAATAAAGAGGGACACCCGTCTCCCAGCTGAAATAAAGAAAAGAAAGGCTGGAGAGTCAGCGAGGAAAAGGAAAGAATTAAAACAGAGAAAATATTTCAGGATCGAAGAGCAGGAGTAGTGAGAAATTAAAATAACCGAGTGATAAACTTGACTATGAGAGGAATGCGATCGCTAGGTTCACAAGGTTTAGCTCTAATGATGGAGATTCGGTGTTCTGAACAGTTTCAAATAAAGAGGTGATTAGTGTGACTGGGAGCCTGAATGAAAGACTGAAGGTTTAATTGAAAGACGTCCTGACCCAGTCTGAATGACAGGGTGAACGCTCGAGGGAATGTTTCTGTTGACGCGAGTCAGTCCCAGCCCAGACTGTACGTGAAGTGTGTATACTTACTGTCCAGCGCACATTTACAGTAACTAGATTTGTTCTTTTTGATTAAATTTTCAATCACCTTCAGTTTGGAGTGTGAAATATTTTTTTCCATTACACACTATATGCTACAATTCATTTAAGTACTACTTTTTATTCATTTATTTTTTTGCTATGCTTACATGATAAATATGTGAACAATGTGTTTTAGCTTTTACCTCTCAAGATCTTAGTACATAATTCACAGATTGAATTATAGTTGCACTTAATAATATATTCTAGAATCACAGTGCACAGGTTGTTTTTATTACTCTTTTTTTTTAAATTCCATAATGTAAGAAAAATTATCCCTATCATTAGTTATCTAAGACTTACAAACAACAATTCATTTAGCTGTGAAGTATCAGTCAAATGCAGAATAAACATGGAAAAATAATTAAACCTTTCTCTCTTCAAAATGAAGGACTTCCGGGTCAAATACACATTTCTTCCAACATAATAGACACATTTCTCAAATAAAACTCCAGTCTGAACAGATCCCAAACTTTTGTTTAAAGTTGAAAAAACTACAAGATTTGCCTCAGGACTCCTGTGTTGTTACTGAAACTGGACATCGTTGTCTAAAAGCACCCAGTATGGATTCAGGTCAGAAAACTACAACACACTGCAATACAAATACCTATCACCTGAATGTGACTGTTATAACAAATAAACACAACTATATGTCTTGTCCTCAATAGTGTTACAGTGTTAGATCCTTCTGTAATATAATTACCATAGTATCTAAAACTACTGTAATCATTCTCAAAAATAACCATGGATCAAAAATATTTTAATACATTTACCTTCAGTACTCTTATTTGTATTAGCACATTCACCTGCAATAGTTACTAATATTATTTGTTAATCGGAAACGTGCCTTAAATATACTTTTATCTCTGATCACCTGTCTGTAATAGTTCTTTGCACTAAAATTGTCACCTTCTCTCAAAATACTCTATTTTTTAATAACATTTCCATAATGTTATAATGTTATCATTATTAATGTTACTTTAATAATACAGTAAATACAAAATGTGTCAATAGTAATAATACTGGAGTCTCAATAATATTCTAGTATTTAATAACACACTTATCTCAGTTAAAATATTAGTCAAAAAATACTCCAGTGTTTAATAACACATCAGTTAATTACTTTAATAAAACATATTAATTCATCAGTGTGTAAAATAAAATATCTGTCCGATCAATACAACAGTGTTTAAAAACACACTGATCTCTGTTAATACACTAGTCTGTTTTTATACCTGTTAGAGAGGGCAGAATTGAGCACAATGAAATAAACAACCCCTGGTAAATATTTTGAAGACGTTGTATTATTGTTAAAACATTTGTATTCCTTTTTGTTTGCAAATGGGAACATTTCCACAAGTCCTAGCACATGACCCAAATTACAGCCCAAATTTTGTATTTTATTATTATGGTAATAGATAAGGGATTGTCAAGTTGTACAACATTTTTGATAAGGTTGCTAAATATCTACAATATTAATAGTTATAATAATTATATGTTAGTACTTAAAAAACATTATCCTTAGTCTGTGTTGTGTGTAATAGTGCATAACTGCATATAAAACTATTAATACAGCATTAATAGAAAATAGTTTAAAAAACATATAAGCTGAATTAATATTATGATTAATTGTCGAGGTGAAATTCTTGTTAATACTGCAAAATGTTTATTATTTTTCCTTATTTAAAGCACCAGAATAAAATCAATTATAATTTTAAGGAATATCCATAAAGCTGAGTTTTAAATTAAACAGAAAAGCACTTCTGCATGCTGTGGTCACTACGGTGGGCAGTGGCTGTAATGACTGTAGAACCTCAGATGGCTGGTCCTGGGTTCCAGGAGACTGTGGTCACTATACTGGACACTGTACTAACTCTGTGGCTTCCAAGTCCTGGGACCAGTGTTTCTGTGTTAGTGGGACCTGTGGTCACAACAGTGGTCAGAGGCTGACAGGTACTTCACATGTTGTACTGAAATGTGTGTGAGGTGTATATTCCCATTGTCTGTATGTGAATTGTTGACAATGATTTTCTAGCCTTTACCTGCCAACATCTAAACTTAACACATGATCATCAGATTAAATTATATTAAAGAACAACATTTTTCAAAAATACCAGACAGGTTTAACATGTAGGCACAGATACATTTATTATGATGTTGTCCTGAGCAACTGCTCAAAAATCTAAACTTGAGTCCTGTGATTACGAATTAATTTTTAAATATTGCATTTGTATGATAACATGTAATTAAATATTTAATATGTATTACTCATACTTATATAATTGCATTTGATAATAATTTCAGATTTCGAATGTAGTCAAAAACAATAAAGCATTCTTATTAAAACTTCACAATTTACAAAAAAACCCTGTCATTAGATAACTAACCTAAAAACACAAATTAAATTATTTAGCTGTTAAATAATAGACAAATCCTGTATAAACACAAAACACAACTACCATTTTTTGTTTCCTCCTGTAATGCCACAATGTCTTGTAGTTGTTAAATTATTAATGTTACACCTCAGTTTCTGATGAGACCCCAGTTAATAATAATACACCTACAATACTAAGAATTTCCACAATTTTGTTAATATTTTTCATTTTATAGCTTATAAACCAATAATGAATGTAACTTTTATCAGCCTGTGCTTTTCAATGTGAAAACAAGCAGACCTGGTCTTTATGAACCAGGTTATACATACAGTATACAGATTTTATTTTCACATAAATATAAAAATACAAGAGCTAATTGTCCTATGACTGAAAAGGTTTTACATTTTCAAAATGTAATTGTATGTCTTTAAAATGAAGAATTCACATTCATAACTTCCTATCATATTGGAACACATATTCTTATAACACCTAGAGGAACTACTTGTTTTCACAGCAACTGAACATCACACAGTTTAACGATAGAAACCTGGACTGTCTGAATACACCAAAGATATAATGGCAGCATTAAAACTCCAGTCTTAATTCTCTAGCATAAACACTTTGGTTGGTGGTGACAACACATTTACTGTATATCTATTAATACATCAGTCTGTAATAATTTAATATCAGTCTCAATAATAATTCACTATTTAAAAACACGTGTATCTCTATTAATGCAGCAGTCTGTAATAAGACAATACAGAGGAGTCAGAACTGAACACAATAAAACAATAAACAACCCAGGGTATTTCTGAATCATCCTGTATAATATGATATTATTCTAGAAACATTTTTTATTGCTCACACGTTTTTTGTTTTCGAGTAAATGAAGACTTTTTCACATGTCACAGCATATCACTCAAATTACCACTTATATATAAAGTTTATTATTACAGTAACGAGTAAGTTAAATAACTTTTTAAAGATTTTATACACTCCATATTTTCACAAATTATCAATAGAGGGTGATAATGGCCAGCTTCTGCTCTATCCATCTATAACATTATTATTATATAATGTTTAGAAATCTTAAGAATTTTTTTTAAAAATCCAATAAAAATTAAAAGCAACTAATTATATTTAGACACAGCTAATTATATTTCCTTACTTACAGACCAAGATAAAATACAGTTATAATATTTTTGATGAATACCCACAAAGCTGAATGTAAAATAAACATTTAAAAAATGTTCAACCCACTTATTGCTCCATTTACATCAAAACTTTACTTAATTTAATTCCAGTTGTTGTCTGTCTGTCTGGACAGGAGAAGACTGGACACTTACCGGCTGAGCTGTGCAGCACCAGGACAGCGAGAGAGAAGATGGACAGGCAGCTCTCCATTGTCATCAGGACAGAGCGCAGCTGAGACCCCTGTCTTCACCCCTGAGCCCACAGGGCAACAGAGCTGCTGCTCCGCACCCCAGACCCCCAATAACAAAACAGCCCCCAGCCCCGCCAATCACACACAGCACTGCCTTTTCCGACTGACAGCAGGAACCTCTCACACAGGCGGGACGGCCAATCAGACAGGGCCCTTTCAGTCTTCTCCATATATATCAGAGACACATCACTGTTTCCTCTCCCTGAAGACACTCCCACCAGCGCGGAGGAGAGGAGAGACAGGAGCAACTCTGTGTCTCACTGGAGGAAACACAGATACAGATACAGACAGCAGGGCTGCAGGTGCTGCAGGGGCAGGAAGAGATCAGATATTAAACTAAAAAAATTGTAGACAAGTATTATATTTTTAAATCAGTATCAAGATAATCAATTATGTATATATGGTCCTGTAATTCTTGCTGTCTGTATCAGGAAGTGTCTAGAATGTAGTCCTGTCTTGCTGTCGGTGTCAGGCAGTGTCCAGTGACTGGTGTCCTGAATATGGTCCTGTCTTGCTGTCTGTGTCAGGCAGTGTCTAGTGACTGGTGTCCTGAATATGGTCCTGTCTTGCTGTCGGTGTCAGGCAGTGTCCAATGACTGGTGTCCTGCAGTGAGTCACAGAGTTCTTGTGTCTCCAGACAGTAATGTCTTCTGGTCATGGTCAAGGGCAGTGTGAGGAGAGCCTGTGATCAAGGTGGCAGTGAGGTCATTCAGGTCAGCACAGGAATACAGAGACAAGGTGGACTGACTAAGAACTGGCTGTCCTGTGACTGTGATCAATAATTTAAATGAAAAAAAAAGCCCAGCAGTGATTGTCCCCTCTGTACTGAGCCTGGTGGATAGCAGCTCTTCCAGTTAAGTCCCTCAGACCCTGAGTCTGTCCTTCTGCATCTCCAGTCCACACAGATGTTCCAGCCACTCCAGCTGTGGCCCCAGTGTCTCTCTGTGTGGAGCTGACTGTGAGACTGAGACTCTCTAACAGCACAGTGGAGCTGAACTGATACTTATACACTAATACACCCCCAGGCTGAACAGAGTGAGGACTCAGGTCACCTCCTCCTCCTTATTCTTATAGGTAGTAGAAGCAGTAGCAGTAGGAGGAGCAGTAAAATATTAATAGTAGGTATTAATAGTAATAGTGGATAGCAGCAGTATCAGTGGCAGCACTAGTAGTAGCTGTAGTAACAGTAGTAGAAGCATTAGCAGTAGTAACAGTAGTAGTATTGGTAGTTATGCTATATTTTAACTCTTTAGTTCAACAATATAGCGTCTGTGTTGCAGCTTCAGCAGAAGAGTAGGAGACAGTTTCAAAGTTGGAAAAACAGCTAAATGAAAAATCAGTCCTTGTTACAACACCCAGCGAGAACACAGCCCACCTCCTCCTTATTAATAGTAGTAGAAGTAGCAGTGGCAGCAGTAGTAACAGTAACAGTAGTACCTGCAGCGGTAGTAACAGTGGTACTAGTAGCTTTAGTAGCATTAGTAGTAGCAGTAAAATATTACTAGTTGCAGTTGTATCAGTAGCAGCGATAGTAGGAGCTGTGATTTAAGGCACCAATTAAAACAATTCCTACAATGACATGACAACATATTTTTAGAAAGGGACATATTATCTTCAGTAAAACTGCACTTCTCTTCACTTCCCTGTCTTTAGGAAATGGGCCTGTTTCGTCAGAGCTTTACTGGAACTGCAGGTCAGACTGTGCAGTGAGTCTGTGGTTTGTGCTGTGATGTTCAGTGCAGTGTGATGACGCAGCTGAGAGCTGAACTGTACAGAGACACACAGGAGAGTCCAGTGTTCAGAGCTCTAGTGCTGTACAGAGACACACACAGGGAGTCCAGTCAGAGCTCTATTACTGTACAGTGAGGCACACAGGGGAGCCCAGTGTTCAGAGCACTACAGGGTGACAGGTCTTCTCCCTACACAGCTGTCTCAGTGTCTCTCAGGGCTGAACAGGACGGGCTGTTCTTATCAGAATGGAGGCTGACTCTCAGAGCCCCAGTGTCAATATGAGGAGAAGCTCTCAGACCTGACTGCTGCCAGAGCCTCTGAGCCTGAGTGGCCATGAGCCCTGAGCTCCTCAGCAGCTGAGAAAAGCCTCCTGTCTCCTGTGCTCACAGTGTGGTTGAACACCTGCACTGTCTTTCTGCTCCTTCTCCCTCTCTCCACCTTCCTGTCTCTCTCGCTGTGTGTGCTCTTATCTGTCCATCTCTCTTTCTCCTCTTCTCTCACTCTGACAATCTGTGCAGAGTATCTGAAGGGGATGTTACATCACTTGGCAAAAGAAAAAAAATTCTCAGAAGCAGAATAAATAAAAAAAACTCTTCACAGTCAGATTCACAGCTCAGACTCACACACAGAGCTCTGGGTCCCTCAGTACTTTACCCAAACTCCTTCCTCCTGAACAGACAAAAGCTCATCTCCATACTGTTCTCTATCCTGATAATCCAGAACCAGAGGACATCGAGACAATCAGTGCTGCTACATGAATAATATCAGACAGAACAGCCTGGACTCAGGTCACATCTCCCCCTTTTCTCCTTCCTCCCAGCCCTCTTAAGAGACAGAGAAGAGCTCCTGGTTCTCCTCTCTGTGAACTGGGCTCAGAGGTCACTGATCTGGCAGCTGTGGGCTCTGTTCCAGGGCAGAAGCAAGAAGCTTCTATTAACCCTTTCCAGGACCTCCAGTATTACTGTCCTGATTCACTGTCTTTACTGTAAGTCAGCCTCCAATCCTCTGTCAGAAGTGTTTGACTGACAATTGAGCAATATGTGATTATCTTTTATTATTATTTTTACTGATTTAATGAACAGCAGTATTGCCACTGTTATAAGTGTATTATGATTCTCAGCAGCAGCAGACTGATGGTCGAGTCTACAATAGACCAGTTGACCAGTCTGTAGCTCTGAGCAGTGGGACTCAGATCACACAGAAGACCTGTCTGTGTGTGATTCCAGACCAGCCCTGGAATTCAGTGTCTCCCACACGTCTCTCACAGAGATTCTTATAAATACACAGTTAAACAGAGTCTGATAACAGTTATATAGTTAATTCAATCATCAAACTGCCTGAGGAGCTGAGAGCTCGAATGGAAATAAAACCAGGAGATGCACTTGAACTTCCAGGATCTGATCTTCTAGGATTATATTCTGTGGAGATTCGTGTAAAATGCTTAAAAGCGCTGATTACAGGTACTTGTGCTATTTCTCGTCTGCTCTATGGGAGTACGCTATACAACGTATTAGTCTGTAAAGTAAACTATATATTTTTTCTGTTAAATGAATTTAATTCCTCGGTTTGTTGCTCTCCTTCTCCAACTGTTATACAGTAAATCACTTCTCTTCACAGCCCGGTGTGTTTTTTTTGGAGATGTTATATTTGTAAGAAAAGCCCCCCGGGCTCCGGACAGGAGTCTCCTCCAGCCGAGACGCGCTCTGCTCTGTCAGAAAGAGCGCTGTGACGTCACAGACACCAGCCAGAGCGCCGGGATCAGAGAGCGAGACCGCGGGAGGAGCGCTGAGAGCACAGAGGAGAGTTATTGATCACTTATCTATCGACAACCAATTAATTCAACTGACGAACTGTAGAATAATCGATTAACTTCACCGATTGGTGAGTTCTGATTCTTTTCTTTCTTTAAATTCTTTAAATATCTAGAAAACAGTCAATACAGCCTGTATCGATCAAATACCATAGTGCGTTTAGTGTTCATAATGTTCAATCCCAAATTAAAGAATGATTATTCAAATGATTGTTTAGAAATTGTATTCTAGAGCTTGAAAATTATATTCCAAGTTGATAAATTTGAGTAGGTAACAGTTTAAATGCATTTTTCCACTGTTTACAAATTATAAGTATGGTAACCACGGCGACACGTGCCACGTCACTGTGCCCAGCTAGGTGTCTCGCCTTCGTCACAAAGAGTGGTTTGACGTCACGGACTAATACTAATGCGAGTGTATTCATATTTAATATTAGTGAGAGAACAATCGGTAGCTTTAATATTAATGCTAGTGTTCATGTCAGTATTAATGGTGATTGCGCTTCTGATAGTTTTGATGCCAGTATTCATGTTAATATTAGTTATAATTATATTGTTACTGTTAGAGTATTTACACTAGTAGTCATGTTAGTTTTAGTTATAGCATTACTGTTATTATTAGTATTAGTAGTGTAGTAGTAGTTTGTGTCAGTGATAATGATAGTGTAATTCTTAGTGATAGTGTTACTGTTTTAATGTTAGTGGCATTTGTGTTAGTGTTAGTTATACTGTATTTGTAGTTATGAGTGTGTGTGTTTTTGTCTGTGTGTGTGTGTTGGTGTGTGTCTATAAGTATTTGTAGTCTATGTGTGTGTCTGTGAAGGTATGCGAGTATGTGTGTGAGTGTCTGATTGTGTGTATAAATGTATGTCGTGTCTGTGAGTGTGTGTTGTGTCTGTCAGTGTGTGAATGTGTGTCTGTGAGTGTGTGTAATGTCTGTGTGTGAATATGTGTGGGTGGGTGTCATGCAGTGTGTGATAATGTGTGTGATTGTGTGGGTGTATATCTGTCAGTGTGTGTGAGTGTGTGTGTAGGTGGGCTTGGGCTCCACTCGTGTGTCTGACAGAAGTGACCCATCAACAGGTGTTGAGGTCCAGAGTCACCTGAGAATGGAACCACTTTCTAGATTCCAGACCAATGTCCAGAGAGCTGTGAGTGCTCTGTTTTTATCACTATTACTAGTAATGACAGCAGTAGTAGTATTAATATCAGAATTAGTATTAGAATTTGTAGTCATGGTCATAGTAGTAGCAGCAGGAGTAACAACAGTGGTAGTTGGATTATCCAAGCACTTACTCCAGGAACTACAGTATTACACATTTATACTCTATTTTCCAGGTATGTTTTGTAAAGTGCTTTGATGTTCTGGATTAAAAGGCAAAATATAAGAAAAAAATTGATTGATTGATTGATTGACTATGAGAGTGAAGTCTGGTCGAACTTGTTTGTCTAACTGAACTGTCCTGTCCACAGATGTCAACAGGGGTGAACAGAGAAGATGTCCAAACCCACCAGAGACTGGAGACAAGTTTGAGAGTCAGGCCCCAGACCCAGAGAGCTGTGAGTCCACTGCTGGTCTTCTTCATATTGTGATTCTTCCTCTTCTTCCTCCTCCTGAAATTAAAGCTCATCGCAGTAACAGGGCTCTGTTGTCTTCTCTTGAGGAGGAGAAAGACTCTACCTGACAGTGTGTGCATCTGCGTGTGTGTTAGTGTGTGGGAGTGTGTGTCTGTGGGTGTGTGTGCTTGTGAGTCTAGTCCAGCCCGTGTCTGTAACAGAACTGTGTCTGACATCCCCAGATCAGGAAGGAGGTAACAGGAAACTCAGCCAACACAGGTTGTGGAGCCAGACCCAAGAACCCAAGAACAGCGAGTCTGCATTATTATTAGTAGTAGTAGTAGTAGTAGTAGTAGTAGTAGTAGTGAGAGGGTGAGTGTGTGTGAGGTTGTGTGTGAGAGAGGGTGAGCATGTCTCAAACTCCATTCCTAGAGGGTCTGGTGCATCATCTGGTTTCCTGCCCAGAGGTCTTGGTTACAAAGTTGATCTAATTTTTTAATTAAACAAAAAATATTCTAATACTGTACCTGTATCCAGACCTTAAATATCCAACTGTGCCTTGAATATTTTAAGTCTTCAACAGTGAGAGACATCACAATATATTATTAAACACATTATTTCCACATCTTCTTATGAAAATAATTAGATTAATTGTTTAATTGGCTAGCCCCATTTGGAAAGAAAACCTGGAGATGCACCTGGCTCTCCAGGGATTGTGATTGGGCTTGAGACCCCTGGTCTAGCAGAACTGGCCCCTCAACAGGTCTTGACAGGGATGTTGGGGATCATGAAGCTGGATAGCTGAGGGCTGGACACTGCTTCTGGATCGAGGACGACAGGCCACTGTCATGTAGGGTCATCTTGGCCCATGATGATGATGTGTGTTTGTGTGACTGGCTGGTAACTCTGTTCTCTCCCCCCCCTAGCACTGCCGGGAGAAACTCGCTCAAGTCGAGAGAGGAATGGCCGAACAGAGAGAAGGGTGTCACACCGAGACCTGGGGCAGATCTCACAGGAACGTGAGTATTGGCTTCAACAACATGGTTGGATAGCTTGTTCCACACACCCACCACCCTTTACGTACAGTAGTGCCTCCTGTCCTGACTGTAGGGTCTCATCCAGCTCTCTCTTAAGATAAGCCAGGGTATCGGCTTCAACAACATGGCTAGACAGCTTGTTCCACACCCCCACCCTCCTCTATGTAAAGAATACTGTATTAATACTGTCAGACTAAGAATAAACCTGTACTGAGACACAAACTTGGTTAGCTTCTGCTGGTGAGACTAAAGCAGTCAACTTGCTGACAGGTCTTGACAGAGGTGGACGTGACCCTGAAAGGCCGGAGAGGGGCAATCGATACTGAGGCTCTGAGCAAAGACTCTTCCAGTGTAAGACAACCAATGTGTTCTGCTCAGGATGATGATGGTGATGCAGATGGTAGTGTAGATAATGAAGGTGGTTATGATGATGATGTTGATGGAAAGGTGGTGATGATGATGATGGTGGACATGATGATTGTCATGATGAAGAAGGATATGGTGATGAAGATGGTGGAGATCATTTATTAGAAATGTGATGAAGATGATGGTGACGAAGATAGTGGAGATTATAATGGTGGAGGTGTTGATGATGGTGACACAGTCATGCCTGTGTGTGGCTGTGTGTGAAAGGGAAGGTGGGGTTGGATCAGGTCTGCCGCTGTCATCTGATGGGACTGTCAGAGGAAGAGGGAGCAGACTCCCCCTGCGTCTCACCCCAGGCAGCCGAGAGCTGCAAGTCTCTGAGCCTGATATGTCTGTGACGTCTGTCGAAAGTTTGGTTTCAGCTGCAATGATGGTGACTGTGATTGCTGGGAGACCAGGGGCAGGGCTTGGTCCTCCTGGAGAAGACCCTCTCAGGTTTCTCTCTGTCCTCCTCATGCCCTCTCTGTGCCCCTCTCCCCTCAGGCCAGCCAGCCAATCACCAGGCAGGAGACCGAGACCCAGCTGTGGAACTACCCTAAGGGCCCGGAGAGGGATCTGCAGAAGGACAGGGCATGGACCTCCTCCTTGGCAGCCCACATACCCCATTGCTCGTCCCCTCACACACCCCCTCACCCACCCCCTGGTACACCCGCTCACCCGGGCCTGACCCCAGCGGCCCTGTGGCGGCTCAGGGAGGGCCTGCAGGTCGAGCTGGAGGGGCTGCTCCAGGAGGAGGAGATACGGGTGCGGACCTGGGCTCAGAACATGATATCATCTATCCAGCTGGACTGCCTGGCGCTGTACAATGAAGTCCTGCCTGACTTTGAATCAGAGGGTGCATACGCGGGATTGGTAAGTCCCTTAAACCCCTCCCCCTTGCTTGAATCACACTGAGGTATGCAGGGGCTGGGGTAACTCACCTCTCCAAGACACCTGCGTCATCCCACTCCCACTCCCATTTCACCTCAACATGGTTCTGAGAAAATCTCCCGTCCCAAAGGGGAGAGAGACAGGAGCCGGGGCTGGGCCTCCAGCCCTCTGTTTATTCAGACCCACCTCCGCCTCAGGAGGTGGGTGAGGTGGAAGACACACTGTCTACAGATCACCACTAGGGACAGCGTAAAGCAGGGGGTGAGACTCTTGATCATGGATAAGGATAACAGTGGGATGACTCCCCCTCTCTTGACTCACTGCCTACTGATGATGTTATGTCACTCCAGCTCCTCGTCATGGTGGTGTCTGCAGTCAGGCAATTTGGAGAATCGTTGAGATATGATGATGAATATTCACCTTTCTTGTTCTCCCAGGGCACAGGAATCATGAAGCAGGACAACTATGAGGAGGTGAAAGAGGCGCTGAAATCCTACTTCGAAAATACAATGGCCAGGTGTGACTTATCTGAGGTGGACAAGTGATTCCGCCAGGCTGCAGCCGAGCTTGACCTTATCCTGCAGAAGTACCTGGGAGATGTTGTGGCCGAGGTCTGTGAATAGCAGGTTTATTTTGATAAAAGACATTTCTCATCCCCTTCTATTGTTGGTGTCTATTTCATGTAAAGGATTTGACTTGAAAATGAAACGTTTAATCGACTTACAGGGAGTCTTCTTTAAGATGTGTATTGGATAGCTCTCCACTGTCACTTTACTGGACTTTTGAAGTAACCAATCTACAATGAAAATATATACTGCACATCTTAAGGAAAATGAAGAGAAATCCGTGTGCTGATTGTCACCAAAAATGTCACAAATTAACCGCCAAACTGTTTAACATGTTCAACCACCTCTTCCTATTTTGCAGTGATTATAATTCTTTCAGTTTCTTCTCTTGTATTTTCTTTACTGTTTCACTGTCCCCTTCCCCCATGTGGACATGGATCCACAGACGAAACCCTGTTTCACCATTTGTTTGTTCAAAGTCTTTGGACTGACTTGCAACTTGCGAAGCCCCAGTGGCACAATCAGTCAGCGTGCACAGCAGAGTCATGGCGATGTTGTGTGTTCACGCCTCACCTGGAGCAATGGCACCTACAGATCCAGCCATTCAAAATGTGTGGAGTACGTGGTGGTAAAACGCGGTGGGCATGGCGAATCATACCACATTTGAATTGAAATATGATAATAGTATCTGGAAGCACCTTGTAAAATCACCAGGTGGAGCTAATAAAGCTTAACATCTCATATACAGCATTTGGGCTGTCACCAGAAAACGCCTGGTTTCGAATCCCAGTCACTGCTGAGGGACAGTCTTTTTACAATTAAGAATTTAAATTGCATACTCTTTAGATTTTTAATAATTTGAAACTGTGTATTACAGAATGTCAATCATTAAACATTAAAAAGTAGGTATATTTTATAAAAGAAAGATTGCTCTTGTGGACAAAAGTACACAACCTTCCACCTTCATCATAAATATTTTAATTATGCATAAATATTTTATGCATCAAAGTCTTTAACTTGGTAACTAACATGGGTTCTGGTTTTAACATGCTTGTTCTAACATTATTAAGCTTATATTCTGTAATTCATAAAAAGTTATAACGTTTTATCCTTTTCTAAGAATACGTAGTAAAAACACCATTTGCTGTTATTGTAAAAAAATACATGTTGTAGTGATTTAACATCACCTGATAGTTATATTAAAATGGGATCGTGTAACTAAGCAGCTAAAGTATCACAAGTGGACGTTTTGGAAACATTTTGACATTTGTTTCTTTTAAAAAAAACTTCTATTGTCGCTGTAGTGGTAATGAGCACTGTAATTGTCACAAAAGCTTTCTTTCCGGACCCTATGCGGACGACACAATCCGGGGTTGAGTGAGGAAACACAGGGAAAAAGTCATGCAGGATACGGGAATAAAAACAGGGGGGCGTGTCCATGGAGTGCTGGTGGTCGGGGAAGGTGTAGCGAGGCAAACAATCCGGGGACGAGTCCAAAGAGAAGTCCAAAAACAAGGCAAAAGTCCATGGCCAGGAGATCCATCCAAGACAGGAGATTAAAAACCAGAACCGGGTCGGGGCCGGCAAGGGGAACAGGAACAGAAAATTAAAACCATGACGGAGCCAGACACATCCAGGACCCGGGCTCGCATGATACAGGAACCAATGCAGAGCCCAGATTGGCGTCTCCGTCTGGCTTATAAGGGGGAACTGAAAAGGGGCTGGAACAAGGGACAGGTTTGGGGAATAAGGGCTGGAGCACCCTTAAGAGGAGGGGTTTGCGATCTTGACAGTAATGTACCTAGGCACACTTAGGCGCGATCAGAGCTGAATGCATAAAGATAGTCCTTTATTATTATAGTCTACTACTACTACTATAGTCCACTATAGCTTATTGTGAACATGATGTGTCTTTTTCAGGTTTACACCTGAATTGAGAAAATAATGACCAGACACATTATTATAGTTTCAGTGGCATTTTTAATTTGTTATTCTCGATTCTAATTACAATACATACAACTTCGTTTTAAGGCTTGAGGCGTCTGTTAAACTGCCCAACTGAATAAAGTGTTTTGAATCAAATCGGTTGAACAGTTGACAGTATTCCCGTTTGATAATTCATGTTTTCATTTCATTATTAATATAAATTAACATTGAATATGTTATGATAAATATATATATATATAAACATGTTAATATAGTGTACATTATACTTACTATTTTATTTTTTTTAAGTATTTGTTAGAAGAAAAACTTGTGCCGTAAGCAGGTATTGAACTTGGATTGTCAAGGGCTCCTCGAAAACACAGCTGACACGAACAGTTTTAAAGTGTTTTGAAAGTAATCATGCGCGTTTGTGTCAAATTAAAAATAAACCATGTTTGCCAAGAATGTGGAGTACAGTAAATTAATATCATTATTAATTTCTTTAGATAAGCGATTCCATCTTATATTTCCTATTTAGCGGATTCTAAAAAGTATGAGGTTTTTTACTGCGATAACGAGCACAAGTATTCATAGAAAAGGTTAATCACTTAACTCAGTTAATTTTGAATGTGTTGTGATATTTAGAAATACCATCAAATTCAATATATTGTCAATAATATTTACTATTTTAGTTTTTCAAAGAAATGTTTATCTGTTAAAAGAAAACTCATGGCAAGAGCTGGGTTCAATCCCCCAACTTACAGCATACAAGTCAGATGCTTAAGCCATTATACCAAGACACTGCTTGACAGTTCAAGTTATAACTGAACAGGGCAGGCCAAAAGTTTCCAAGTAATCGCGGGTGAATGAGTCAAATTGATGCAGATGTTTACAAAGAAAGCCTACTACTGTAATATTTTGAGCTATATGAATATAATTATATCGTTATTCATTTATTTAGATACACGGTTCCATATTATATTCAGTATTAATCAAATTATAAAAAGTATGCGTTTTTTTACTGTGATATCGAGCCCAATTAAATATGAATAAATATTAATGAAGTTAATACTTTTACTTTTACTTAGTATATACTTTTACATACTTTTTATGAAGTTCTGTATATAAACTTAATACAGTCAGAAGTACGTAAAACCTTTTCCAAAATAACCACAGTATGTAACCGAATGAAAGACTGATGCTTAAAATGTTTATGAAGAAAGTGGAATACTGGTGTGTATTTTTTATTTAAATTACCAAAACCAGACATATACATTTTACATAATATATTTATGTTCCTAAATTAATATCATTTATGACCTTCAGACGTATTATACTCCTCTTCTTTTTATGCTCCGCTACTAAAATTTCCCTTTAGTTGTAAAATGTCCATATTAATATTCAATATTAAGCTGATTTAAACATGCACAGTAAAGAGATCAAATGAAGCAATCGTTTCACTAACAACCAGTTCATCATGAGTGCTGCCTGTCAGTCATTTTGGCCAGCCAATCACTTACTGCGGTACAACTCGGAGAACTGTAGAAAATTTCCACAGTACGGGGTTGTACTGTGCATTTTCAATGGCTGTATCTGTATATATAAAAATTATAAAAGCCAACCACTTTTATCATCATATTCTCGCTGAGAGGAAGGAATCAGTGTAAATATATCATTACAAGTGATAATAAGAGCAGCTTTATGATAACCCTAAGAAAATACTACTATATTGGTAGTTGGGGGAATGTATATCACATATATCTAGAATATAAAATTAAGGAAAAGGAAATGTATCACTCAAAAGGAAAAAACGAGAAAATCATTAGTTGATGAACTATTAGAATACTATATATTTAATATTTCTGAGTACGTGATTATGTAAAGTTAAAAACTACGTATTATGTTGAAAAAACTGCAAAAACAAAATAATATGCAAACAATGCATGGGATAGTGAAAAAATAAAACTTTTCTGACATTTGGAATAGAAATTATACAACAACTTTATATTGTAAAGTGAAGAGACAGGTGAGTTTATAAAGAGCAACATGAAAGTGAAGCTCCCAGAGTTAAAATTGCAGCAACTTAAACCCTTAATCAAACTAGGAGAAGCCTAGACAAAGAAGAACCAAAACAATGAAATGAGACTTTTGCAATGGTCTAACACAACATAAGAATACACTTAGATGAAATCTTTACTATTTTACAGGAGAACCTAATAGGGAAAGTTATAAAAGCGTGTATGTGTCAGGAACCTAGAGAGAGTTCACGTGCAGTATCATTTTGCTTAAAGTTGAACTGAGTACAAACAATACAGTTGCATTGTATACTTGTATGTGCAATACATTATTTCAAGTCTAAACTATAGTACAACTCACTCTGCTGTGACTCCTTGCATCTCTACGCTATAACTTCCATCGAAGAGAGATTTTATCAGCAGCATGCAATTGATTCTTCCGACATTTTGTTTAATACTGTAATGTGGATGTAAGAACTCATGAAGTATTACCAGGATCTACATTTAGCACTGCTGATATTGATGGAGTTGAAATGCATGATGTATTTATTGACAGCTATATCTGAGCCGATAATGATTAAAATACCTCCTGTAAAGTGTTAGGATTCATAGCAAGGCATATTTCTCCCCCCTAAACGTTGCTATTGCATTGCACATTATATGAGCCTTACCAGTTTCAGTAGCTCCTGGTGTGTGCGGTTTTTAAAAACCTAAAGTAATAAGAAAATTACTTGTACACAGCAGTGTGTCTGTGGAGATTACCTAGGAAACGCTGAAGCTCCCTGCACACAAGCAATCCAACATAAATGAAAAATGCCTGCAGTCTGCCACTTATGCGTTTCCTTTACTACAGAGTAAATTCATAGGAATGAAGAGAAATGGAAGGAAAAAATATCACATTAAAGTTTCCAGTTACTTGGCACAAATGAATCAGCTATTTCTATATCCAGTCACACAGGAGACGGGTTGATTCGCCGATGGGGATGTGTTGTTTCTCTACCTTCTTACTAGACTGTCGTTCAATTCTGTCTTCTTTGAAAGCTTTTTACATCTTTTAAGCGCTCTCGCTTAAACCACGCATAGAAAACCATCACTGCTGATGATTTTCATGGGCCAATGCACACTTGTTCTGTAGAACTCTAGTGATAAAGCCCTGCCTGTGAATATTGTACGAGAATTATAAAGGGCGAAACAACAGCCCCGACCACAGAAATGGTAACAGGAAGGATTGTGTTCTTATTTAATATGTCCTTTTGAGAAATGCCTTGTAAACGCACACAGGTGTTAGAACGTCGACAAATAATTTATAATGGAGCTGTGAAAACAAAGATTGAGTTTTTCCTATACCAGCCAATAGTAAAAAAGGGAGCTGACTCTTAAACTTTGAGACACAATGACACCTTATCACGGGAAATATTAATTCAAACATCATCACGACAAAGTAATTAGTGGGGCTTTGAGTGAACAAAAATTGCTTTTATTGAACACTTTTGTCTACATAACTTTTGAGTGAAAATTTGCACATATCTTGCATGCGCGTTGGTAAAATAATGGTGAGCATAGCTGCCTCCCAAGCAAGTGATCGTGGTTCAGTTCCTGAAACAACTGGCAGCCGTGGGATTCCAACCCCTGAAGAGACTGGAGCCTTAATCCAGCGCCTTAGACCCTCGGTCACACTACCCTATACCCTGTGTCTGTTCTTCACATTACTTGCTCGGAGAATGCTGGGTGGCTTCAGCTCTTGTTGTCCATCCTAGTGGTTTTATGACGCCTGGAAGCGACTGCACCTCCATTTTCTGAGATGCTTCTCCCTCTCCCCTCTCCCCTCTCGACTTCTCTGGCACCTCTGGATATAGTTCCTCTGTTGAGCAGTCTTCAGATCTCTTCATACAGCGCCCTTGAAGTCATTTTATTTTTACAGCAGGACGCATCCGGAAAGTTGTTTTTTTACTTTTTATTTGAACAACAAAAATTAGATACAATACAAACAAGAACACATATAAAGTATCAATAACATTGTCAGGGATACATACTATAATAAATTATACCTTATTAAAAAAAAGATTGAACAAGGCATATTAAAGACATTTCAAAGTAGTCTGTAAATACACCTTTACATCTATTTTGAACTGTTCAAACAAAAGACTCTTCCCAGACCATTTCACTTTATGTATATCACATTCTGAAATCAGAATGTGTCTCCTGTTTAAGAACTGTTTTGGGCAGTATGTCTTATACAACACACCCACAGTATTCTAACTGTGGACTGCAGATCTGTGCTATAGTTCAGCCGAATTCGAAGGATCCAGCAATCGTACTGGAATTGACTGGGATTCTGAAATGTCTCTTGAAAAGGTTTTCAGGTTTACTTAAACCTTTCATTAAAAAAACTATCTGAAACTACCTAGCTTACAATCTCTGAGGTAGTTCTCACTAAACTTGGACGTGATGTCCGCAGATGTGCAGTGTACCTTTACTCTTGTCGTGTTCAAGAGTATTTTCACTGCGTGAGCTTCTCACTGCGTGTCCTGTACTGTACTGTGATTTCGTTTAGATTATCTATGAGGAGTACAGGGACTAGAACATCTTGAACTACTTTCGTTATATAAAAAAACGCAAAAGAATATGCAAAGTGATTAACATTACAATTATGTCGATTTTCTGATTATGTCTCTGCTTTACTTAATGAATTTCCTTAGTGACAGGCCAATATTTTTTCTGGTGCGGTTATTGATCACATACAAAATCTTATTTCCATAAAGAACACCAACAAAGTCACTGTGAAACTGGTATCGGGAAAAGTTTCATAATATGTCTTTTTATTAGAATACAAGTAAATCTTATCATTAACTATGGAATTTCTTGCCAGTCTGGCGCTTGAATTCACAACCCTGAGATTCAGAGTTTCATGCTAGGTGCTCCAGAGAAAACTGAAATCTTTTATTTATATTAAACACTGCGGCTCCTGTCCTCTACTTTTCGTCACTGAAGAGGTGGATCTGGTCTTCAGTTTGCCAACAATAAGCTCAGGCAGTGCTCCTTTGTAAAGCAGTGTTTGTTCGGATTGGTTATGTGCATCAGCTCTATGACCGTTTTCCCCTTCACTCAAATATCATAGATGAAGGCAGCTCTCTTGTCTTGGGTTGCTGTAACCCAGTTTCAAAGCAGGAGTCTCAATACAAAGTACTGGCCACTATACCATTAAGGCAAGCAGCCCAAACGTACACGCATTTTGTCATGCGTGTGTGAAGGTTTATTGTCTGGGGCTGCTGTCAGTTTTGATAAACCTTGTATCCTACTGTTCTGCACTTCTCCAGGAGCCAGTTCAGCACACAAATACCCTCCTTCAAACAAAGGCTGTAATCGCTTGATAAAAGCCATTTCTCGTCCTTTCTCTTAGTGTCGGTGCTGCTATTGCATGTGAAGGAGGCGACTTGAAAATAAAATGTGTAATTGCCTTACAGAGAGTCTTCACGAAGGCGTGCGTCGCCTAGCTCTCTACTGCCAATTGACTGGACTTTTGAAGAAACCAATGTCATACAACGACTGCACAAATTGCACATCTTAAGGCACACGAAGAGAAATCTGTATGCTGATTGACTCAAAAAATGTTGCTACAAATTATCCGCCGAGCTGTTTTACATGTCTGACCACCTCTTTCCTTTTTAATTTGCAGCGAGCACAATTCTTTCGGTTCCTTCTTTTGTATGTTCCTTGCTATTTTACTGTCTCCTTCCCCCACGTGGAGATGGATCCACAGTCAAAACCCTGTGTTTCACCCTGTGTTTGTGCAGCGTCAGTCTGTGTAGAGAGAGAAACTTACGCAGCTCCAGGGGTGCAATTGGTCATCAGTGCACAGCGGAGTCATACCGAGGTTATGAGTTCGAGTCTCAGCTGGAGCAACATCACTTATGTCTTTAGCTAATGAAATTGTTGAGTTTAGGTCAGTTTGTTGTGACACATTCTGCTCAAAGAGCTGTATTAAAGCAAGCTCACCTGTTTCCACAGAATCGTTACTGCTTCTCTTCAACCAATATACTGCAGCCAGATATGATACTGATACTGTCATTGCTTGTGGCTCACAAGTTCCTGCTGTAAGCCTGCTATAGCATGTTCAGTCCAGATATACTGCTGATGTACTACAAGAGCAAAAAAGGAAATGAAAGCATACCCAGCTTTTTTATTAAAACAAGGCACATCTGTGAGCTTGGTAATGATGAGGTTTGAACTCACAGGTGCAGTGCATAATGAATTAGTAGTCCATCGCCTTAACTACTTGGCCACTTCGTCAAGAAAACTAGCACCTCCAGGCATGAGGTGTCATGCTCTAGATGACCATCTTTCCCTGTAGGTGAGGGTCATTTTCCTCTTCCAATTGCAATTTCAAAATTTTTCTTGGGAGCTGTCAAGCTACCAAGCCTGTGCTGTGCTTCAGTGGCGGGTGTACAGGACATCCTGTTGTACACAGAAAGCACATTGAGCTCCTTTAACATGAAAAGTGCCAGATAATAGCATTTTCTCATCCTTTCTCTCAGTTTCAGTGCTACTATTGCTTGTAAAGGAGACAGCTTGCTCAGCGAGCAGGCTCAGCGCACACCGAACTTGGGTGTCTCAGAGCGGTGTGTACAAGTGGCTGTAAAAGGGGAGCACTCTGTTGCCTAGCTGATAAAGCACCTGTCTAGTAAACATCCCAGATCCTACACTCAAATCCCAGTGGTGCCTTTCTTTCTGTCTTGTTGTACAGAATTTATAGTCATGGACAACATACGTCTTGATTTAGTTTAATGCAAATATTTATTGAGTGGGTGGCAGAAGAATTCATTTATACTCCTCTTGTCTCCTCAGCTAAAATATTTTAAAAATACAGTACAGATTTGTTAGAGAACTTGACAAGTAAAAATGACAGCTCGCCGGCGTCATTAGGTTAGGACTGTAGAGTTCTATTATAATCTTTTGGCATATTTATCTTAATTTTAATGTGAATCTAAAGACAAATGCCATTCAATATTTTGTAATTTAAAAAAATATATATTTTTTAGCTGTGGATGCACGAGGGACTGTTCCAAACATCCAATACAATTGTAAAAGAGCCTGTTATTTTAATAAAATTAGCGAATAAGAGAAAACCACAATTTTTATATTATCACTAAATATCAACGTTCAGAGGAAGGATTTGAAGAATCTATCAAAGGATAAACAATGACAGGAATGGATTTTTTATTTTGAACCAATATTTGAGCCTCAATAATCCACTCATTCTCAAAAGAAGAAAATACAGGTATGTTTTGAGTCTCACCATGATCGTCTTCTCGATCCCCCCAAAAAAGCTTAAATGTGATGGTTTCCATTGTATTTTGGATGCAACATCCCTCGAAGACAGTTTCACCTTGAGACAATGACTCTCTCACCTGGTAAAATGTACTACCTCTCTTCTGTGATTGAGACCTGTGTTAAAGCCCAGAGCCCTGGCACAGTGACTCTCTCCCAGTTGCATGCTGTAGCTATCTCAGATATCTGTTTACAGGGCACTCAGTACTTGCACAGCCTCACCCAAACTTCCCGCCATTCTGACATCTCCTGTCCAGCCCCACCCCCACCTCTCTCCCATCACCAACCTGTCATCTCAACCAAAACACTGTGCACCCTGTTCACCTTTCACTTCAAACTGCTCCTTTTTGACAGAAAATAGTTTAAATCAAGTCTTCACCCCTGAGGTTCATAGTGCAACATGCAGGCCTGTAGGGAAGCATCTAGTAAACCAATACTCAGTCACTAACATGCAGCATTGCTTGCAAGCCTCAAATATTAAAGTCTGATTTATTTTATTGAAGACCTTGGTTAGAAATAAATATTACAATAAAAGTTTCGAAACATAGTCCTGCAAAATTCTCAAACAGACAGACTAGAAAGGTTTTTGAGAGCTGAGAAACATGCAATTAGTTCTCTGATTCTCTTCTTGGTGCATTTTAATGTGCTACAATATGGATTTAATTAATATAAAATGAAAAGCATATTCAGGTGCAAACATGTTTTTCCAATGTTCCACTCACTATACCATTGTCAACTTATCGCAAATCATCTTCAAACATGGTCAAATACAGTACGTATGCTAAATAATACCCAGAAAGAAAAGAGGAAATTTAATATTTTGATTTTAAATTCAAATTTCAGTAGTGCAACAATGACCAAGCCCCAGTGCTCAAGTCTCACTGTAGCTGGATTCCAGTATCATCAGCTGTTGGCTGGTTTGTAAATCCTCTGATTCTCTGATCTCCTCATGTCCTCCTCTTGGGGTGCAGGGAAGACGGGGAGGTTGTTCCCTTAGTCCTGTCTTGTCTCCGTTCCCAGATTATTGACCGCTTCCTGTCACAACAGTGCCTCCAAGAGGAGGAGCCCTGAACAGCGCAGTGTCTCAGATACATCAGGATAATTAGCCTGAAGCAACTATGCCAGTTTCATATCTCATTGAGACAGTCACCCAGATACAATACAACCCAGAAACCTAGATACAATCACAGGCCTAAAAAAACAAACATTAAAGAACAAGCAGAATAAGTGAAGAAGGGCATGAAAGATTACTGGTGAAAATGTCTCGGCACAGCTAACTTTAAACCTGATTCTCTGCTCTGGCACACATTTCTCTCAGTGCTGGAGGAGCTGAGTGTTTGTTTAAGCATTGTGTTTCACTGCTTCTTGATGCTGCAGTCAAGACACTGGTGAAACTGTGTAGGTCAGTGTGTATAAAACACCTATGACAATATATTGTGTGAACTAGGGGTCACAAATTATGTTCCAGCATTATTTGTTTTGTCTCAGCATCACTGTTTAGCTTCTGGCTTTTAGGGGGCAGCATGGGGTCAAATTCTTCAGCCTGATCGCAAGCTCCTCTATTTGTCACACTGGAACTGGTAATCCCCTCCAAACTGATTTGTGAAGAAACACCTGATAGACCAACAACAGACACACTGGCCATCACCAATTCCACGGTCACCGACTCCTGACTACTGCCAACAACAATAACAACAGACACACCGGTCATCACTGATCCCACACCCAACGACTCCTGACCAACAACAACACCAGACACACTGACCATCACCACTCCCACAGACACTGACTACAGACCACCACCAACAACAGACACACTGGCCATCACCGATCCCACAGCCACTGACTACTGACAAACAACAACAACAGACACACTGACCATCACCACTCCCACAGCCACTGACTACTGACCAACAACAACAGACACAATGACCATCACTGCTCCCACAGCCACGACTACTGACCAACAACAACAGACACACTGGCCATCACTGCTCCCACAGCCACTGACTACTGACCAACAACAACAGACACAATGGCCATCACCACTCCCACAGCCACTGACTACTGACCAACAACAACAGACACAATGACCATCACTGCTCCCACAGCCACGACTACTGACCAACAACAACAGACACACTGGCCATCACTGCTCCCACAGCCACGACTACTGACCAACAACAACAGACACACTGACCATCACCGCTCCCACAGCCACTGACTACTGACCAACAACAACAGACACACTGACCATCACTGCTCCCACAGCCACTGACTACTGACCAACAACAACAACAGACACAATGACCATCACCACTCCCACAGCCACTGACTACTGACCAACAACAACAGACACACTGGCCATCACTGCTCCCACAGCCACTGACTACTGACCAACAACAACAGACACAATGGCCATCACCACTCCCACAGCCACTGACTACTGACCAACAACAACAGACACAATGACCATCACTGCTCCCACAGCCACGACTACTGACCAACAACAACAGACACACTGGCCATCACTGCTCCCACAGCCACGACTACTGACCAACAACAACAGACACACTGACCATCACCGCTCCCACAGCCACTGACTACTGACCAACAACAACAGACACACTGACCATCACTGCTCCCACAGCCACTGACTACTGACCAACAACAACAACAGACACAATGACCATCACCACTCCCACAGCCACTGACTACTGACCAACAACAACAGACACACTGGCCATCACTGCTCCCACAGCCACTGACTACTGACCAACAACAACAACAGACACACTGGCCATCACCGCTCTGGTGATGGCCAGTGATGGCCAGTAGCCATCACTGGTGATGGCCAGTAGCCACTGACTACTGACCAACAACAACAGGCACACTGACCATCACTGCTCCCACAGCCACTGACTACTGACCAACAACAACAGACACACTGGCCATCACTGCTCCCACAGCCACGACTACTGACCAACAACAACAGACACACTGACCATCACTGCTCCCACAGCCACTGACTACTGACCACCACCAACAACAGACACACTGGCCATCACTGCTCCCACAGACACTGACTACTGACCAACAACAACAACAGACACAATGACCATCACCACTCCCACAGCCACTGACTACTGACCAACAACAACAGACACACTGGCCATCACTGCTCCCACAGCCACTGACTACTGACCAACAACAACAACAGACACACTGGCCATCACCGCTCCCACAGACACTGACTACTGACCAACAACAACAGACACACTGGCCATCACCGATCCCACAGCCACTGACTACTGACAAACAACAACAACAGACACACTGACCATCACCACTCCCACAGCCACTGACTACTGACCAACAACAACAGACACAATGACCATCACTGCTCCCACAGCCACGACTACTGACCAACAACAACAGACACACTGGCCATCACTGCTCCCACAGCCACTGACTACTGACCAACAACAACAGACACAATGGCCATCACCACTCCCACAGCCACTGACTACTGACCAACAACAACAGACACAATGACCATCACTGCTCCCACAGCCACGACTACTGACCAACAACAACAGACACACTGGCCATCACTGCTCCCACAGCCACGACTACTGACCAACAACAACAGACACACTGACCATCACCGCTCCCACAGCCACTGACTACTGACCAACAACAACAGACACACTGACCATCACTGCTCCCACAGCCACTGACTACTGACCAACAACAACAACAGACACAATGACCATCACCACTCCCACAGCCACTGACTACTGACCAACAACAACAGACACACTGGCCATCACTGCTCCCACAGCCACTGACTACTGACCAACAACAACAGACACAATGGCCATCACCACTCCCACAGCCACTGACTACTGACCAACAACAACAGACACAATGACCATCACTGCTCCCACAGCCACGACTACTGACCAACAACAACAGACACACTGGCCATCACTGCTCCCACAGCCCAACTACTGACCAACAACAACAGACACACTGACCATCACCGCTCCCACAGCCACTGACTACTGACCAACAACAACAGACACACTGACCATCACTGCTCCCACAGCCACTGACTACTGACCAACAACAACAACAGACACAATGACCATCACCACTCCCACAGCCACTGACTACTGACCAACAACAACAGACACACTGGCCATCACTGCTCCCACAGCCACTGACTACTGACCAACAACAACAACAGACACACTGGCCATCACCGCTCTGGTGATGGCCAGTGATGGCCAGTAGCCATCACTGGTGATGGCCAGTAGCCACTGACTACTGACCAACAACAACAGGCACACTGACCATCACTGCTCCCACAGCCACTGACTACTGACCAACAACAACAGACACACTGGCCATCACTGCTCCCACAGCCACGACTACTGACCAACAACAACAGACACACTGACCATCACTGCTCCCACAGCCACTGACTACTGACCACCACCAACAACAGACACACTGGCCATCACTGCTCCCACAGCCACTGACTACTGACCAACAACAACAGACACACTGACCATCACTGCTCCCACAGCCACTGACTACTGACCAACAACAACAACAGACACAATGACCATCACCACTCCCACAGCCACTGACTACTGACCAACAACAACAGACACACTGGCCATCACTGCTCCCACAGCCACTGACTACTGACCAACAACAACAGACACAATGGCCATCACCACTCCCACAGCCACTGACTACTGACCAACAACAACAGACACAATGACCATCACTGCTCCCACAGCCACGACTACTGACCAACAACAACAGACACACTGGCCATCACTGCTCCCACAGCCACGACTACTGACCAACAACAACAGACACACTGACCATCACCGCTCCCACAGCCACTGACTACTGACCAACAACAACAGACACACTGACCATCACTGCTCCCACAGCCACTGACTACTGACCAACAACAACAACAGACACAATGACCATCACCACTCCCACAGCCACTGACTACTGACCAACAACAACAGACACACTGGCCATCACTGCTCCCACAGCCACTGACTACTGACCAACAACAACAACAGACACACTGGCCATCACCGCTCTGGTGATGGCCAGTGATGGCCAGTAGCCATCACTGGTGATGGCCAGTAGCCACTGACTACTGACCAACAACAACAGGCACACTGACCATCACTGCTCCCACAGCCACTGACTACTGACCAACAACAACAGACACACTGGCCATCACTGCTCCCACAGCCACGACTACTGACCAACAACAACAGACACACTGACCATCACTGCTC